>NW_027556180.1:27702898-28302898 GCF_003287225.1 Phascolarctos cinereus
TGTAAGTAATCAGAACTAGGAAAATAAACAACAAAAGTAACTGAACAGATATAAAAGAGCAGAAAACTAAAAACAGTCACATCTGGAGTCAGGGGACTTGGTTTTGAATTTCAGCCCTGCTACTTACTCACAGTGGGACTCTGGGCAAAGTATTCAACCTATTTTTCATCTCAGTCTTCTTATCTGTAAAAAGAAAGTTTTAGACTAGATGACCTTTAATATCTCTTTCAGTTCTAAAATTATGATGTAAGAGAAAAGTTCTTAATAATTAGATCTCTCCCAAAAATAGGAGTGGCCTGCCTTGGGAAAGAAGGACTTCCAGTCACTTTAAGTCTTTAAAAGAGAAGCCTGGGATAATGACTTGTTGGAAGGGGGGTGGGAATATTGCAGAGAAAAGTCTCAATCAGGTAGGGTCTTGATGAAATTACCACAGAGACCCCAAGATTCTATGAAATTCCTCTTCTTTCAAATAGGGGACATTAAATTTTAATCCAACCTTTAACTCAGAGTAGGGATTTATGGATTCCTTTAGAAATAAATTATTTTGGCCTTCGAATTGGAAAGTATGGATCCTGGTGGTCATCCAGTCTGTGCCCTAAGCAAATCATGAATCACTCCAGGCCTTTGCAATGGGATACTATGCAAGGTCCACTTGAAGATTATTAATGGAAAATTCACTGCATTCCAAAGAGCCTTTTCCATTTTTGAATAAATATGATTGATAGGGAAGACAGCTAGGTGGTGCAGTAGATAGAGTGCCAGGCCTGTATTAGGAGGACTAATCTACCTGAGTTTAAACCTAGCTTCACACATTTACTAGGTGTGTGACTCTGGGCAAGTCACTTAACTCTATTTGCCTCAGGTCCTCATGTGCAAAATGAAGCTGGAGTAGGAAATAGCAAACCACTCCAGAATCTTTGCCAAGAACACCCCAAATGGGGTCATGAACAGGCAGACATGACTGAAAAAGACTGAATGATGATGATAATTAATAGGAAACTTCTTGTGTGGAGACAAAATCTTCTTCTGTATAACATATTAAAGAATTTAAAACAGAAAATGTCCTTTGTGACCTTTTTTTTTTTTTACAGAATCTTATATTTAGAGCTAGAAGGGACCTTAAAAGCTACCTTATACATTCTTTATTTAACAGATAAGGTAACTAAGTCCCAGAAAGGGGAACTGATGATCCCAAAATCACATGGGTAATAAGTGGCTAAATTGACCAGAATTAGAACCCAGGTCTTCTGACCCCAAAGCAAGCATACATTCGATAGTACCATGCTTCCTCTCTCAACCAGTAAGAGCATGGCAGATGCTTTTTGTTGGTCTTCTTCACTGGTTAATATTGTCTTACTCATTGAGGAATCTGCAAAAAAAAATTATTGAGGCTTGATGAGTACATGTCTAATATTTGGGGAAGGCAGTAGTGAGAAGCAAAATGCTTCTGAGGATGGACAGGGTGAAAGGAAAGAGAGAGTAAGATAAACAGGGGAAAATAGGATGAAGGAAATTACACAATAATTATAACTGAAAAAAAATTACAGCAAGTATCTCTGTAAAGCCTTCATTTCCTTTTTTAAGCAGTATTTTTTTTTATTAATTTATCAACAATCATTTCCATAAGCTTTTGAGTTCAAAATTTTTCTCCCCCACCATCCCTGCCTCCCTCCCCAAGATGGTGTGCAATCTGATATAGGCTATACATGTACATTCACATTAAACATATTTTCACATTAGTCATGTTGTAAGGAAGAATTAGAACCAATAGGAGGAACCACAAGAAAGAGGAAACAAAACAAAACAGAAGGAAAAAAAAGCAAATAGTCTGCTTTGATCTGCATTTAGACTCCATAGTTCTTTCTTTGGATGTGGATAGCATTTTCCATCATTAGAACTTTGGAGATGTCTTAGATCTTTGCATTACTGAGAAGGTCTGAGTCTATCAAGGTGAGTCATCGCACAACGTGGCTGTTACCACGTACAACGTTCTCCTGGCTTTGCTCCCTTCACTCAGCATCAGTCCATACAAGTCTTTCCAGGTGCTTCTAGAGTGTGCCTGCTCATCATTTCTTATAGCACAATAGTATTCCATTACATTCACATACTGCAACTTGCTCAGTCATTCCCCAATGGATGGGCACTCCCTCAATTTCCAATTCTTTGCCACCACAAAAAGAGCTGTTATAAATATCTTTGTACATGTGGGTCCTTTTCCCATTTTTATGATCTCTTTGGGATACAGCCCTAGAAGTGCTATTGCTGGGTCATTTCTCAAATATATAGAGAACTAAGTCAAATTTATGAAAAGAAGAGCCATCTCCCAGGCAGTTTTCACGCAAGGTAATCAAACCTGTCTATAGTCATATAAAAATAGCTCTAAATCACTATTTATCAGAGAAATGCAAATTAAAACAACTTTAAGGTATCACACCTCAACTATCAGATTAGTTAAATGACAGAAAAGGAAAATGACAAATGTTGGAGGGGATGTGAGGAAATTGAGACACTAATGCATTGTTGGTGGAGCTGTGTACTGATTGAACCATTCTGTAGAGCAATTTGGAACTATGCCCAAAGGGCTACAAAGTTATGGATATACTTTGACTCAGCAATACCTCTGCTAGGACTTTATAACAAAGAGATTTTTAAAAAAGGACCCAATGTAGAAAAATATTTATAACAAGTCCTTTCCAAAGAGTTTGAAGTTGAGGGGATGCCCATCAACTGGGGAATGGCTGACCAAGTGCAGTATAAGACTATGATGCAATACTATTATGCTATTACAAGAAATAACCATCAAGGTGCCTTCAAAAAACCTGGGAAGACTTACATGAACTGATGCAAAGCGAAGTGAGCAGAACCAGGAGAACACTGTACACAGTAACGGCAATATTGTATGATGATCAGCTGTGAATTACTTAGCTATTATCAGCAATGCAATGATCCAAGACAATGCTGAAGAACTTAAGATGAAAAATGCAAACCATCTCCAGAGAAAGAACTGATGTACTCTGAATGCAGATTGAAGCACATTTTCATTTTACTCTATTTTTCTTGAGCTTTTTTTTCTTTTGTGTGTTTTCTTTCACAACATGAGTAATATGGAAATATATTTTGCATGACCGCACATTTAAAACCTATATCAACATTGCTTGCCTTCTCAATAAGGGAGGAGGAGAGAGAGGGAGGCAAAAATGGAACTTGAACACTAAAATTATTTTTATGTGTCACTGGGGGAGACTAAAATATTAAATAAATGAAAAAGAAAAAAGTCATCTCCCTCTTCCACAGAAATAAGCTAAAAGAAACCATGAGTATCGTACTTTACATGTAGAAAAATATCTTTTTAAAAATTCATATTCTCTTTTCATTGCATAATGTATCGAAATCCATTATGAAATCAGCCTTATAGTTCAGCTGTAGTATCATGGTTACTCCCTTACTTGACTACTTATTGATAGGCATAATCCATTTTCTCTTTCACTACTTTCATTAGCACTACACAAATACTGCGATGCTTTCTACATTCCTGTGAGATGGGGAGAATGCCCAGTCAGAGTCTTTAAATACATCATGTTTTACTAAAGGACTGAAACAGCTCCCATTTCCAATGGCTGCTTTGGGAAGAGTACACTGATGTGCTAGCAAGGCACAGATGGGAAATGGCGCTAAAGATGCCCAGTGAATTTCTCTCCAAAACCGAAAAAGCAAATATTTAGCAATGTGTGGTTAGTTACCACGGCTGTCAGTCTCTTAAATGGCAAATCAGTAAGAAAACACAATGCAGACTAAGAAGAAGATGTTTCTTTGATGAAAAACAAAGACAAATTGAGAGAATACCTTCAGCATGAAATAACTACTCACATTTATACTCTGAGACAAGACTGTAGTTTTCAATATGAAATTTTAAAAATCAGAGAGAAATCATGTAGACAGGGCACTGGACTGGGAGAGAGAAGACGTGAATTCAAGTCCCATTTCTAGCATTTACCAACTGTTT
Source organism: Phascolarctos cinereus (assembly GCF_003287225.1). NCBI lineage: Eukaryota > Metazoa > Chordata > Mammalia > Diprotodontia > Phascolarctidae > Phascolarctos > Phascolarctos cinereus. Next base: position 27,706,902 of record NW_027556180.1, read on the forward strand.
TACTATAGGTAAAGAGAAAGGAAGGAAACAAGTATTTATTTTGTCATTCAATTGTTCAGTCGTGTCCAATTCTTCATCACTCTTTTTTTTTTTGGCAAAGATACTGGAGTGGTTTGCCATTTCTGTTTCCAATTTATTTTACAGGAAACTAAGGCAAACAGGGTTAAGTGACTTCCCTATGGTCACCTAGCTAGTAAGTGTTTAAGGCCAGATTTGAACACAGTTCTTTCTTACTCAAGGATTGAAACTATTCACTGCACTATGTAGTTGCCAAGTATCCACATGTGTCATGCACTGTGCTAAATGCTTTACTTTTTCTTTTTTAATAAAGGCAAATTCCATGGCATTCCCTACATGCCTAAACAAAGAAAATGAAGTTATCTAAAAAAGAATCTTGGGAAAGTCCAGCTGACTAGACAAGAATTCTAACTATGTTATTCTATTGCATTGTAGCACATGTGGTATGATTTACATCTCTTTTTTTTTCTAAATGTTTTGGCTCTTCTCTCAGTTTCCAACAAATGAAGTGATGTGGAGATTGGAAGTTGGTATTTTCCTCCCTTTCATTCTAAGCGTGGAAATGGAAGTGGAAGAGGAGAAGTGATAAAGCTTCAGCTCCTGAGAAGACCAGCCATTACAAGATAGCAAAATTATTGGTAGTGACAATTTTTAGTTGCTTTGTGGGGTTCCTAAATTGGATGAGAAGTGTTAAAAAATGCACTCTATGATCTGTACACATTTCTTTTATACCTTCATATGAAATTAGTATTTTAAATATCTCAAACTTTTCCCTCCTTCTTTGGCTAACACAGTGCCTGGCACATAGTAAGCTTATAAAAAATGTTTGTTGAACGATTGGATTATCAGTGTCACACTAATTTGTTTACTAAATTCAATCAATCAATTAATCAGCAAGCAACTATTAAGCATCCACTATGTGCCAGGCATTGTGTTAGGCTCTGGAGATAGAATGAAAGGTAAAAATAACATTGCTGATATGAAACTGAGAATCTAATTGGGGAGATGACAGGCAAACAGTATGTACAAACATGATATAGACTGGATAAAATAGAAATAATTTCAGAGAGAAGGCACTAGGCTAAAGGGGATGAGAAAAAGAAAAAAAATCTTGGGATTTTAGCTGGAATAAGAAAGAAGTCAGGGAAACCAGAAGGCAAAGGTGAGGAGGTAGAGCCTTTCAGGCATGTTAAGCAGTCAATGAAAAAGCTCTGAGTCAGGAGATGGGAATATTGCTTGCCAGGATCAGCAAGGAGGCCAGGGTTAGTGGTTGGTAGAGTTCATGAAAGAGAGTAATTCATAAGAAGATTGCAAAGGTAGTAAGGTTATGAAGAGATTTACAAGCAAAAGGGATTTTTCTATTTTATTCTAGAGATGATAGGATATCATAAGAGTTTATTAAATGGGAGAGGGAAGGACAATCAAGCTTAGACTTTAAGGATATTTATTTGACAGGTGAGTAAAAGATGATTTAGAGGGTGGAGGGCCTTGAAGCAGAAAGGCCAACTAAGAAGGTATTGCAACAATCCAGGTGTAATAGGATGAGGGCCTGAACCAGAGTGATGGCAATGTCAGGGGATAGACAGGAACCTATATAGGACATTCTACAAAAGCAGAATTGGCAGGACTTGGCAATAGATATGACATGTGGAATGAGAGAGTGAGGGGTCAAGAATTACTCCCAGGTTTTGAGCATGGTAGGGGAGCGGTGCTTTGATATGTGGAGGTCTTTGGATATAGGTGTAATTATCCCATCTTCACCTAATACGTTTAGAGTTAGGAATGCAGTATTAGCAAATACATTAATTAGGCATGATTACAATTCTGTTTTGAATTGAAATTGTGTTTGTTTGAACTTTGAACTGAGAGACACAAGTTTATTATAGTCAGTAGCTACCAATAAGCTATAATATACTTGAATTTCCCCAATCAGTATGAAATGTATAAGGACTATATATCTGTGGCGTGTGTGTGCATGTGTGTGTGCATGTGTGTGTGTGTGTGTGTGTGTGTGTGTGTGTAGAAAGAGAGAGAGAGAATTACAATGTTGTAAAGTTGCCGTGTTAAATATTTAACCAAGTTGCATAATTAATGCCTTATTATAAAATTGTAAATAAAAATTCTCTGCTGATATAGGAAAAGCTCCATACCCAACAGTAAATGAAGAATAAGAGAAGGAGAGATTGCTATGCCATCTCTGGACCCAGAATTTAGGTGATCCCTTTGTGAGTAGAGAAAAAGGTACATAAGCAAGAAATATTGTGAAAATGGAAATGAGGAGACTTTGCAATAGATTAGATATGTAAGGTGAGAGAGGCTGAGAGATGGAGGATGTCGCCAAGCCTTTGAACCCGGGGAAGGCTTAGCAGATGGGACTGAATGGGAATACAAGAACACATGTGGAGAGTTTGGCCTTTGAGATAAGTGGTACAAATAAAATCGTCCTTCAGCCCTAATCCCCTACAAATCCAAATCAATGATTTGATAATCCCCAATTTACAGATAAGGGAACTGTATCTCAGAGAGTTTAAGTCACTTACTTCCCGTGCTCATGCCAGTTTTAAAATTCTGGATTTGAACCCAAGTCTTCAATTCCAAGTCTATTATTGCCGTGCTAGAACAAATCCACCAGACAGATATGTCTTCAATTTTCAATCTCTAGCTATAGCTGAGCCAGTAGTAAGATATTAGCAAGTGTTTTGGTCAAGAATTCACTGCCATTTTCTATTGAGGGGATAAGCATCAAAGCAAAACCCTGTCTGCCTTCCTAAAGGTTTCCCTAACTTCTTGCAACCTAGTGTGAGAGCTGTCATTGAAAATGTTAGAAAGACTGCTCAATTTGCATCTTATTTCTGCCACTTATTACCCTTGTCACCTTGGGCAAAGGATTTAGTACCTCTGATTCCCATTTTTCTCATGCATAAACCTAATGGGTTATACTCAATAACCTCTAAATTCTCATCCAGCTCTAAATTTATGGTCATATCTGTCCCTACTACATGTAAATCCAGACATTCTGGTGATATGAGGACAAAAACATGAAAGACTTCTTGCCTTCAAGAAGCTTTCATCCCATTGAGTCTGCTTGTAGGACAAAGGAGGTGTTAACTATAAATAGGAACCAGGCTTCTTTGTTAAAATCTAGCATATGTTTACTTTTTTAAAGAATTGCTCTGCTCTTCATTATATAACTCCACATTATCTGATTCACTGCTCTTATTAACTACTAATCTGATTACAAAAGCAAGAGAGGCATTTTCTATTTCTTTAATAATTCCATGAGCATTCTCATGAAAAGTTGTTTACATTTCACATTATTAGGACACAATGATACCTATTTGAAAATTATGACTATTTTTTTTCAAGCAAATAGGCCATTTTAATTAGAGCATTTCTTAGATGCTTCGAAAGTTGGTAGGCTAATTTTATTTTAATATCAGCAATTTAAAGTATTGTCATTATCATTATCTAAATCATAATATTCTGTTAGTCACTCTCTTTATAGCTCACTTGTATTTAAAACTGAAGTTTTTGCCACTATGCACTTTGTTAAAATGATCGCTGTGAAGAACACACAGAACAGCCATTGGGCAGAAGAGGCCATTATTGGGTGCGCTTAGCCCCAGAGCGTGGCGTGTTCCAGATCTCATCGCCTTCTATCCGTCTTTGCAGATGTGCTCATTATTTGCTTTCTTGTTGTTGTTATTATGGTTGTTGTTCTAGACGCTGTGGTTTTCTCAGCGCAGGAAACTAATGTGTATAAACTCCACAAACACAGACCAATAACTCGTCAATAACTTCTAGTCTTATAACTTATTAACAGAAAGGATAAGAGATTTGCCCCACAGTCACACAGCATATGTGAGAGGAAATACTTGGACCCTGGCCTTCCTGAAGCTAAGGCTCAGTCTTCCATTATAATGAACTGCCTTTCATCTCATTAACTCTTTACTCAACTCCTGCATGACAATGAGAGTGACCACAACCTAAATGTTTTATTGGTAATTCAAGGCAGTTGCCCCCACCTTACATAGTTTCCTACTTGTATCACTTGAATATCTTCTCTTCCTAATAGGATTAACTCAGTTCCATTGAGCTTATTATTTCTTTGCTCTGAAGCCCTTTGGACTCTTCCCAGATACTTTGTTTCTCATTGCTTAAAAAGAATTTGATAGACTTGGCTCTTCATAGCAATGCAAGAATCCAGGACAACTCCAAAAGACTCAGAATGGAAATTGCTTTCCACACCCAGAAAAAGAACTATGGAGTCTAAATGTAGATGGAAGCATACTATTTGCTCTCCTTTTCCTTTGTTGTTTTGTTTTATTGCTTCATTCTCTCAGCTCCTCCCATTAATTCTAATTATTCTTTACATCATGACTAATGGGAAAATATGCTTAACATAAATGTATATGTAGAGCCTGTATCAAATTATACACCTTCTTGGTTGGGAGGGGGGATAAGTGGGAGAAGGAGAAAATTTAAAACTCAAAATCTTATGGAAGTGAATATTGAAAACTAAAAATAAATGAATTATCAAAAAAAAGAATTTCCATTCTTAATGAATTGAGGTATCTCTGTTAATCCTCAACTAAATTATAAACTCTTTGAAGCTAGAGATTATTTTCTCTGTTTCTTTGATATCTCCTCATGGTTCTTAGTCTATGTTGAATAGACATTCACTAAATTGTGCTAACAGGTTAAAATAAATGGAAATTAATCAGAAGTAATTTCTCTTCCAATAGGAGGCTGAAAGACCTACTAGAAGACTTTGAATGTTGATAATTAACATTAGAAAATTTTTAATCAAAATATAATGTCTGTTTTTTGAAAGACTGCTTTGCAAATTGGATTTACTAATTTAAAATAATTATTTTTGCACTCAAGGCATAGTAAAATGAAAATCACTTACTAAAAACATCCCATAGCGATTACTTTTTCACAAGTATTTCCCCCTCAAAAGATCTTGAAATTATGCTGTTAAGATAATGTAATGTATGATGAAAACTGCACAATACATAACCGTTAAGAATTTTTTTAGAAATAGCATTATATTTACTATAGATAATTATTACAGTAGATGATGATGATGATGATGATGATGATGAATGTAATAGACAACAATGACCCAGGAGTCTTCTATACTGTGTTCTATTTTCAGTTCAGCCATTTCAGAGTATCCATGTTTAGACATTGGACATTCAAACGTAATTATACTCAGAGTTACAGGAAATCTATTATACTACTACTCTTCATGATATTTCTATTTGTGCATAATGAAGGGGAAAAATGACAGAAATAAAAACAGTGACCTACCAGTCTCTTACAACGTGGATCACTAGATTTCCATCACTAGGGCATACTTGCCAGTACTAAAATCGTACACAATATTGTTAAGAAAATAGTAAATGCATCGTGGAGAATGATGTGGTTATGCCAAGCCATTGAAATATCATGAAACACTGAACCATAGCAAAGAATGAGAAGAGTAATCATTACACACACACACACACACACACACACACACACACACACACACACACACACACAAGCAAGCCCAAAAAAATATGATATCTATGCATAAGCTGACCAATACTCAAAGGTTGTATGTGCAGTATATTAAATGAAGCTTCCTGATTGAATGTACTCTCTTCTTCCACAGTGGCTCTTCTTTTGATAGTAGAAAATAAGGGAAATTGAGAGGCATGTACTCCAAAAAGAGATTAGTTAACATAGTTCTGCACTAATTGTAATCACTGGCCTCAGCAGCTATGAATTTGACCTGCTTATTAGAGGCTAGTATCCTACAACGCTTTCTGACTATCCACTGATCACTCACATCATCACCAACATTTCAATCATCATCAATATTATCACCATCATCAGTCTAAGGCAATTTCAGAACTTGGTTTCAAAAAGCCTCAGTTCAGATCCCAGACCTGTTCCTGCCTAACTGTATGGCATTAGACAAAGTCATTTCACCTCTCATGTCTTTAGTTTTCTCATCCGTAGAAAAAGGAAGGAGTGATTGCATGACATCTGTGGTCCCTTCCAACTCTGTTTCTATTTCTATTATTATCATCATCAACAAGAGAATTACAGATGGACAGAGGATAGATGAATAAATTACTAGATAGATGAATGGATAGATAGCTTGATATAGAGGATCTGTCAATAGATATATTTACTTCTGATCCTCATATGCCTCTTGATAGATCTATATCTATACATATATTAATGATATGCATAGTTATTCATCTAGCCATGATATATGCATATTTATCTATAAATGGCTTGATCTATAGATGACCACACTCACCCCTGGCCACAGGTAATGTTAGTCTGAACTAAACTAAGGGGTGATTTGGATTTAAGGAAGTGAAGCAGACGCAAAAGACGTGAAGACAGAAACGGCAAGACTTGACAACTCGTTGAATATATGGGGTGAATGAGGAGTCCAAGAGGATACCCAGAATGCAGCCCTGAGAGAATGAGAAAATGGTGTTCTCAATCCTAATAAGGAAATTCTGAAGCAGTGGTTTTGGGGAGGAGATGATAATGAAATTTATTCTGGAAATGTGGAATCTGAGATGCTTGTGGGACATAATGCACAATTGACAGTTGTTGATAAATGACTTTAGCTGTGGAAATAGACTAGCCTAGATACATAAATTTAGAAGTCAGTTTCATAGTCATTGAGTCTATGGGAACTGATGATATCATTAAGTGTGAGATCATATAGAGAGAAGAGAAGGCCCAAGACAGAGCTTTGGGGTACATGCACAGTAGGAGACATGATATAGATGGTGAATCAGGAGAGATGACTGGTAAAAAGATCTGTCACACAGATAGAAGAACCAAAAGAGAACAATGTCATAAAATGCCAGAAAGGACATCAAATCTACAAAGAGATAATCAACAGCAGTGTTCACTGTGGCAATAAAGTTAGAATGAAGAAAAGAATAGCAGACACGTCAATTAGGAAGTGACTAGTAACTTTTCAGGAGAATGTTCAGCAAAATAATGAGGCTAGAAGCCAAATGACAGAGGGTTGAGAAGTGAATGAGAGTAGAAGGAAATGTCAGAGGTGGGCTTTGAAACTAGGTCTTCCTGACTTAATGTCCAGAACTCCATTTATATTATGTCTACTGTTTCTCAGGACTAAACAAGATAGAATTCTTACAGCAATGGAAAGCCTCTGCCCAAAATGCACACCCACAAATTCACACAATGAGGAAGTTAAGGAATGAATCCTTACTAGCCCTGTGACCCAAGGCAAGTCACTTAACTATGATTGCCTAAAAAAAAAAAAAATGAAACCTGTGCTGTGGGGTTGAATTAACAGAATCACAGGAAATCAAGGACCCCTAGTACCTGGATGAGCACTCCCTTCATCATATACAGTCTTCCAGTTTTCCCAAAAAATCCATGGCAAAAGTGAACCCACAAATTCCTAAATGAAACCCATTACAATTTGAAGCCCCTTTAATTGTTAAGAAGCCTTTATACTAAGTTTAAATTTGTCCCTTCACAACTTCTATCCATTTTTCTTCATTCTATGCTTTGTGTCCAGGAAGAATAAGACTGCTTCCCGTTCCATGGGAAAGCTTCTTCTGAACCTTGAAAACACTCTCTACAGTCACCCAGATAACGCTTTAGTCCAAGCCTCACCACCTCTCGCCCAGATTGAGGAAATAGCATCCTAATCAACTCCCTGCTTCTCACTCAGTTCCTCCTTCATACTATTTCCAAAGAAATTTCCCTTAAGTATAGATTTGACCATCCAACCAATCAACTCCAGTTCCTCCTATTGCCTCTAGCATCAAATATAAGCCCTTGTTTTTATATATTGACAGCCTTCCCAGATCGTCCCCAGGCTATCTTTCCTGCTTCATTGGATGTTAGTCTCCCTCCAAATTTCTGTGGTACAGATGAATGGGCTTTCTTTATGCTCCTCACCCTCCAACTTGGAATGTACTCCCTCCTTACCTTTGCCTCAGAATGTCTCTGTCCTTCAAGACACAACCTAAATGCCATCTTTTAATTAAGAGACATCTAAGGGGCAGCTAGGTGGCACAATGGATAGAGCACCAGCCCTGAAGTCAGGAGGACCTGAGTTTAAATCCTGCCTCAGACCAAACACTTACTAGCCATGTGACCATGGGCAAGTCACTTAACCCTCACTGCCAAAAAAAAAAAAAGAGAGACATCTAAGAAGACAATCCAGACCCAAGGCAAGTTCCAAAAATTGCAGGAGTAGTAAGTGGCAGGAAGTGGATCAAAGTTGAGCATAGAGGCATGCTCATGAATGCTATCTCATAGCAGGCTCTGAGAAATTTTACTCTGAGCAAGGAGAGGTGGGACAGAGTGGAGCACCAGCATGATATTTGGGAATTCCTTGTTAATTTTGCTGGCCAATTCTGTTGTTTCTAATTTTCTGGAGGAATTCAAGTGTTGTCAGCACCTTCTAAATTCAGTACTGTGGGTTAAAACCCCCAAACACGAGCTATGCTTTCCTAGTTACAGATCCAGGAAAGGATTTATATTTTTTTTAGGCAATTGGGGTAAGTGACTTGCCTAGGGTCACACAGCTGGTAAGTGTCAAGTGTCTAGTCAGAGACTGGATTTGAACTCAGGTCCTCCTGACATCAAGGCCGGTGCTTTATCCATTGTGCAACCTCGCTGCCCCAGGAAAGGAATTTTTTAAAAAGTTAAGATTTTGAAAATTCTTTATAGATGCATTTTGTTTAGAAGTTATTTGCAATGGACACTCTGTATGCTAATTACAACCATTCCTATTTGTTTGACTACCTCTATCTGGTTACATTATATTGAAGAATTCCAGTAACTAGTACTTGGAAATAAAGTTTCATGTGACTGAATATATTAACATGCTGCAATTTGATTTTTTATCATTTAGATTGCCCTCTCTCTCAGTTAGCAATGACTTAGTACAGTTACTATTATCTGTGTCAAATGCAGACTTGCATATATTTATGGTCACTACTAGCCTATAAACAAACAATTAGCTCGTTTGAGGTGTAAGCACAGAATAATTCATGAATGAGGCCAGCAATTTTTCTGTCTCCATTTTACAGCTTGTTAGGACTGTTGCAAAGCTAGCTAGTAACCCTTAATATGGGGGAGAGGAGTCTCAGTTTCTTTACTTGTAAGGGGATGGGATTATATCCATCAATAGCACATGGAGGGATGAAGTGCGAGTTTTTCTGTTGCTGTAACTGATAGCCAAAGGTGTAGCTTTACAAGACAAACCCCACCTCCAGCATCTAGTGCTACTTATTTTTGGCATCCCATATTTTATGGTCATCCCATAACTTGCTGGGTGCAGAGGAAAAGGTAGAAGGAAAGTTCTGGGTAACTGCGCTAGAATGAGTGAGAAGGAAAATCTGGGGAGAAGTAAGGTGGGGGAAGGCAGAGGAAAGCAGGGAGAAAGGAAGACAGAAGAAAAAAAGGAAACAAGGGGAGGAAGAGAAGGAAAGAATGGAATAAGATGATGGGGAGAGGAAAGAGGAGGGAGATGAAAGAGGGAGAAAGAGCACTGAGAGACAGAAGGGGAAATGAATAAAGAGGAAGGAGGGATAGTAAATAAGAGGAAGGAAAAAAAAAGGTAGGATAAGAAGGGACACATAGAGAGGGCATGAAAGGATGAGAGTAGGAGTAAGGGAGAGTGCACAGATTAATGAAAGGAAAGAAAAGGAGGGGAAGAAATAGGGAAAGAAAAGAAGGAATGGAGGAAGGAAAGTGTGAGAAATAGAAAAAAAAAGTCAGATTTCTATTGACAGAGATGAAAGGGTTCCTATCCTCCCCATAAACTGAGATCAAGTGTTCTAGCCTTGAAACGTTACATTTCCTTAAAGTTAGCATCCATTAAAACTACTGTGCCCATTAAACTCAGATTAATGGCATGAAGATGGCAGGGAGGAAGGTGTGGTGTGGGCAGTGGAGAGGAGGGAACTTGGCCTATTGATTTCTTGCAAGATTTTAAATTGAATAGAAACCCAGAGATGAACAGTTCTAAATTACCCAAGCTTCCTTATGCAGTGTCTCTTCACCATCAATGGAATCTTGGCTAGTTTCCCTAATACTGGTGATTTCAAGTGCTCAACATTTGAAGTTTCCTACTTGACATTTTATAGAATTCATTTGCTTTGGAGACAATTCCACTTACTGCTCAGTGGACATCCTCCTCCTTTTTTGTTTTCTGATAGTTTACTAAAGAGGAGCTTGGCACAAAGATGATGATTTTAAAAAAGAAAAAGGAATCCACTTACTTGTGCTATTTCTCAACCTAAGTCCCAATATGTATCGTAGTTGACAGGAACACTGTCACAGAAGTGTTTTTAAGATGTCCATACAATCCAGGAAATGTAATATTTCAGAGTAGTGGGTGACACATTTCCCTCTCACACATGGGACCACCAAAATCCATTTCAGTTTCAAGGAACTGTGGGCATCCATATTCACCCCCAAATGCCCACCCAAGTATTTAATCAGTGAGAAAACATCACCTAATGAAACACTATTACATAGTGAGAATAGTATTAATAGAACATTTCTCCCATAAACATGAGGCACAATCTCCCAAGCTCCTACAAGCATGTGTTATCAGTAGGGAGTGTGGAAAAATGCAGGAAACACAAATGGGGAAGGGAAACATACATAAGTGATATATGCAGGCAGAACACACATAGAAAAAGGCAACTCACCACCTTCAGGTCTCCAGAGCAGAGATGTCATCACTTTTCCATGAAATTCTGCCTACTTGTCTTCTGTGAATATGAGTCTCTGTCAGGTGAGGCTCTGCTGATCTTGTATTTGTTTCCAGGAAATGCTTCTTGGTTCACATGTTTAGAGAGCTTTTTTTAACCACTGTCTTCTGCCCCAAGTTGGAGTCCAAACTGAAGGGCTCCCTGATTCCCGTAAGAAGATTGGGTTACACCATGCAATCATGGGTTAGTCATTTACCCTACCTACAAGTCATTTAAAATCTCTGAATTTCTTTTTGTGTAAAATGAAGGGCATAGCTAGGTGGTACAGTGGATAGAGCACTGGCCTGGAGTTGGGAAGAGCTGAGTTCAAATCCAGCCACAGACGCTTAGTAGATGGGTGACTAGGGTAAGTCACTTAACTTTGTTTGCCTCAGTTTCTCATCTGTTAAATGAGCTGGAGAAAGAAATGGCAAATCTCTCTAGTATCTTTGCCAAGAAAATTCCAAATGTGGTCATGAAGAATAGGATGCAACTGAAATGACTGAATACCAACAACAGTGAACGGCTTGAGCTAGATGGGCTAGGAAATTGCTTATGATCCCATGGCCTCTGTCTCTTGGAAACTAGATGTCTTTAAAGTACAACTCATACTGCTACCTACAGAACATGTTTTCTGATTCCGCCATTTGTTAGTGCCTGACTCAGAATTACTTTGCATTCATTTTGTATTAAATTAGCTTTTGGCATCTAGCTTTCTGCAGTGTAGAGATTCTCAAAGTATGATCACCAGATCCTTGGGGGCACACGAGATAGTTTCCAGGGGTCTGTGAGGTCAAAATTATTTTCATCAAAATACCAAGCTGTTAAGCTCCTTTTTCATTCTCATTCTCTCATGGGGATGCAGTGAAGTGTCCCAGAAACTTCATGTCCTGTTCATTGCAGTTTGAGCTGCAAATGCGAAGAATGAGTTAATATTTCATCTGCAGAATTGTTGCTATGTCTTACAAGTAGACCAAACTTGCTATTTTGCTTATATTTTTCCACAAGTGACAATTAATTGTAAAAAAATATATATCTTTTATGTGAATTCTTGGCAACAAACATGTGATGCTCAACTATTCAAAGTGTTGAATAACTTTTTTGAATTGCACAGTTTATCCTGAAAAAAAATTGTGAAAAAAAAATCATTTCACAGTGCAAGTTATAGTAGACAAATTGCTGGTACCTTAACACAAATCGAAGTAATGGTACCAAAGTATATTAGCAGTCATTGTACTCATCACTGCTACACACCTGAGGAGGAAAACGAGCCAGTGTCAACAAAGAATGTCTTTGATGAAGCAAGAAAAATATTAACTTAATCAAATCCTGATGCTTCCAGAGAAGTCCTAAGACCAAAGACCAAAATGCTTGAGATCTGCTGCTTTGGTGCAATGGAAAGTCTTTGAGATGAGAGATTGTTTCCTTTCTGTCTGTTTTCCTCATGATTCAAACAGTGACTGGAGCTTGGTCATTACCTAACATATATTTGCTGATTCAAATTAAATTTTCACCTACTCTTCTTGAAGTATGGAACCATTTGACTAATATGCTGGGGGGAAAACTGTGGAGATGAGAAGAAGACTCATATTTTGGTCCCAATCATGCAAAAATAGAATTCAAAGTTAATTGGAACTTTCTCAAACTTACCTTGATCGTCCTTCTAACTAAAGTTCGAACACAGACAATTTCTCCTTTCTCTGCCTTCAGACTGGATCCAACAGGAACTGAAATTAAAGGAGAAGATGAAAATAGCTAACATCTTCTAAAGCACTTTGTTGTTTTAAAAGCACTTCCTATATATTATCACATTTGATCCTCATGATTATGATGTAGAATAGATGATATTTTTGTCCCCACTTTACAAATGAGGAAATAGCCTGAGAGAGCTTAAGCTACTTGTCTACTATCCTAAGCATAGTAAGAGTCTGAGGCAAGATATGAATTCAGGTCTTCTTTACTTCAAATCAATCATTCTATACATTGGCATATACATTCTATATGCCACCTAGCCACCTTCCTGAATGAAAAAAAATGAGCCACATAAGACTTCTAATCTCCCATCAAGTCTGTCACAGATCTTTTAGAGAAACCAAGACGAATCCTACTGCTAATAGTAAGCTACTTGAAGACAAAGATAACTTTCTGTCCCTGTTTCATCCTTGTATCCTTGGCACCTCACACAGTACATTGCAAATATCAGCACTTATTGAATACTTTATGGTGCCCAGCAGTTGGGAATGGTTGAACAAATGTGATGAATATAATGGAATAATGAGTATTTAATATGATGAATTCAAAGAAAGGGGAGAAATTTTTATGAACATATACAGAGTAAAGTAAGCTGAACCAGAAAAACTACACAAAATGATTGTAAAAACCTAACTTTTATTTTTTAAATACTCAAAAAAATGAATTTAAGTAGTATATTTATAATTATAATCTTCAGTTGAGGAAACATGTAACACTTTGTTTTGGCTTTTTTTTTTAGGCAATTGGGGTTAAGTGACTTGCCCAGGGTCACACAGCTAGTTAAGTGTCAAGTGTTTGGTCTGAGGCCAGATTTGAACTCAGATCCTCCTGACTTTAGGGCCGGTGTTCTATCTACTGCACCACCTAGCTGCCTCTGTAACACTGTTTTATTAAAAGGTGAGGGACTATGAGTGTAGAATCTTTCATATATTATCAGATGTGATTGCTGTGTTGCTTGATTTTATTTAACTTATTTTTTTTAATTTTGCTATACAGAAGGGTTATGGAGGGGAAGAGGGATCTATCCAGAAATGATTATGCTTTTAAAACAACTGTCATCAACAATTTTTAAATCCTGTTGGAAATGATTACACCCAAGAACTGGAAGGAAATCATCTCTTCATTGGCATTCAATCCATGTGTGCAGTGCCTCTTTCCTGGCAACAAAGTAGTCCCATTATCATGATAAATTTTGGGGAGCAAATATTGCTTGGCTATGTGAGTTTAAGATTATGTGAAAATATCCTTGGAACATACTCCACTTAACCTGAAAATTTCGGCCCCTTACATTTTGTTCCAAAGATTCTCTACCCTTGGACTTTTTAGAACTATAATGTATCATGGATTAAATAACGCCTCCTGCCAGACTATCTTAAGGACATTAAGCCTCGAAGAAGAAAGTTTGAGGTCTATGTGGGTGGTATGGGGACATGTTAAATGTCTTCAAATATTTGAAGATGTGCCATATGAAAGAAGAATTCCTTTGTGACCCAGAGGGCAAAACTAAGACAACTGTTTGGAAGTAAGAGTGAGGCACATTTGGTCATTAACTCATGCCTCCCTCTCTTTCCCTGTCACCAACAGCCTACTTTCTGTTTTATCACTCTCCACTACAAATTGATGCAAAAACTTCTGAACATAGCTTCCTATATCCTGTTATTCCCTCTAAAATAAAAGCCTTCACAGTGCCTGGCATATAGGAAGCCCTTAGTAAATGTTTATTGAATGACTGCTATTGGTTCCAGATAATATTTCTTCTGCGTAGAGCTGATCATGAAAATGCTTTGCTCAGAAATCTTCAGTGACTCCTTATTGCCTACCTTGCAATGTGAAAACATTTTTTCCCCTTTTTTTGTACATTGAATTAGGCTAGAGGTAAAAAGTAGGAGTGGATTGGGGTAAACAGTTTGGTGGAAATTGTGCAGTATTTTTGCTCACCTCCAAGCTTTCGATAGCCACAAAGATCCATGTTTTCAATGCAAATATTTGACTGGTGTTGCTATATGGTAGTGAGACCTAGAGCAGCACTGCGTCTGAATAATTAAAGATTGTTATCAGGGCATTATAGAAGACAATGGAAAGGGTCATATGGATGCAATCAGGCAGCACCATAAATCCAACCAGCATCTCTGAAGAGCAAGAGAAAACATGTCATTAGAGAATTGTATGGCAGACAAGTTGGGCTGGTCACATAGTGAGAGTGAAGCTAATCTATGGGTGCTTACAGTGCCAGACTGGCACTCTTGAAATATTGAAAGAACAGGAAAGCTTCTAACGTGGTAAGTATAACTACTCTGGAATAATCTTGAAGTAAACAGATGAGAGATGCCAAGATAAGGATGTGTGGTTGAGTTGAAGGGAACTCCAATATATGTATTGCTGAAGAGAACTCCTGAATGGATGTGATAACATCTATTTGAGCATTTGATTACTATATCTTGGCTACAGTATTTATAATCTATGTGAATCTGAGCAAATAATTTAATTTTTAAGTCCCTCAGGTTCCTTATATGTAAAAAAAAAAAGTAAAGGTGGGGAAGGATCTGTTGATCTCTTAAGTTGCGTCCCAGCTCTAAATCTTCTGATGTCTTGACCATTTTCACTTTATATACCAGAAAAGCTAAAGATTAAAACTAAAAGTGATCAGTAGCTGATTTCTGTATGTGACAAGGTAGTTTCTATCAGCTATTTGGCTTCTGCAATGGATGATACAGCTTCATTTTTTTTTAAGCTAAAAGGGTTCCCACTTCCCAAATGTACATCCGTTATCTTCACTGAGGAGTGTGTGAGCAAGTTAAGATATGCTGAGCTTGCATTCCTGCAGTGATGATACTGTACAGCCGAAAATAAGAATCCAATGCTCGTTTATCATTTATGATGACAGATTGAGAGCAGCTACAGGGGCCAAGCCTACAGTTTTGCCCAGGATGATGCATGGCAGAAATCGCAGGGATGCCTGAGATGCATTAACTTCATAATAATGTACAGCAACCAAAAGGTGATCAGACACGCATGTTGTTTATGATGACGTGGGGGAGGGGGAATGACGGCTCAAAAGCAGGAGGTGTTGGCTATTAACTGAAGGATAACAAAAGACTTTCCTTCCAGAAGAGACCCTTTTTTGCAGCCACTCTTAAGAAAGTGGCATTTGCCCATATACCAATAAGATGTAAATGTGTATAAGTACATGTCTGCTGCCCAGCATACTTTACCTTTGTAAAAAGGGTGTGGGATAGAATGGCCTTGGACAAGATGTGAGAATAATATATGGAAGCAAGGAAAAAATAGTCATTTCTGTCTGCTAGGGTCTAACAATAAGCCAGTCCTCATACTTCCATATCCAAAGTACTACCTCTTTAAAGAAGAAAGAGAGATGAATTCTGATATAAAAAAAAAAAGACCAAAAACATGATGTCTCATTTCTGGCAACTAAGTAAAGGCTATTTGTACCAAAATACCCCTTGTGGCTTATAGCTTCTTTTTTCTCTAACTAAATGCATTCATCTTGGAAATGTATTTTTTATAGACTAGCACTTATAGAAGATTTATATGAACTGATGCAAAATGAAGTAACCAGCACCAGAAAAATAATATATACAATGAATACAACTACGCAAATGAAAAAAATTGTAACAACAACATATTCATTGTCATCATCATTAAAACTTAACACTGTTATTATAACTAAGATTAGACTCTGAGAAGAGATATCAGAATTTACCTCTCTTATGTCTTTGAAAAGGCGAGAGACTATAGGTACAGAACTCTGAAGATTGGTCTGTTTCTAAGGCCTATCAGACACAAAAGCAACTCCATTTTTTAAAATCACCAATTGGCCTCTATTTGAGGAAGTCCCTATATACCCAGTAACTGATGTAGAATAAGGAATTTGGGCAAGCAAAGCAAAGCTCTTCTGATAATAAGTCTATTAAACTTAACTAATTCACATTTGCAAGGTTAACCCCCTTGTGATTAATAAGGTGAAGGGAAGAACTTGGTTCACCAGTTAATTGTTCCTAAGGACCCTTTCCCACTTAGTCACTATAAATCTGTGCAGCAATCAGATATAAAGGTATTTGCCTTAATCCTTTCAGGGAAAAGAGGAACTATGGTTTCATAGATTGAGGGAGTTCAGGGTGAAGGAAATCCTCTTTACCAATGCAGACTGGCAAAGCATCTGAAATATGATTTCATATCATTGCATCAGGTGGGACAATGAAAGTTTAAGGGACTAGCACAGAGTAGCACAGCAAGGAAGTGTCAGAGGTGAATTTAAACCCAGTTTCCATGACTCCAAGGATAGCTATTTGTTAACTATGCCAACTTCCAACTCCTGAGTTTACCATAACCTGATGTGTTGATAATCAATTTAACACCATTTACTACTTTGCTGCCAATCATCTCCTTGGTAGTATAAACAGATATGTCAGGGTTTCTGTGAAATACCAAAGGGAGCTCTGGGGAGAGTGGATCTGATGGGATCCAGTATATATCAGTGATATTAAAATCAGAACTGTTTATGTACTAACTGTATTTCTTACTTCACCGTAAGGTACACAACTAGTAGCAGTTGGCACAATTTATCTAAATCTTTAATACTTTATGTTTTAGGAACAGAGACAAATTTGGTTTCTAAAGAGCATCAAGAGTAAATGTTACAGGACTATCTTTAACATTGTAGGATTATGAGCAGGTATTGAAGCAATTGATTTTGAATGTGTAACCATGCATCATAAACGTTGTTAAAAAAACAGCCTCCTGCCTCTAAAGTCAGATAATTTATCTCTGTCTTCCTATGTATATAGGCCAAGTGGGTGTGAGTCAGAAGAAAAACTAAAGATCCTGCCAGCTATGAGTACTATTCCTGAAATTCAACAACAGAAACATATTCACAGCCTGAAACCATGAGATGTGACTCATTTCTTATACAGTCCATATAAAATGGAAGTTTCTCATAACTTTCCATTTGCAGTGGAATGGGGAAAGATATAAAATCCTAACCAGGAGGATCATGTGTACTCAACTATGGATAGAAGAGAGGGGAATATAGAATCATAGAATATAAGAATTTGAAGTGACCTTAGAGGTCACCCAGTCAAACAAAGAACTTCTACAAAATCCCCAGCAAATTCACAAGTGGTCATTTACCTAACTCTTAAGGAAGGATCTTAGCTAAGGTGAGGCAGGGGGTTGCAGTTGGGGGTAGGAAGTTAATATGATTGCGTGGGTTATATACTCAACTTCCAGACACCTAGACTTTTAGGATTGTTTTCCTTTCTTGATTTTTTTCTTCCTTCCTTTTCTTCCTTTCTTCCTTCTTTTTCTTCTTTCTCCTTTCTTTTCTTTTTCTTCCCTTTTCTTTCCTCTCTTCCTTCCTTCTTTCCATCATCTTCCAGCTAGTCATAATTTTTAAGGAGGACTTTCTGACCTCTGGAGGACAGGGACCCTCCCCCTGCCCACTAAGCCAGTCATTGAGTGAATGCATAGTCTCCTAGGCAAGCCTATGTGTAGAAAACATAGGTCTATCTCCAGTTTGTATCTACTTTTCCTTTCATTCAGGCACTTGTGCATTCTCAAAAAATTGGGGAAGTCACTGGAGGTTCAGTGGCCAAGTCTAGTAAAGAGTCATTTCTCAAGAGTGGTCTGCTTCGTCTAGCTCAACAATGTATCTACTTGGCAGCCAGGGTACCGTGCCTTGCAAGCAAGAAGAAAATCATCTATCAGGTATGTTACATCTGGAAGTGAACTCAGTGGTGGAAATGCAGGTAGCAGCCACTTTATGTTTGAGACCACTTTCCTCCAGCACCAAGATGGTAGAAGGAAGAGTTTACCCTGGTTCAGGTGGATATTTTGTATTGATTATATTTTTTCAATAAATATCCCCCTGTAAAATTTGATTGTTAATGGGTTATCAGTAATATTGAAGAGATATCAACTGGGTAGATGAAAATAAAGAAATCACCAGTCAATATTTGTATTAGAGAGCTACTCACACTAGAATGGGGCTTAGAGTAATAACACTGGAACCCCAGTATGGCTCAGGAGAATTCTTATAACTCTGAGGAGACAAAGAGTAATAGCCTGGCTCTAGAAACTCCACCAGCCAATGACATTGGTGTTGAGAGAGTGAACCCAGAGCTGATAGATGGACAGCTATATGGACATATATATTTATACAGTTATATACATACATATATACCCATGTGCATATATAAGCTACACTGAAATCATTTTGTGTTTGCTTATATTTTCAAGCCTATTGAGGACAAGATAAGTTTTTCACCTTCTTGTTTCTATCCCCAGCATCTGACACTATTCTTTGTATATAAGAGGCACTTAATGAACATTTTAAAAATTGAATGCTATATTGATGTTAATTCTCAACCAGAATTTTATTGCAAATGCTTAATAAGATCATGGGATTATGGATTAAGAGCTGGAAGGCACCTTGCAGGCAGTCTACCTCACTAGTCTTTTTTATGATCTTTCATTTGTTCTGATTCAGCAATACTCATGAAGATATACTTCTCATAGACAATATGCCCTGGCGCAGATAAGATAAGACTCCCTTTGTGCCTCCTCTTGTTGTCTACACTTGGAACCATTCCTATCTGGCCATGTAGTCTCATGCCAATGTAAAGCACAAACACTCATTGACTAAGACAGCACCATCAGCTTGCCCATATGTGTTATTTTGTATTGTGCTTTTCTGCCATTACGCTATATCGCTTTCTCGATTTATTCTATAAGGCTTCTTGGTATTATAGTTTCATAGAGGATGGGGGTCTTGGCCCTCAGTGGTTCCTTGTTTTCTTTTTTGGAACTCTATTATTTAGCTGAAGAAACTGCTGACCAGATTAAAGTGACTTGCTCAAAGTCACACAGATAGTAAAAGGACAGATTTGGGACTTGAACCAAATCCTCTAATTTAAGACACACTATTCTTCTCACTTTGCCAAGCTACCTCTCCAGCAATAAAATTTAAAAAAAAAATCCAAAGCCTGTATTTGAGGGAAAAGAATAGTGGGGAGTGGGAGATACCCCTTTGAATAGGACCTTCACTGTTCACTTCTGTAGTGAAAACAAGTCAACTTTATTTCTGAATAAGAAGAAATCTGGCTCTAAAAGAAAACAGAAGGAATATATTCCAGCAGTCTCCACCTCACCCCCACAGATCTCCCAAGTCCAAATCATGAGAAATTCACTTTAACCAAAAAATATAAAACACCTGTGCCAAAGCACTTCTTGGGAAATACAATCATTAATTGATTACAAACCAGCACGTACCCAAGGATCCCTAAAGACATCATCTATTGGGAAGAGGAGTGGAATGGACCTATTAACTATTCATCCCTCTACATTCTCAAATAACCTTCTCCCCAGTGTTTGATCATCTGAAAACAAAGTACCAGAATGCTCTCATCTCAGGCCCCTGCAGAAATACCTCCACTGACACGATTTAATGCTGCATTCGCCACTTTGAGAGAGTCAATACAAAAATGTTCCATTTAAACATTTGTGCCATCTCTCTTACAAAACCTGAGTCGAAGACAATGTCTTCTATGTTGCCCACCATTTCTTTTATTAGGGCCCACGTGATAAACTGCTCCTTGGCTTTGGTTCCAGGAAGTTTTCCCTGCAAAAGAATCAGCCTGTTTTAAAAGCTCTAGTCTGACAATGAAAACTTCGAAACCCTATGTGTGCCCTGTTTTGTTTTAACTGCAGACATGCAGGGTTGAATTCACTGCTCCTTGGTAATAAAAAGTTAAGTTCCCTTTAGATGCCTTGTGAAATCAATTTCCTCTATGCTCTTTAGATAACGTGTGCTAGCTTTATCCCTAACCGATCTTTTCACATTATATTCGGTCTTTTTTTAAGATAGTTTAACTGATGCCTTTTGTTTTTAATAATAACAATAAATACCAGTTATATAGTACTTTATTATTTTCATGGTGCTTTGCAAACATCATCTTATTTTGCTCTCACAACAACTCTGGGAAGTAGTTGTTAATACCATCCTCCCTTTACAGATGAGGAAGCTGAGGTTAAGAGGTTTTATGACTTGCCTAGGATCACAAAGCTAATTAGTGTCTGAGACTGGATTTGAATGTTCCTAGGAACTAGCTATGTTCTTCAAATGCCAAAAGTACATTTGCCTAAAATATTATTTTATGTAGAACTCATACAAGGTAAGTGTTCATATTTAGGTCAGAAGAAGTGATATAAGGACAGTCTCAAGGTCTCTCTGAAGAACTTTGGAATCAATTGTAAGACATGGAAGACACTGGCACGGGGCTATACAACATGGTGGGCCCATATCAAAGAAGGGGCTCAGCTCTATGAGCACATAAATGATGTGTGAAATGTGAAAGATGTGTGAGATGCACAAATTTTGAGACATCTCCACTCTAAATGTTCATATAGACAATTTATGACCAATCAGTAGTAGAGCGTTCCCGAGCTCATCTTGGTCTGATCTGGCCTTAACCAAACATAGTAATGCCATGTTGGTCCTCTTTGAGAACAAAGGACAACAACCATGTGCTGGGCCAACTAGCTTTTCAGTGATACCAACAAATACAGCAAGTCTACCAGCATATACAACATTCAACATCTGTTTTGAAACTGAGGAAACTGAGGCAGATAGAGGTGAAGTATCTTACCCAGTGTTATACACAGCTGGCAAGTAACTGAGGGAAGATCTTGAGCTCAGATCTTCCTTACTCCAAGACCAGTGTTCTAACCACTGCCCCAAGAAAGACAATGAGAAGGAAACAGAATTGAATAAAAATGAGAGACACGATGGGATTGCATTTCCCACATTGCACCTTGACTTCATTGACTCTGAAATGGTACAAATGGGACATATGTCCTCCTGCTGATGACCTATGGTTGTCAGTCTTGAGATAACACCAACTTTAAAATATGTAGGAAAGAAAATAAATAAGTACAAAACATTTGAATGTCCAGACTGGATATAATAACTGCCATTGATATAGCACATTAAAGTTTGCAAAATAACATACATATGTGTACATTTGAGCCTGGAATCAATGCAGTGAGTTATTTGTTACAGACCTGTTTTAATCCCCATGCAAATGAAATAACTGAGGCCGAGAGAGGTTGGATAACTTGCTTGGGGGCATACACCTCATACCTAAGCCTGCAACTACCCAAATACCCAAGTGGATCTGGGATCATATTAATCCCTTGAAAGCAATGTCCCAGCTGATCAATGTTCCCATTTTCCTGATTTTTCTCTATGATAACAAGATGTGGAATATCACTGTCTCTGTAGAACACAGTGCCTGACACAGAGAAGGCAATGAAGAGGCACATGAGGCAGGTGAGAAGACTGCAACATATAATCAGTTAGGATTTTGGAATAAGAGCAAGACTGGTGGCTATTATCAATAAGTGTTAGATAGCAAGAGAAGTTCAGGTGATTTCTAAAATAGAGTGCTATATCAGAAACTGAGGCAGCATGATCATCTGTCTCATATTTCGTTAATAATGACTCACATTTATTTCTCATTTTAAGAATTACAAGGTGGGGCAGCTAGGTGGCGCAGTGGATAGAGCTCTGGCCTTGAAGTCAGGAGGATGTGAGTTAAAATCCAGTCTCAGGCACAAGACACTTACTAGCTGTGTGACCCTGGGCAAGTCACTTAACCCCAATTGCCTCAACAAAAAAGCAAAAAAAAAAAAAAAAAGAATTACAAGGTGCTTTCTTCAGAACAACTGGAAGTGGGTAGATGTGGGTAGATTCCTAGCAATGACAGTGTACTTGGCTGGATTTCCTAGCCACTTAAATTACCCAGGTATAGCTTACTTTAATAGCTCACATTTAAACAGCACTCAAAAGTTTACAAAATGGCATTGCAGAGTAACAGCTGAGTATAAGACCTACCTCTGAGCCTGGCTACCTGATCTCGAGAAGTTCATTGAAACTCTCATTGCTCTAGTCAATTATGTCTCAGACCATAGAATGCAGCAAAAGTGCTGCCTGCATTTGTAGAATGTTTTTTTTCTTTTTACTCAGGAATTCCCTACCCAATGAAATCATAAATCTATTCCCTATTGATTAACATACGTTATCCCACTTGATACAAATTTAGTTTGATATAGGACAGTAAAATGACCATTTTAATAATGAATTGTTTTAAATTCTCCAGAACCTATCAGTGATTTCTTAGGTCACTGGAAGGCAAAAATATGTTGAATATAATTTAATAGAATTAAAACTAAAATGCTCATTGCATCCCATGAAACCTACAGAAATTGGCCATAGAACCAACATTTAAAGGGTGCACAAATGCTGTCTTTCAGAAGGGTTGCTTAATAGGAATTTAACTCCTAGTTATCAAATGTAATTAATTAAATTAGGAAGCTTTTGATCATGAATTGTTAAGGACACCAAGTTAAGAGCCACTAGAGAAATAGTTCCCCAATCTTCTCATATGAATTCGTCTTATTTATTCTTAAAATTGTTTTCACACATGTATTTGCTAATGCTTGTCTTGGATACTGCAATTGTTATTTATGATTGTTCCTTAGCCCACTGGGGAAAAAAACCCAGAGCTTCTGGGAAATTATAAATTTTAGAAGAAAAAAGAAATACTTGCATTTGGAAAGGGTTGATTTCCATCAATTTCTAGCTTTGCTTCACTGGCTATGCCCAGACCAACATGTGATTGACTATTATAAAAGTTGTAGACTGAGTTTGTCTATCAGATTAGGTAAGATACAAGGCCTCTTTCAAATCTAAGTTTCTCTAATTAAGTGATGTCTTTTGCGATTGTTGTTATACATTTACATTTTTTTTACTCTATTCATAAATGTTTGCCAAAGAAATACCTCTAGAGTTTTCCTCAAGTTAACTCTGAAGCAGCTGAGTGGCTCAGTATATAGAGCACCCCCTTCACTAAAGCATCTAGAAACCCCATTCAAGCTTTAGTAGAACATCTTCATGCTTTTATTCCTTTGCTGAGAGTCTTTCTATTTCCCCCACTCAGAATTCCTTTCTTTTTTAAAGTCATATAGTGCCCAGGATGGTATGGAAAACAGGCTCACACTCTATCACTGGGCTGTGCTCAAAATGTTTCCAGTTTGGAAAGACTTGTTAAAAGGTGACAGTGGGCTCCACTGATAAAACCATTAAAAGCTGATATCAAGGAGTCACCATGACATAATAATTAGGATTCATAATCAATCAATCCATCAATAAACATTTTTAAGACCCTACTATTTCTCAAGCACTGTGCTAAGTGCTAGAGATATAAAAATAGACTGTCCCTGACCTCAAGGAGCTTATAATTTAATGAGAGGCAACATTCCAAGTAATATATGAAAAGCAAGGTATATACAGAATAAAGAGCAACTAACAGAAGGAAGGCACTGGAATTAAGAGGGGTTGGGGAAGCCTTCCTGTAAGGGGTGGAATTTTAGTTGGGATTTAGATGAAGCCAGGAAGGTCAGTAGTCAGAGTATAGGACAAAGAACATTCCAGGCATGGGAAACATCTAGGGAGAATGTCCAGAGTTAAGAGATGGACTGCTTCATTAGTAGAACAGTCAAGAGGCTAATGTCACTGGATCGAAGAGTAGGTATAAGAAAACTGGCAAAATAGGAGGGAGTTAGGTTTTAAAAGGCTTTGAATGCCAAAAAAAAAAAGGGGGGGAGTATTTTCTATTTGCTCCTGAAGTAATAGAGTCACTGGAATTTGGGTGTGTTTGGAGGGGGTGGGGTGACATGCTCTGACCTGCACTTTGGAAAAATCTCTTTTAGTGGTTGAATGAAGGACAGATTAAAGAGGGGAGAAGTTTGAGGCAAGCAGATCCACCAACTAGCTATGGTGATAATCCAGGTGGGAGATGTTGGTGGCTTGCACTAAAGTGGTGGCAGTATCAGAGGAGAAATGAGGGCATTGGGAAAGAACAGAGAAGGATTTTGTGTGTGTGTGTGTGCATATATGTATATACACACACAAAATAAAGATAGGTTGAATGAATTGGGACTAATTATTCTAAAGAAGACTCAGAAGAGACATGATGATCTACCAAGTACCTGAAAGGCTGGCACGCAGAAGATGCGTTACAGTTATCCTGTTTGGACCCAGAAGAACACAGAGCAAGGGCATAAGCTGCAATGAAACAATTTTATAACTGATATCAAGGAAATCTTCCAAACAATGACACATTCCTAAGGGAGGTGGGCGGCCTTTCTTCAGGATGTAACGGTTCCACCACCATTGGAAGTCTTCAAGTAAAGTAGCACAACCTCTTTTCAGGTGTGCACTGGTAGTGGGAGGGGAGGAGAAAAGAGAGTTTTGAGGTCCTTTCCATATTGCAAATTTGGTGATTCTGTGAATGTTTACCAAAAGAGTGATTTGCACCTGGTCTGTGTCCAATCAAGCATATCATTAATTTAACTGTAGGCTAAATTGAGGGTGTTATGGCAATAAAAGCAGGAGCATTGTCAAATATGAGTTGGCTGACCCTCATCCAATAAGCTCTTTGAGGAGAGGGTCAATTCCATTTTTGTCTGTATATCTCCAGAGCCTTGCATGGTGTAATTGACAAATATTTATTAATTGATTGATAAACGGTCACAAAATGGGAATTTCAACTAGTAGCAGCAGTTAGAATCAAGTGGTGGCTCCACTGGGGTGATGGGATCCCGACATTTTGTACGTTTCAGTAGTTCTACTTTGTAGACTGACTGCATAACTTCATGATAAATTGTCCTAAGTAATTGTTTCTGTTATGTGACATTGTGTATAAAGGCATTTATATTTGAGTATGTCAACTTCTTACTACATTAATCACGAATAGAAGTATCTTAACAGAGTTTTTTTTTTTTCAACCATAAGTGGTTTAATAAAAATGTGTGTCCAAAATGAAAGAATCACTTTGGGAAGGATGTAATTTTTTAATTGTCTCTCTTTGTAGTTCAGGGCATAGTACAGTACCTGAGACAAAATAGACACTTAATAAATTCTTGTTCATTGATAATATCTATTTATAAAATGCTTTTATTTTCTTCTTCACACTCTCACTGTTCTCTTCAGCTGCCCTTGTATGGTGACACAGGTGTGTGAACGTGGGTGCACACACACACACACACACACACACACATACATACACACACACACACACACACACACACACCAAAACAAAACAAAACAAAAAGTCTTCATAACATTTTTTTTCTGAATTTAATTCAAATTGGGGCAGTTTAAGTTCTAAGACATGAAAAATAATCCTCTTAATGAACTCTTCATAACCTTTAAAAATGCTGTTACAGTATTCACGCTCTCAAAGCACCATCCTTCTTTGCATAGCAGAAGGAGATTTAGCAAAGGTAATTTTTGGAAAGTCAATGAAAGTTACATTGAGTGTCATGATCTTGTGAACCATGATCATGGGAGCATGAAATGATCTGCATGGAAGGTCGATTGGGCAACTTAAATGCTACCACGATGTGAAACACATATCTCTTTTCCTCTTTCAGATAACAGAATGTACACTGGGGGAGAGAGAAAAAATAAATGACATGGACAGCCATAATTGGAAAAGCTTTTCAATGAGCAATAATTTAAATAGATAAATGACCTGGAAAAAGTCACTAATTAAATACGTTTACATTATTCCAGCTCTATGAAATGATTCTGTGCTTACCACCTTCATTATTTAGATTTTGTCCTCTGGTCTTGAATTCTGAAAGCACAGAAACAGAGTAAGACTGAAAACTAAAATGAGCATGTGATGAGAACAGGGATGGACATTTCAAAGTTAATTATATATTTTAGACACAACACCAGCTACTATACTTCATGGGCTTTTGCAACAACAAAAATAATTAAAGCCAAAAGAAGTCATACCATGAGGACATCAGGAAATGTTGAATGATCCATCTCTCTCACAGCGATTTCACTTTCTGCCCCATGAGGCTTGCCAAACAAAATCCAGCAATAATGGAAAAATAGAGTAATTTCCCTAAATGGATGCTTTAAAGTCTTGCCAAATAAAGTAAGATTCTGTTTATTAAAAATTTGATTGCTTTTGAAAGAAATTGAAAGATACTGGGTTTAACCTTTCAAAAATAGTGAGAGTACAAATTTTCTCTCTTTGCATATCTTAAACAAATGACTTCTTCAATGCATTTTGACCAAGTGTTTTAATGCACATCCGTATACAAATAACACCTGTGGTGCTGAACAAGGTATAGCCACATGGTGGCATTTCAATCAATGTTAGACAGATGTTTACCTGAATTCCTGAATCTGAACATACCCTTCATGAAAAGCATTTTTTCCCCTCCCTCCCTCCATCCTTCCTTCCTTCTTTCTTTCCTTCCTTCTCTTTTCCTTTCTTTCTTTCCTTCTTTCTTTCTTTCCTTTCCTCTTTTCCTTCCTTTATTCTCTCCCTCTCTCCCTTGCATTGCCTTGCCTTGCCTTTCTTTTCCTTTCTTTTCCTTCTCTTTCTTTCCTTCTGTTTCTTCCTTCCTTCCTTCCTTCCTTCCTTTCTCTCTCTCTTTCTTCCTTCCTTCCTTTCTTTCTTTCTTTCTTTCTCTCTCTCTTTCTTTCCTTCCTTCCTTCCTTCTTTCTTTCCTTCCTTCCTTCCTTCCTCTCTTTCTTTCTCTCTCTCTCTTTCTTTCTTCTTTCTTCCTTCCTTTCTTCCTTTCTTTCTTTCTTTCCTTCTTTCTTTCTTTCTTTCTTTCTTTCTTTCTTTCTTTCTTTCTTTCTTTCTTTTCTTTCTTTCTTTCTTTCTTTCTTTCTTTCTTTCTTTCTTTCTTTCTTTCTTTCTTTCTTTCTTTCTTTCTTTCTTTCCTCCTTCCCTCTTTTCCTTCCTTTCTTCTCTCCCTCTCTCCATTTTCTCCTTTTCTTTTCTTCCTTCCTTCCTTCTTGCCTTCCTTCTCTTTCTTCCATCCTTCTCTCCCTCTCTCCATTTCCTCCTTTTCTTTTCTTCCTTCCTTTCATCCTGCCTTCCTTCTCTTCCTTCCTACTATTCCTTCCTTCCTTTTTTCTTTCTCCATCCCACCCTCCCTCTTTTCCTTCCTTCTCTCCCTCTCTCTATTTTTTCTTTCTTTTCTTCCTTTTCTTTCCTTCCTTCTTTCCTTCCAACCTTCCTTCCTGCCTTCCTTTTCTTCTTCTTCTTCTTCTTCTTCTTCTTCTTCTTCTTCTTCTTCTTCTTCTTCTTCTTCTTCCTCCTTTCTTTCTTACTTGCTTTCTTGCTTTCTCCTTAGATTTTTATGTATCAAAGATTTTATTTTATTGTTATCTTTTGTTTTATATGATCTATAATTCCCATTTTATCCCTCCTATCTGTACCTTTCAGGGACTCATTCTTTATAACAAAGACTCAAAACAGAATAAAAAAAGGTCAGCAAAATTGGCAAACATATTAAAAGGGTTTGACATTATATGCAGTGTTCTGCAACCGTGACCCCGCCCACAACTAAATATGCTTAAAAAGCAGGGTTTTTCCCCCCATCTATCATCTTGTCTTCCTCATACAATAAGAAAGATCAATAAGAGGAAATGGGGATGTTGCCCCTGGAACAGTTAGAGGGGCCAGAACAATTCCCTTCAATCCATTCAGCCACTCACCCAAACCTAGAACCTAATTGGACATCTTGCCATCATACCTATCACTGTACCCATCCCCTATTCTGGAATGCCAAACCTCCAACCTGGACTTCCAGAAAACACCACCCCAATAATTCATATTTTATAGTGTTTTATGGTGTGTCTATTGAAATAATACTTCTTTTTTCCGATTACATATCTCCATGAGGATGGATTTTCTTCATAAACTTCAACCTAAGCAACTGATTGAGTTCAGAAGCGGTTTTGTTTTTGTTTCCTCTTTTTTTCCCCCTCTTTCTTATGGTTCCTCCTATGAGTTCTAATTCTTGCTTACAACATGACTAATGTGAAAATATGTTTAATAGGAATGTATATGTAAAGCCTATATCAGACTGCACACAGTCTTGAGAAGGAAGGGAGAGAAAAATTTAAAACTCAAAAAAAATTTAAAACTCTAAAACATGTGGAAGTGATTGTTGAAAACTAAAAATAAATTAATTAAAAAAGAAAGTCTAGCTGGCTTCTCTTAAGTGAGATATTAAAGAGACTTACAAAAGTATATAAATAATGTAAGTATTCTATTATTTTGCATCGGAAAAATATATTTTTCATTAAAATATGTTAACATGTAATTAGTTTATTATTGTTATTTTAAATGAATGATTATTTTAAATGTATTAGTTTTACTTTTAATAGAGTAGATATTGGTAGAGAAAACCTATATAAACAAAAACTCTTTGGGATCCTCAATGAGTTTTTAAGAGTGTAAGTAGCTTCTGAGATCAAAAATTTGAGAATTGCTCTCATATAGAAATGGAGGTCAAATAAATATGCATTCATTGCTCATAGTGAGCTTTGTCAGTTTTTTAGATGATGATACTAAATATAAATTTATTATAAACTACATTTAAATGATACACTAAATAATTTTTAGGTTTTTTTAAATTCTAATTAATTAACCTGGTGGATCCATTTTAGAAGTAGGCAAAACAATAGAAAAAAATATTTAAATCAAAAGTTCTAAAATTTCAAGGGAAAATAGGAGACTGCTGTCCCAGGCCTTAAACTCTTTGGTAGTTATTTAAAAAAATAGAAAAGTAGATCATTAGAGTAACTAGATAGGCAAGAAACAAATTCAATTGAAAACAACAGCCCAATATTTTATATGCCCAAGAACATAAATTCCTGGAACGACTATAGTTTTGACAGGATTTGCTGGAAAAATTTGGAAGCTGCTTGGCAGAAATTATAGTTATACCAACATCTTATATCAATAAGAACATGAAATTTCACATCCTAGAGTATTTAGAAGAAAATGAGAGGAGATACTTTTGACAAATTACCAAGGGGAAGAATTCTTAACTAAAGAAGAGGCATAGATAATCACACAACAGAGAACATAGACAATTGTAATCATATAAATTACAGAGCTCTTATATGAATAAAATCAATGGAGCATACAAAGCAAAAACAAATCGTTGGAGGTGTACAAAAAAAAAGATACAGAAGGTGACATATATGGTACAATTTTATTTCCATGTTAAAAATATTTATGATTTTTCTTTTATAATATAACACAAATTAATTTTAAAAAATAAGAAGAGAATCTGTAGAATGGGAAAGTATTTGCATCAGATATCATTGTTAAATCAATTTATCAGTAAGCATTTATTAAACACCTCCTCTGTTCCAGGCAGTGTGTTAGACCCTGAGCATGCAGTCAGTCAATAAACATTTATTAAGGGCCTACTGTGTGCCAAACAATGTGGTCAGATTTGAAGATACAAAGAATGATATGGGACAGTCCCTGCTCTCCTGTAACTCACAGTCTAATGGGTGAAGCAACATGTAAACAACCTTTTACAAATTAGAGATTATAAATTAGAAATAATCAACAAGGAGAATTAACAGAGAATTGATTTCAAAGAGTTTCCATAGTACCGGAAGAGACAAAAGTTTCACAGGTAAGTAAACTGAATACATGTTGAAAACAAATACAAAGTGATAGCAGGGGCAGAGGGAGAGCTTTAATAACTAAGGTGAACAGGACTCTAAAAACATATGAGCCCCTTAAAGGCAGCAAGGGTTCCAAGAAGTAGCTATTAATAGAAGGAGTAGTCCAGTCATAACGGAAAACCTTATCCAAGGCATGGAGTAAGAAAATGGAATATTCTGTGCATGATGGAGAGGATGGTGTCATGTAACTACTCTGAGACTTAACGACATCTTGTGGAAAATGGGGATAATCATGCTGATGGTTTGTGTGCATATGATAGATCACTTTATGGACCCCATTTCAAAAAATATTTTTAAATTCATAAAATAAAATGCATAAGATTTCAAAGGAAATCAGTTATGTTGAAATACAGTTGAAAAGATATTTTTGAAAACAAGTTTATGAATACCAGATTTAGAGCCTTTGTAATAAGTATATAACGTAAGAGCCATTCTCAGAAGGACCAAAGGATATGAATGTTTTTAAACATAAGAATTACAGAGTATAAACAATCTCATGAAATTATGTTCCTAATAACTAGTAATAAGATACAAATTCAAACAACTAATGTATTACCAAGCACTTTGATAATTATCAAAGAACAAAAAACAACAACGAGAAGCAAACAGGCATCCTGACAACAGTCCATGTTGGAGAAGTCGTGGGAAGAGAGACATACTACACATTACTGGTGGAATTGTGAATTGATTCAGCCACTCTGGATATTAACAAGTACTAAGGCAAGAAAACTTTTTAAAAAAATCATGGCTTTTAACCCAGAAATCACAATATTAGAAAGCTACTTCCAGCAAGTCAAAGTAAAAAACAAAGGTGAAAATTTTGAAGAAAAAAAAAACATCACAATTCTCTTTGTGATCCTGAAGAACTAGAAACAAAGTGCTCCAGACAATTTACTAAGATTATAATTAAAGCAGTATGATTCCTGATCCTACTCATGAAAACAGAGATCCAGATCCCAGTCTCCTCAAATGAATGCAATAGAATATTAGTGTTCAGAAAAAACATAACAAATGTGAGGAACTCAGGGCAAGATGGGAAAATGTCTGAACTGATGCAGTGTTAAGTAAGCAGAACCAGAAAAACAATACACATGATGACTACAAAACACTAAATAAAAGTTCTCTAAAAGGAAACTACACTCGGAGTGACTGGGGAAAAAACAGTGCATGAGAATATTTAACAAACATATATTCTTCCTCTTGACAGAGAAATGAAGGACTACTACAACAGAATGTCATATCGATCGTCAGATATGGTCACTGTAACAGATATTTTACTTAACTATTTTCCTCTCACACAAGGATAAACTCAGTCTAGAAGGGGAGGCTAAAAATCTCTGACATCCCTAAGACATGTCTGTCATATAAAGACAAAAGATATCAATCAGAACGCCGATGTTTGTTTGTTTGTTTGTTTGTTTCACCTACCATCTATTTGAGATTATGAAAAACAATACAATCTTGCCCAATAAATCACCTATTCATCCCTTGCTCCAATGGTTGCTGCATCAGTTGGTACCCACCCCAGATATCTGTATTGTTGTGCCCTTTACCTTACTTGTCAGTCTGGAAAATAGATACTTTTTATTCATTATTTTTTTGCCTGTGTGAATTATCAGCCATTCAATCACTTTTGAGTAATTAGGTATCTTCTTAAAAAGACTTTTTTAATGTTCTACAGGTGAATTTTTAAAAAGAGATAATAAAATAAAAATTATGATAATTTTTTCTCTTTTTGCATGGTATTTTAGGCTATATCCAACTACTATCTATTTCATATTTCTCAGTACTCAAAATATTCTTTGCACATAATATTCCCCCCAAAAAATTTTTGATTGCCAAAATTATATATGAATGAAATACATTGAATCAATTTTACCAGTGAATTGACTGTAGTTTTTTTTCTTAATTGTGTATAAAAATAAAAGCAAAATTAAGTTTACCTATTTTAACTGCTATATAGGGTATGTTCTGCCTTTCTTTTTCATGAACTTCCTTAGAGGAAAATTAATCAACTGAAAGGGACCTTCTGTCAGGAAGGATTTGAATGAATTCCCCAAAGATCTCCAAGTAAACTGAGTGATACTTGACGTCACAAAATGTATAATTGATTTTAGGATAGCTAGGTGTCATAGTGAGTGGCTTGAGTGCTGAGCCAGGAGTCATGAAGACTCATCTTTCTGAGCTCAAATCTGTCATCAGACACTGACTAGCTGTGTGACCCTGGGCAAGTCACTTAATCCTGTTGGCCTCAGTTTCCTCATCTGTACGGTGAGATAAAGCAGGAAATGGCAAACCACTGTAGTATCTCTTCCAAGAAAACCCCCAAAGGGGTCACAAACAGTCAGACACAACTGAAGATGACTGAACAGCAATAACAATTGATTCATTTCTACTCTAAAATTAACTTTTTGACAGAATTATAGCAAATATAATCCCTTTTTCGTTAGGATTTTGATGGATTTGTGACCTCACTGATGTGAGTCCTCCCATACAGCATGACAGATCACAAACCATCTCTGACTTTCCTTCCTCTGTGACCCTTGTTTATACTTGTCCGTTAACCTTCTGGAGAGGATCCGTCCTTTGGTCTTGGGGTCTTCCTCTCCATTTCTTGGGTATCATGCCAGCATTAGTAGAGCCTGTGGTCTTCCTATCAGTTACCTCTGACTCTTGCTATGTGGCCAGCCCATCTTTTCTTTCCTGACGATACATTTCTCTGATTACGTCATTTATGCCATTTTCCCTACACGACTCCTCAATTTTAATATGATGCAAACTTTTTTACAGCCAACATTGCCTTTCAGGTGGCCTACAACTTAATTCTTCAGAGGCTGATGTCCTATGACAATCACACAATATCAGGCCTGTGGTTGAAGAAGTTTGAAGTCATCCTCTTTTTAATTGACACTAAAACCAGAATAAAAACCACAGAAAGAAAAAGCATCTATCCATGACTGATAATCACAGCCTCAGTCATTATTTCCCATGGCATATTATGAATTCTGAGTGCACTGCTTCTCCTTCAGTGGTTTTCAATGT
Source organism: Phascolarctos cinereus (assembly GCF_003287225.1). Taxonomy (NCBI): domain Eukaryota; kingdom Metazoa; phylum Chordata; class Mammalia; order Diprotodontia; family Phascolarctidae; genus Phascolarctos; species Phascolarctos cinereus. The sequence continues at coordinate 27,740,088 of NW_027556180.1, forward strand.
TTTATTTTCTACTTGTTTTGACCACACCATTTGATTGTAAACTTCCTGAGGGCAGATATAATGTCTTATATTTCTCTTACAATCCCAAAACAGTGGGGACACAGTCAATGTCCAATAAATAGCTGTTGGTCAAATTGATTCTGACCACCATATTACTTCATTTAGCCAAGCAACACATTTTATTTTCTGTCAGAGAGATGTTGAGGAGCATGGAGCAAATGCAAAATCAATCAGCCTATACATGTTTAAATATCTCACATTAACTCCAGATTTTTAATATATGACAGAATTTACTTCAACAAATATTTATTAGGCAAGACACCATGTGTGTCTTGAAGGAGGGCAAAGATAAAAATCTGAAGTACCCTCAACCTCAAGAAACTTACCTACCCAGCATTAGGAAAATGTCTGAACACTGTCAGCCACTTGTCTATATTTTAATAATCATATTCCTTTAATAGATCAGTGACCTCCTTTGCTGAAGATTTGTTGTTTTGTTTTGTTTTTGTTTCTGTTTGGGTTTTTTTTTTTAGGCCTGCATCATTATCTGTTCTTGTAGGTGTGAAAATGAACTAGATGACTCCTCGGCATTCAAGATACATTTATTAATTCCACTACATTCCAGGAAAAATGTAAAATACAGGGGATGAAAAGACATAAAACTATAGCTGTTTATACCCTCAAAGAGCAACATTTTATAATATGTATGACAATAACTATATACCAACAAATGCCAGCTAAATATTGGTGAGGTGGGTGTTAGCAGATATGGGTATGAGGAAAAGCTGGTCCTGGATTATCAAAAAAAAATTGAAAAATAGATATTAAAGTTGATCATTTTAGCTTTTTTGCACAATATAAAGGCATTATATTAATATCAGCAATTGCAACGATCCTCATACTTTCTGGCTCAATATGTGCTTATCCACAAAGTTAGGTCACTGTTATTGTCATTTTTTTCCAATAAGAAATATAATTACTCAGAGAGGATAAATTACTTCCTTGAGAATCCATAGGAAGCAAATGGGAACCACCACAAGGAAAATTCAAAGGCAACAAATCCCAAATGATTGATTCAACTACTCTAGTCAATATGTAATTTTAAAAAGAATTTGATCAATGAAAATGTTCTACTTTTCCAACTATAACTCTAATTCTAAGTCACTTTAATATACTTCAAAACATAGGTGGCATGGTAGTTTCTATATGAGGCCTTTCCCTGATTCTTCTAGGAGTTAGCACTCTTTTTCTCACTTTCTTGAAATTAATTTTTATGTAATTTGTTTTTACTTACTTTTATGTAAATTGCCTGAGGTAGCTATATGGCAAGGCATTGAACTTGGAGTCAGGAAGACTTGGGATTAAATCCCGTATCACACACTTTACTAGCTATCTGAACTTAAGCATGTCATTTATTCTCTGTGTGCCTCAGTTTCCCCATCAATAAAATGGGAATGGTAATAATAGCATTTAATTTAAAAGGTTGACGTATGGATCAAATGTGTTAATTTATGTGTAAAACTTTTGCAAACCTTAAAGAGGATGATGATGATGATGATGATGACAATGATGATGTGGTGGTGGTGGTAGTAGTAGTAGTAGTAGCTGTTGTTACTGTTTCTGTTGTATCATAAGAATGTAAGCTCTTCGGGGGCAATGGTTTTTGTTGTTACTTTGGTCATTGTATCTCCAGTGCCTAGAAGGAGGCTTGGCATATAGTAAGCATTTAATAAATTTCTATTGAATTGCTGGGGTCTGAGATTTACAGCCTGAAAGAACCTCCAATGTTATCTAGACCAATGTCTCATTTTACAAATGAGAACACTGAGGCCCTAAGCTAGTCAAGTCAACGCGCAGTGATTAAGCACCTGCTACAGCCTGGAAAGGCTAAGTCACTTGCCCAAGGTGACTTGCAGGTAGGAAAAGAGAGAACTAAGGGTAACTGAAGCAATTGTGAGGCTAAGCATGCAGCAGCTCTGGGCCAAGGAGCGTGCATCTTAATAGAAAAGCAGAACTGGAAAGCATAAAGAGGTTTCTTCAGCTCTCCACTCTCTTGGCAATATCAAAGCTAACAACTGATACCTCCTAGCGATTTTTATGAGCAGATAATGCCCTTGACCCTTGCCTACTCCCACCCACCATCATGGTCCTGTTGTCATGGTCTTCATTTTATGAATCTGGATTTAGGGGATAACTTTATGCTGTTTTTACTAGAAACAAACACATTTAATAAGCTTGTGCGTGTGGGGAACTGTCCTAGAAGATATGGAAGCAGAGAGAAAAACAAAATTGCTATTGTCTTTGATGAGTTTAAAGTCTATCTGATGGGGCCCAAAAGAGAGATACTTACATGTACACAAGAAGAGTATAATGAAAATTAAGGAGAGAATATCAACAACTGGGCTGGGGTGACTGGTTATTCAGAAAAGTATTTATAGAGGAAATGACACCTGATTTGAGACTTGGATGGAGACAAGGATGCTATAAGGCAGCAATTCAGAGCATGTATTACACGTGGAGGCCTGGCAAAGAGTCTAGACTTTGAGGACACCTACAAATCCGGTGTGCTATGCTCCCTGAGGGACTAGTTACTCAGTGTGGGAAAAAGATCTATTTTTAACAATCCAGGTAATTTTAATCAGGATTTGGGGTTTCTTCATGTTGGTCGTGTAGGTCATGGAACAAGAAACAGAAAACAGCTACTTGAACTTTGAGAAGACTTCCTTCACGCCCTTCATGCCACACATATTACTAAGATTTGTATTGGAAACATTACATAGTGGATTTGAGTTACATAGGCAGCACTCCCAACCTAGGAAGTCCTTTTGGCATCACGACTTTCTTTTCAATGAACTCATTCTATTTCTGCCTAGACGTCTCCCAGATATTGTACTCACATCAACTTTAATGGGATATTTTTAAAAAATGGATTTAGGATCACTGTATTTCACCTCATAATAGTTGCTATTGAATAATCATCGCACTCTGTGTGTGTGTGTGTGTGTGTGTGTGTGTATGTGTGTGTGTTTCAGTCCAAAGTTGGTTTGTAGTCTTTCATGACATAACCATCACATAGGCTAATTCTGTTCATCATTCCACTTAAAAGGTCTACAAAGCAGCAATGTATTCACCAGTGGCATATAGATACACATTTATCTCATGCATTGCAGTCGAAAGCCTTGAATTCTCAGCACATATGCACTGTCAATATTCAATTTCAGCATATATTCACAAATATTCTGTGCATTCTAAAAACTAAAAAGTCTTTCCACCAAAGGCAGTTCAGTAATAAATGATTTTTAAGTAATACCAACAAAATTTTTAAAGCTTCACCTAATGGTCACAACACACTTTTTTGTAAAAAAGAAAAAACAATTGGCATAAAATCTGAGATAATTATACAGTGAAATATGGTATAAACGTACCTGGGAGGCCAGCATACCAATTTTGATCTGTTACCTACTAATGCTAGCTGTGTGTCCTTGGATGAGTCATTTAATCTCCTAGACCCCACTTCCCTCATGTATCAAAAGAGACCATTAAAGGTGTAAGGCTTTGAGGTCCCTTCCAGCCCTAGTTCTACAAACTTATGAACAATAATGTATCTTTTCAATTTTTTTCCCTAAGAGTTTTACCAAAATGTAATTAATGAAGTTTCACTGACCTTGCTAACTGACAACATAGTTATCTTCTGATTTTAAACTCCCTCAAATTATCTTTAACTTTATTATTTCTTGTGATCTTTACTATACAGCATGCCCATCTGGGTGACAAAGAATCCTAAGAGAACCATTATTAAAATTTCAAATGGGATAAAGGAGAAGAAAAAAAAAATCATGTTCCCAGTTGAAAGGGACCCAGGAATGTTATGCATTCTAACTCCATATCTCAAACACCAAACCTGTCCCAAGTGATATGAATTACATCATATGGAGAAGCCTTCTACAGTTTGAAAAGATTGTGAGTTTGTCATTGACTGTGCCTTTGTCATTTCATAATTATAAACAAAAGAGGTCTTTTCCTGAAAGAGTTGAAAACGGTACCCAGAAAAAAAGAACTGTAATTACCAATAGCCTCTCAGCCCAAAGGATGATTGGCCTTTATGTTTCAAAAATCAGTATTACCCTAACATCTTTCTGCTGACTTTCTCAGATTCCCAAAACTTTGTGAGAAAAATCAAGGCTCCAAGATAATCTAATCCTACCAAAATTTTGACTCTGTGTTCTATATCTTGGATCCCATGTAGGACTGCCTAACACTTAGCTTAGTGCCTGGAATATAGTAGGTGTTTGTTTAATAAACATTGATTGATGGAATGACTGATTGACTGTTCTTTGAATTAGAAAGATAATTTTACACATTCAAAGGGGCAGGAAAACGTATCACACTCATGTTTAAAAGTAAGTAAATATGGTTAAAGTCTACTTTTTTGCTGTATCTCTTCATTAAAATCATTTCATGGAGACTTCACATGACTAATTATAGCCTACAATGAAAAGAAGAATGTAAAAAGTAATCTAAGCCCCTATTCTAAGAAGTAAGATGAAACATTCAGTTTCTTTTATTTATGTTTGAACATTTCACTATATATCAAGCTCAGGTAGTTTGTTTGACTCAATACAATTTATATGTTGCATGGACTCCATTTCAACTTGGCTGTTGTCTGAACCTGGTCAGTGATATATTTTTAGTTCTAATTAGCATTCTGAATGAAAACTGCATAAAAGAAAGGAAGAACAACTAAATTATTGCTCTGAATAAAATATAAAGGGAAGCTAATTATCTGGTGAAATGGAAATAGGCATTAATGGTTATCATATCTGTGAGGCACAGTCAGGCAATAAACATTTATTAAGCACCTACTAAGACAGTGTGCTAAGTGATAGGGATACAAAGAGGTAAAAGATAGCCCTGATCACAAGGTTGCTGACAGTTTAATTGCGGAGATGGCATGCAAACAACTATGTACAAATAAGCTAGAAAATAAGTTGTGGATAGTCTCAGAGAGAAGACCAAGAGTAATTGGGGACTTTAGAGACTCAGAGACTTTGGCTGCCTTGAGAGCCAGTGAGAGTCAAAGTGGAGGAAGGTAAGAGTTGATATTCCCATACTTCTTTATTCTGAAAACATCTCCTTTTTTCTGGTAGATAGTGAGGCATGAGAATAACTTTAATGTCTCATGGATGATAATCATCAAAAGAACTAGAAAAGAATCCTCATTATTCTCCCAATTCTGTTTCTAACACTCCAAACTTTGACACTGTGTCTCATCTGCTTTTGGACCCTGAAAATTCTATCTACCACCACGGCCTTCTCACCTTGGAACATCATCCCCACCCTTAAAGTCCCCTTCTATTGATGAGATCTTCCCAGAACCTCCATTTTGAGGAATGACCTGGGTCAGCTATGCATTATTCATCTCCTATGCAGGTAGCTCCCCCATCCCACCCACATGTTTCCTTTTCCTTTTATTGATTTTATCCACTTGTTAGAATGCAAGCTTTTTAAAGGCAGTGACTGTCTTCTGGTTTGCATTTGTAGCCCCAACACTTGGGATGGTGCCTGGCACATAGAAAGCACTTAATAAATTGTTGCTTGCCTTTACTTGACTTTTAAAGATTGTCAAGTCCACAGACAAGAAACCTTAGGCCCAGAGAGGTTAGGAACTTGTCCACATTCACAAAAAAGGCATATCTGGGTTCAAAATTTCAGTCCTCTGACAACACTCTTGACTGCACCATACTCCCTCAATCATACTGTCTGCCTTTGCTATTAATTCTAGCAGCTTCTTGGATTATTCTTCATAGTCTTTCTTGAATATAGTCACATTTATGCCTGTTAAGTGTAAAAACAATAAACATGGATTTATTAAGCACCTACTAGGTTTTCAAAATGATACTAGGTTTGAGAAGACATGTATAAAAGTGAAATAATTCATACTTATAGTGAGCTTCAATTCTAATGTGAGCAACAATTGCATATGTAAGTGAATCAAGCACAAATATAAATTTACATGAACATGTGTTTTGTATATGTACATTGCTGTAATGTATATGTGTGTATACATGTGCATACGCATATAGTTATATACTATGGATACACACACACACACTTCTTACCTGTGGATCTGAGGAGATGTAGCAGCCATGGTGGTCACACCTTAGTAAAACCATCATGGTAGATAGGCTACATCAGGGTGAGGGTAAACGGCAGGTTCCAAACTCATCAATGAAGTAGGGAGATGTCTCCCCCAAGCATGTGAAGACTTCCCCTGCCAGAATGGGCGGATGAGAACAATTTGTTCCAATGGCCACAAAGGATGCTGAACAGTTGACAGGAAGTGCCTAGAGCTTGGTCAGACATCAGTGATGCCAAGGCCATTCACTGCATCCTGGGCAATTGCCATCTTAATTTTTGTTTTGCTACTGTACTTTGATGACCCTGGAAGAAAGAGTGAGGCTGACACCTTTGTGCAACTCTGTCTCACTCAAATCCAATTCACACATAGGTCAAGACATCACCCTAGTGATGTCATTGGTGCTTTTCATAAATGAAGGATGAACAACAGATATTGAGTATGATATGTATATTATATGTACCTTCACAGGAACTAATTCAGTATAAGGTAGCTGGGGAGACAGGGCAATACCAGTTGAATGACTAATTGAAAAAGCTCCTGCAGAAGATGATGTTTGAGCTTAAAGGAAGAGAGACATTCTATAATGAAGAGAAAAGGAAACAGTGCCTTTCAGGCCTGAGCAAAAACCAATGTTATGTTTTGGTTTTTTAGGCAATTGGGGTTAAGTGACTTGCCCAGGGTCACACAGTTAGTAAGTGTCAAGTGTTTGGTCTGAGGCCAGATTTGAACTCAGGTCCTCCTGACTTCAGGGCCAGTGCTCTATCCATTGTGCCACCTAGCTGCCCCGAGCAAAAATCACTGTAAAGGTATTGAGATGGGAGTCAGACTCCCATGTGTGAGAAACAGAGAGAAGGCCAATTTTACTGGATCTCAAAGTATAGTCCAATGAGGCTGAAAAGTTAGATTGGTAAGAGGTTGTACAAGCACCAAAAGTTAAACAATGGTGCTTAGAATTTGTCATAGAGGTCATGACAAAGCAGTGAAATTGGTTAAATAGGGGAGTCACAGGTCAGATCTTTGCTTAAGCAAACTTTGTTTGGAAGTAGTGTGAAGGATGGACTAGAATGGAAGACACTTGAGGCAGGAGACCAATTAGGAAATTGCTGCGAAGTCTATGTGAGAAGTACTATATTCTAAACTGAGTTGATGGTTCTATAAGTAAAGGGAATGGATGTGAAAGAAGTCAGAAAGCTAGAAATACTGTGATTTGACCAAAGACATATGGTTTGAGAGAGTAAGGAGCCAAATATAATACAGAAATTATGAACATGAAACACTGAAGGATGGTGGTGACTTTGACAGAAACAGGGAAATCTGGAAAAGAAGAGGATTTAAGGACAAAGATAATGAGTTCAGTTTTAGATATGTTGAATTTAGGATATCTCCATGAAGAAATAGTTTACTTGTCATAGCTATGGATAAGAGAAGAACGTAGGACCAAGCAATATATAGAAAGCATTACAAAATATAAAATGGATAATTTTGATTATACTGAATTTAAAAAGTTTTGCACAAAAAAAGAAACCAAAATTAGAAGGAAAGAAGAAAACTGGGGATAAAGTTAACAGGTATCTCTGATACTAATTGTTCAAATATATAGAGAACTGAGTCAAATTCAGAAAAATAACAGCCATCTACCATTTGATAAATAAACACATGATATGAACAGTTTTCAGAAGGAGAAATTAAAACTATCTATAGTGATGAAAAAGTGGTCTAAATTAGTACTGATTAGGGAAATGCAAATTAAAACAACTCTGAGGTACCACCTCACACCTATCAGTTTCACTAATGGAATAGAAAAGAAAAATGACAAATGTTATAGGGGATACAGGGAAACTAAGCCATTAATGCATTGTTAGTGGAGTTGTGAATTGACCCAACTAATCTGAAGAACAATTAGGAATTATGTCCAATGTACTATAAAACTGTGTATAATCTTTGATACAGTAATACCACTACTAGGTATATATCCCACAGAAATAAAAAAAATGAATAGAACTTATTTATAGAAAAAATATTTATAACAGCTCTTTTTGTGGTAGCTAAGAATTAGACACTGAGGGAATGCCCATCAATTGGGGAATGCTTGAACAATGTGGTATATGATTATAATGGAATATTAATGCAACATAAGAAATGATAAGCAGGATGGTTTCAGGGGGAAAAAAAACACTTGAAAAGACTACACGAACTGATCTAAAATGAATTGAGCAGAACCAGGAGAATGTTTTACAATGATGAACAACTGTGAATGGTTTAGCTATTTTCAGCAAGATAATCACAAAGGAATTATGACGAAAAACACTATCCACCTCCAGAGAAAGAATTGATGGCTTTGAACATAGACCAAAGTATACTATTTTCATTTTCTTTTTTTAGTTTGAGTTTTCTCCTACAAAATGACTAATATAGAAATGTTTTATATGATTACACATGTATAACCTATATCAGATTGCTTACTGCCTCAGGGACATGGGAGAAGAGGAAGGGGGAGATAGAATTTGGATTCAAAACTTAAAAAAAAAAAGAGATGTTAAAAATTGTTTTCACATGTAATTGAGCAAAATTATATTGCATTTAAAAAAGATATCTCTGTAAAACATAATGTAAAACACCTAATAGGCAATTGATGATTAAGAACTGGAATTTGAGTGAAGAAATTATTATTAGGTACATAGATTTGGGAATCATCTGTGTATAGATGATTTTTTTTACCCAATTTTAACTAATAGGAGATTAGCTGGTCATCAGGAATGAGGACATAGAGAAGAAAAGAGGGCCCAGCATAATACTTTGAGGTATCCACAGTAATTGTGCATACTGTCATTGATGTACTAACAAAGAAGACTGAGGAGCAGGAAGACAATAGGAGAAGGACCATTAAAGGGTAATGTCTCAAAAGACCAGAGAGGAGAATATGCTTAGGAGTATATGGTGTTCAACAGTTTCAAACGAAGCAGAAAAGTGCAGGGATTAAGACTGAGAAATTTGCACTGAGTGATAAAGCTGGAAGACAGATTACAAAAGGGTTGATAGGGTTAGGGAGTGAAACAGGTGGGGCATAAAGTACAGAAAATTTTGGTGTTTTATTTTCCCCAAGATTTTGGTTGACAATAAGAAAAGATATAGGAAAATAGCTTGAAGAGATCTAATGAAGTTCTAATGAAGGTTTTTGTGTCTATTTTTGGTTGTTGTTTTTTTTTTTGTTTTGCTTTGTTTTTGTTTGTTTTTAGGAAGGGAAATGTGTGTATATTGGAGGATAGTACAGAACCAATTGATAGGGAAAAGTTAAAGATTAGAAGAAAGAGGTTAGATGTTTAAAAATGCAATCTGATAGAGAAGATGGGAAAAGATGGGATCAGAGGCTGTTCCGGGCAAGGAAAAGGGTCACCTGTTTTCAGGGACTACAGGAAAGGAAAACAAAAACTTGGGAGGGGATGCCAATAGGGTTTTGTGATGAAGAGAATGGGACAAAAGGGAACTAATATCAAATGGCCTAATTTTATTTTTCAGTAAAGTAAGAGGCAAGATCCTCAGCTAAGATGAGGAAGGTGTTTGGACATGAATTTGAGGACCGAAGAGATGGTTCGGAATAATTTTGGGGAAGAGCGAAATAAGGCTGGATTCAGGAAGACAAAAAGGAATTGGTGAGGTGTATGTTTCTCTGTGTGTGCACATGTGTATGTGTCTAAGTCTGTGCACATACATAGAATTCTTGGGTAGAAATCCCAATTACTGTTTTCATCTCCAAGGAAATACAAGCATTGTTTTATTCTGGCATCAAGTAGTTATATCTACAGAGTGAAAAAATCTATGAAGGGTGATCTAAGTAGTTCACTTTCATTGTACAATTAAATTATTTCACTTATTAATGATAATGAGGTCTATGTACTCAGGTAAAATAGTTGAATTTGACTCAAAGTATTTTCCAAATGGGGGTTCAAATCCAACTTCTGTTACTCACTAATTAAGTGACCTTGGAGAGGTAGCTTCTGCTCTTTCAACCTCCATTGCCTTATCTGAAAAATTAAGGAGTTGGACAGTGATCTCTAAGATCTGTCTGAATCCTATGAATCAGAGAAGATCATTTGTCCTTCAGACAGATGAGTACATAGCTTAACCTGCTTGACTGGGTTTTACAATAGGGATTACAATACCTACTTCATTCTGTTAAAAATATGTTCAATTCATTGTACATTTTAGCATGCACAGAAATGAGAAATACTGGGAAACAAAAATAACAAAAATTTACTGAATATAATTCAGCAACATCTATAACAATACTCACATTAAATTGATGTTAATAATGGACTCAGAGATGGAAGACATGCAAAATAATTCAACCATAATATTTGATGACATGAATAGTTTATAATTTAAAAATAATTGATTAAATGTCCCAAGAGCTTAACAATGCGTAAGTGTCAAAATCTTCAGTAAAATGAGTTAAATTTAATGTAACTTTTAATGCTTGTACCTGAAACTTTAGGTAGAGAAAGAACTGTGTCGTTTCCACTAGTGTTGAGAATGCTAAATGGTACTGAGGTTATGTATACACACACTATATGTGTGTGTGCATGTGTGTGTGTGTATGCATTTGAGTAGAGTGACTCAGCTAGTTTAACCATTAATTTCCCCACTCACTAATAAGGTAAAGTCCTTTAACAGAAAATAGCACAGAATAAACTTTGCCTTCTAGGAGGTTACTATTCATAGTTGTGGTTTTTTGAAGACAAAGCAAGTTCACTGATAAGAATGAAAAAAAAGCAAGTTAACTAGTAGCTCTATCTCCATTTTCATTTGATATTTACATTTTCTTCATTCGGTTGAATGGACTGGGTATGCCAGTGCCTGGGAATTTTAATTGTCTAATAAGCATTGTATATAGAAGCCAGGGAGTGCTATTGTACAGTGTAGTAATCTTATACTTTTACCCAGATTTTATAGTAGCTTCTATAGTAATAATTAAAATCCAGTCATATTGGAGATGGTAGTACCATGGACAAAGTCTGGGATGTTTGAGACAAGGGATCTGTGTCCACACTCTCTGCCCATCCTTTACTACCTATATAACCCTGATTTGCCCAATGTCATGCTTATTATATGACCTTGAGTAAGTCATTTTTTTTCCTCTTTGGGCCTCAGTTTCCTTATCAGTAAAATTACAGAACTGGACTAGATGACCTCTATGGTCCTTTTCAGCTCAAATTCTATTAGTTTTATTTCAATGGAAGCTTCAGCATGCTTTAAAAAAAAATAGCTTACTACCAAGAAAATATGAAGTCTCCATATGACCTTGTAGAGATTGTGTATATGGTATCTTTAACTAGATAAAAATGTTTCTGTAGGACTGAGATGAAATTTCCATGCCATCAGAATGACCTTGCAAGTAATATAACAAGCAATCTGTGGGGAAAAAAAAGATCTTCTAGAGGGGAGCAAGCCGACCCTGGCAAGCTGAGCATTGCTGTGAAATATCAGGTGTAGATCTATTCCTAACCATGATGTTGTTAGCTTTTTGGCAGACAAAGGAATACTGTAGTTGCAATCTCCAAAAGCTTCCATCAGAAACTTTCCTATGGTGCTTCCACTGGAGACTCAGAACCACTCTTCAAACTTCTTTCAGAAAATAAAATAAAGGCTTAAAATGGTTCTAACTTTTCCCCAGAAGTTATTTAGTGCCTTTGGGATCTGAGGCCCAAGGTGGTTTATGTAAAAAGGTTATTTGCAATTCTGGTGCTTGGTTCACAGCCCAGGTTCTAGAGATGATTAGGCAATCTTCATTGATCTTTTCTGTTACAAAAAAACCTCTTATTATGGCAAAGGACAATGAAGATGGGATAGGAGCAACCACAGACATTGTAAATCATCTATTTTAATGAATGAAAATCTGCTTTCTTTTCCTCCCATATTCCCACACACATACAGACAGAAAGGCATTGAGAAAGAAAGAAAAACAAAATCCATGTTACAAACATGCTTTGCATAGACAAAGAAAACAATCCCCCCTCCACTGACCATGTCTGAAAAATAGTCTCATTATGCACCCTGAGTACATCAACTCTTTTATTAGCTTGTGGGCAGCTCATTTCATGTTATAGGATTGTGGTTAGTCATGGTGTTGCTGAGTCCCTGGTCTTTAAAAGTTATCTGTCCTTAAAATATTGTTGTTATTTTATATAAATTACTTTCTGGGTTCTCCTCACTTTGCTTTGCATCAATTCATGTACATTTTCTCAGGTCTCTCCGAAACCATCCCCTTCATCATTTCTTAGAGCAAAATAATATTCCATTATATTCCTATATCACAATTTGTTCAGCCATTCCAAAATTAATGGGCACCCTCTCATTTTCTAGCTCTTTGTTATCACCAGAAGAGCTGAAATAAATATTTATTCCTTATGGGTGCTTTTCCTCTTTCTTTGACATCTTTGGTATCTTTGACTTCTTTAATAGTGGCATCACTGAGTCAAAAGAAGTGCACAGTTTAAATATGAGCATAGTTTTAAATTGTTTTCCAGAATTGCTGGACCAGATCACATCTCAATCAACAATTCATTTGTGTTCCTGTTTTTCCACAAACCCTCCAACATTTGCCATTTCCATATTTTGAGAACTTTGACACTCTGATGGGTGTGAGGCAGAATCTCAGAATTCCCTTAATTGGAGTTTTCTCTAAGTATTCATCAAACTTAGGTGGAGTAGTGCATAGATTGCCAGGACAGGAGTCAGGAAAACTCATCTTCCTGAGTTCAAATATGGCTTCAGTCACCTGCTAGCTGTATGACCCTGGCCATATCACTTAACCTGGTTTATCTCAGTTATCCCATCTGTCAAATGAGGTAGAGAACACTCCTGCATCCTTGCCAAGGAAACTCCAAATGGGATGACAGAGTCAGACAAGGCTGAAAAACAACTGCACAACAGTAACAACAATTATTCATAATTTGGCACATTTTATATAGCAATTGATAGCTCAGTTTTCTTTCTGTGAAAACTTCCAAAATTTTGAACATATCATTTGAACTCTCGTCAGTTGAAGAATAGCTCTTGGATCCTGAACAGATCTTAGTTAAAAATGTAAATTTAGATCACGCTAAAAAAACATGAGGCCATGTAGTCAGCTAGCTTCTTGTGATTCTTACATAAATTCAATGCCCTTCTATTTTCATTCGTTCATATATTCATTCATTCAAAGTTAATTGAATACTTATTATATCCAAGGCATTGTTCTAAGAATATTCTAAGAAGAATAAAGATATAAATAAAACCTAGTTCCTCTCCTCATGGAGAAAACAAGCTAGTTTTCTGAATGAAAATGTACTGTGTTCTGGACAGTTTATGGAGCCCAAACACAGGCCAAAATCACATCCATCAGTAGGGGTAAAAGGTAGAAAATTGTCCATAGACTACCAGTGTCCTGAAGACAACATACGTCTATATCATAAGTGTCTCAGACTAGACTTGTATCCAGATAAAAATAATTAATAGCAACAACAGTAATAATATTTATGTAGCACTTCAAGAAGTTTAAAACATATGCATATATACATACGTATATTTGTGTATATATGTGTGTGAATATATAAATATAGATATACAGGTAGAGATGGAAATTAGAGACAGACAGACATTATCACCCTCAAATTACTGTTCAACTATAAGAATCCCCAGGTTTAAACTATTTGATTTTCTTCCCATCACTACTAAAATATGCAGGGATTCTCATCATTAAACCCTTACATTTTCAATTCAGTGTCCTTCCTTCCCAATGTGTCATCTAAATCATCACTTCTCAGCTTACTACCCATCTACTCTGCCGTATCTCAGTTCATACATAGGGTATTCTTTTTATTGAAAGTATCCAGTAAACTTAGAGAATTTAACTTTGTTTACTTACCACAAGTATGTTGTCTTTAACTTCACTTTTCTTTATCCACAGACCAGTTCAAATCCTTGCATCAATTTCTTACTTTGATTGAGATAAGAAAAATTCTTTCCATTTGACTTTCTAATAGACATATTTCTTGATGAAACTACTTCCCTCAACTGCACAAAGTATATAGTGACAGAAAGGGACCTTGAGGTTTGGGAATAACAGTAGAATATAAAGCACATGCTAGAAGCACCTTTTTCCTCTCCTACCAGCACTCCTTCCTCTTCTCAGTCTTATCCAGCAAATGTCCATAAGCAGTAGTATGGCCTAGTGGGAAAAGTGTTGGCCCTAAGTCAGGCAAGACCTTTAACACTACCTAACTGTGTGACCATGGATGAGTGGCTTAATCTTTCTAAACTCAGAATTATTTGTGTGCAAAATGGAAATAATGACAATACCTACGTCTTAGGAGTTTTGTGAAAGTCAAATGAGGTCATGCAAGTTCACCTGAAAACCTTAAAATACTTCAGCAATGTAAGTTATTATTATTAAGTAATGGGAAAATACAGTCTCCAAAAAATTTAAAATGAGTATCACTCATAGGGTTATGTAGAGGCACATGGTTTTTTGAAGCAGGATATGATATATAATCAATGAGGGATTCTGAAGATCACTAATAAAGTAATTATATGCTTAGAAAAGATGATGGGCTGATTATTAGTTAAGAGGAGAGATTGGTATCCTCACAATGTCAAGAGAAAAAGAGGAAGAACCCCATCCGTGTTGGATAGACCCCTTGGGGAAAAACTTATGGGAAGAGATATGGATTAGAGTTCCATGGGATGGGCAGGCACAGATTTTCAATTGGTGGGAGCTTCTGAATCTGATATCCCTTGTAGTATTTGAGATGGAATGGAATATTTGGATGGAATATTGAATAGAAAGTTACAAAGACCTAATCTCATTTGTCTTTTAAGGGACAAAATAGCTACACTCAATAGCGATTAATATTTCTCTAGCATTATTATTTACAATTTATTTTCCTCACTATACCGCTTTTTAAAAACTAAATTTTATTTTTTCAATAAAGTATCATTTGTTTTCTCTCTCTTCTATGACCCCCTCAAACTAAAAGTAAAAGAAAATCTCTTAAAGAAATATATAGTCAAGTAAAACATATTCTCACATTAACCAAGTTGAAAAATTTGTAGTTCACATATTATTGTCCCCATTTTACAGCTGAGAAAAGTGGGGCTTCATCAGGGAAAATGACTTGTACTCATGCAAAAATGAGTGTGGCAGCAAACATTCATATTGAGGTATTCTGAGTTGAAGTCTAAGATTCTTTCCTTGGTACTATTCTGCAGCCTATTAATGAATGAAATCTAAAAGCTATTTGGAGCTTACCTTTAAACTATTCCTAACATAGCCCAAGGTGCATCCTTTCTCACCAGCAACCCTTCAGAAGACAGAGAGAGAGAGAACAATTAACTGGCATTTTTTGCAGTTACAGTAAAAATGCCTTAACAGCACTATGTTATCTTGCGATAATGAGGCCATTTAAGTGTGTCACATTTTCATTTTCAGCTTTATGTTCATTTTAATTACATTCATTGGAACACACTCTCTCTCAACTTTCTTTCCTTTTTTTTAACACATGCCTTTCTAATCAAAATGCTTGATTCATTAGCACTGTTGGTAGTTTCAGCAGACACGTTATTCATATAGTAAATTTCAGCAACTAGTTCTAGCACAGCAACTGCTGATTGCTAATGTTAGCCATAATGGTTTTTTAAGTGTCTTAGGAAAGTTAGATAAGAACGTTTGTTATATTGGGCAGCTACCTAAGTCAGTAGTACTCTCATGCCACCTATTGGCAAAGTATATGAGATTGGCAATGAAATTGTGTGCAAAATATATATATATATATATATATATATATATATATATATATATACATACAGATATATGTATATATATTATATATATATATGTATGTATATGTATATATGTGTGTGCTTGTGTGTGTATGTGTGTGTGTGGGTGTGTGTGTGTCTGTGTATGTATACAAGAAATAATTCCTCCTCCCAATTCCATTGAGTCAAGCTGTCAAACTCAGAAGTAAAGAAAATAAATTATTGCATGGAAAGCATCAGCAGGGGAACCAGCCCTGACAAGTTGGAGAGCATCAAGGGAGGATAAACAACATGGCAGAGGGCCTCAGGCTCATGGAATGTGAGAATTGGTTGAAGGAACTGGGGAACCGAGGATGTACATTACTTAATCTCTATGGGCCTCAGTTTCCTCATCTATGAATTGAGTAGGTTGGATTAGGAGATGGACTTCTAAAGTCCCTTCCAGCTTTAAATCCGTGGTTCTAAGTACATAAAGGGCAATCAGGGAAAATCCAAAGCAATGGATGGGAGTTGCAAAGAGGGAGATTCTAATATAGAAAATTTTCCTAGCAGTTGAAATAATCTCATACTGTAAAAACGTTTCTTTGGAATATAGTCAATTTCCCTTCATTGTATGTCTTCTAACAAAAGCTAGATGGCCTCTGATGGATTATAGAGAAGATTTTCAATGAAATATACATTTGAGTGGATTACCAAAGATATCTCTTCACATCTGTAATTCTATGAATATTTTAAAATTCAAAGGTGATTCATGAGAGAGATGATGAGAGAGACAGAGAGACAGAAAGAGAGAGAGAGAGAGAGAGAGAGAGAGAGAGAGAGAGAGAGAGAGAGATTTACTTAAGTGCTTACTACATGCCAAGTGTGCTATTATTATGGATCAAAAGTGCAAGGGTAGACCAGAAGATTAAATATCAAGATGGATTCTAAGATGGAAGTGTAAAGCATACATGTGTACATACTCAATAGACATTACAACTTTTCTATAATGCTTTTTGCTGAGAAGTAAGATTCAGAAAAAAAGCATGCCAATTTTAAATGACATTCAGTGAAGGTCAGGGAGCAGAGTGCCAAGAGGTCTTGTTCAGAGGTGATTCTGTTTATAAGGTGATTCCATAACATGGATTCTTAAGAGAGAATCACTACCATGATACAATTAATGTTGTCAAGAAATCTTGCCAGCATCTTTGATGACTGGTCATAATCATCGTAAAATGTAAATCCTTTCAAAATAAAGCTGCTTGGCATCTCCACTTCCAAGCCTTTACTGATTTTGTGACCTATGCCTAAGATATCTTCACTCACCCTCTTAACTTTCTGAAATCTTACCTATTCTTTAAAGCCTGAATCAAATGCTACCTCTGACTGGAAGCCTTACCTGATTCTTCCTAAGAAAAATGGACATATTCCTTGAACTTTCAATTATACCTTGTTTGGAACTCTTTAATGTTCTTATGGGCAGCTAGGTAGTACAGTGGATAGAGTGCCAGGCCTGGTGTCAGGAAGACTCATCTTCTTGAATTCAAATCTGGCCTCAGACACTTACTAGCTGTGTGACCCTGGGTAAGTCACTTAACCCCGTTTGCCTCAGTTTCCTCATCTGTAAAATATGCTGGAGAAGTTCATGGCACACTATTACAGTATCTTTACCAAGTAAACCCCAAATAGAGTCATGAAGAGTCAGAAATTAATTTTAAAAACAACTGAAAAAATGCTCTTATAAGTTTGTGCATTATACATAGCATACTATACACTTTAAGTGTTTAATTTTTTTTTAAATTCTTAACCTCATCCCCCATGTTTCTTAACTTTTTTATAATCAAAGTAAGGGCAGAGATTCTGACAATCTCTCCCTGGCATTGTACTGCATTCCATGCAGTGTAGGTGCTTAACAATTGCTTATTCAATTGAATGGAAATTTGAATTAAAGCTTTGAAGATTCAGTAATTAAGTCAGCTGACCCTAAAGGCTTTAGGGTTCAGGTGCATAGGATCATAAATCTAAACACGGAAGGAAGTCAGAAGTGATTTAGTCTAACAGCTTCATTTAACAGATGAGAAAAGTGAGTGAAATTGACTTGCCCAGACTTATCAAGCTAATAAGTGTCTCAAGCAAAATTTGAACTTTGAGCTTCCTGATTCCAAACCCAGTGCATCATCTTCTACGGCATGCTGCTTCTCTAAAGAACGCATCCCTAGGGAGGCATTACGGAGACATGAAAGAACCTGGGGTTAGGAGCGGGTGGTTGCTATTTTAAATCTCACATTTGATAATCTAGAATTCTGTGACATTGGGTAAATCATTTAATTGATCTGGGCTTCAGTTCACTCCTAAAATGAGGAGTTGGACTGCATAAACTCTAAGGCCCCTTCAAGCTCTGACTCTATGATTCTGTCTAGTGGCTTTTCTACCCTAGGAGCCTTATTCCAGAAGCCCAGCTATGTGCATTTCGCCAGGGGTGGGGAGGAAGAAGTAATAGGGCAAGATTCTAGCTGATTTCTCTGGCTACTAGTTGATAGTTTTCTCTATAACCAATAATCTTTGGGAATTAAACTTTGTTCCATTAACGCACTAGAAATAAATGTTGATGCAATAGTAATTGTAAATCCTAGTAAACTGGAGCTTGAGGAGAAAGTCTGACTTAACAGAAAATACATAACCATGGTGTGCACATTACTTGGGTTATGCAATACTTTGATTGTGACAGCAAAGGTCCTACACATGTATTTCTACTAAAAGTAGATTGACTCCAAACATTTGAACTGGATGAAATAAAACTGAATTGAATTGGTTTCCTCACTTTTAAGTCTTTCTCTGTTCTTTGAATACTAGAGAATATGCAGATGGTTCATTACTCTCATGTTGTTGTTGTTGTTTTGATTTTAATTAGATAAGTGCAAGAACTGACATTACTCCAAATGGGCAAAAGTTGTAATTCTTTTAGAAGGCATTGTGTTGACTGTTAGAGATGTTGCACTGTATTTTGGTATGACAAAGCCAAGTGTTACAAAAACCCAGCAAACCCCAAATGAAAAAGGATCATTCATGTCAATGTGTAAAGGAAAGCGTGGCCAAAGGGAAAAAATGAGAAGAACTAATAAACTACCATTACAAAATAGCTTAATTGATCCTCAGAAGGAGGGAATAAGTATTTTAGAGAGAACTGACAGCTTGAGAGTGTGTTACTGCTGGCTTTACAATCCTACACGTGTCTCTTGAAGTGAAGGACAGTGGGAAGACTTTTTTTTTTTTAACATCACAACAGTAACGAAAATGGCTACTAGGCTTTCCTATGAAGAAACCAAAAGATGCTTGTCATGGATGAGATAAAATATAAAGTCTAGAGTATCAAAATTAGAAAAATTAAATTTTGACTGATAAAAAATACTTTTTCATTTGTCTAAACCATTGTCACAAGAACTTGAGGTAAGCCTGTGAGATCTGAGCACCTTGGCCAAAACATCCACTCCAAAAGTGTTTGTTCATTTGTTATGTTTTGTTGGAAGGTTACTCATTATTGCTCAGTTTCCGATAGAGGTAAGTGTTATCATGATAACAGGAGGGCCCCTGAACTGAGGCTGAAGCTTGGTCTGTTACATAGCAAATACAAGAATTGAGACTGGAACCCATTCTTGACTAACTCTGTTGCTCATTGTATCAGAATATTTGTCAGAGTTCATCATTCCTTCAAAATGCAGGACTTCCTACTTAAAAACAAACTAATTGTCTTTTCCTCATCTCTTCTACACTTCATTGTAGCTCGTTTGCAACTTCACTGTCACTCCCAGCTCCTCACACTCACCCACATATCCAATCAATTCCTAAATCTTACGGTTTTTATATTTACAACTTGGCTTACTTATGCCTCCACCATGGGAATACCTTCATTTTCTTTCACCTAATCTATAGGAAGAGCCTCATAACTGGTCTCCCTGTTTCATGCCTTTCCTCACACCAAAGCATCTTCCACTCAGTTGCCAAAATGACTTCCCTGAAGCACATGTCTGCCAAATGCATCCCTCTACTCACAGAGCTCCAGTAGCTTCCTATTACCTGGCCTCAGTCAAATGCAAATTTCTGTGCTTGGTAATTAGAGCTCTTCCTAAGTGGCCTTTGCTACTTATTACACATACACAGTCTTATTACACATTATACTCCTCCACATACTCTGATCCAGCTACATTCACCTGCTGTGCTTTTCGCCAACACATCATCTCTGGTCTCTATGCATTTCACTGCTTGTCCTCTAGGACTCTGATGCTCCATCTCCTCACCTTCATCCCTTAGCTTCCCTACCTCACTTCAAAACTCACATCAAAAGCCACTCCCTACAGGATGCTTCTCATGGGCCTCCCTTCCCCTTTACCTCAGTGGCTAATATGTATTCCCAATGCATATAACATTCATATGCTTTTTATCTACACACAAATATATACATGTATGTATGTGCATACATATATGTATATGTACATATGTATGTGTGCATGTGTGTACACATGCACATGTGTATGAGTACATGTGTGTGCATGTATGTATATGTGTGTGCGCAGCACATGTATGTGTGTATTGTGCATATGTATGCATGTATACGTATGTGCGTACACACATGCATGTGTGCATACATGAACATGCACATATACATGATGTCTTCCCCTACAAATGTGAGCTTCTTTAGAACAGGGACTGTTGTTTGCTTTGCTTTTGTATCCTAGCTCTTAGCACAATGTTGTTGCTGCTGCTGCTGCTATTATTGTTATTAAATCTGTGTCTTACTTCATGACCCTATTTGGGATTTCCTTGGAAAAGATATTGGAGTGGTTTGCCATTTCCTTCTCCAGCTCATTCTACAGATAAAGAAACTGAGGGAAAAGGGGCTAATTGACTTGCCCGGGGTCACCCAGCTATTAAGTGTCTGAGGCCAGATTTGAACTGAGGTCTTCTTGACTCCCGGCCCAGTACTCTATCTACTGTGCCACCTAGCTGCTCCTGACACGGTATAAGAGCTAAATAGATTTTTGTTAGTTGATTCTATTCCACACGGCCATTTGGGAGACTACAACACAGAATAAAGAAGGACTTATCCCATTTAATAATGAAAAGTTGTCCTTTAAATCCTAATATCCATTTGGGGATTATTTGCACTATTTGGAAGAGGGAGGGATTGTTTTTTTCCAAACACTCATTCCTTGTGAGTGCGAGCAGAAGTCAACAACAGACAGACAGAGAAAGAGGGAGAGAGAGACAAAGAGAGAAACAGAGACCATGAGAGACATAGAAATAGAGACACAGAGAGAGACAAAGAGAGACAGAGACAGACAGACAGAGACAGAGAGGGGAGAGAGAGGGAGGGAGGGAGAGAGACAGAGAGAGAGAATGCTTCTTGTTAATTATGACATTTTCACAGTGATAGGAACTGGGAAAACATTGCCACCATGATAAATCAGGGAGCAAGTATTTATCAGACACTGGCTGGGTGCTTGACAATCTACAAGTATGTATTAAGTGCTTACTGTGTGCATTGTACTAAACACTGAGGAGAGGTAAAAAGTCAAAAAGACAGTCTCCACCCTCAAGGACCTCCCATTCTAATGCAGGGGACAGTACCTATCTCCACACAAAATGTATACAGCAAAAAAGGAAGGTAATCTGAGGGGAAGGCACGAATGCGGGGGATGGGCAACCAGTAAAGGCCTCCTGAAAATGATGGAATTTGAGCTGAGTCTTACAGGAAGCAGCTCTCTGCAGTTGTCCTGGTTGATATCTGGCCACTGGACCCAGATAGCTCTAGAGGAGAAAGTGAGGCTGGTGACCTTGCACAGCCCTCCCCCACTCAAATCAAAGTCAATTGAAAGTCATGTCATGGTCTCCCTGATAACATGGTCCTCTTCCAGAAGGAAGGATCAACGTAACAAAAACAACAACAAGCTGTGAAGGGGAGGGGAGGGAGCAGAGGATGAGCACTGGAATGTTGCTTGAGGGATAGCCAGAAGCCTGGATTATAGTTTATCTGAAGGAGGTTCAGGCATAAGAAGATCAGGAGGATAAGAAGGAGCCAGGTTGTGAAAGGCCAGACTTTCAGACATTGTAAGAACTAGAAAAGAAACCTAAGATATAGTTTCCACCAGTCACATGCTCCTACTGACTTCCCATAGTTCCACTAACATTTGGTTTAATACCATATTGCAGCTGAAAATATAAAAAACGTGCTGCCTGACACCAATAACTTCATGTAACAGAATGTTCTTGTGGCCTCTTTAAAGTCTGTTTTAAAAGATTACCAGAAACCTTTCTCCTGGGAGCTCAGTAGGCAACATTCCCTTTACATGTACCTTGTACCTTCACCAGTACATAGACATTCTCTCCTTCTGAAGGCTCAAGGAAGGCCGTTTGCAATAGAGATTAGGGAGGGATATATTTCATTCCCCAGAGGGGCAGGTTTATAAATGTCTGTCTCCTTTCTATACTGGAGAAAATGAGATCAAGAAGGCTTTTGTGTTTTTAAATAGCAGCTCTGTGTGTTACTTTCAGGGGTTGACATAAGAAAGGCTAAGACCTGAAAGCCAGCCAAGGGCCATTTAGTTGTATTATTGAAATCTTTTGTGAACTGTGGCCTGCTCTAGAAGAAGGCTTTTTTCTAGTGTAGAGATGGTTTAAAAGGAGCTCTGTGCTAAGGAAAGATACAGGTTCCAGAATCTCCCACAATAGAATTGATAATGGTTTCTGTTACTACAAAACTAGTCTTGACTTTACAGCTACAAATAGAATCATATGCTCCTCTTGGGTATAAAGACCTAGCTAACAATTGGGGCTAGATTACCTTCCTTTAAAAGATTTAATTCTTTAAGATAGTCAGTAGGGTATGGTGGATGAAAAGCTGGCTGTACCGTCTGTGTGATCCTGGGCAAGTGCCCACCTTCTAACACTCAGTGCCAAGAGGGGCTAGCCAGAAGGAACTTCCTCATCTGGGCAGCACCAATAGCCATGAAATCACAGGTCAAGTTCACACACTCCAAATACTAAAATCATTTGAATTTTTTAATGGGTTAATCACAGTGAATAAAGCTAGTATCTTTTAATCCCCATCAAGTTGTCTCCATAATACTAATAGCTAGTTAAATTGTTCGTAATAAAACCAGAGAGGCAATGGGATAGTGTGGACAGGGTGTAAGAGTCAAGAAAACTAAGGTCCCAGTCCTAACTCAAACATTTATTAGCTATTTGATGTTAAACCAGTCATTTAACTTCTCTGGGACTCAGTAGCCTGAGCTGTAAAATGGGAATGATAATACTACCCACCCCACAAAAGGGTGAGTAGACATCAGGCTTGGTAATGAATGCAGATTGCTTTGTAAGTCTTAAAGAGCTCTAGATAATGGGAATTGCTGTTACTGCTCTCTCTGTGGAATAGTGCCTCAGTTAACAAAGAGTTTCCTCACTGTTTGACTTATGACCTCTCCCCAGACTTGGAAGGGATGCCACACGTGTGAGGGATAAAACATTCACTTATTTCCATTTCAGGATAATATGGAGAAGCAGAACTGCCTAAATATCTGCCCCCTCATGCAGTCACTGCCTAGCACGTTCATAAATCAAAGTTCATTAAGCTGAAGCATCACTTTTGCTAGTGCTCAAATTTGCACATATATATTTCATAATGAATAATTGTAGGTCATTTCTTTATCAGGAAAGACATGTGCCATTATAATTCAATTAATCTTTGTAGAAAGTACTAAACTAAGGTTTATGAAATAACCTAAGAGGAGTACTAATCCAAAGCTGGCCCCAGGGCCCCAGCTGTGGTACTTCCACACTGAGGACCTCTTTGTACTTCCAGTTACAAATCACCTTGAATTAGGCCTGATCCCAAGCCCCGTACTGTGGTGATGCGGCCAAGTGTCGTATACTAACCATTCTTCATTCCATATCTATGAGCAGAAATGCTATGGAAAATAAAAGTTCATTGAAGGACATCAGAACTCAAAACAATGCAGTGAACATTTGATTCTCCATCATTCTCTTGATTCATATTGTAGTTTTCCCCCAGAACCCCAGATCACAGGAGCACAACTCAAAACCTAGAGTTTGCTGATTCATTATTCAAAATACCAGTTGTTCTTGTCCAAGACAGAATAGGCCTTGAAATTCACCCCTATATTCCTTCTGGCTGTATTATTGTGCTCATAATAATCACCAGAAATTGGCCGTGGTCACCACATCGGAAAATTCTTGGGCAGTTCCCTATTGCACCCTGGAGAGGTGCCTAAAATGAGATAGCAGCTACCCCAGCATTATGTGGTTAGGTCTAAATGCAGCTGTCTCAGCACCTCACTGCAGGAGTCTTCTACCTCTCTTTCTCCTTTCCTCTTTCTTCACCTTTTCCTAGAAAATCTTTCCTATCATCTAGGCATCCATATCAGCATTTCTTGACTCTCAAGAAATGCTTTTGTAATCCCTTGCCATGTAACCATTAATTTCTGTTATGGCTTGTTTCAATATTTATAAGAGTGCAGACAGAGGAGTCAACTACTGTTGAGCACTCTACACTCTTTTCTTTTCCTGTCAAATAATGTCATCTAACATGTATTTAGCCCCTGTATTTCAAAGTACTCATGCCTATCATGTCATCTTTGTCAACTAACAGTTATCCTTCCAATCTTATCAACCCTTCTCACTGTAAATACACCAGTCACCCAAATAAAACTCACATTCTTTCATTTCCAAACTATCTAGTAAAATAAAACAGACAAAAACATGAGAAAAAGACAGAACAGACAGAGACACAGAGAAAGAGAGAGAGACAGAGAGAAAGAGAGAACTCAAGGAGAGAATGGAGGAAAGAAGGAAAAATGGAAGGAAGGAAGGAGAGAGGAGGAATGGAGGAAGAGAAGGGAGGAAGACATCTAAGAAGGGTGGAGGGAAGGAAGAAAAGGAGGAAGAGAGGAAGATAAAGATGGGAACAAGGGAAGGAGGAAGAGAGGGAGAGAAAGAAAGAGAGATAGAATGTGCATCAGTTATCTCCTCTATGTACTTGATCCAAAACAATTAATTTACTAACTCATTTTAAGTGGGGCATCAGCTCTGACTTATCTTCCTTCCTCATTCATATCTTTCAAATCCCTAGATTCCTTAAAAGCTCAGTTTAGATACCAGTTCCTAAATAAAGCCTTTTCTGATCCCTCTAAGAGGTTTTTGCCCTCTCACATTTGAAATTATTTTGTATATTCTTCGTGTTTATTCATTTTTGTAAAGACCGTATCCTCCTGGTAGAAAGCAATGTCCTTGGTGATTGTTGCATTTTTGCTTTTGTATCCCTGGCACTTGGCATAGTGCCTGGCATATTTTAAGCACATAATAAATATATGTTTTGTACAATTGAATTGACATTTTAAAATGTTTTAGATTAAGAACATATTTTCTGGAAAAGTATTATTTTTAAGCACATTTCCATGAAAATAAAATGATGTTTCATATAATATCCAGCTATCTGCCCTGGTCATCTTCTCATTTATCTTGCAGCTAGGTGGCACAGTGGATAGAGCATCGGATTTAAAGTCAGGGAAACAAGTTCATATCTAATCTTAGATACCTACTAGTTATGTGATCCTAGTCAATCACTCAACTTCTATTTGCCTCAGTTTCCTCATCTGTGAAATGACAGTAATAATAGCAGCCACTTTCCAAGATTGTTGTGAGCATCAAATGTGATCATCAGAAAGCACTTTGTAAGTGCTATATAAATGTTAGTTATAATTATGAATGCCTTACTTTCCCCTACTTATACAGTACTTCAGGAATGGATCACCAGAAGAGATGTCCCCAGTCCCAAGAAAAGTTAATCCACTTGTCTCTAGAATGTTTGCGCTGGGATCAGGCTGTTTGGATTTATGGGTAGTAACCTGCCTTATCTAGCCATCCTCAGACAGACTTCCATTGCAGACAGTGATTAATTTTGCAGATCGAGCACTCCAGCCATGATGCCATCTGTCCTACTGCTGTGCACATGTCCCAGCATCTCCTATAATACCTTTGAATTCCTCTCTTTGGGTTCAGTGATCAAAGTAAAGCTACTATACAACCATTGTTCCTGGAAAGGTGGTGTCAACCAACTGCCCTGAGATTCAGCTCCGAATTCTCATGATTGCCTAGATAATTTTTTCCAGGGCTATAATATATGTTGTCTTTGCCTATTAGATTCTTACTTGAGGGCAGGGATTCTCGCACTTTTATTTTATTTCTATCCCTACTATTTCCAGTACCTAGAAAATAGTAAGTCCTTCATAAATATTTCTTCCTTTTTTCACCTACTTAGACCATGAAATTCATTAACAAGAAAATTTAGCTGTCCACTTGAATGAAAATGTACCATAATTTATTTCTACTTCTATTTGTTTGTTCATGTCCTTAGTTTTTATACCATCTACATTCAAGAAAAGGTTAAATAACTACTTGACCAGTATACTCTAAAGTGGATTTTCTTCTAGACATAAGTTGGACTAGAGAATCATTGAGGCAACTTCCAGGATAGAAACCATGATTTCTCAATAGGACTCACTCCAGAATCCTCCCTTGTATCAAATGAAGACAAATAAGCAAATGGAACCATACAGTGACTGCGTCTGTTAGCATATGTTACATTTTTTACACAGAGGTCCTCGCCTCATCCTCTCTACTCTGATAGGGAGACATTTTATCATGTGTCTTCTAGTATCAAGACTGGTCATTTGAGTTAATGTGAGTTCATCTGTGTTTTAGTGTTATTTTCATTTGCAGAACTATAGTCATGATGTATATCGGTCGCTCAATTTTGATTTCCTCACTTTAAATCAGTTCATATACATCTTCCCATGATTCTCTGAAGCTCTCTTGGTTGTTGCTCCTTTTGGCATAAGATTATTCTTTTGAGCACAAAATTTGTTCAGTCATTTCTTGAGCAATGGACACCATCTTTTCCCAGTTTTTCCTTGCACAAAACGTGCTACTATGAATATTTTGATACACATGAGGACCTTTCTGGTTCTGTATTTCATGAGGGGCATGCCTAGTAGAGGGATATTAAAACAAAGAGAACGGTTTTGTATTTCATGGGGGGCATGCCTAGTAGAGGGATATTAAAACAAAGAGAACCGGTTTTGTATTTCATGGGGGCATGCCTAGTAGAGGGATATTAAAACAAAGAGAACCGGTTTTGTATTTCATAGGGGGCATGCCTAGTAAGAGGGATATTAAAACAAAGAGAACACACAATTCCATAACTTTTCTAGAATAATTTCAAATTGTTTTCAACAATTATTAGGTCAATAGACTTTTCCATTAAGAGAGGCTTGGTGTGCCAGGTGACACATAGTCCCACCAATAGCTTTCCATCTTTTATCATATTTGTGAATTGGAGGATGTGAGCTAAAACCTCACATAATCATTCTTTGGAGCAATGGAAGGACCAAAATTTAAGGATAAGACTTAGAAAGCCCAATGGCATTAATTGATTCATTACATTAAGAAAAACATAGCAATGAAAATAGAAATAGTAAGATGAAAAATTTAGGTCTACAGTAAGGATCACACACCCACCCACCCATCCATAAAAAAAAAAAAAAGAATTTTAAAAAGTGCAAGCAGTTCCTTCTAATCACAGGAGTTGGCTGTGAATAAGGTGCTGA
The DNA here is from genome assembly GCF_003287225.1 of Phascolarctos cinereus. NCBI lineage: Eukaryota > Metazoa > Chordata > Mammalia > Diprotodontia > Phascolarctidae > Phascolarctos > Phascolarctos cinereus. The sequence continues at coordinate 27,767,679 of NW_027556180.1, forward strand.
GGAAGAGGTAAGAAAGAATAGTTTGGAGAATAGGTAGTGTGGTTAGGGACAGCTAGATGATGCAGTGACTGGAGCACTGGGCCCGAGTTCAAATCTGGCCTCAGACAAGTATCAAGCTGTGTGACCCTGGGCAAGTCATTTAACCCTGTTTGCTTCCATTTCCTCATCTGCAATATGAACTGGAGCAGGAAATGGCAAACCACTCCAGTATCTTTACCAAGAAAATCCCAAATGGGGTCATGAAGAGTCAAAAACAGCTGAACAAAAACAAAAGTGTGGTCTAAACTGAGAATAGAGAACATGCGAAGGATGTTTCATATTTTATTAAATGGGGTTTTTTTGGTTTTTTGTTTGTTTGCTTTTTAGGCAATTGGGGTTAAGTGACTTGCGCAGGGTCACACAGCTAGTAAGCGTCAAGTTTTTGGTCTGAGGCCAGATTTGAACTCAGGTCCTCCTGACTTCAGGGCTGTTGCTCTATCCACTGGACCACCTAGCTGCCCCCATATTTTATTAAATGTAAGAAAAGGCTGGAAAGGTTGGCTGGAGGTGGGTGATATGAACCTTGAATTCCTGTAGGAGGGATTTGAATTTTGATCCTTTGGAAATTGTGAGGTATTGATAAAAAGAGTGATGTGTGCCTCTGGTAAGAAAGAAATAAAATAAGATTGTCTCTAAGCCCATGGAGAGGATAATTTTTTGGCTCCCCCACCCATTTCTTCTCATCTGAGATTGACATGGCCCATGTATACAGTAACATTTAAACAACTTTAGGATCTCTGTCAATCAGTGGCAAATACATGGTTTACAGGTCACTTTGACACCAAATGATGGTCAGAAAAATGCTGAGATCCTTTGGTCCATCCACATGCAGCGCTAGCCTTCCTGGTGACTTGTCTTCTATTTAAATTCCATTGAAATCAGCTGAGTTCAAGATTGCTTCCGAATGGACAACTTCTTGCTGGTTTGAGCTAGTGAGGTCATTTTAATCATCTGTTCCACTTCATAATAAATGACAATGTTATTGAAAGATTTGCCTCCATTTGTAGCAGTGGTTATAACAGAAACATTTTCAGAGTCAGAATTCACTTTACTGAAGGGCAATAGTAATATATATTTTCAATATTTTCGGTTTCATCTCCAACATAATGAGTTTCCCTACACTTTAAATGGCAAGTTTCAGAGATATTGAGTCAATTAATTTCTCAACTTCAGCAATGTGATGGCAATATGTGCTATGCAACAAATGAAACATATGATGTGTTTAAAAAAGATTGAAATACATAAACACAGGTAATAGACTACAATTTCTAAGCTCCAGAAAATACCAGGTTTTGTGAAGTTTGTTCTAACAGACATAGTTTAGCCATGAAATTTCAGGCTCCTATTTCAGTCTAAAATTTGTTAGACATGAATATATATATATGTATATATATATATAAACACACACACACACATATATGTATCCATCCATATACATATTCTTAATATTCTACATAAAATATTCAAAGCAAGCAATTGCTTCCTGGAACACCAAGATTTGGTGACATCCTTACATAGCATTAAATGATTAAGATCAAATTCTGAAAGCAAAGTCAACATAGTATATTCTAACCAAATGAACTATACCTAGTTGCATACTTTTTTCTTTGAAATATGAAAAAGTATATTTTATTGCTTCCTTTCCTCCCCCTGGCTTTCAATCAATCACCAATGAATGACATTCAGCTAATAAGAATGAAGAGGTTAATAGAGTTTCCATGATCAATTACATTATAATTTAGAACAAGTCCCCAATTGTTTTTGGTGATGAAGATGGTAAAGAATTAAAAAAAAAAACAGGGACAGCTTGGTAACACAGTGGATAGAGCCACTGGCCCTGTAATCAGGAGGACCTGAGTTCAAACCAGCCTTAGACACTTACTAGCTGTGTGTCTCTAAGCAAGTCACTTAACCTTGATTGACTCATAAAGAAAAAAAAAGTCATTTCTGAAGCATTTTAAAGTTAGAATGGAAAGAATGTAAGACTAGTCAAAGGGTGCAAATTCAAATCTTAACTCTGCCATGTAGAATCCATGTGACCTTGGAAAATTCATATCGCCTCCATAAGCATTGTTTCCTTATCTATAAAATGAGGGACATGGATTAAGTGACTTTTATGTGCCTTCTTGCTCTCTGATCTATGAGTTCATTAATTAGCATTCATTCAATAAGAATTTGCTAAGGACTTGCCCTTCACAAAGCACTGTCCTGGACACTAATGTTATAAAGAGGGAAGGAAGAAAACAAGCATTTATTAAGCACTTGCTATCTACCAGGCACTGTGGAAAGCACTTAACAAATATTTGATCCTCACCACAACCTTGGGAGGTAGGCACTACCATTATTTTGTTTTCCAGTTGAGGAAATTGAGGCAAGCAGAAATTACGTAACTTGCCCATGGTCACACAACTGAGACCAGATTTGAACTTAGGCCTTCCTGACTCCAAGTCAAGCAGTCTATCCATTACTCTATCTAACTACCATTGAAGACAAAATGAAAGAAAAAAAACCACAGCCCCTGTCTTCAGAAAGTGTATATTCTAGTGATTTGTGAAATGCTTTATATGCATTATCCCATGAAAGAATCACAAAACTAAAGTAGATACTCAAGATATGGTTGTCTCAATTTTATATAGTTAGGTGACGCTTAGAGAATTTAAGGGATTTGAACATTGTCATATAACTAGCAAGCGTGCTGGAAAGCAGGATTTGAACCCAGGGCTTTCTGAATGCCAATTCAATAGAGTGTCTACTATGCTATCTCTGAAACACTAGTTATGGCACAATTATATTTTAAAATAAACAATAGATGAGTAAAAATGCTTAGGTAAATCATGAAAACATAAAGCTGGAATTTAAGCATACATATGTTTTAAAATAATTCTGTATCAATCAATCAACAAACATTTAAGTGCATATTGTGTATCAGCCACTATTCTAAGCATGAGAGGGAAGCAAAAAGAGGTGAAGACACTATAGCCCTGTCTTCTAGGAACTTACTTTCTAATGTAGGAGAAATGTCATCAGATATGCATACACCAGATACAGTGTTAATTAATGGAAGATAATATCAGAAATAAGCCATAAGAAACAATCATTAATTACACCTTCCTACAAATAAAATGTACAAAATTAAAAAAAAAAACTTGGTCAAGTATAGGTTTTACCCGGTAGCAACAAAAGGTCACCTTCAAGAACTAGGATCTCACCTTGCTAAATATCACATCATTAATGCTGGTTTTAAGTTCCTGGAACATAAGCGAAGCCAAACTTCTGTGGGATTCTAAAGAAATGACCAAACAAAAATCTGCCACTGTTTAAGAAAGAGCCCTTTTTTCAGATCTGGCCTCAGACGCGTAACACTTACTATCTCTGTAACCCCAGGCAAGTCACTTACCCCCATCGCCTAACTTAAAAAAAAAAATTAAAAAAAAGAAAACCCTTTGTAGAATCATTTTCTTAATGAGCAAGAGTGTAAATGATGGCCTACTAACCTTTTCCTTTTGCAAACAAACATCTTTGACATTGGACATGACTGAGTATAGACCTATGAAGATATGCGCATGCAAAGAGGAGAATGGAAACAATCATTCAGAAAATTCAAGGCAAATGACATGTCTTTTAGATCTGTCTTCTACCTGACACAGTCAACTGGATCTCCAGCCTTTTTTCCCCCCTTGTTCTTTCTTCTCTAGCTCAATTCAAGACTAAATGAACCTCTGTCAAGAATAAATGCTATAGACTGGAATCTTTGCATTCCCATGGCAACTTTTGGTCAAAGTAGCAAGAACACTCCACCTATGTAGTATTATTTTTGGATAGCTGAGATGTCCAGGTCTCCGGCATCCATGCTGCTTTGTTGATAAACTCAACCCATTGGTTTAGTGAATATTTACCACTGGGTTGTTCTTGGAATCTCTTGACCGATCTGCCTGGGGGCATAAAATTATTCAATGAAGTCTTCAGCCAGGGGGTTAGAATTGAGAGACTCCATGAATCCCATTTTAATTATAGTCACCACTCTCTCGTAATCAGTATTCTCTCCTCGGTGTAGCAAAAGAGGCAATTTATGCTAGACAAATGTTAAAGAACACCAATTTCACTTATTCACACTACCTCAGTGCTTTTATGAAGTAGGTCAGTCTTCTAAGAAAATTCCAAGAGCTAGGGAACATTTGACACTTATTTGCAAGGCTACTTTTGTCATACACTAAGCTTTTCAAAATGTAATACCCTTGAAGCTATTTTTACAAATTCCCGTGTAACAGACTTATGAGATAATCCTCAAACCATTAGTTGCTATTCACTCGTTCCTCTCAACCTGTGATATTTTTAGGACATGTCCCTAACATGCCCCAGAAGCAAGAAGGATCCTCAAAATTATATCCAATTTTAAACTAAAAATTCGAAATGATAGGTAGATTCATTGCTGCTTTGTACTAAGAAATGGTAACTATCGAAAAACCTGCTATTTCACTTTAATGGGTGCTCTGTAAATCAGTAGAGTTTATAGATGTGGATTCTTTAAAGTTCCTTTTCCCTTCTCCCTTAAGGTTTACTTTATAAATGTTTTCATTTCTTTAACCGGCTAAAGAGCCATTGCTGTTTTCGGTCGATTGACTATTTATGATTTATGATGTGAACATAAAAAAGCCAAGAATCCCTTTAAATACACTTCTCTGCCAGAGCTTAAAAGGGCCTGGACTCCCTTGTCATTGGTCAATGCCTTCAGCTCCCAAGTCAATAGGTAAAATTGAGATAAATTCGAACGACAGAATTGTGTAATGAGGTCTGCTCCACTGAGCAGTTTGCGCTACAGTCCTAAGAAACTAATGAATATTTTGATCACTATCATTATCAAGTTGATAAGAGACTCAAGGAAAGACACTTCTACACTCAACAGAATCCTGGGCTCTGTCACCGCTATCTATAAAAGTGCATTGCTATAAAGAAAAGATTCAAGGACAATATTATTTTGGTTTTTTACAGAAACTTATCCATGCCTGTTAAATTTCCCCAACTTGTATTAATGAAGGGGTTCTACTAGAGTTGTGACTCGTAGGAAAAAACAAGTAGAAGATCAGTCTCTAAATAAGACTCCAATGAACTTTCCAGTCAGTAAGTCCACCTCTGTTTCCTGACATCCATCACAGCAATAGGGTGGGATTGGTCTTCTTTTCCCCAAGCCCCACAAGCCATGCCACTTTGTTTGCTCTTTTCTCCTATAACACTTACTTGATGTTCAAGTTAATCTTATTTCCCTTGGAAGGGTTGGGGTGAGAAGGAGCACAGTATATGATTTCTTAGAAACTTTTCCCTCCTTTGAATGGCCTGGTTATCTTCTTCTTTTTTTTTTTCTCAAGCAGAATTTCATGAATGATAATTTACTATTTTTTTCCCCCATCGTGCTCCCAGGTTGAAAAGAACTAGAAACAACATAGCGTCATCAGAGTTTTCATCTTCGCTATTTGATGGCTGCACTTTAGCAACTTCTTCTTGCTAGTTATCCCCTAGAAAGCCCTGATCCACAGGGGATCAAAGGAAGGGGGGGAAAAGAAGAGGTCAGCCTGGCAGGGATCACCACAAATCTCTCTTTGGGTTTTATGCACGAAATGAGAAATAGCCTAGAAAAGAAAGGATCTACAGCCCTTGAGCCTGAGCAAAAAGAAAGGTGCGGCATACCAAGTCAACCAACATTTATCAATTGCCTTCTCTGGTTTGACATCCATTGTTCTTGTAATCTAGAAAGTATGCTTATTCTAAATGAATTGTACTTTTTAAAAAATGTGTTTACTTCACCTTAGACTGTGGATTATTTAAAGACAAGAAAGAGTGCCTTCTTTTTTTTTCTCTTTATCTCCCACTATAGCGGTGTTGCTCTCTATAGTAATAGATAAGGTGAGGTGGCAGAGGGTAAAAGATATGGAGGTATGTTTAATGAACATACTTAGTTTAAGATGTCTAATGGGACCATCTAGTTTGCGATGTCTGAAAAGCAGTTGGAGATGTGAGATTGAGACCTTCAATAGGTAGATAGGCAGATCTGTGAATCATCTGCATAAAGAGGGCCATTAAATCTATGGGAGCTAAGGAGATGACCAGGTTTCAAGTTCAGATCCCAGTCCATCTCTTTCTGGCCTCAGTTTCCTCATCTGCAGATTGAAGGTGTCGGACTAGGTGACCTTTGAGGTGCAGCAAAAAAAAAAAAACAACACACTGATGACTTATATTCAATGCAAGAATACTTGCTCCTATAGGATCCACACTCCCAAGGAACCAGAAAGGATGCAAATCTAGAACAAACTCATTATATTTAAATTAAAGGTTGAGTTTTGCTGAAGTAATATCCATAGCTTCTATACATCTTAATTTTGTCAAAATGCATTAAGAGTAATACATGATCATTAAGGTCATTTTCCTGTTCCATGATTTAATTTGGCATATGTTTCCTACCTTCCTTCTTTAGTTACACAGTGCTAATTAGCATAGGAAAGACTAACAGGAGTTATCACTCAGATATAGCTTTAAGGTAGTTGTTATCTTCATTGCCTAAGGGACAGCTAGACAACACAGTGGATAGAACACTAGAGCGGAAGTCAAGAAGAGTCATCTTCCTGAGTTCAATTCTGGCCACAGACACTTACTCAGTTTCCTAATATGTAAAATGAGCTGGAGAAGGAAATGGTAAACTACTTCAGTAACTTTGCCAAGAAAACCTCAAATGGGGTCACAATGTGTTGGACACAGCTGAATAAGGACAACCACCACCCTGTGAGATAAGTGCTATTAGTATCTCCATTGTAGATGTTAAGAACACTGAGGCACAGAGATAAAAAGTTATTTGTTTGGGGTCACAAGGCTTGTAAGTGCTTGAAGTAGGTCTTGAATTCAGGATTTCTTAACTCTAAGTATTAAATTCTATCCACTGTCCATCTAGTTGCCTAACTTCTCCCCCACCCCCAACCCTGGAGAAATCTTCCCTAATGAAGAAACATACTTTTCCAATGCAGACAAGACACTCAATCGTTGACTGACAATGATTGTGTGCCTCCTATATACCTAGCACTGTGCTAGATAAGCACTGCTAAGCAAGGAAAAATAAAAGATAGTCCCTGTTCTTAAGGAGTTTACAGTCTAAGTCTTATGCAACTTTTAGTGTCAGAGATGCCTGAGACACTGAAATTTCAGATGACTTATGCAGGGTAACACAGACATTATAGGGCAGAAATGGGGCCAGCTCTAAGCCATACTCTGCTCTTTACAATATGCCTTAATTCAGCATAATGCTTGGCATATAGTAGGAGCTTAATAAATGGTAATTGGATTGGACTGCCTCGTATAAATTAGTTTCAGTCATCTAAGAGCGTCAGCTTATTAAAGAAACTAGCCCAAGAAAGCAAATCCCCTCCACTATTTTAAGGGAGTAAGTTTCTAGTGCACCTCTGATTTAACACGATTCTATAAAGTGGTGTTTTCCATAACATCAACTTATAACAAAAAGATCTACAGTCACCCTGGTCAGAGTACAATATCTAATGCCATCTACCCACAAGTAAATGCTTTATATCTCAGTGGCATTTCATTGTTTTTCCTCTTTCCTACAATCATGCGACTCAGAAACAAAACTGACTTAAAAGTAAGCAAGGACACATCTTTAAGATTGCTTTGATAATGCTAATATGCCCTTTAAAATTGAGGCCAGCTGGGAAATTGAAAGGGTGACAAGTGGAACCAACTTGTCTCAGGCTGGCATGAAACCAGCCATTGGCATGGTCTAAATGACAGCTGCAGCATCTGGAGAAAGGTTGATAAGAAAATCCAGTTATAATGCTGGACTAGTTTTCCTTACATTATATCTTATATGATTTCAAAGGTATCTTTTTTTTTTACATTTTGTCATATTTGTGTGTGTGTGTGTGTGTGTGTGTGTGTGTGTGTGTGTGTGTTTCAAAACCGAAATGCTCTTGTCCCTAAGCACCTGTGAGGGAAGAGGTATTTGGCTATCCTTTGGGAAAAGCGTTCCCCTATGTATACATAATTAGCTCTGCTACTTATGGGATTTCAGTCTAGCACAGACAGAGATCAAAACTTTAGAGAACTGATCACATGTTAGCAGAGCATTCAAAGCAGAAAGGATGAATTGGAAAATATAAGCAATGATGCTAAGGCAAAGCAACATTGGGGTAGGGTGGGATAGTGGTAGCACCATACAGTGTGACCATGGTCTTCATTTCATTCTTAATTGAACTGTTCCACAGGACAAAGGAGATGATCTTCCAAAGGCACAGGCCTGATTATATCAGTGTCCTGCTCAAAAGGCTTCAGTATCTTACTATTTGATCTGACTCCAACCTACTTTCCTAGTTTTCTCTCACAGTATCCTCCTTCCAGAAACCTTCAATGGACTTGAGTCAGACTTCTCGCTGTTCCCCAAACTGAACATTCCATTGACCACTTCTAAGGAGTAGCACAAGCTATTCTCCAGGCTTAGAATGTACTACCTCTTCATCCTCCTATCTCAGAATCTTGGCATTCCTTCAAGGCTCAGCTCAGTCATCACTGTCTAAATGAAGTCTCCCCTGATCCCTTTCCTCTGGAATGATGATCTTCATGCATCAAATTGTATGGTCTTTATTTATCTGTTTACACGTAGCATCACTCCTTCCTCAACCAGTAGGATGAAGGCAGGCAACATCCCATATTTTTGTCTTTCTATCCCCAGTGTATAGCACAGATTATACTTAGTAGGGACTTAATAAAAGTCATAGAAAGAGAGAGAAAGAGAGAGAGAGAGAGAGAGAGAGAGAGAGAGAGAGAGAGAGAGAGAGAGAGAAGGAAGGAGGGAAGGAAAGAAAGAAAGAAAGAAAGAAAGAAAGAGAGAGAGAGAGAGAAAGAAAGAAAGAAAGAAAGAAAGAAAGAAAGAAAGAAAGAAAGAAAGAAAGAAAGAAAGAAAGAGAGAGAGAAAGAGAGAGAGAAAGAAAGAAAGAAAGAAAAAGGAAGAAGGAAGGAAGGAAGGAAGGAAGGAAGGAAGGAAGGAAAAGAAAGAAGGAAAGAGAAGAAAGGAAAATTCTAGCCATGACTACAGATAAGACAAAGCTATGGATATAAGAATGGGTGTGGTCAGAGATGATATAGATATAGATACAAATAATACATTGTTGGCTTCTGTCCTATTACTTAGCCATGGCAAAAGCGTGATTCCAAAATAGGACTCCTTATTGGGAGTTAGATTGCACTTTTACCTTGGGAGCACTGAACAGCCTCGATCTAGACCCTCAGGACACTGTAGTAATGTGACCACTACATATAAGTGGGTTATTGGCTCAATGTGCATTCTGACACAATTTAAACCTACAGGAATGGAAAGATGTGTAAGGAGACCTGGGTGAGTTCTAATCAGTAACACAATGCTGATCTTTTGCAAAATGTCTTTTTCTTTTTTCCCATGAATCCGCTGACAAAGAGGACCCACTGTTCAGAAAACTTTGGTTTGTATTCTGCAAGGAGGTAACAGATTAACATCTAATCAGTCCATTAATACAATAGTGATGAATTAAGATGGCTGCTTCAGGATAGAGGCTAAGCCTATTTTAATAGAAGGCTTAAGTGATAGACTGGCAACATGTGACCATAATATCTTATTACATTAGCATGATTTACTGTCATAGTTCAATGAATGGCAAGTGGAAAGCGAGCTGGGGTAGAGTGCTTCTAGATCTTCGTTGATTGACCCTTTTTCTGTTTTTTGTTGTTGTTGTTGTTGTTTCAGTCATGTCCAGCTCTTTGTGTCCCCATTTGGGGTTTTCTTGGCAGAGATACTGGAGTAGTTTGCTATTTTCTTCTCCAGCTCATTTTACAGATGAGGAAACTGAGGCAAACAGGAGTGAGTAACTTGGCCAGAGTTATACAGCTAGGAAGTATCTGAGGTCATATATCAACTAAAGTCTTCCTGATTCCAGGCCTAGTACTCTGTTCACTAAGCCAATCAGCAGCCCTAGTTCTACCCTAAAGCTCCAGGAGCTTGAAAGTTTCTAAGGCCAGATGAGTTTCCTCTGCCTACTTCCCCATCCTCCCCTATGATCCATTAGTTCCTTCCTTCTCAAGGACCAAAGAATGGTGATTAATTTCAAACTGGAGGTCAATCACTACCAAACAGCTGCAATGCACCATCTTTGGACAATTACCACTCAACATTTTGGTCACAATTATGGATAACTTAGGAGTCTACTAGGTGACTCAGTGGATAGAGCACTAGGCCTGGAGTCATGAAGACTTCAGTTCATACATGGCCTCAGATACTTCCTAGCTGTGTGACCCTGGGCAAGTTACTTACTTCAAGTTACTTTAGTTCAAATCTGGCCTCAGACACTTACTGGCTATATGACCCTGAGCAAGTTACTTAACCCTGTTTATCTCAGTTTCCTCATCTATAAAATGAGCTGGAGAAGGAAACAGAAAACCCTTACATGTTTTTTGTCAAAAAAACAAAACAAAACAAAAAACAAATGAAGTTATGAAGAGTCAGAAATGACTGGAAAATGACTGAAAACAACAACAAATTAATTTATATATCTGTATCTTTACATATATATATATTCATAATCATGCATATGCATATAGACACATAAGTGCACGTTTTTAAGGGAGCTATGTGATACAGTAAACAGAGTGATAAGCCTGACATCAGGAAGACCCATTCCAATGAGGATTCAGATGTTGACTAGCAATGTGATCCCGAGCAAATCATATAAACTCTGTTTCAGTTTCCTCATCTGTAAAATAGACATAACAATAGTACCAATTTTTCAGGGTCCTTGTAAGGATCAAGTGAAGTAAAACAAGTAAAGCTGTCCACAAATCTTAAAGTCATATATGAAGAATGGTTATTGTTAGAGTCAACATAGACACAATTTGTTATTGCTTTATTGTCTTCAAAAGTTTAAAAGAGAGCTGGTCATATGGAAGAGACAATGGCTCTTGGATCCAAACTGAGAGAAAGGGGTAGAAGGTACAGAGAGAGATTTGGGACTTGCTCTAATTTCTTCTCTTTTTTAAGCTATCAATTATATCTGTCCAGAAAAGACAATGTAGGAAGCTGGGTGACACAATATGGACATAGCACTAGGCCTAGATTTGGGAAAACTCATTTTCCTGAGTTCCAATCTGACCTCAGACACTTGCTAGCTGTGTTATCCTGGGCAAGTCATTTAATCCTGTTTGCCTCAGTTTCCTCATCTGTAAAACGAGCGGGAGAAGGAAATGGCAATCCATTCCAGGATCTTTGCCAACAAAAGCCTAAATGGGGTGACAACAAGTAGAACATGACTGAAAACCAACTGAACAACAAAAGGGGAATGGAGAGGCTGCCTCAGGGGTGGATGAGATAATGAGTCCCCTCACTCATGGATTATTTACCATTTACCACCATCAGAGTCTTAAAGAACCCCTTACAAAAGATACTTCTTTACTGTCATTGTTCAGGACAGAAGCCACACTTGCTGGGGATTAGATAAACCCCTCACTGAAGAGAAGGGCATCCCTCCTTGAAGTCAAGGTCTAAGTTAAGCATGGAGTAAATGTCAATTGAAGACTAATTCTGTGTTTAAACCTAGGTAAGTACAGAGTTTGGGGATAATGGGTGAGACAGGAGAGAAGAATGTATATCAGTCACAGAGGCCTGTTTGGGGTCTTTCCCCAACCGTATGATTTTTTTTGAAATTAAAGTCAAAATGTAGTGAATGTCAGGGAATTTACTGTTTGCCCAAGTAAACAGGATTCCCCCATCTCTGTTATGCCAGCTGCCAATGGGTGTTATTTGTTAAGTCCTCTTCTGACTCAGTTTACCTTGTTGGGGCACAGACCCATATGTGCAGGAATTTATTGCTCTGACACAGATTGACTTGTAAATGACAACTGAGGTCTCTCCTGGCCACAAAATCCCATAATTCTAGGTTCTCTACCTGGACAAAGCAAGTGGGTGGACCAATGGATAACATACTGGAGCTGGAGTTAGGAAGATCTTAGATCAAATCCTGCCTCAGACACTTATTGATGGTGACTCAGGGCTCCATTTCCTCAACTGTAAAATAATAACAGCACCTACCTGACAGAGCTCTTGTAGGAATCAAATGATTTAATGTTTGTAAAGCACTTAGCACTTAGCCTGGCACGTAGGAGGTACTTAATCAAGGCTTTCTTCCACATCCACAAATTCATTTTATCTATCTGTCACTTTCTCATCACTCACACAGCCAGCACCCTGTTTCAGACTTTTTTCATTAATTCTCACATGAACTATTGTAATAAGTCCCTCACTGATTTCTTTGCCTTGAGGTTTCCCTTCTTTCCTAATTTCTCCTCCACACATCTGCCCAAGTGATATTCCTCAGACATAGGTCCACATTCTCCTCCTCAAGGATCTTCAGGGGCTCCCTATTGCCTTCAGGATAAAATACATTTTTTTCTTTATAACTTTTAATATCCTTCACAATGTGGCTCCAACCTATTTTCCACCTAAACCAGACTACTTTCTCTGCCCTGAACATGACATTTCACATACCATCCCAATGCCATTGCATAAGATTTCTTCTTTTCCAGAAATTCTCATCTTCATTTCAACATCATAGAATCACTAGCTTCCTTCAAAGCCCAGCTTAGGTGTCCCTGCCTGCAGCAAGCTTTTCTGATCACCCTATGCATTAGCTCTCTTCTCCAGACCAAAATTATTTGCTTTTTATAGGTGTATATTTTATATTTATTTATCTGTTCATGTGTCATTCTTCACATTAGGATATAGAGGTTAATTAACTTGCCGGTGGTCACAAACATAGCATTTATCAGAGACAGACCTAGAACTTGGGGCTTTCTAAGCCTGATGCTCCATCTCCTACTGTAACCACTGGAATCACTACAGTCAGGTAAAAATACCAGCTTTACAATAATAAAAATAAAAATAAGAACCGACATTTAAATAGCACTATAGTTTAGAGAATAAAATGTCCTCTATATTATTTGATTTGAGTCTCATAACAGGCTTATGACTTAGTCAATAGTCAATAAACATCTCTTAAGGGCCTACCACATGCCAAGCACTGAGCTAAATCCTGGGGATGTGGATAGGAAAAAGTCCGCCCTTGCCCTCAAGTTGTTTATGTTGGAATTACCTGATGGAGGAAGCAACACAGAAAAACAAACTGAAAAGCAGGCTAGGAGGAAACAGTGAGGCACCTGACCTGGGGCATGGTAGCATGGCGGAGAGGCTGGAGAAGTCCAAGATGAGTGTAACCTGTTGGGAAATGAGGAGAGATCTGAGACATATTGGTCCTCTCCATCCCTCTTAAATGGAAGTTCACAGCTCCAGCCTGCAATCCAATGCTAATGACTTAGGTAGTAGAGATATTTTCATCCCCGTTTTACAGGTGAATAAATTGAAACACAAGAATTTAAGTGATTTTCCCATAGCCACACAGTTGTTAAGTGTCAGAGCCAGGATTTGTATTCAAGTCTTCCTGACTTTCTGTCCACTACGTCCTTCTTTCAAAGAATCCTTGGATTTACCCCCTTTGTAGAGACTTGTTAATGAAGAATAAAGAAGCCCTATGAAAGATTCACTTGAGTGTCTGGCATTTAAACCTCATCCACTGACTGTTAACTCAAAGTGATCCTGATAAAGCATTCCCCACCTTCTGCAAGAATTAATTCATCTTAGGGAAGTACTGAAATGAGAGATTTCACTTATTCTTATTAAAATTTATTCTCATCTTGTGGTTTCAGGAGGGGAAAGAAAGAAAAGGGTGGGAGGAGGAGGGGAAAGAGGGGAGAGAGGGGAGAAGGAGAGGACTGAAGAGAGGGAAAGAAGAGTGGGAGAAGGAAAAAAGAGAAGGGGGAAGGAATGTGAGGGGGAAGTGGATAGAGGAGGTAGAGAAAGAAGAAGGAGGGAGAGGGAAAAGGAGAAGAAGGAAGGGAAGGGAGAGGGAGAGGAGAGTAGGAGAGGATCCTTACCAGCTACATTTTCATAAATTTCCTACAGCAGACATTTTCCTTGGACTCTAATTAAGCTATACCGTGGCTCACACATGTTGTCAGGTTAACATGAATTTCCAGCTCTTTGGCATGAGGGTATAATAATGCGTTATACAGTTGGTGTTAAAATACAGCTCAGAAAATGAAATTCCTGGCATATGAGACTTTTCCTTGCTCTCCCACCTCCAGATTTCATTTCTGGTTTTTTGAGATTTTTGTTTTCGTTTTCATGTAAAACCATCTCAACATGACATTTTATAAAAGATGGAAGTGTCCAAGTAGAGAGAATTGCCCATAAGGCACATTGGGGGAGGGATCCAAGAGTTTGGCTTTGATCCAAGTTATTTTGTTGCTTTTTTTTTTGTCCCAGAGCAACGTGACCCTGCCACAGCCTTAGGAAGGTCTTTTGTTTTGCTTTGTTTTGTTTTAAACCGGACTTCTCATGTGTTCAGTTATTCCAATAACAGCCACCAAGTATTCATTAAGCTCCCACTGTGTGTCAAGAACTGTTCTGGGCAGTGAGAACACAAAGACAAAAATGTGGTAGTCCCTGCTCTCAAGAAGCTGCCATCCTAGCTAGGAGTCTATATACATGCGTACATGCACACACATAGATATAGATATACACACATATGTGCGTATGTATATGTGTGTATGTATGCATGTGTCTATTTGGGTATATTTATATAAATGAAGTATATATTTACATAAATAAATATAAATTTATGTATTTATTTATATAAAGTTGTTTCTAGGCAGAAAGCTAGAGTCAGGAAGACCTGAGTTCAATTCATCCTCAGATACTGACTGGCTCTCTGACCCTGAGTAACTTACTTAACCTCAGTTTGCCTCAGTCTCGTCAACCATAAAATGGGAATAATAATAGCATCTACTCCACATGCTTGTCATAAGAATCATTTAAAGTAAGATGAATAAAATGTTTTGCAATTGTTAAAGTGATATTATGTTACAATTTAACTACATTGAAGTAATGTCCCAATGTTGTGATGAAGTCCAGAAAATAAACTGGGACCCAGCCAGTTTCTGGTTATTAATATATTATAACTAAACATATCTGTTTAGTTCACTGTAGTGATGCTGCAAATATAGAGATAAAGAGAAAATAATAATAACAACAATAATACCTTTGGTTGAGAGAAACTACACAAATTCCTATTGTGATGGCCTCCTTAATTTCAAATTTTCTGTTGTCACCATATTTTAGACAGATTAGTAGAATAAAGCCCCAATACTAATTATGATGATTATTATTGTAAACACAACTCACATTTGCAAAGCAATATGCCTTACAACAATCCTATGTGTTGAGTAGTGCAAATATTATTATCACACCCATTTAACAGATGAGGAAACTGAAATCCAGGAAAGTTAAAAGATCTTTTTAAAGTCACAAAGGTAGACAGTAAGCGGAATGGATATTTAAACTCAAGTATTCACATATTGCATTATCAGATGCAGTGTTTTCTACACTGAAAAATTATACATATGGGGTAGAGAAGTAAGAGAACTATTGGGGACGTGGACAGATATAAAGAGACAGAGTTGCGAGACAAAGAGAGAAAGGGAAAGGAGAAAGAGGAGGAGGAGGAGGTAGAAAGAGGAGGAAGAGTTGTTTCAAGAACAGGAGAATAAGCATTTTTGAGTATGCTTTTTCCTTTTATTTTGTTTTTATATACTTGGTAACCGTCACCAAAGGAAAAAATAATCAAATAAAATTATGAAATAAAAAATAAAATCTTACTGAAAATGCTTAAATTTTTAGTGAATAATCAATGAAATTAATAGAAAATGAACAAAAATATATTTTGTCTGTGTCTTTTTATGTCTGTCTAAGATTCCACTTTATTTTGCTTTGGTTTTTGTTTGTTTTATTTTTTATATCCAGTTCTAGTGAGGGTATATGCAGCTCTTACAGCACAACATCTCATGTAGGTCTTTCCTGAATTCTTAGTTTGTAGATTTCTCATTTTCTAGGGTTTCACATTATTCTGTTCTATTAACTTACTCTCATTTATTCAGTCATTCTCCATTTGTCTTGCAAAGAAGTTTCATCACTTGCTATAATAAATTGAGTGAACGAATATTTTCATAAAGCAGTGGGTATTTTTTTTCCCTTTAGGTGTTTTTCTTCTCCTTAATGATATTTTAGGATGTAATCGTAGTAGAGGAATCATTGGGTCAAAAAGTATAATCAGTGTTGTGACTTCAGTTGCTTACTATCAACTTGTTATTCAAAATGTTTGGCTCCATTTACAAGGGTCATTAACACATCAGCTGGCCTGTTTCTGGTTAGTTCTCTCTACTATGGTTCAATTCTAGAAACTTTTTTGATGTTATTTACACTATTACTATAAGTGGATGGTAATTTCCTGAAGATGTCTTAATTTTCACCTTTCTGATCATTAGGTCATTTGAGCATCATTTCATGTGGATATTAATAGTTAGTGTTTTCTCCTTCAAAATTACATATTTATAGTCCTTGACCATTTCTTCGTTGAGAGCTATATTAGTAGTCTCATAGTTAAATATCAATTTGTTACAGATTTCAGTTATCAAAGCTTGACCTAATGCATTCACTGCCAAAATTATCTCCAGTGTGATTTTCTTTTCTTTTAACTTCAAAAGTATTGGCTTTTTGTTATGCAAGGGCCCTTTTTCTATGTGTAAGCAAATGCATTGGTTTTGTTTCTAATATTTTTTTCCTGATCATTTGATGAGAATGTCCCTCCTCCCTATAGTTAGAACAAATCTATCACTGGTTTTTCTTCCATTTGGCATTACTAGAGAATTTAGTCATTGTCAGCTCTGGTGAAGCTTCAGGGTCATTGGAAGGTTCCCATCACTAGCTGCCAGGGGCACAACAAAGTTCAAAGGAATGAATCAGCCTAGTGGAGCTAAGAATGAAAGTTGGTGTCCTATTAGCAGGGTAGCTGTTGAGTGAGTCAATTTTAAAAAAAAAGTTATTGACAAATAGAGCCTAATTTACAAAAGAGCTGAAAATTCACTCTGAGGCAGGTCTCATAAATGAAAGATAGCAATTTCTGAGGGAACAGAAGCCAACAAAACACATGATACCTCCAGCGGTTGGCCAGTAGAATTCCCAGAAAGGTCATAATATGGTAGTTTTAAAGGCAATGTGTAGTTAATGACTAGGGAGCTTCCAAGTGTCTAGGGGATGGCATCATGAGAGATGTTCTATCAGCAATGCCACCAGACTTGTTTGGATAGTCTCCCTTCTTTCTCCAACACGATAAAGGAATTGAACCCCTTTGTGTTTTGGCTTGGGCAGCTAGGTGGCACAGTGGAGAGAGCACCAGGCTTAGAATCAGGAAGACCTGAGTTCAAAGCCTCAGATACTAACTAGCTGCGTGATTCTGGGCAAGTCATTTAACCCTGTATACCTCAGTTTCCTCATCTGCAAAATGAGCATGGAAATGGCAAACAACTCCACTATCTTCACCAAGAAAATCCCCGATGGGGTCATGAAGACCCAGATATGACTCAAACGACTGAGTGACAACATATATTGAGGAGGAGGATTTTTTTTTCTAGCACCAGATTTTTCTATTTGCATTTCCTTCACTATTCTATCTCAATTAAAATGTTTGTCATTTGATTTACAATGCTTACTTTGTTAGTGGAAAAATACTTGATGAGGCCTCAAATTATATTCAAATAAGTTTGATTACTCAAAATACTCCACAAAGTGTTGATGAGTTCCAGCATTAAGAAAGTCCCTTGCTATGTCACTATTTATTAATCCAAACATAAATGAAACCCTTTCACATAGAACGTGAATAACTATGTGACTGTCTATGACTTGTGAGGTAATTCCCAGCTCTGTTATTTTATCATTTTATCATCTTAACTTGAACTTCTTCCTTTATTAAAGATAGCATCTTTGCTTGGTCATTATTTTTCTACCATTCACCCTTTTGCTCCCTTTGTGCTTCTCTGAAATACTCCTCTGAATCATTTAGTGATATAGCCAGCATAATACTCTGAGGATTCTCACTTTGTGAGCAACTGGTTTTTTTTTCTTCCTGATCTGAGAAGTGTCAAATGTTTAAGTATTTATCTTTTTTTGCTGGGAGGCTCAACTATTGTTGGAAGACTTCCTTAAAGCGAATATGTCTTTGAGTTAACTTTTCAAAGTCTTGAAACAGTCACCTAACTTCTGCTCATTATAAAATCCTGGCTTTGTGGCTCCTACTTCATCATTGTATATCCTGTCTTCCAGTTTCTCCAAATGTCCCTCTGTTTTTGATTACTGAGTTGCTTGAACACAGAGACTGTTTTCATGTTTGTCTTTGAATGCCCAGTATCGAGCGCATAATAATGTCTTAAAAAATTCTTGACCAATTCTTGCTTGATTGATGCTTCTTCATAGATTATTCCTGTCCTCCTGACAGCTCCAAGGATTTTTCCCCTTAGCATCACAATATTAATGCTCAATTAAAGTGTGTCTAAGAGTGTTAGAGCATAAGATCTCTCTGGTCATGTTCAAGTGAACTCTACTTGAATAATATTTATAATAGAGTCAACAATTACACTCATCCTAAACCAGCCAAGTCAATAAAATACAAGAGATAATCCTTTCTAAGGAACACAGCAGTACTGATATTCTTCTAGAATTAAATAGCTTGCCCAAATATAAATTTATCCACTGGACTGCCATTGAGTAAATTTCTAAATCAATTTATCAAACTCATTTTCTCATGGATTTCCTCAGCCAAATAGTTTATCACCTTGTGTCCTACTGATTGGTAACAAATGGTCTCCTTAATTAGCTAGGATGGTCCTTGGAAAGCTTGCTCAAGTCTCTCACCAAGATCCTAGATGAAGACTTTCCAGTATGCTTGAACCAGTTGGTATAGCCTTTGAGAAACAAAGGTGTAGTTTTTGAGAAGCCACCTCTATGTTACTAAGTAATACCCTAAAATTAATTCAGAAGGCAAAACTTTAATTCTCACACATATTTTTGAGCTTCTAATGCCCAAGAAAGATGTAGGTAGGAAGGAAGGAAAGAAGGAAGGAAGGAAGGAAGGAAGGAAGGAAGGAAGGAAGGAAGGAAGGAAGGAAGGAAGGAAGGAAGGAAGGAAGGAAGGAAGGAAGGAAGAACAAAGTGAGGGAAGGAGATAACTATAAAACATGACACTATGCAGCTCCACCTTTGCAAGGTATTTGAAAGAAGACTACAAGAAATGAGGGATGGGGGAATAAACCCTGAATGCTTGCAAAAATATATAAGAAATGAAAAATTATGTTGCTAGGAAATTTTCTATACTATTCTTGACAGCACAGAGATCCAGGCTACAGCTCATCAATAGACTTTATTCTGGATATTTCTGTCTGTTTTTTATGTTCCTGGGTATAAGCTCTTGTGTAAATTCTAGAGGACAGGTATTATTGCCAATCAATACAGTCATCTCCACAGCACATAGCACTGGGAGGTACCCTCATTGAAGAGTCATTGTTGGTGAAATTAAAGTTTCTGGAAACAAGGAAATCTCATACTGAGTTTCCACTACATTGCTGATTTCTTCTGTGGAAGCACTTTTAATGGCACTACTTTAAGATTTCTAGGGTATGTTCTATTTAAAAAAACCTGAGAAATTCACAGTGTATGTATGAGCAGCTCCATTCTACATCTGAGGAAAGTGAGGCACAGAGATATTCAATACTTTATCAGAGTAGAATAGCTAGTAAGTGTCAGAGCCACAATATGAACTGGGCTTCTTTAATATTTTGTTATTCTTCTTAAGGGTACCAGGATAAATAATAAAAATTGTAATAATGATGATGAAGAAGAAGATGATGATAATGACAGTAACAGGGATGTTGATGACAGTGATGGTAATAGCTACCATTTATATAGTATTTATATGTTGCAAAGACCTTGCAAATATTCTCTCCTATTGTCCTCACAACAGCTCTGAAAGTTATTTTGTATTATTTTTATTATTATTAATATTATTTCAGTTTTACAGATGAAGAAACTGAGATTGATAGATGTTAAAGACCTGCCTAGATTCACACAGCTAGTAAATTTTTGACTGCTTATATAACTTCAGGCATTCATAATGTATTACCTTTTCTGGCCTCACTCCAAGAAAAGTCTGACTACTTCTGTCCTCAGTGTTCTAGGTAGAACTTAGAAGTAGTTTTCTAGTATTATTACGAAGAAGGGCCCTCGGGGTATGTCTCCTGTTAATTGCTATGCAGACTCAATTAGCTTATTAAAGGGAGTGTTTACTAATGTATGAACAGTTGGTACAAAAACCTGCCCCACCCCCAAAGCCGAATGTAAACCCTCCCACAAGTGCACATAGGTCTGTGGGAAGAGTGGATTCAAACTTAGAGCACAATGGTGATGAGGCACACATGAATAATCTGCATATGGCAAAGCAATAACTGCTGGACCCTGGGGTCCCTTCCTGGGGCTGTTGTGAAATCCTCTTGGATTGCTCTGAATCCTGGAGTGTTTTGAAATATGATTCTTTCATTCTGTGATTCTGAACTGGCTTGCTATGAAATATATATGGCCTCAGAGAGGTGTTTGATTCTTTCAGCCAATCACAAGATATTTTTCATGTGACATCATCTGTCTTTATCCACTGAACAAAGCACATTGCTTTTCCCAAATTGATTAGGAACTTTTTCTTACCTAGTTTATGCCTTTGATAGATTGATTCAACTAAGTTCTGGGTCTCCTGTAGTACACATTAATTGGGACAGGAAAATGAAAGGAGGGTGTGACAAAGTCATTTTAATCCCACCTGAAAGAGCCAATTGTTAAATTTTTAGAATGAGTACTTAGACCCCAGAAAGCAGAAAAGGTTACCAAAGTATGACTCATTTTGTTGATTATCTTGACTTAAGGAAGTGATGGAGAAAATATTAATAGAATAGATTAAACTTAAAAGTGTGTCTTATGTATTTTTAAGAGTCAGTTGGTAAATATTTACCAACACATCCCTCAGTAGAAGCATATACCCTTATAATAGAATTGTGGAAGCAAATGTCAAAGGGATCTTAGAGATCATTTAGCCTAAACCCCTCATTTTGAGGAAGATTGATCTAAGGTTTGAAAGAAGTGACACAGTAGCCCCTGCCCATAATCCCTCTTCCTGGTAAGACTGAGGCTGGTGAATTGCTTGAGCCCCAGAGCTCTGAGATGCAGTAGATTAAGAAAGTCAGATTTCTGCATTGTCTGGCACCAATATGGGGGGGGGGAGATGTACGAGAGGAGTAGCCACCAGGTAGAGCCTGCAAGTGCATTTTATACATAAAATCCATGCAGTAGCCACAGTGATTATCCTAAAGGATAGATCTAACCATGCCACCGATCTGACAAATTCCAGTAGCTTAATATTATCTCTAAAAAACCTCTCCATCTGGAATTTAAAGATTTTTACACGTTAATCTCTCCCACAAACTCTACAATCCAGTCATACTGAGCTCCTTGCTATTTCTTACCCATGATGCTCCACCTCCCATCTTTCTGCCTTTCTATTGTCTATTCCCATGCCCATGTTCTTCAACTCCGCATTCAGACACCATACTCACTCTCATTTTTTTAAACTAATGAGTCTCACTATTTTGTGAGGTTATATCAACTTTTTTTCCAAATTCTGTTGTAAAGTTTCAAATCTTTCGCCTTCCAAGTGGCATTGATTTTGGAGGATATACACATCACTTTTGAAAATAGCATATCTTTATGATTCAGGGCAATTTTCCCCTTTGCTTCATTTTTGCTTGTTTGCTTTTGTTCTTCAAGAGGTCCAGTATACTTCACTGTTATCATTGCAATACTTTATAGTGACAGTTCAGATACAATTTTTTTTACACCACAACATGCTTATGTTCTTCTCTCGGCAAGGTGAGGGCTTGTAGTGCCTTAGAATCACATACAAATACCAGCAATGCTCCTGTGAATCCATTTCACAAATACAAAATAGAAAATTAAACAGGATCTTTTTTTCTTTCTCTTCTAGAAACATTTACATTTTGAAGTTTATGTAATAAGTGAAATAGTATCCCACCATCCCTAAAAAAGAAGTGGAATTAGGGAGCTCAATACCTCAGTTGCCATCCCAAGTTCAATAATCTTGAACTATTTCCCTACGCACCATATTATTCTACTATGTCTAGTTACTTCCTTTCTCTATTCTATAGATTGTAATCCTCCTGAGATCAGAAATTACTTTTATCTTTGTATCCTCTGTGCAAACTTGAGCTTGATATTTTAGACACATAACAATTGCTTAGCACAGTGTCTGAACACCCTTAATAAGTGCTTATTCACTAAATTTTATTGTTGATTCATTACTTTGAATAAAAATATATTTGAAAGCACAAGGCAATGGATCTTGGCATAGTAAAATCTACTTTGTAAAGCAAAGAAGGACTTGTCTCCACTAAACTCTGTTCTTTGGCTCAGAACCAATAGAATAAATCCTGCTAAAGTCATAAAAAAGCTTATTTCCAAGCCCACAGACCAGGCTAGCTGTCAACTCTGCTATTTCTTGCTTCCAAGTCAATCTTCCTCTTGGAATCTCCTTTTCCCCATTTGTAAAACATGGCCATTGAACTAAAAACCTCTTGGGTTCCATCTAGTATGAAATCCTATGATTCATGGACCCGAGATCTCACACCCCTGAACTGACTTCCATTAAACAGCAATCTGTCTAATCTAATCCCAACTCCTTCTCCTTGCTTGGCATTCCCAAGCATCATTGGAAAACAGCTAACAAAGGAAGGGAGGAAACAGAACAATGTTCTCTTCCCACTGCCTGACTTAAAATCAGTCACTTGGAACGGATATAGGAATAAGGAGGCAGGATGTTAATGGGAGCTACTTACTTTTGGCTCAGGACCAACACCAGCCTCTACCAATAAATACTATGCATCCATAAGAAGAAAATAAAATCTTATGCCACCCTATCTCTCCCACAGGGGTAGACTCTCCCCAGGGTTTATCATATCTAATGAATATATCACATATAATAAATAATACAGGCACAGGCATTTCTTAATAATGGTCAAGAAAATGCTATAGGAACTACAAGAAATGCAATGATAAAAGTCCAGATTTTGTATAAGAAAATAAAGGTTCCGGTCCTGCAAGTTATGTGACCTTAGATTGATCACTTAAAATGGGTGGGCCTTAGTTTTCTCATTGAAAAAATGAGCAAGTAGAAATAGAAAATCTCCAAAGTCCCTTCTGCTCCTAAATTATCATAATTCCATAACTATCAAGCTATACTAAGAAGAGGAAGTTATCACTTTAAGTTTGTTTTAGAAATACACAAATGAAAAGGAAGAAAGGAAATTCAGTTCTTGGTTATGCTTGTTATAACCACAAAAGATAATATTTGGAGGATTTTATAAGTCCCTAAATAAGGAAATATTTGTAAAGCACTTAGTACAGAGCCTGGAGTATATAGTAGGCACTTAATAAATGTTACCCTGGGTCATTTAGCTAGTGACTGTTCACAGCAGGATTTAAATTCAGGTCTTCCTGACTCTAGGCCCAGAGCCCTATATACCATCCCATGTGGATGGCTCTTCTATTGGTAGATTTGGGACAGAAAATGGGCTATAAAACTGCTCAAAAGTCTGTAGATCTCAGATCTCTCTCTCTCTCTCATCTCTCTCTCTCTCTCTCTCTCTCTCTCTCTCTCTCTCACTTACTCTTCTCTCTCTCTCTCTCTCTCACACACACACACACAAATACCACCACCACTACTACTATCACTAATTATAACTACTAGTATTGATACTATTAGTATTAGTACTGAGCACTAATACTTATAATGGCGGTAGCAGCAGCAGCAGTAGTAGTGACAGTAGTAATAGCATCAATAGAAGTAGCAGCAGTAGTAATAGTTGTTGTTGTAGTATTTGCAGAAGCAGCAGTAGTAGTAGCAAAAGCATCAATAGTAGCAGGGGTAGTAGGAGTAGCAGTAGCAGCAGCAGTAGTAGTAGTAGTAGTAGTAGTAGTAAGTAGTAATAACAACAGCAGTTGTAGATGTAGTAGCAGCAGTAATCGCAAAAGTAGTAATAGTAGTGGTGGTAGTAGTAGTAGTAGTAGTAGTAGTAGTAGTAGTAGTAGTAGTAGTAGTAGCAGTAGTAGCAGTGTTCTAAGTCTTTTCATCTTATATTTGAAGAAATTCAAATAGAAATGGTTCTTGGCCAGAGTACTATCTTACTGTTGTTCTTTCATTTTTAATGTTATATAGACCATTGAGCCGGTGGATAAAAAGGTTGGTGTCTTTTAGTAAGAGAATGAAATTGAAGCTGTATAGAATCTTCTATCATCTCACTGAGTGACTATGGTTATATATATGATTATATTAATATAATATTGTTACTAGTATTGTGATGATGGTAAACAGCTAGCTGATGAGAAAGGTTGCTGTT
Organism: Phascolarctos cinereus; assembly: GCF_003287225.1. NCBI lineage: Eukaryota > Metazoa > Chordata > Mammalia > Diprotodontia > Phascolarctidae > Phascolarctos > Phascolarctos cinereus. Next base: position 27,792,186 of record NW_027556180.1, read on the forward strand.
TCCAACCTTGCTACTAGGAAAATGAGTGCCTTCTAATGAGGAAAGGATGATTGTAGGGGAATTACAATATTTCCTGTCTACGCAGGCACATGAAGTCGTCATTAGCTCTCTTTCTCCCTGCTTTTACTAGCCATGTGAAGAAGAAATCTGTGTAGGAGCATAAATCCTGTTTCTTCTACAGACAGAAGAAAATAGAGGATTGGGTAAATAAGATCATAGGATCATAGAACTAGAGCTGGAGGTCATCTCATCCAAATCCCTCATTACAGAAGCTGCATTAAAGGCGAGACAAAAATTGCTTAAAGATTTATTTTTTTGTTTAATTAGAGCCATGTAAACTTAGCTATAAGAAAATATTGAAGATAATTTCTGGTTATATCTAATAGATAGGCCTAGGTTTCAATTAACCCATTAGGGATGCTTCTAGTTATTGAGAAGGTAACTACATTGACCCAGGCTTTTTAATTTCTTCAATTCTCATTCTAAATTATGTTATCACTTTTTAGATATGCTTTTACGATCAGCTATCATGCTTTATTACTTTAGGGGAAGCGAGGTGGCACAGTGGATAGAGCACCAAATCTGGAGGCAAGAAGTCCTGAATTCAAATCTGGTCTCAGACACTAGCCATGTGACCCTGGGCAAGTCACTTAACCCTATTTGCCTTAGCTCCTCATCTGTAAAATGAGATGGAGAAGGAAATGGCAAACTATTCTATTATCTTTGCCAAGAATATCCCAAAGGAGGCCACAAAGAGTTAGATGTTAACCGAAATGACGGAACAAATTGATTATTTTAATAATAGACAATAACTTTTTTTAATAGAAAACGTATTTTTTTTGTGGAAGTGTATACTACGATTTGGAAGAAAATTAACCTTATCTTAGTGAAACCAACCTATTTGGAGCTTGAACCCATGATTTGGATTGCACTGTCAATTCAACGTGATCTATCCACATCACAGGGTATCCTGTAAAATAAATAAGTAAACTGGCTTAGACATGCTAAGCTAGCAATTCACATCTATATATTACAATCACCAAAAATTATTTGAGTAAATTTCAAATGAATTATCAAAAGTATGTCAGTCATCAAAATAAAAATGTTTCCCTATCCTTGAACTTCATACAACAAATTACAGATGTAAAAGTCTCCTAGTACTTGTTTCAAAAATAATCTTAATAATAATAATAATAAAATAATAAACATAAATAATAAAATAATAATTTCACTTTTTAGTGTTTCTTAGATAATTTTTTAAAATAATAAAAATAATAAAAAATTGATATGGAAGGACAGAAACACCATAATCTTGAAATCACTGTAATTTTATATATACTATAATGTATGCCAAAATGAAATCAAATCCCATTTACTTTATTTCCACTTATGTAACACAAAGGAGATTGGGAATTCCACCTATTAAACCGTGACATTGGAATGCAGAGTTTTTAACACTACTATGGAAGGCCATTCTTACTCCTGTTTAATTTTTGTCCCCAAGGGAGATAATATAAGGAAGTGAAATATCTAATCTCACTGTCACAGTGAGAATATAGAATATGGGCATGGCCTGTCTATGAATTTATAACTAGGTCAAAGGGAGAGCCTTAAAGACCTTCAAGGTTAAGAGAGTTGTACAGAATCACACAGCTAACAGCATTAAAGGAAGAGTTTGCATTCTGGTCTTCACGACATTAACCCAACACTCTTTTTATTCTGTCTCATTATTTTATACCACCTTCTGAGTATCACTGTTACTTTGGAATCCCTACAAGATATACTGTTATTAGAATAGCACTTCAAACGACTCCTGGGACCTACACTTGATCAGCGTGAGATCACTGTGAAGCACATGCCATTTCTGTACTTTATCAAAATCTAGTGGGGACAGGGGAGGGTAATTAATAAGAAAATACCTGATCAATTAACTTCCCCAGAGCCCAGTTAATATAATAATGGAAAATATCTGTCCAAAGTCCTCAGATTCCGGAGCCAAAGTTTTGTCTCGTTTGTTTGTTTGTTTGTTTGTTTGTTTGTTTTTTCTTCTCATGGTAACATGTGATTGTTGATTTATTATGCAATGGAATTTTCTTACCCTGATTAGCCACTTAAAACCTGAGCCTCAATTTCTTCACTTCAGAGAACATTATGAAATGCAATATACATAATTTTGATTACAATAAATTCAGAAAGTTTTTTGTACTAACAAAGTCTATGCAGCCAAGATTAGAAGGGAAGCAGAAAGCTGGGAAACAATTCTTAAAGCCAGTATCTCTGATAAAGGCCTCATTTAAAAAAATATATAGAGGACTCAGTCAAATTTATAAGAATACAAGTCATTCAGAGGATGTGAACAAGCAGTCTTCAAATGAAGAAATTAAAGTTATCTATAGTCATATAAAATGCTCTAAATCACTATTAGAAAAATGCAAACTAAAACAACTCTGAGGTACCACCAGATTGGCTAATATGACAAAAAAAGAAAATGATAAATGTTGGCGAATATGTGGGCAAATTGGAACACCACTGCATTGTTGGTGGAGTTGTGAACTAATCCAACCATTCTGGAGAGCAATTTGGAACTATGCCCAAAGGGCTATAAAATGTGCATACCCTTTGACCCGGTAATACCACTACTAGGTTTATATCCCAAAGAGATCATAAAAAAGGGAAAAGGACCTACATGTACAAAAATATTTATAGTAGCTCTTTTTGTGGTGGCAAAGAATTGGAAATTGAGGGGATATCCATCAGTCATGGAGTGGATGAACAAGTTGTGGTATATGAATGTAATAGAATACTATTGTCTACAAAAACTGATGAGCTGGAAGATTTCAGAAAAACCTGGAAAGGCTTACATGAACTAGATGTTGAGTGAAGTAAGCAGAACCACGAGAACATTGTACACAGTAACAGCAACACTGTGCAATGACCAACTCTGATAGACTTAGCTCTTCTCAACAATACAATGATCTAACACAATTCCAAAAGACTCAAGATGGAAAATATTATCCAAATCCAGAAAAAGAACTATGAGGTCTGAATGCAGATCAAACAACACTCTTTTCTCTTTTTTTCCCCTTTTTTGTGTTTTTTTCCCCTTTGTTCAGATTCTTTCACAAGGTGACTAATGTGGAAATATGTTTAATATGATCGTACATGTATAGCCTATATCTGATTGCATGCTGTCTTGGGGAGAGGGAGGAAAGAGAGGCAGAAAAAAATGGAACTCAAAATCTTACAAAAGTGTATAATGAAAACTATCTTTACATGTAATTGGAAAATGAAATAAAATACTATTAAGGGGAAATTTTGTCTTCATTTATAAAATGGGCCTAATAATATTTGTATTAGCTACCTCACAGCACTGTTTAGAGGGGAAAAAACCAACTATGTTCAATAAATCAGCCAGCACATCTCTATCAAATTAATATTTACTATATTCAGGCAATACACTGCCATTTAGTGCTGGGATCCAAGAAAAAAAAACTGACACAGTTTCTACCTTCAGAGAACTGGAATTCTATTTTGAGATGCAAGATATACACCTATATGTAAAACAGAAGATAACAACTTTAGGGGAAAAAAATGTTCAGAAATGTGAGCTGTTTGGGGCCATGTATCCTATATTCAGTGGAAGGATTCTTCACAAATGGAGTGGTACTCTGAAAGCTTTTGTATGGATTACATTATTCCAGAACATTAAAGAACATCCTCAGTGAAATCTACAATGTTTAATTCATATCATGTCAAGTACATATGATACACATAAACATATATGCATGGTCCTATGTACATATATAAGATTCTATATACATGTGTTCTGATCCTGTGCATGTAATCCATATAATATATCCATAAATGTATGTATATGTATGTGTATGTGTGTATAGGTTTATATATGCATATATTGATCTACACAGATATAAATATATACACATTTGCATACACATATGTGTATAGACACAAATGTGTGTTTATGTATATGCTGTTCATCCTTTGTTTCTTAAGAGGATCAATGACATTATGGCGTGATGGTTGATGTCTTGACTTATCATGAATTGGATTTAAGTTAAACAGAGTTGTTGTCAGCTTCATTCTCTCTTACAGAGTCATCAAAGTCCAGCAACAGGACAGAAGTCAAGATGACTGGTAATGGACCAGGATTCAGTGAATGATATTGTGTCTTTGAAGTCTGACCAAGCTCTAAGTGCTTCTCAGTGCCTGCTTCATCCACCTTCATGGCAGTTGGAACAAACTGCAATCATCCACCTATTCCTCCAGGGGAAGTCTTCACATGCTTGGGGTAGACAACTCTTTAACTCACCAATGGGTTTGATGGCTGTCAGTTACCCTCAACCTGGTTTAGAAAATCTGCCAAGATAGTTTTACTGGGGTTTAATCCTATTCTGTGGTTCCCAGAAGCTGTAGAATATGCAGTGGCCACACACCAGTAAAACCATCTTATGTATAAATGTATATGTATGTGCACATACATACATATACAAGATATATGTGTATGTGTGCATATGTATACACATGTATACTATATGCATTGCTTTTATGTGTGTACGTGCATATGGGTGTGTATATATAATATATGCACATACATGTATACATCTTGTATGTGTGTGTATTTTATATACACATGCAATATGCTTGTTATAATATACTTCTACTTATATTGCATGTATGAGTATGCATATGCATACAGGAATATATTACATGTGTATTTAAAAATACATACATGAATTGTTTTATTGTGTGAATGTACATATGTGTATATATGTATATGGCTGATATATAATTATATCATTTATACAGTTCATCATATTAAATATATTATTTATATTTGTTCTGTTTCTCAGGAACACATAGAATCCAAATAGGTCTTTAATGATTCCAGTGACTTCTTTTCTTTTCTTTTTGTTTTTTTAATTGAGGTAAGTGAGTCTGTCAGTAAAACAAAACTAATAGAAATTTTCCAGGTGTGAGTAATGGAATTTTGAAGTGCTGAGTTTCATCTCAGTCTTTAATGGGATGGCCAGCTTAGAACTTCTAGGAAACTTTTTTTTTCTGACTGTGTGATAACTTAATCTAACAGATCTTTAAAAGAATGCCAAGCTCATTTGTGACAAATTAATCTCTTCTCAGTTTCTCCTCCCCAATCCACACCCCATTAATCATGCCTGGGAGGAATTCTAATGCTAAGGAATCCTCCAGAAGACATTCTGATGGCCATGATAATATTCTCTGAAGCCACCACATCAGGGTCCACTACACTTATTAACCCCCTTGTTTTATACATGAGAATACTGAAGCCTAGAGAAGTGAAATACTTGTCTAAGGACTCATAGCAAGTAATTGCTGTGAGAGTTAGAATCTCAACCTAGCTCTTATCATTCAAGAACCAATTTCCAATGTAGTATATTTTTTCTTCAATATTTTTGAAGACAGAGAGAGAGAGAAAGCAAGAGAGCATTAGGTAAATGGTGCTGGAGACAGAGTTAACAAGTTACCCAAAAGGAATCTTTCAGTAATGAACCTTTATTTAGATTCACTAGCTAGCTTTGTAGGCTGATTGAGTGATCGGTTTCTTTCCCCTTCTTAACATTTTGTATGACTGGGTATTTAAATGAGAGGAATGGCAACTTAGATGTGCTATCTTCAAATAAAAGCATATTCTCCAGGGCCTACTACAGAATAAGTATTTAATAAATGCTTTATCTAATCTAATATAAAAGAGGGTTGGGACTTTCTATACTTGACCTGAGGCAGTTGATTTGGGATCAATGGATACAAATTGCAAAGGCTTGATTGAAGGAAAACTTTGTAAGGATTAAAGCTGTTCCAAGTAGAGTAGCCTTTCAGGTGAGGAGGTTGGTTCCCTCTGATCTTCTTCAAACAAAAGTTTCATGACCACTTCTCTGACGTGTTGAGTGAGGGATTTTTTTTCAGTTATAAATTGGACTGACCACTCTTTAAGATTCCTGACAACTCTAAGATTCCATAATTCTGTGAAGTTTTCAAACGATACTTGTATAGTAAATATTTACTGAATAAATAAGTTACTGGGCAATTTCAATTCATTAATTCAATTCAGTTTACCAATCATTTATTGAATATTTACTATGTTCTTGGTACCATACTAGGGATTAGATTTTTTTTGTTAGTTAATTAATTTATTCTTAGTTTCCAAGATTCACTTTCAAAAGGTTTCCAGTTCCAAATTTTCTCTCCATTTTTCCCTCCCCCCACCTCATGATGGTGTGCATTCCAAATACCCCTTCTAGTAATCTGCCCCTGCTTCTATCACCACCCCCTTTTCTTATCCCCTTTGCCTTCTATTTTCCTGTAGAGCAGGATAGATTTCTATCCTTCTTTGCCTGCATATCTTATTTCCAGGTGGCATGTAAAAACATTTTTAACATTCATTTTTTAACAATTTTAGCACTCATTTTTAAAACTTTGAGTTCCAAATTCTCTCCCTTCCTCCCTCCTCAGCAATTAGATATCTGTTATGCATGTGTAGTCATGCAAAACACTTCCATAATAGTCATGTTGTGAAAGACTAACTATATTTCCCTCCATCCTATCCCACCTCCCAATTACTCTGTTCTCTCCTTTGACCCTGCCCTCCTCAAAAGTATTTGCTTCTGATTTAAACCCTCCCGCAATCTGCCCTCCCTTCTATCATCCCTTCCACTCTTATCCCCTTCTTCCTTATTTTTCTATAAGGTAATATAGATTTCCATACCCAATTGAGTGTGTATGTTATTCCCTCCTTAAGCCAAATCCAATGAGAGTAAGGTTCACTCGTTCCCTCTCACCTTGCCCCTCTTCCCCTCCACTGTAGAAGTTTTTTTCTTGCCTCTTTTATGTGAGATAATTCACCCCACTCTACCTCTCCCCTTCTCCTTCTCCCATTATAATCCTCTTTCACCCCTTAATTATTTTTAGATATCATCCATATATATATATATATATATATATATATATATATATATATATATATATATATGTATATCTATCTATCTATCTATCTATCTATCTATCTATCTATCTATCTATCTATATTCCCTCCAACTACCCTAGTACTGAGAAAGGTCTCATGAGTTACAAATATCATCTTCCCTTGTAGGAATATAACCAGTTCAACTTTAGTAAGTCTCTTATGATTTCTCTTTCCTGTTTACCTTTTCATGCTTCTGTTGAATCTTGTATTTGGAAGTCAAATTTTCTATTCAGCTCTGGTCTTTTTATCAAGAATGCTTGAAAGTCTTGTATTTCATTGAATATCCATTTTCTCCCTGAAGGATTATACTCAGTTTTGCTGGGTAGGTGATTCTTGGTTTCAATTCTAGCTCCTTTGACATCCAGAATATTATATTCCAAGCCCTCAGATCCCTTAATGTAGAAACTACTAAATCTTGTGTTATCCTGATTGTGTTTCCACAATACTTGAATTGTTTCTTTCTGGATGCTTGTGATATTTTCTCCTTGACCTAGGAACTCTGGAATTTGGCTATAATATTGCTTGGAGTTTTTCTTCAGAAATCTTTTTCAGGAGGTGATTTGTGGATTTTTTTTTCCATTTCTATTTTACCCTCTGGTTCTAGAATATCAGTTTTCCTTGATATCAGTTTTCCTTGATAATATCTTGAAAAATGGTGTCTAGGCTCTTTTTTTGATCATAGCTTTCAGGTAGTCCAATAGTTTTAAAATTATCTCTCCTGTATCTATTTTCTAGGTCAGTTCTTTTTCCAATAAGATATTTCATATTGTCTTCTTTTTTTTTTCATTCTTTTGGTTTTGTTTTGTAATTTCTTGATTTCTCATAGAGTCACTAGCTTAAATTTGCTCCATTATAATTTTTAAGGAATTATTTTCTTCAGTAAGCTTTTGGAGCTCCTTTTCCATTTGGCCAATTCTGTTTTAAAGGCATTCTTCTCCTCATTGGCTTTTTGGACCTCTTTTGCCATTTAGATTAGTCTATTTTAGGGTGTTATTTTCTTCAGTATTTTGGGGGATCTCCTTTAGCAAGCTGTTGGCTTGTTTTTCATGATTTTCTTGCATTACTCTCATTTCTCTTCACAATTTTTCTCTACCTCTCATACTTAATTTACAAAATCTTTTTGAGCTCTTTCATGGCCTGAGACCAAGTCATATTTTTCTTGGATGCTTTGAATGTAGGAGCTTTGGCTTTGTTGTCTTCTGGTTGTATGTTTTGATCTTCTTTGTCACCAAAGTAAGATTCTATGGGCTGAGTTTTATCATTTGAGTTGAAACTCTTTGTTAAGGTAGGACTTTGCTTCCAGTGTGGAGACTGTACTGTTCCAAGCTTCAGGGGTTTTATGCAACTGTTTTCAGAGATACTTCTAGGGACCTGTAAACTTTCAGTTCTTCCAAGGTGGTATGATCAAAGGAGAGGTGTTAACTCCTTTCCTGGCCTGTGCTCTTGTCTGTGAGGAACCATAAGCACACTTTTCTGGCTTGGAACTCTGAGGAGGACTCCCTTCCCTCTGCCACAAGCTCCACCACACTAGAACTCCTCCTTATCCCAGTACTACCACCTAGTATTGCAACCCAAATTCAAGCACAGGCAAAGCAAAAGAATCCTGCCTCAGCATCTGCAAAGAGATCCCTGCAATCCCCCTGTGATCAGCTGCTCAATACCCCACAATCTGTGGCCAAGAGATCCAGAAGCAGCCACTGCCCAGGGCTGCTCCAGGACCGGGGCCCACGACGCTCCTCTTTTGCCCAGGTCTGACAGACCTTTCCTACTGACCTTCTAAGTTGTCTTTGTCATTTGTAAGTTGAGAAGTCTGGAAACCACCAGAGCTGCTCATGATTCAGTCTCCAGAGGCCTGCTACCAGTTTCCTCTGGCCCTGTCTTTGCCTTTGCAGCCCGCACTGATCTGTGTTCCTCACCCAGCCTGGTGCAACAGACCTTTCCTATCAACCATCCAAGTTGTCTTGGGCTGGAAATGTGTTTCACTGTGTCTTTTGGTGGATTCTGCTGCTCCAGAATTTGTTTAGAATAATTTTTACAGCAATTTGAAGGGGTTTGGGGGAGAGCTCAAGAAAGTCACTGCTTTTACTCCACCATCTTGGCTCTAACCCCTCTAGGGATAAGATTTTTTTAAAAAAGTTAATCAATCTTTTACATGTAATTGGGGAAAATAAAATATTAAATTTCAAAAATGTTAATCAATAAATGCAGAAAATAGAAACCAGGAATTTTTGGCTTAACTGTACAAAAATGTGAAGGGAAGCATGATCCCTTTTGTGTATCATATATCTTGAGATGGAGACTGAGTCAACTCAATCCATTTCCTTTTGGTTTGCTTATGGACAAATAACCAATGTAATAAGCCTTTTCATTTCTCACTCAATCTATTAAAAGAAAAGTGGGGCTGCAATGCCCCAGAATTGGAAAAGTCCTTCAATGTAATTTCATTTAACAAGCTTTTCATCTGAATCATCAAGTCTTTAAGAAACTCAACTCCCTGGTATAATCTCTGTGTAATGCTCCTAACAAGTGGACACTCCTGCTTCATTGAGAAATATTTCATTGGCAGATCAGAAATAGAATTCCGAGATTTTTTTTTGCATATAAATAAAGGATAATTTGACATTCTGGATCCATAGAGTATATTTTATTTAAACCTTATTAGACATTTTCTAAATGTCATATATCATCTTCAATTTCTTGGTTTCTATCATGCTTTTCTTCTAATACTTGGGGTGAGTTCAATTCTACTTTTATGTCAAATACTTTGAGATAGCCTAATATTGATAATCACGCCTATACAAACAGGCTACCAACATTTAATTAAAGTTAAAAACAAGCCAAACATCTGAAAGTTTCCTTGGCTTAGCTTAGCACAGTACCTGACACATAACAAACACTTAATGTTTATTGATTTATCAATGATAGATGGATACATGGATTGGCCATGGAGGTGCCACCTTCTTTCTCATGCACTCTAATAAACATTTGTTAAGGGCATAGTTTTCATAGAAAGCCGCTGTACTGGGTCCTAAACATGTAAAAATTTGAAAACTGAAAAATCTTCATGAAGATTATTTTTTCAAGGAAACATTGTTTGCTGCAAAGAAGGAAATGAAATAAAGTTAACACAGTCTGTTACCAAATTTGTGTTGAATTTTTTAAAATTCTCATTAAAATTATGTTCACAGACAAACGAATAGAATATTGATATTATGAAATAATGGTTTCCTGTCATGGCATCAAACCTAAGAAATATGTGGACATAATTCCCATTCTACATCTCGTGGGCATGGATTTCAGTCTGTGTTAATTAAGGGAATTCATAGGACCATTAATTTAGGGCTCATAGAGATCTCAGAGAGCATACAGTCCAATTCTCTCATTTTATAAATAGGAAATTGTATATCATAGAAGTGAAATCATTGGCCTAAGATCACACAAGTAAGTGAGGAACACGTACTCTGTCTCCAAATCCATTCTAATAGCTATCAATTAATCAATCAACATTTATTAAGTATATATTGTATCCCAGGTATTGTGATGCAAAAACCAAAAATGAAATTATTTCTTTACAAAAGTAGCTTCTGTTCTATCAGGAAAGATAATATTCCCATAAGTACATATAAAATAAATGCAAGGTAACTTTTTGAATAGCTGGTGGAACTGGGGAAGGATACATATAGAAAGCTATTACTTTGATCAGAATTTAGAAGGAAAAAATGTATCATCTGGCATTGTTAATTGTCTTTTTTTATTGATACATGCACAGTCTTTCCCACTATGCTATAAGCTCTTTGAGGGACAGAGACATTGTCTTATTTGGACATCTTTGTCTTGTCCTAACAGTCTAACATTATCAAGCCCAAATAAGGTACTGAGGCAGTATTTTCAACTTTGTGATACTTCAGTGAACAAATAGATACAAAGATTTTGTCCATTTGGATGTTTCCTGTACCAAAACACGTCAAAACTCCTCTAGGACTTTTTAAACATGAATGAGATGCTTCAGAAATTCCTGTACCTAAGAAATGTATCACCTTGTGTCCAACCTGGCAAGGTGTTTCTCTTAACTTAGGTTGTGAGATTGGTGCTGAGACTTCCTTTTACAAGTTAATAATTCAATTGCCCTGGGCTACCAGAAAGTTACAGAAATTGGTAAAAGTAATGGCTGCAGACTAAGGCCATAGTATCTCCTCCCCCTCATTAGCTTACTTATTCTTCCAGGTGTTGGGGGAGGGATGCATTTCTTTCTAATAGGCTACCAAACAATCAATTCTTTCTCAGTTGGTGAAACAAAAGGATACAGTTTCCTTGGTAACAGCACCATCTGAATGCATCTCAGAATCACCCCCCTGCTTCGAGAGGAAGAGAAAACGGCTTCATTCTGGCTGTGTGTGTGTGTGTGTGTGTGTGTGTGTGTGTGTGTGTAGTGTGTGTGTTTGTGTGAATATGTATATATACATGCATATATAAGTATATATGTATATGCATATATATAGTATACATATATGTATATAGGTATATGTATGTGTGTATATGCACGTATGTATGTATACAACACACGTACACACACAGAGGATCCACTTCATTCCAGTCAGAAGAAGTAGATGAAGAGGTTTCTGTTCACAGATAGTAAATTGCACTTTAAATATAAACACAGATCATGTCCCATGTCAGATTCCTGACTATTCATTTTGACAGGATGAACATCCACCCATCTCAAAAGAAAAAGTCACCAGGAAACTGAATCGAGGTCAAAGAATTACAAAAATGGAGTATTGCAATGAATGTCAGCCACTATCTTGTCCAATCCATATATAAAAGGTGTCCCTGTTATACAAACCCCAAGAGGCTAGACATCTGATCTGCTCTAAGAAATACAAGGAAGGGAAACACACCTGTTTAAGCATTCCTCTTTTAGAAAGCTCTAACCACTAGAAAGTTTGGTTTGGTTTGGTTTTCTTACCTGACAAAAAGACTAAATGGGCATCTTTGTACCTTGCATTCATTTTTCCCAGCTCTGCCTATTTGAGTCAAACAGAACAAGTCTAATTTCTTCTCCTCATGATTGTTTGCAGAAACCTAGGCTGCCCCCCCCCCAATTCTCCTCAACCTAGACTGTCCTACTTCTTCAACAGATCCTCATAAGACATGGAACCAAGGCCCTTCACCATCCTGGTTGCCTTCCTAGTCTCATGCTGTCAGCATCCTTACAGTGTGATATCCAGAACTGAATGTAATATTCCATGTGTAATCTGATCAGGGCATGATAAAATGCTACCATGATCTACATATTCCTGGAAGGTGTGAGTCTTTAAAAAGCTCAAGATGACATAGCTTTTCTTCTATGACAATAATAACCCTGTTGACTCACATTGATCTAGCAATTAACTTAATCCCTCACTTGTTTTTTTCAGGATTATTATCTAACCAAACCTCTACATTTTATATTGGTAAAATATATTTTTCTGTATCTAGGTATAAAAGTTTAAAGTTATCCCTATTGAACTTAATTTATGAGATTCAGTCGTGGTCTATAAAGATCTTTTACAGATCTTGCCTATTGTCCAATAGGTTAATTCCACCTCCCAGCTTTCCATAACAGGCATATTTGATAAGCCTGCTATCAATACTTTTCCCTAATTCATTGTTAAATAGCACAGAAGTAAACACATATTACTGGATACTCCATTGGAGACTTCCTGCTACATAGACTTTGGATAACTACTCTTTGAATTCAGCCATTCAACTGGTTCTGAAGCCACCTGACCATGATTACTTAGTGTATATCTCTCCACCTTCTCTCCAAGAATGACTTCCTTTACCAAAAGATTTAATCAAGTTTAGGAAAACTATATCCTCAGCATTGGTCTAGTATGGAAATCATGCTGCAAAAAGACATAAGGTGAGTATGGTATTATTCATTTTTGATGGTGCATTGATGGAATCAAAGCTCAATAGATGTTTTTTTTTTCCCTTAAGAACATGAAAATGGAAGAATTGGTCATCTCAGATGCTTCCCGTAAAATTTATTTGTGAACAAAAACAAAAACTTGGCCAATAGGATTACACTATTTAAAATTGACTTCAGAGAGTAGAATCAGATACAAAAAGTCAAGCTGAGGCTTGGTATCAGCAAAATAATCAGAACAGTCCCAAGTGGAACAGACTGTCTCTGGTAATGGTGGATTCCCTGCTTTGTAGTTATTGAAGCAGAAGTTGGGTGTTCTCCATTAGATTTAGAATTACTTTTACACAGAATTAAGTGGCTAGATGGTGACTGAGCTCCTTTTCAACACTCAAATTCTTAGATTCTGAAAAAGCCAAACAATGATCCAAATTCTATGTTTCCTGTGACTCAGTCTGTAGTGGATTATAAAGATCACAAATCTGAAAACAAGGGGAAGGTTTCCAGGCTGGTTCTGCAAATATGATCAGACTTTAAAGCCTGAAGGAACATTAAAGGTCACTGAGTCAAATTCTCTCATTTTACAGATTTTGCATTTTACAAGTAATTGGACCCCAGAAAGGGTAAACGACTTTTGAAAAACAAATTCCTCCAGTGTTGTGTAAAAAGTTCTAATGTATCTACCATATTCCAGGAAATATCAGCTCTCCTGAAAAATATTCATGCCTCTATCCCAGATGCAAACATATTGGCATGCATAGATGTATAGACACACCTATATACGTATATGGGTATACATATAACTATATGTATACAAACATATGCATATACAAACAAGTATATACGTATAGTATGCATGTATGTGGATATATGTGGATTACATATATTTATACATACATAAATACACACATATGCATATATATTCTTAATAGCTTAAATCTGTCCTGATTGGTTTTGGGACATATATATTATCAACAAATATCGTTAAATGCTATGTGTTGAGCATGGTTCAGTATAATTCCTTCTAGGTGTTTTTAAAAGCACTTTAAAAAATAGTACTTAATCCCACAGGCAGACAGTCAGTTAATAAGGGTCAGCCAAAGCACTAAACAGCAGTGGATACAAAGAAAGGGGAAAACCATACCTACACTTCAGAAGTTCACCTTCTAATGTATTGCAAATGATAATACTTCATAAATTAAAAATATAAATAAAGATGCTGAATTTTAACTTTGGGGACTTAACTTTTTTTGGGGGGGGTTTAGGCAATGGGGTTAAGTGACACACAGGTCACACAGCTAGAAAGTGTTATGTGTCTGAGGTCAAATTTGAACTCAGGTCCTCCTGATTCCAGGGTCAGTGCTCTACCCACTACACCACCTAGCTCCCCCTAAGGGACTTAACTTTTTTAGGGAGACTCCAAGAATTTCTTGGAGGGGTGACCTGAATGGGCCTGAGCTTTAGCAATGTGTTTATATATGACCACGGATATGTTGGATTTCTTCCCTTAAGAATTACTAGTTCTTATTTTTTGACCACATATCAATTGAGAAAATGGTTCTTATTATTAAAAATTTGAATATGTTTCTTATATATTTAGAAAATGCTACCATTATCAGATAAATATCCTCTAAAGAATTTTTCTCAGCTAAATATTTCAGTCAGATTTTAGCTGCATTTGTTTTGTTTAGGAAAAAATAATTTTACATAATTAAAATTGTCAGTTTTGCTTTCCATGATCTTCTCTATCCCCTGTTAAGTCAGGAATTCTTCCTCTATCCATAGGTGTGGAAGGTAACTTCTTCCCTGCTTGTACAAATATATATATATATATATATATATATATATAAATATATATATATATATATAATGTGTGTGTGTATATATATGTGTATATATATGTATGTATATATGTGTGTGTGTGTGTATATATGTATGTATGTATATATATATATATATACACATACACACACACATATATATGACATGACTTTTTAGTCTAAATCTTGCATCAGTTATAGTCCATGAGCTGAACTGCTGGGCCGGAACTGATTCTGCTAGATTTCTTTCCTATTTGCTCCGCATTTAGGGGAGTCAAATAATGTGTCCTTAGCCCATTAGTTTCATTCTACTAGATTCATTTGCATCTCTGTGCTATAAACTTAATCTGTCCTAATGATTAATCTAATTTTTTTCAGTATGTGGCAATTTTGTTGATGGTGAATGCCTTATAATGCTAAATATGGTACAGCTAGATGACTTTGCTTTTCATTTTTTCCTCTAGATAGTGAAGTACATAGAATGCTAGACTTGGGCTCAGGAATACTTGAGTTTCAATTCTGTCTCTGACGTTTATTTCTTGTGGGCCATAGGTACGTCATTCAACTGTCTCAACCTTAGAGCCTGCAAAAGCAAAAATATAGCACCTGCCTCACAAAGTCCTTGTAAGGCTCATATGAGTTAATATGGGTAAAGTTGTTTTTATAAACTTCAAAAAAAGTTATATAAATGCTAGGTATTATTAGTTATAATTTCCCTTGGAATTCTTAATTATCTATTTTTAAAATAAATTTAAATTAATTTCCATCCTATAAAGTAACTTTTCTTTGTCTTAATGCTATAATATTGACTCCTGGAGAAGAGAGACAGGTTTCAGTTTGTTTGTTTTTCCTTTCTTTGTATCCTGAGTGCTTAGCATAGTATCTGGCATATAGAAAGCATATGATAAATGCTTCTTGACTTGCATAAGCAAATTAATTTAGGTAGCATTTTCAATTTTACCATATTTGCTCAGCCAATTATAGCGAATTAATTCTTGTCCAATCATTTATGCATTTTCATTTCTATAAAGAGTATTATGTTGTTGCAGCTGTAATAGTTTCTCTATCCTTCTTGGTAAATAGATTACCAAGGATTTTATATATTCTATAGTCACTAAGAATGGAATTTCTCTTTCTTTCACTTCATATTTGATTATTTTGGCAATGTGTAAAGATAAAGAAGTGAAAGAAAGAGTTGTGTGAGTTTTAACTTTTTCACTCCCTCTCTCCCCATCTCCCTCCCTAAGGCAGCATGCAATCTGATATAGGTTATACATATACATTCCTATTAAACTTATTTTCACACCAGTGATGTTGTAAGGAAGAATTAGAACCATAAGAGGAACCACAAGAAAGAGAAAATAAAACAAAACAGTAGAAAAAAGATAGCAAGTAGTATGCTTTGATCTGCATTCAAACTCCATAATTCTTTCTTTGGATGTGGATAGCATTTTCCATCATGAGACTTTGGAGATGTCTTAGATCCTTGCATTTCTGAGAAGGGTTAAGTCTATCGATATTAGTCATTGCACAACGTGGCTTTTAATGTGTACAACGTTCTCCTGGTTCTGCTCACTTCACTCAACATCAGACCATACAAGACTTTCGAGGTTTTTCTGAAGTCTGCCTGTTCATCATTTCTTATAGCACAATAATATTCCATTACATTCATATACCACAACTTGTTCAGCCATTCCACAATTGATGGGTATCCTCTCAATTTTCAATTCTTTGCCACCACAAAAAGAGCTGCTATGTATATTTTTGTACATGTGGGTCCTTTTCCCATCTGTATGATCTCTTTGGGATATAGCCCTAGAAGTGCTATTGCTGGGTCAAAGGATATGCACATTTTTGTAGCCCTTTGGTCATAGTTCCAAATTGTTCTCCAAAATGGTTGGATCATTTCACAACTCCACCAACAATGTTATGTGTTCCAATTTTCCCACGTCTTCTCCAACATTTATCATTTTCCTGTTTAGTCATGTTGGCCAATCTGATAAATGTGACGTGGTACCTCAGAGTTGTTTTGATTTGCATTTCTCTAATCAATAGTAATTTAGAGCATTTTTTCATATGCATATAGATGGCTTTAATTTCTTCATCTGAAAACTGCCTGTTCATATCCTTTAACCATTTACCAATTGGGGAATGGCTTTGTTCTTATAAAACTTAATTCTCTATATATTTTAGAAATGAGGCCTTATCAGAGAGACTGGTTGTAAAAATTCTTTCCCAATTTTCTACCTTCCTTCTAATCTTAGTTGCATTGGCTTTGTTTGTGCAAAAACTTTTCAATTTAATGTAATCAAAATTATCCATTTTGCTTTTCATAATGTTTCTATCTCTGTTTGGTCATGAATTCTTCTGTTTCTCCATAGATCTGATAGGTAAACTATTCCTTGTTCTCCCAGTTTACTTATAGTATCAGCCTTTATATCTAAGTCATGAACCCATTTTGACTTTATTTTGGTATATGGTGTGAGATTTGGGTCTATGCCTAGTTTCTGCCATACTCTTTTCCAGTTTTCCCAGCAGTTTTTTTCAAAGAGTGGTTCTTATCCCAGAAGCTGGGGTCTTTGGGTTTATCAAACATTAGATTACTATAGTCATTGACTACTGTGTCTTGCATATTTAACCTATTTCACTGATCCACCACTCTGTTTTTTAGCCAGTACCAAGCAGTTTTGATGATTGCTGCTTTATAATACAATTTAAGATCTGGAATTGCTAGGCCACCTTCCCCTGCATTTCTTTTCATTAGTTCCTTTGATATTCTGGACCTTTTGTTCTTCCAAATGAATCTTGTTATTATTTTTTCTAAGTCTATAAAATAATTTTTGGTAGTTTGATTGGTATGGTACTGAATAAGTAAATTAGTTTAGGTAGAATTGTCATTTTTATTATATTAGCTTGGCCTACCCATGAGCAGCTGATGTTTCTCCAATTATTTAGATCTGACTTTATTTGTGTTGAAAGTGGTTTGTAATTGTGTTCATATAGTTCCTGGGTTTGTTTCAGTAGGTAGACTTCTAAATATTTTATAATGTCCACAGTAACTTTAAATGGAATTTCTCTTTCTACATCTTGCTGTTGGGCTTTGTTAGTAATATATAGAAATGCTGATGATTTATGTGGGTTTATTTTATACCCTGCAACTTTGCTAAAGCTGTTTATTATTTCAAGTAGTTTTTCACTTGATTCTCTAGAATTCTCCAAGTGTATCATTATATCATCTGCAAAGAGTGATAGCTTTGTTTCTTTCTTTTTCTTTTTTTGATGAAAGCATTTAGGGATATACAGTTTCTCCCATAAACTATTTTGGCTACAACCCCAAAATATGTAGCCTCATTGTTGACAACTTTAATAAAATTATCTGCTATTTGTATAATTTGTTCTTTGACTCATCAATTTTTTAGAATTAGGTTACTAAGCATCAAATAATTTTAAACCTTTCTTCAAAGATGTTCCATTACATATGATTTTATTACACTGTGACCAGTAAGAATTGCTTTTAATATTTCTGCTTTTTTTACATTCATTTTGAACAATTGTTTTGCCTTAATATATAGGGTCAGGTTTTATCAAGGTGTCATGAAAGCTGAGAAATACCTATAGCATGTTCTTTTCCCATTCAATAATGGCCAGGAATCTATAATACCCATATTTTCTAAAATTTGAGTTGGGTCCTTAATTTACTTCTTGCTTTATTCTTTGATTTTCTGGACTGAGGGTTGATATATTGAAATAAATGAAACAATAGCTGTCATTTCCATACTATTTTAAGCTTTGCAAAGCATTTTACAAATATTATCTAATTTTATACTCAAAACAACTTTGGTAGATAGGGACTATTACTATCTCCATTTTATAGATAAGGAAACTGAAGTAGACAGACCTTAAGTGATTTGCCAGTGTTCATACCTAGTAAGTGTCTGAGGCCAGAATTGAACTCAAGTCTTCCTGACTAGAGTTTCAGTTCTCCATGGATTGCATCTCCCAGCTGAGGTCTCCAATTATTATGGTTTTCCACTATTTTTTCCTGTGTCTTCTTTTTTTTCTTTAAATATTTAGATTCTGGGTCACTTGATTCATCTATTACATACTGATAATAATTCATTGTGTATAATACCTTCCAGATAAATAATTCCCTGATGATCTCTTTTAATCAACTCTATTTTTCCTGTGGTCCTAAGAACATATTTGCTACTCCTGCATTTTTTAATACAACTAAGGAATCATAGATTTTGTTGCAGTCCCTAATTAAAACTTTGTATGAGTCTTTGTGTTTCTTTCTAACCATATAATGTTGGACTCTGTTTTTGATGTATTCTGCAACTCTCTTCCATTGGAGAGGGGGAGAATGGGATTTTCTGCCGTTCACGTTTACAGTTATGATTACTAAATGTATGTTACACACCTCCCAGTGGTGTGATGCAATTTACTTATACCAGCCAAATGTTAAATTTTAAGTGTGAGCATTTATACCTTGGAAATCGGCAAATGCTATAAATCAGGGCTTAATTTATTGTTTTGCTATTTGTCTAAACTTAAGAAAATGATAGGCAAAATGCTAATAATACTGATGAATTTAAAAGTGAGTCGGCAGTCATTTTAATAGCCACAAAGTCTCTTGTAATACATTTACCAGAACATCCCTCATTTTTTTTCCTTTTTACTTCCTTTTCTCTCTTTATAAAGAAGAGGATGGGAAAAGAGGAGTGTGTTCTGCATCACCCTCTGTGCTTACTGCAATCAACTTCTTTCTCCTCTACCCTTCTTTGTCAGTCTGAGTCCTTCCATTCCAAGAAATGTTCCACTTTGATGGGTAAGCTCATCACACCTGCATTGACAGTCATGATTGTTAATTGTATATTTTCCTTCATCCCATAATCTTAAATACTGTTTTCCTTCTTTATTTCTTCCCCTTTTTACTCATTACAAAGAGAGTGATAAGAAAGAATGTGTTCTGATTGATATACTTAGCTTCTGCTTTCTTTTCCTCTATCCTTCCCTCATCTAGCCCTCAGTCACAGTTTCTCATGCTTTGTTGTTTTAGTCCCCTCTTCAAGATACCCCACTGAGATTTGAGCTGGCTTTCTTCATGATTAATTCCTTCCTGAACATCCTCTCCTCATTGCTCTCTCTTCCTTTCCCCTCTCATTGAATTTTTAAATACTCCATGATTTTTGCACCAAAATGTTTCCATGTGTGTGCTATCCCTAATTCATATAAAAAAGAAATTCAAGTGATGCCTGACCCACTGCTTCCTCATTTGCATAGACTTCTACTTATGTGCCCAATTATATCAGATAATAAGTTTCCCTACCCTTCCTCACCTTTTCCTCCCTAGAGTTTACTTTTTTGCTTTCTTTCTTATTTTAGAATCATTAAAACAACAAAACCACTTCCAGACCCTCTATTTTAATTCCTTTTATGATCCCTGATGATATTAGGATACTAAGGCAACACTTGTATAATTTCCCCTTATTAGAATACGAAATATTGATCCATGTTCTGAATGTTCATTTGGATTTTTTTCTTTTTATCTTCTCTTGACACTTGTATTTGTATTTCAAAGTTTCTACTCAGCTCCTGTCATTTCATCAAGAATGCTTGGAAGTCAGTCCTTTGTTTGATTAAAAGTTTATTTTTTTCTTTTTTGTTATTCTACTCAGTTTTGCTGAGTAAATTATTATTAGTTGTAAGATTATAATGTCTTTCTTTTGTAATTGCCTATGCCACTTTCTCTGCTTTCTTATTGTGATAGCTGCTAAATTTGGCATGATACTGACTGTGGTTCCTTGAAATTGAAATCTTTCTGACTGCTTGTAATATTTTTTCTTGGACCTTGAAATTCTGGATTTTGGCTATGAGACTCTTAGTAGTATTCATTTGAATTTTATTTCAATAAGTGACTGGCTTATTCTTTTCATTTTCATTTCACCCTCTGGTTCTATTATGTCTGGGAAGTTTCATAATTTCTAGGCTCTTTTTTTAAGGGAAAGGATAATTGAGTTTAGGTAGTCCAGTGATTTTTAAATTATCTCTTGTTGATCTGTTTTTCAGGTTAGTTATATTTGACAGGAGATCCTTTACACTTTCTCTATTTTTCCTATATTTGTACTTCATTTTAACATTCTTATTGTCTCTTAGAGGTTAGTTCTGTTTGGTCTACTTCAATATCCAGGGAGGTTTTTACTTTGGTAAGATTCTGTACCTCTTGTCTGAAATTGTTAATTCCATTCCCAAGTCTTCTCTCAAAGTTCTCATTTAATTTCCAATTCTTTCTTTTGGCAGGCTCATTCTAATGATACTATCATTTAAATCTTTTTTAAAACTCTTTCTTAATGTCTTTCAGAAATTCTTGTTGACCTTGTGGAATGTTAATCAATTTTCAGATGATACATTACTATAAATGATAGCTATCCAGATATGGGTCAGAAATCATAAAATATTTTAACAGGCTAGAATAATGGAAATGAAATTTTATTATAAATCTAATGGCAGTAAAAAAGTCTAATGATAATTTAGGAGGCATAGAGAAACAGGGTGTCTAGAAGGGAGTATCCCAGAAGCATTGTGTACTCTTCTCTGGTAAGATCACATCTATCCTGTTCTGTTCTGTTCTGAGGAGCCACATTTTAGGAAAGAAATTCAAAAATAAAAGTACATCCAGAGTAAGTTGATCAAGATGTTGAGAGGATTGGATTCCATGCCATACAAGATCAATTAAAGGAACTATAGAAGCTTAACTTCAAGGATTAAACATCAAAATGGGGATGTAAAAGCCACTTGCAAGTATTAGAAGTAAATTAGAGTAAAAGTAAAACTTTGAACCAAATGAGGAAGGCAGATTAGAGACAAGGATCTGGACAAAATGATGTAACTGGATGGTGGGAACATTAATGGAAAACAGTTGCTAAGTGCTGGTGGCAGAGTAAGAATCTAGAAATAATTATAATTGAAATAGTCATTCCAACTTACTGAACTATCAAAGTCAATGGGCCTAGAGGTCCGTCCTATCACTGAAACATCCAGACCACCAGACCTCTGAAACCATGCCCTGAAAACATAACCCTTTCATGGTTCAATCCCCTAACCTGAACCCTCCTTCCTTCTTATCTGGAAGTACATCTTGTGGCCTACTGCAGATAATTAGTCAATAGTCATGCTTTTAAGTCTATTCTATGCATTTTCTAGCTTTCTCTACCTTCTTTCCATCTTACTTTCCACTTTTTGGCTTTGGAATCATAATCCCATCAATATTGTCTTTGTTATTAAAAAGTACAATCAATGCAATTCACTTATGGTTCACTCACTATACCTAGAACTTGACAAACCAAAATACTACACACTGGCCAACACTCATGCTGGTATCCTGTCTACCCCACAGTACTTAGCACAGTATCTAGCATGCAGTACAGGTATGTGTGTGTACACACACATACACATACATCATTTAGCACCCTTCTTGGCACTCAGTACTTTCTAGATGAATTTAGATTGATACTGATCACATATAGACATATGTATGTATATGGATATAACACATGTACATATACACAAGTTATTCTATATTAATTTATGCATATATATGTTTATTTTTCATTCATTTCTTCTATGAAGTGGTAGAGGATAATCTTTTCTTCCAGGAAATATGTTCTAATCACTTGCACACAGATGCAGACTTAGTCTGAAGAGGGATAAACAATTCACAAATGTTTGACTATGAGAAGCCATTGCAATGGTGTTCAGGTAGGGTGGGTAGAGTAGAACTGTGATATGCTATGCTGTTGCTTTAGGAATGCTGAAATATAAAACAACCTTTGCATTCATTTTCTCTTTCATTAGTTGGCTCGATGTTCATATCCATCATACCATTAGGGAGGAAGAAATCACTCTTCAAGGAGAAAAAGTTTCCCAAATCTGAAAAATGCATCTTTTGAGATGAGGAACCTCACACCCTACACCTCTAAAGAAAAGCAACCATAACCTTCTAAAATCAGAAAGTGGAGAGATGAAGCAAATTAATGGGAATGGCAAGGTGAAATTGTTCCCCAAATCTCCAATTAGTAAAGCCTAAAAATGGTGCTACAATTATGTGTAAAAAGACAAAGTTTGAATCAACAACACATTGATGATGGGAGAAAATAACAATGTGAGTTTTCATAAAAGGGAAAAAAACCTGAGATTTAATTGGTGCCAATGTAAAAGTTGGTAACAGGAAAAAAAAATAGAATAAGGAATTAAATGGGGGAAATAGAAAAGTTGTTGAGATTTTTTTTCTTCTTCTTCCAGGTGGTACTTAACAAGAGTTATAAATAGAATAAAAGTGTCTAAACTAGATTAAATTCTAATTCAAATATAATTTGAATGCTTTTTTTGGCAAGGAAAGAGCATAGGAACATAATTAAGCTTAATTAGTTGAGAATATAAGAGAAATTCATTCTAAATGCTACTTAGCCATAAAAAAAAATGCAGGATAATTTGTAAAGCACCAGCAATGACTTAAAAAAAAATCTACCAAGGAGGCTGTCTGCCTTGTTACCTATTTTCAGGGATTTCTTCAGAGAACAGCATTTTTATGTAACATTGTTAAGTGTATTTACCTGTAACTAATTATAACAATAAATTTCATTAATTACAATAATTCAATGTATATGCAACTTCAAAGTTTACAAAGCTCTTTCCTCATATTAACGATAATTCTGTTTCCATGATATTTGAAGGTTTTTCAATTAGTTCATTTTAGCCTTATGATAGAAGCAGTGAAAGATCATTGCTCCTCCATTTTACAGAAAAGCAAATTGAGACTCAGAGAAATGTAAATGATTTGCCCATGATCACGTAGCTAGTGCAAGAGACAGTATATACACCTTTTCCTTCTTAATTTAAACCTAATGCTTTTTACCAATATATCATGCAACTCAGGGTTGAGAATTTGGGGGAATGGAACTCTTCACCATTGACTTTACAAAAAAAAATCACTAATTCAGGATCCAATTTTGATTTCTGTTTGTGTAATTTATTTTAAGACTAAGGCTAGTTTAGCATTTCGTCATTTAAAAATTCTAAAACGTTACTTGAGAACAAATGATGGATTTGTTAAGGAGGAAGCAACAAGGCAGAAAAAAACATCTGGACTTGGAAATAGAATGAAACAAATTCAAACCCTGCCTCCAAATCATTTAGCTTCTCTCCACCTCGTTTCCTGGTCTTTAAAATGAGAGTAATAATACTGATAGGATCTAACTCATAAAGTCATTAGGAGATCCAAATGACAAAAACATATATGAAATTACTTTTAATGCCAGGAGTAATTGATTTTCAAAAATAAAAATCTAGTTTTAATATACTATTGAGTTGTTAATGGTTTTGCTTTGCTTTAATCTACCTTGAAGTGCAATGGTTTGGTTTTGAATTTAAAACTCTATACTATATCCCAATAATTTCCTGTACCTGAATTCATCATAAATACAATTCTGAGTCTCCAGGAAGCATTTTGAAAACTTGTATAAGGTAGCAACCCAAATGACCCAAGTATTCTACAACATAGCTGTTTCTTGCTGTCTGTTACGGAGCACCGTGATTGAAAACCCACAGTCCTCCATTTATACATACGCTAGACACTTATAGCATTCACTATATCAAGAAAACCTGCTTCAACAACAAGAAACAAAAGCTCACAGAAAATGAAAAGGCCAGAATTTATTCGTTTATTTCTTGGATGAAGAGTTATTGATGCTTTGCTATAAATAAGGCAATGTATTACTATCTCAAAATCCCAGCATAGAGTAGGGACTCAAAGCAGAGCTTATTAATATGAACAGTTTGCTTTTCTTCCAGAAGAACATGACAGATATGAGTTAGTATTCAGTGAGGCAAAAACCTGAGGTCAATAAAATGAAATTTTCCTAAACTCCAAGCCAGTGTTAACATATGAACTTCTTTCTAGTATATCCCATTCATCACCGTATTCTAAAGGAAAATGTGCGTCCAAACATTCTGAAAACTGAAAGAGATTTGGGTTGAATGTGAGTAACCAGAATCTAGTAGGCCATGGTCAGTTAAATATGAAATTGAACACCAATGTATTAGGCCAGTTGCTACAACTGTCTTGGTTTTGTAGTCATAAGGTCAACCAATTGACACAATGGAACATATTAAAGAATAATACAGAATTTAGTAGTCTAGTCATTCAACTACACAATATAATTAACTGCACAACTTAATGCTGCTAACAGTTATCCATCTCTTTTATGTCATGAAAATTTAGTCCTAAGCAGTAAAGCAAAGCATCTGGACAGCATGCAATTCATCAGTGAAGATGTATTTTATTTTTTTCCCCATAATTTGGATAGATGTAGCAATTCCTAGAATGACAGAGTATAAAGCAAAATGGCTATATAAAACATTTCCTGAAATAGTAGCATCTGCAAATATGTATGTATGTATACACACATATGTCTATATGTATATGTGAACACATATTTATGTATGCATGCATATAAATATGGAGCAACCATGTGGCACAGTGCATAGAGCATTGGACTTGGAATCATTAAGACTCGTCTTCCGGAGTTGAAATCTATCCTCAGATGCTTACTAGCTATGTGACCCTGGGCAAGTCATGTAACCCTTTTTGCTTCAGCTCCTCATCTGCTAAATGAACTAGAGAAGCAAATAGCAAACCACTCCAATATCTTTGCCAAGAAAACCCCAAATGGAGTCACAGAGTTAAACACGACTGAAATAACTGAACAACAAAAATACAAATATTTCCAATGAAGATGACCAGAATGTACTTAACTTAACTGAAAAGTAATTCAATCACATGGATTCCATTTGAATCAAATAGAATACAGCTAGGTTTACAAGGATTGGAGAATTGGCTGTCCAATGTAAATCCCAGAGCATTGTTTACTAATTACTAGAAGTCATCATTTTAAATATCATATATCCCAGATCCTGCTGAAATGATTGCCTCTGAAAGTTGCATCAACTTTTAGACAAGGATTGATCAAACATTCATTCAAAGGCCCAACTCATGAGCCCCCATCTGGAATGCTTTTGTGCATTTTCAACCAGATGAAACTGCATCACACATTAACTGAAAACAAGAGCATTTAATTAAGCAGCATGGCAAGTAATTTAGCAAGCAAAATCTCTCCCATATTCATAGGGGCATAGTCTCCCACAGACTTTTGCTCCATAAATGAGAGAAGGAACATGCACAGCCTGGACATCTCATGCTCGTAGAGTTGTAACCACCCAGCTGGAGCACTACTCTGCTTCTGAAGCTTCTGATTGTTGCCTCCCTGTAGAGATTATGACATCATCTCTTGGGTTTCTACTTCCACTACATCTCCATTTGCTGGTTTTCCACACGGCTGCCATTGCTATCTGCTTGGTGGAAGCCGCATGTGCCCTCTCAAATTCTCTGCTTCTCTGTCAGCACCAACTATTCCAGTTCCACCTCATAGTACATGTGTGCTAAGTCAATTTCTACCATCATATCAAGCTATCATCACGCCTCTGATAATTAGCATTGGCGTTATGCATGATTACTAATTTGTGCTGATTACCACGGACTTTCATGTACACAGGATAGGGTTGGGGGTAGAGCAGATTGGAGGTGGAGACCTTTTGCCCCATATTTCTATAGCTCTAAACAAATTTCGTTTTCCTCATACTCACTAAAAGATTTCCTCAGTGTTGTTTCCTCATTTAGTACATTTTTAGTTTTTGATACCCTAAAATAGGTTCTCATATAGTGTTATATCTCTGGTCCTCTACACTCCTTTATCTTTTTGCTTACTTATGTATTATTTCCTATAATATAGGTAACAGCTCATTATAATGAAAAACATGGAAACTGCTTAGTTGAAATTTCTTTTTTTTCCAGAATCTGAAAATAAAACAGAGATAAGTTTCTATTTGGCATTAATTGCCACCTAAAATGAAACTTTTGGGACCAGTGATAGAAGTGGAGGAGCCATCATATAATAACGACTTCAATCCCTTTGCCCTTTCCCCCCTCATTCTTCCAATGACATTTTTGTGTATAATTCACTTTGGTGACTTTGAAAATCTATATGTTGTTTTCTAGTGGTAGTGGTTCTTGACATTTTTAGATAATGAAAACTGATTGCTACTTGAAGGCAGAAATTCAGATAGAGATAAATAGATGATAGAGATATAGATGCACAGATAATACACATCTATGTGTTCTGCATACAACTGTATTTTACCTGTGTACATATGTGTATATGTATGAATAATGTCTTCATTAATACTTCTTATTGACATGGAATTGACTCTGAGTTCTCCAGTCAAATAATCCAATGTAAAAAATATATATTTAAGCACTATTACAATATAATAAGCTAGGGATACCAAGACAGAAGAAAATCTAAAAGATTCTGCCCATGATGAGGTTATATTCTACTTCATTCCCAGCTCTGACAATTTCTGCAAAAATGGAAGGACTTTGAAAATAGGTCTAAGAGACAGGCAGTATCTCTGTCAGGTGGCACAGTAGCTGCAGTATTGGACTTGATTCAAATCTTGCCTAAGCACAGATCCCTTTTATAGGGATCAAATTAGATAAAATATGTAAAATACTTTGCAAACCTTAAAAGTGCTATGTAAATTACTACTAACTACTACTACTACTACTACTACTACTACTACTACTACTACTACTAAAATACTTAACACTTATAAAACACCTACTATGTTCCAGACACTGTGATAAGCACTTTATAAGTATAATCTCATTTAATCTCCACAACAACCTCAGGATGTAGGTGATATTATCATCCTTATTTTACAGATGAAGAAACTGAGGCTGGCAGATTAAATGATGTGCCCAGGATCACACAGCTAGTAAATGTTCAGACTTAATTTGAACTCAGATCTTACTGACTCCAGGCTTGGCATTCTATCCACTGTACCATCTAGATACTTTCATCATCATCATCATCATCATCATCATCATTATCATCAGCATCATCACTATAATCATCATCATTGTTATTAGTTATGATTGTTATTATTCATAGTATAATTATTACTGTTAGTATAATTCATTGTTGTTAGTATAATTATTGTTATGGACCACTCTAGCTAAGTTTGGAGACTACACATATAAACACATATTATTTATGGTGTGTGCTATATGTAATAGAGCTCAGACATGTCTCAATGATCTCCTCTTTCTCTTGGCCTAGAATAAATAGGACAAAATCACACACTTTTTTATTAGTGAGTATTTCAGGTTCCCCACACAGATTTGTGGATTCACTAAAGCCACACTAAGAATGCCTTCTTCTAGGCTAGGGAAAGATAGGAGATCTGTTATCAGGAGATATAACCCAGGTTCCAAAATTCAGTCAACAGTTGCATGTATTCATGTTTTATAGTATTTGACTATGCATGAGTTATCAATCTAACTTTGAGACTTCCAAATAGAGAATGTAGTGACAACATGGGGCCTGGGTAGATTACACTAGTCTAACGTATTGCACAGATTTAAGCAATAAACTCCTGACTCAAGTCTGAGACTAAGTTTGAAATTGTTGACATGAGTGAAGGCCCTTTTTGGTCCTAACAACTTGCTAAGTGTGTCTATGTAATTCTGAGCATAAATTCAGCTAACAACCTGAAACATGTCCCATGCAAAGTGAGATATTAATAGGTATTAGTTCTCATCTTTGTTTCATGGGCTTTTGCAGGCTTTCTTGTTCTATTTTTGGGGTGGGGGAATCTAAAGTTTGTAGTGTTGTTATTTCCATGAGTTGTTCTTTATTCAAATCTCATTTGTTTGTACTTAGGAAAGGGAGCTCTTTGCAGTCCCCTCCTAACAATCCTGTCATGCCCTCCCCATGTCACTGAAATAAACAAGCATGGTCAAGAACAGCATAGCCTTTGTGCTACAGTATTGTGTAACTGAAATATTAAACTATAGCTCGACACTGGATCCTTACTGGATAAATGAGTCTGAGCCAAGCCATAAACTTCAGGTGACTGAGCAGCTCCGTTTCCTAAAATATTTATGTCTGGTTTTCAACGTTCCATAAAAACACCAACTTCAGTTCCCTCAACTCTACTAACAGTTTTAAAGGTTTGCACATAAGTGGATCTAGGGTCCTTGCAGTGAACTTTTCTTGTGTAATTAATAACCTGACTTATTCTCAGGTTAGGGTCAGATAGAAACCTAGAGAAAGAAGAGAGCTGTTTTTAAATATATATATATATATGTATATGTATATGTGTGTATATGTGTGTATGTGTGTGTGTATACACATACACACATATATTACATATATATATATACATATATATATACACAATGAATTTGACAACATCAACAAACAGAAACATTTCCTACAAAAAGAACAGAAAAAGTGGACTCCAGAGGAAACCAGAACTCTCCCTTATGTATGTTCTTTTTTTCACTTTTGAACATTTCAAAATTAACATGGTGGTTCCAATACTGGCCTGCTTGTCTAGGCCTCCATCAGAACTTTCCTCATTTCTGTAATGTGTTTTTGGGGTTTTTTTCAAAATGATTTACCAATGTTCTTTTCTTTTCTTCCTTTTCTTTTTGGTACCACTATTACTTATTTTTAATCTATCCAGTTCTCTGCCTCTCCCAACAAAAAATAAGTTTTTACTTCTCATAAAGAACTATAGAAACATACACATACACACACACACACACATCTATTTATGTGCATGCACACACATACACACACACAACCCACAGACTGGATGTTTCTGACAATGTTTGTCTCATTCTGTACCTCTAATTCATTACTTCTCTGTCAAGAAGCAGGAAACAAAATTTTTATAGGTCTTCTGAAATCATGATCAGTCACGGCATTGATCAGAAAGACAACATTTTAAACAGTTGTTTTCCTCTACAATGCTGAAATTCTATAAATTGTCATCATATTTCTATTCATTTCACTCTGCTTTTATTCATATATGGATTCCAAAGTTCCTATGAATCCTTTCCATTTGTAATTTCTTATGGAATAATATTTTATATCCATATACTACGATTTGTTCAATCATTTTCTAATTGATGGGCACTTATTTTTTTCTTTGTTCTTTTGCAGAGTAAAAAAGAAATCCTACTATAAAAGTGGACATAGGTCACTTCCCTCTTTGATCTCTTTGTGGTATAGGACTAGAAGAACTATCACAGTATCAAAGAGTTTGTATAGTTTTGTGTTTAGGGAGTAAAGTACTGAAGAGTTTTCCATAATGGTGGAGACATGGCAAAACTTCACAGTTTGCATTTATGTGCTTAATTTCCCAAAACCCTTTGAACAAGTGTATTTTTTTTTAATTTTAAATTGTAATCTTAGCAACGCTCACAAAGAGGAACCTAAGAGTTGTTTGTATCTCATCTGTATTTCTCTTATTATTAGTAATTCAGAGATTTTAATTTTTTTTACACGTGATTGTTTCCTTTCTTCTTTTGAAACCACTCTTTGTTGATATCCCTTGACTATCTTTTTTGGAAATAACATTTTTTTTTCCTGAGATGTATACCAATTCCCTGTGTATCTTAGAAATCTTACTTTTACCAGAGAAATGTGCTACATTTTTTTTTCACAGTTAACTGGTTTTTTTTTCTAATTCTAAATGCATAGGTTTTGTTTGTGCAGAACTTTTTGTTTCTAGAAAATAAAAATTGTCCATGTTATATTTCAGATTCCTCTCTAGCCCTTGCTTTGTCAAGTAGGTTTCTCCTATCCACAGTTGTGAAAGGATCTTCTTCCCTGCTCCTATAATGTGTTTATTACATGACCTTTTATATTTAGATCAGAGTTTGGCAATCTACAGCCTGAGGATCAAATCCAGCTAAAGCCTATTTATTAATCTGAGAGCTAAGAATTGTGTGTGTGTGTGTGTGTGTGTGTGTGTGTGTGTATAAGTTTATCACATTTAAAAATATAAAAATCTTTCCTAGCTATATTTGGTTTATTTTTTATTCCAATCATAGCGCCAGTGTTTCTCGATCAACTCTCAGAGCAAAGATAACATCTTGTATTTAGTGTTCAAAAGCACTCCATTCCATTTTCCCCACTTTTTTGCAGTTTTCTTATGGCTTACAGACCCACGTCCTGCACTCTCCAGTGACACTACCTTCCTTCCTGTTTCTGGAACAAGACACTCCATCTTTCTGTTCTCAGCATTTTCACTAGTTGTCCCTCATGCCTACAATGCACTCCCTCCTCATCTTCATCTCCTGGATTCGCTGGTTCCTCTGTCTTCTTTCAAGTTTCAGCTAAAATTCCACTTGCTACAAAAAAGCTTTCCTTGACTTTCCTCGTTGAATTTCTACAGTCCTCTTGAGTTTCTCCAATCCTCAAGGAATATATCTTGTTTTTAGAAAGTTGTATCTATCTTGTGTCCTCCATTAGACTAAAATCCTTGAAATCAGGGACTACCTTTTGCTTTTCTTTGTTTTGCTAATGGTTGTTATATAGTAAACTCTTGATAAATGTTGACAGCTGACAGACTGATTTATGTATTAGAATATGATTAATTTCTACAAAGGTACCAAACAAAGCTGAATAATGTGTGCAATCCTTTTGATTCCTAGTTAATAATCAATGGGGATCTAACATTTTTCATGTAATATATTTTTCTAGTAATGTTCAGAGCTTTTTTGTACCTTTTAATTTTCTTGTTATATCTGTCTAGCTCTAAGAGAACTGAATTGAGGCCTGCAAACATATAAGTTTTAACGTCTGTCTTCCCTGAAAATGTGATTGCTTTTGCCTTCAAAATACTTGGATGCCATGGTATTTGGTGCACATATATTATATATTGATATAGTTTTATTGTTTAGGACCCTTTAATTGTAATGTTCTTTTCCCACTGTTACTCTTTTAACCATCTAATCTGACTATAGCTTTATCGAAAATTATGGTTGCTGTCCTTGCTTTATTTTGTTTTATTTACCTGAAGCATAATTAATTCTATTCCCACTTTGACTCCATGTGAATCTTTAAGTTTTAAGTGTCTTCCTTGCAAATAACATATTGATTGATTCTTCTTTCCAATTTAATCTCTTACCCTTTTCTGTTTCAAGAGTGAGTTCATTTCATTTATGTCCACTGAGATTAAATTAATTGGATATTTATTTCCAATATAGCTTCTCACAATTTTTCTTTTTCTCCTCCCACTCCCACTAAACTTTACAAAGAAAAGTATAAAGAGAAGAAATGTTCTGTTGTTGTTATTGTCATTGAACCATTGCTAATCTAAAATTGTAGTGTTCTGTCCCTTCTCTATTCTCTAAACCCAAACCCAACATTCGGCTCTTCCTCTTTAATTATTTTAATTTCCTTTTATGATCAACATGTCAGATAGATAGATAGATATTTTGCTAAAGACTAATTCTTCTTTGACTTTTCTGCCCCTTTCTTAGTCAATTTTCCTATTTCTACACAGTTGTACATCAAATTTTTGTGTATATGTATTTACATTCAACCTTCCAATTTAAACATGAATAAATGAAAAAAAAAAACAATTCCCCAATGTGGTTCTGCTTGTAGTTGTTGTCGGGTTATTTACTTCTTCTCTTACCTCTTGGGCTTCTCTCAACCCATATATTTAGTAGTAGTAGTAGTAGTAGTAGTAGTAGTAGTAGTAGTAGTAGTGATGGTGATGGTGGTAGTGGTAGTAGTAGTAGCAGTAGTAGTAGTAGTAGTGTCATCATTACTATTAATTTACTAACTTGGTGGGCAGCTAGGTCATACAGTAGATAGAGTGAACATGGAGTCAGTAAGACTCATCTTCCTAAGTTCAAATTTGATCTCAGACACATAAGAGCTTTATGACCCTGGGCAAGTCAGTTAGCCCTGTTTGCCTTAGTTCCTCATCTGTAAAGTGGGCTAAAAAAGGAAATGGCAAAAGCACTCTAGTATCTCTGCCAAGAAAATTTCATATGGGGTCAGCAAGCATTGGACATGACTAAATAACTGTCACTATGTCTCCAAATCCTAACATATAGTGGGCACCTAATAAACATTTATTGATTGAATTGAATAATACCCATCAAATGAGTCCATTTTCATTTTTGTTGGCTTCTTTCTTTCAAGGGATTAAGAAGTGATATACTGCACCTGGGGCCATCTCTAATCATCCTTATCTATATCTTGCCACTGAGCCCAGATGGCTCTAGAAGAGAAAGTAAGGCCAGTGACTTTTCACAGGCTCCCCTCCCTTAAATCCAATCCACTTTCAAATCACCGCATCACCTTCCTTGTGCCATAGCTCTCCTCAAGAATAAGGGACAAACAATAACAAGTAATGGTGTAGTCCAGTGATGGGGAACATAGGGGCTTGAGGCTACATGTGGCCCTCTAGGTCCTTAAGTGCAGCCTTTTGACTGAATCCAAACTTCACTGAACAAACCCCCTTAATAAAAGAATTTGTTCTGTGAACTTGGACTCAGTCAAAAGGCCATACCCAAGGACCTAGAAGGCCACATGTGGCCTCCAGGCTGCAACTTCCCCACGCCTGGTGTAGTCAATCAAATTTTTGACACTGTGACCTGAACTGTCCATTAAGAGAAATAACAGTAGTGAATTTGCTATTTTATAATTTGATCCTTCTTTGTTCCATAGGTATGATCTGTGTCTCCATAATACAATTCACTTGATGAACCTGATCATTTTTTTAACTTTTGTCAATCTGGTTTATCATAAAACATTTTCTAATTTTAATACCAAATTGGTAAAAATTGGTGCAACCATCCCATGTATTCTGATCCCTGTACAACACTTAGAATATTTGTTCATTTCTGAATGCTACACTTTTGAAGATATTAATAAGTGAAAGGGGAAGCGTGAAGTAGTCAATAGAGAGCAGACCTCGGCCAGCAAGGCTTTGCTTCTGCTCCTGCCTCTGATAAGTGGGCAATGGACAGCCAGAGAAAATGCCTAGAGCTAAGAGATGGAGGAACAGCCAGGAGTCCTGAGTCACTGAATGAAGAGTACCTTTGAGGAGTAAGAGGAGCTCTCTCCAGTCCTCCTGATGAATATCTGGCCACTGGACCCAGATGGCTTTTGAGGAGAAAGTGAAGCTGGTGACCTCGCACAGCACTCCCTCACTGAAAACAAAGTCAATTGGAAGTCATGTCATCATCTCCCTGATGCCATGGTCCTCTTTGATAACAAAGGAGAAACACAAGACTCTGGTAAGTACTATCTATGTGACCCTCAGGAAATTGTTTTTCCTCTCATTGCCGTAGGCAATTTTTTTTTTAAAGATTGAACATGGTGAGTTCCTCCACAAGGAGTTTCCTATCCCTTTAAAATCACAGGCCCTATCCCCACCTTTATTAAAAAATTAGAGTACAATAAATTTACATATTAATGATATACTAGTATATTTTCTTAGGAGACATTTTATATAACTTTTAAATATGAAATCCACCTAGAAAGAACCAAAACAACTAGAAGCTCAAGGAAAATAATTACAAAGTGGGGGGCAGCTAGGTGGCCCAGTGGATAGAGCACCAGCCTGGAGTCATGAGGACCTGAGTTCAAATCCAGTCTCAGACCAGACACTTGACACTTACTACCTATGTGACCCTGGGCAAGTCACTTAACCCCAATTGCCGTGCACACCCCCACACATAATTATAAGGAAAAGTAAATGAAAAATATATAACATTTCCTGACCTCAGTTAATCTTGTGAAACAGGAATAATCTTGATTATTTTGTGTTGTTTTACAAAAAAAGTAGATCAGTAGTATCATTTCAGCAAACAAGAAAAGAAATAATCAAAAGCAGTAGCCAGAAATTAATATATACCAAATCAAAAATTATTGGGAAATATTCCTTTTTATAATACTTCTAGGAAAACCACAAAGTACTTTGGCAAAAATTAGCGTTAGAGCAATATCTTACACTATGTGCCATGACTAGTTCAAAATGACTTTCTAACTTAAATATAAAAAGTCACAGCATTAAAAAATATTGAGCAGAATAACATCAGATACATTTCACAAATATGACTGGGAGGAGAATTAACACAAAACAATGGATAGAGGAGATCATAAAAAGTAAAATAATTTTAAATAAAATAATAAGGCTAAAAGAAAAACACTCAATGGAGAAAAAAAACTTATGTTAATATTACAATTTGCATCTCATTTCTAGGAGATATAGAGAATTGAAACAAATAGTTCAAGAGCAATTCTCCAAATAAGACAGTTAAAGGGTATGAATATTTTTTTCAAAAAAGTTGTAACAAATAACATTAAGAAAGTCTGCTCCTAATCTCTAACAGCAAGAGAAAGAGCACGTTAATTCATACCATAAATGGAAAATACAAATGAGAACTGTTAATATTGGAGGGATTGTAGGAAGAGAGTCACAGGCTTAGTGCCTGGAATATAGTAGGTACTTAATAAATGTGTGTTTACTGACTTACTGATGAATACACTGTTTATCAAATTATTAATTATTCTGACCATTCTAGATATCAATATTGAATTATATAATCAAAATAATTGAACTATTCATAGTTTTTGCCCTAGTGCTTCCTCTATCGGGTTTATATCTTCATGAAAGTCTAAAAGAGAAACAAAGGTCCATTATATACCAAAATATTCAGAGAAGCAAAGTTGGTGTCTATAAATTGGGAAATAGCTGAATGACAGCGATGCAATATAACATCACCGTGCAGCAATAAATGACAAACACAGGGAATTTAGAAAAACATGGAAAGATGTTTGGTATCAGATAAACGGATACCAAGAGAGAGAAGCATAGTCAAGTAAGCAATATACGTACTGACTATAATGACATAAGAGAAAAGATCACTTGAAGTAAAGTGGACTCTGAGTAACTGAAAAACCAATGTTTCTAGAGAATGCATAATAAAATAAACCT
Source organism: Phascolarctos cinereus (assembly GCF_003287225.1). Classification (NCBI taxonomy): domain Eukaryota; kingdom Metazoa; phylum Chordata; class Mammalia; order Diprotodontia; family Phascolarctidae; genus Phascolarctos; species Phascolarctos cinereus. Next base: position 27,827,863 of record NW_027556180.1, read on the forward strand.
CTCTCCTCATAGCAGATGTGTAGGTCACTACTAGGATAAAATGTTGTTTACATATTAATATATAGTCACTGCATCAGATGATTCTGTTTAATTGATATTCTTTGTTCCAAGGGAGGTTTAGGTCTTAGGGGTGAAAAGAGTCCCAGAAATGACTGTGATGTCTAGTCTAAATGCAATAAAATGTTGTACTTTGAAATTAATAATGAAAAACAGAAATAGAGTCAGTGACCAAAGATAGAGTCTGGGAAACACAGAAAGATTGGTGGATAGACAGAGATAGCTATATTTGTTTGCATTCAGAGGAAGGCAACTAAATAAAAAAGTGATATTAATGGAAACCATGGCTTGTGAAACACTCAAAAGAAAGGGAGATATTTATCTTAGAGGAGAAATTATTTGAGGGTGGAGTAGAAGAAATATCTTCAGATATTGAAAGATTGTCATATGAAACTGTCAAAGTCAACTCTCATTTAAAACTTATGTGCCTCACTTAACTTATCTGGGTTCATCTATAAAATGAGACGGTTAAACTAAGTGGGATCTTAGAGTTCATCTAAGAGTTCATCAGTTCCCTTTCTGGAGATGGATAGCATTTTTCATTATGGGTCCTTTGGAATTGTCATGGATTGCTGTCTTGATAAGGGTAGCTAAGCCTTTCACAGGGGATCCTCCTCACAATATTGCTTTTTCTATGTACAATGTGCATCTGATTCTGCTCCATTCATTTTGCATCAGTTCATGTGAGTATTCACAGAATTTTTTTGAACCCATCTTGCTCATCGTTTCTTTTAAAACAATAGTATTCCATCACAATCACATACCGTAACTTATTCATTCAATTTATGGGCATCACGTTGATATCTAATTCTTTTTCACCACAAAAAGAGCTACTATAAATGTTTTGTGTACATAGGTCCTTTTCCTTTTCTTTGATACTTTAGGTTCCAGAAGACCAATTCTTGGTCAAAAGGTATGTACAGTTTTATAGCCCTTTGGGCATAGTTCCAAGTTGTTCTCCATAATGTTCACAATTTCACTAACAATGCATTAGTATCACATTTTTTACACATCCCCTCCAGCATTTGTCATTTTCCTTTTCTATCAGATATGCATGAAGTGCTATCTCAGAATTATTTTAATTCACATGGTGTGAGATGTTGATCTATACTTTGTTGTTGTTGTTCAGTCATTTCAGTCACGTGGGATTCTTTGTGAACCCATTCGGGGTTGTCCTTGCAAAGATACTGGAGAGGTTTGTCATTTCCTTCTCCAGTTCATTTTACAGATGAGGAAACGGAGTCCAACAGGGTTAGGTGACATGTCCAGGGTAACCTCTAGTAAATGTCTGAGACAAGAATTAAACTCACGTAGATGAGTTTTCCTGACTCCAGGTCCAGTACTCTATCTATTGTGCCAGCCTACTACCTGTGCCTAGTTTCCACCAAAATGATTTCTAGTTTTCCCAGCAATTTTTTTAAATGGTTAGTTCTTACCCCCCAAAGTGGATCTTTGGGTTTATCAAATGCTAGATTACTATGGCCATTTGCTACTATGTACTATGTATCTAATTTATTACACTGATCCACCATTTTATTTCTCAACTGGTACCAAATTGTTTTAATGATTACTACTTTGTAATATAGTTTGAATCTGGTACTGGTAGGCTGTCTTCATTCACATTTTGTTTCTCATTGATTCCCTGGACAATCTTGATTTTTTGTTCTTCTACATGAATTGTTATTTTTTTCAAGCTTTATAAAATACTTCTTTGGTAATGTTTGGTATGGCACTAAATACGTAAATTAACTTAGGTAGCATAATCATTTTTACTATATTGGCTCAGCCTACCCATGAGCAACTAATATTTTCCTGATTATTTAGATATATCTTTGTTTGTGGAAAAAGTGTTTTGTAAATATGTTCCTTTAGTCCCTATGTGTCTTGGCAGATAGAAAGCATTTTATATTGTCTGCAGTCATTTTAAATGGAATGTATCTTTCTATCTCTTGTTATTGAGTTTTGTTGGTAGAATATAGAAATGCTGATGATTTATGTGGGTTTATTTTATATCTGCAACTTTGCTAAAGTTTTTAATTGTTTCGACTAGCTTTTTTTAATTGATTCTCTATCATTCTTTAAGTATGCCATCATATAGTTGACAAAGAATGATAATTTAGTTTCCTTGTTACATATTTTTATTCCTCCAATTTATTTTTCTTGTTTTACTACTTTAGTTAACATTTCTAGTACAATCTTGAATAATAGTGGTGATAACAGACATGGTGGCTTCACCTCTGATTTTATTGAGAAGATTTCAAGTTTATCCCCATTACAGATAATGTGTGTTCTTGATTTTAGAAAGATTGTTTTAAGAAAGACTCCACTGATTCCTGTGCATCCTAGCATTTTTAATGGGAAAGATTGTTGTATTTTTTCAAAAGCTTTTTCTGCATCTAGTGATATGATCATTTTGTTTTTGTTATTGATATGTTCAATTATGTGGATACTTTTCCTAATATTGAACCAGCCCTGCATTCCTGGTATAAATTCCTCCTGGTCATATCCATAAACTTTGTGATATATTGGTGAAATCTCCTTGCTAGTATTTCATTTATTTATTTATTTATTTGCATAGATATTCATTAAGGAAATTTACCTATACATTTCTTTCTTTGTTTTTCCTCTCCCTGACTTAGGTAGTAAAATCATATTTTTGTCACCAAAGTAATTTGTGATTTCACCCTTAAAACAGAATCAAATGGCAGAATGGATTTGAAACTAGAATCAAACAATATGTTGTAAGAGGCATACTTGAAACAGAATGACCCATATATAAATGAGTTAAAATAATTATTTAACAATTTTTTCAAAGAGTTTATATAGCATTGGGATTAATTGTTCCTTAAATGTGTGCTAGAATTCATTTGTAAAGCCATGTGTTCTTGGAGTTTTTTTCTTAGGGAGCTCATTTATGACTTGTTCAATTTGCTTTTCTAAGATAGGACTATTCAAGTAACATGTTTCCTCCTCTGTTTATCTGAGCAGTTTATAGGTTTGTAAATATTCATCCATTTCACCTAGATTGTCAGTTTTGTTGGCATATGATTGAGCAAAATATCAGTTCATAATTATTTTAATTTCATCTTCATTTGAATACATTCACCCTTTATATTTCCAATTTTTGCAATTTGGTTTTCTTTTTATAAATCAAATTTAAATGGTTTATCTGTTTTATTATTCTTTTTTGTTTATAATACCAGCTCTTAGTTTTAGTTATAAGTTCAATGATTCTTTTAACTTTCATTTTTACAATTCTTTTTTTTTTTATTTTCAGCACCTTTTGGTGCCTAATTGAGGGTTCTTAATTTGTTCTTTTTAGAGTTTTTATTTAAGTTGCATGCCCAATTCATTGATATGTTATTTGTCTCTTTCATTGACCAACCGGTTTAAAGATACAAAGTTTGCCATAAGTGCTGCTTTGGCTGCATCCCACAAATTTTGGAATGCTGCCTCATTGTACTCATTTTCTATAATGAAATTATTGATTATTTCTATGATTTGTTCTTTAACCCACTCATTCCTCAGGATTAGATTATTCAGTTTCAAATTATTTTTAATCTATGCTTCCATAGCCCTTTATTGAATGCAATTTTATTGCATAATGGTCTGAAAAAGGATGCATTTAATATTTCTGCTTTTCTGCATTTGATTGTGAGGTTTTTATGCCCTAATATATGGTTAACTTTTCTGATGGTGCCATGTACAGCTGAGAAAAAAAAGATATATACCTTTTCATTCCCATCAAGCTGTCTCCAGAAGTCTATTAAATTTAACTTTTATAAAATTCTATTCATCTCCTTAACTTACTTCTTATTTATCTTATGGTTAGATTTATCTAGCTTTAAGAGAGGAAAGTTGAGTTCTTCCACTTGTATAGTTTTACTATTTATTTCTTCCTATAATTCATTTAACTTTTCCTTTAAAATTTTGGATGTTATGTCATTGAGTGTATATTTTTAGTATTGATATTTCATCGTTGTCTGTGGTTCCTTTTAGCAACATGTAGTTTCCCTACTTATCTCTTTTAATTAGGTCTATTTTTGCTTTGACTTTACCTGAGATAATGGATGCTACTGATGCTTTTTTTAAACTTCAGATGAAGAATAATAGATTCTGTTCCAACCCTTTACTTTAACTCATCTATGTGTGTGTCTTTCTGTTTCAAGTGTGTCTCTTATAAACAACATATTGTTTGATTCTGGTTTCATTCTGCTATTCTGCTATTTCATTCTGTTTTATGGGTGAACTCATCACAGATATCATTATTATGCATTTCCCTCTACCTCATTTTCTTCTGTTTATCAGGGCAACTAGATGGTGTAGTGCACTGGGTCTGGAGTCTGATAGATCTGAGTTAAAATCTGGCCTCAGAAACTTACTAGCTGTGTGACCCATGGCAATTCACTTAACCCTGTTTGTCTCAGTTTCTTCATCTGTACAAATGAGCTGGAGAAGGAAATAGCAAACCACTCCAGCATTTCTGCTAAGAAAACCCCAAATGGGGTCACAAAGAGTTTGACATGACTAAACAACCATAACCTCAAACTCCAAATTCAGCATTCTTTCCATTGTATCATGTTGCTATAACAAATATGTGTCCTTCTCTCTCTCTGTCTGTCTCTGTCTCTGAGTTGTGTGTATGTATGTATGTATATATGCATGTATACACATGTGTGTATATATTTATATGTGTGTATGTGTACATATACATATATGTGTGTATATGTATATGTATGTGTGTGTGTGCATACATACACACACATATTCTCCCCTCTTTGGACCAACTCCAATGAGAATGAGGTTCAAGCATTGCCCACCACCCAGCCTCATTTTTCCCTTCACATTAAAAGCTCTTCCTTCTGAGCCTCTTTTATATGAGAAAAGTTTCCCCATTCTGCCTCTCCCTTTCCCTTTCTTTAGGTGGATCCCTACTTTTCACCCTTCATTTTTAGGGGATGTCCCAACATAAATCAATTCGCATTCATGCCTTGTGCCTATATAGAGTCTCTTTCTAGCTTCCTTAATAATGATAAAGTTCTTAGAAGTAAATGTGTAATCTTCCCATATAGAAATGTAAACAATTTAACTTTATTGAGTGTCTTAAGATTAATTTCATGTTTGCCTTTTGATGCTTCTCTTGAATCCTGTGTTTGAAAGTAAAGTTTTCTATTCAGCTCTGGTCTTTTCATTAAGAAAACTTGAAAGCCCTCTATTTCTTTCTTTCTTTTTTTTTTTGCTTTTAAGCAATTGGGGTTAAGTGACTTGCCCAGGGTCACACAGCTGGTAAGTGTCAAGTGTTTGGTCTGAGGTCGGATTTGAACTCAGGTCCTCCTGACTTCAGGGCCAGTGCTCTATCCACTGCGCCACCTAGCTGCCCCTGAAAGTCCTCTATTTCATTAAATATCATTTTTTTTTCTCCTAAAGGATGATACTCAGTTTTGCTGGGTAGGTTATTCTTGGTTGAAATCCTAGCTTTTTGCATTCCGGAATATCATATTCTAAGCCATCTACTACTTTAACATGGTAACTGTTAAAACTTGTGTGATACTGATTGTGGTTCCACAGTAGCTGAATAGTTCTTTCTGGCTGCTTAAAGTACTTTCTTTTTGACCTGGGAGTTCTGGACTTCGGCTATAATATTCCTGGGTGTTTTCATTTAAAGATCTCTTTCAGGTGGTGATTGGTAGATTCTTTCAATTTCTATTTTAACCTCTTTTTCTGGGATGTTATGACAGTTTTCCTTGATAATTTCTTGAAATATATTGCCTAGGCTCTTTCTTTGAACATGGTTTTCAGGCATTCCAAAAATCCTTAAATTATCTCTCCTCAATGTATTTTCCTGGTCAGTTTTTTTTTTCCAATGAGATACTTCATACTTTCTTCCATTTTTTTTTCTTCATTCTTTTGACTTTGTTTTGTTGTTTCCTGAATTCTCACAGGGTCATTAGCTTCCGCTTGCCAATTCTAATTTTTAAGGAATTATTTTCTTCAGTGAGTTTTTGTATCTCTTTTTTCCCCATTTGGATAATTCTGGGTTTTAAGGTGTTATTTTCTTCAGCATATTTTTTGCCTCTTTTACCAAGTCCCAGCACTGGTGTTAGAGTCACATGGGCTCTGAGTCAGCCTCCACCTCCATGTCACAGATCTCTTGGACAAATGTGTCATCATGGCTTCTTGTCGGCTCTGCCACTTCAGAATTAGATTTGAGACATTATCTGAAAGTTGGCTGGAGGATAATTATCAGTTGGGCTGAGTCCTTCCTTTACTATATTGGCTCCTCCCCCTGGAGTATCTCTATTATGGTTATTATGATAGTGTTGGTATATTATAGCTGTCTATAAAATTGTAACTGGAAATTGGTCCATCTGAGTCAAATGTAAATGGGGGGGGAGGTGATAGGCAGAGAAGAGCAGGTTACCAGAGATTCCAAGGCCTGTCACTGTCATTCATCCTGTGTCATTGATCCTGTGATAGACCCTTTGTGTCCCACATTGTGCAAGACCCCTGGGAAGGAATTTGTAGTTGACCCCAAATAACTTGACTCTTTCAAGTTAGGAGAGAGAAGACAACTCAAGAGAGTGAACAGAAATAGAAATCTAGGGAGACAGAGCCACGTGAGATGCTTTTCTTTTACAAGAACAGCTATAACCACACCTTCTAACTGCTAGGAGGTGGCAGTCAAGTCTTTCATGCCATAATTCCCTGAGGGAAGGAAGCCCACCAAAGCACGACTTCATGCCTGCATCCTGCACTACTTACAGCTCTGACTGCCTGTGTTTGGATTCTACTAGACTAGAGATCTCATAATTCCTTTACAACAGAGTCCATGTCAAAATTCTGTATAAGGGTTTTGTATGCCCAAGTATTACATGTATGAACACAAAGGATGTCTAAAAACAGCTCCCAAGAGATACAGATTGATGTCTTCCTATTCTAGCAAAACCCTTTCCAAGGAAGACTGAGTCCTAATTTGAGGGAAACAAGTGAAGGGCAATGAGGCTGGCTGCTCTGTTATCCAGTCTCTGAGAGCACTATTTTACTAGAAATCTATATCTATCTATAAAAATTGTTTGTCTGTAAATACCCATAAATATTGCTGGTCTGGGTACACAATTTTGATTTTTAAAAGTGGTACTTTTCTGGCTACTATGAAGGACAAGGTATGTTATCACAAGTTTACTTTAAAAGGCTTAACTGTTTTCCACCAAATGCTATTTTTAAAAAATGATTATAATTAACAAACAGTGAGTAAACATATGCATCCACTTAAAACAAAAAACAGAAATTCGAATTCTACAGGTTAGAATATACCAGCAAATACCTAAGAACAAATGAACTCTTTAGATAGCTGTCAGATTAGAACAATAGGCAGTGACTCCAATCTTACTCAAAAGGAAATTCAGCAGATTTCATAGAAAGGAAGGTTTGAAATTGGTGGCTGGTGCCTTCTCCTACATATCTGCTGCTTTCAAAATCTTTTGTGTTCCCCATCCACATGTGTGATGTTGAACATGGAAAGAGTCTGCCATCATGTGTGTCTTCTCAAGGGAACAAGAATCTCTTTCCTCTCCCAGATTCTCCAAACTGACTCCAACCTACCACAGACACTAGCTGGCATCAGCATTCCTACACCAGGGTCTTGCTGCTACTGCCTCCTGTCTACATAAAATTTACTTTTCAAATTACTTTCAAATCCATTATCTCTCATGGTTCCAAGAACCTCACAAGTTAGGGAGGAGGGAATAGATAATGGCATTGTGTTTTAGAGCTAGAAAACACCTTAGGGGCTTTCAAGCTCAGCCCTCTCATATTACAGTTTAGGAAATTGAGTCTCAAAAAGATTATGTGAATTGCCCAGTGTCACACAGCCTCATCCAAGGCAGGATTTGAACCTAGAATTTAAATGCAGAGTTGCATAGTTCTACTCTCTGAACCTAAACCAGTGCCCTAACACTCCAACACGTTCACTGAGAGAATTATACATCTTACAGAAAAAGCATTCTATTCGTTGTCTTCCATTTTTTATGCTACTTAGGCAGATAAAGCATAAAATATATTTGTCGCCACTTAAGATATGCTTCCCTCCATAAATTATTTATTAGACAGCTTTCAGTTATGCCTACGTGATTCCTTCATAGAGCTGGGAGTGACTTTCCACCAAACCTATAAAATATGCATCAACAACAACATTAATTGAAAGAGGGGGAAAATTATCTAGAAGAAGCAAGTTTCCCAAGTCACAGACCATTAATTTATAAGTGTCTTTGCTTAAGATTAATTTTCTTCTTAATAATTCACTAGAGATGAAAGGGTGTGATTGTTATTAAACGAGCTCAGAAATTCCTAAAGTCTGCAAAATGTGTTGGCGACTGATGGCGTAGCCTAGTACAGAGGTATCGAGACCTCTTCAGGAAAGCACTAATGTATAAATTCATTCATTCGTGTCTTTGTGGGTCACTGGAGTGGAATGAAGGAAATCAAGGCTATCAAGTTTTCCAATATCCTCATGGTATATGTGCCTCCTTTACTCTCTACAATGCAAACTGAATTTGCTGCTTTGTTTTGAGTAGTCTTTTTTTAAATTTCCCCTAGACATCCTGTTGTTGCTGCTGCCCAATGGTGACCCCATTTGGGTTTTATTGTTGTTTTTTGGCAAAGATACTGAAGTTATTTGCCATTTCCTTCTTCAGCTCAGTTTACAGATGAGGAAACTGAGGCAAATATACTTAAGTGACTTGCTCAGGGTCACATAGCTAGTAGGTGTCTGAGGCCAGATTTGAACTCAAGAAGATGAGTCTTCTTGACTCTAGGGCTAGCATTCTATCCCCTGTGCCACCTACCTAGATATCTACTTTTCTTCAATATTCCTGCTTTTTTAAAAAATTTCTATCTCCATAGAGCTTGTTGGAGATCTAATGCCTTTGTTTATTTTCTGATATTATGAACATTATTCAAAAAAGTAAGTTCATAACATAGAATCATAGAAATGAAGATTCTGAGTTAGAAAGGACCTTAGTGGTCCTTCCCTCCTTCCCTCATTTTTAGACCAAAATACGAAGGGTAGCCAGCTTAAGTAACTTGCCCAGGGTTTCCTGGATCATAAATACCGGGGGTAGCATTTAAACCCATGTGTTCCTGACTCCAAGTCCAGAGAACTTCAAGTACAATGCACAATTCCCTTTCCTATAGAGAAATCAAAAAATTTTTACTCATATATCAGATTCTCTCTTTTTTTAAAGAAAATCCTCCCTTGGCAGATGTAGTCTCTTCATCTTTGTTTTTCAGTCATTTTTCAGTAGTGTCTTACTCAGGGCTGGGGAACCTATGACCCTCTAGGTTCTCCAGTGCAGCGCTTTGACTGTACCCAAACAAATCATTTGTTCTGTGAAGTTTAGATTCAAAGGGCTGCACTGGAGGACCCAGAGGGCCCTATGTGGCCTTGAGGCTACAGGTTCCCCACCCCGGTAGCTCTTCATGACTCCATTTGGGGTTTTCTAGGCAAAAAATACTGGAGTGGTCTGCCATTTCCTTCTCCACCTCATTTTACAACTGGGGCAAACAGGGTCAAATGACTTGCCCAAGGTCACCCAGCTACTAAGTGTCTGGAGCTGGATTTGAACTCACAAAGAGGAGTCTTCCTGACTCCAGACCTGACACTCCTTTTGTTCACTCTGCCACCTAGCTGTCCACGTAATAGATTTTTCAGAGAGGTTATCAGTAGCCTCCCTGTTCTTGTTACTCCAAGTTTAAAGATATTTTGATTTGGCTCTTTCCCACACAAATGTCTGAGATTCTGCTGTTAACAAGTCAGGTGAAACTCCTGTTGGGCAGCAGGAACAATTTACTTCATACACCATGGCATCAAGGACACATATCACCAGCCAGCTCTCATAAAACTAGTGGACCAAAGGAAACCCAGGGACAGAAGGTTATTCACACATCCCACTCCAGACCTGGCCTCCAAACCTGATAAGTCCAAAGAAACGTCTGCCGCCCAGCCAGTGCTGCTTGATGTCTGAATGCTGTTTCTGCATGGAAGCTGAGGTGTGGGCAGAGTATGGAAGACTGTGAATTCTAAGGAATCTGCAAGCCAGGAAGGGAAAAGACAAATGAAATGTGCTGGTGCATCATCAGTACCATCGCATCAGTGCATTGTCTGCTAGCAAAGTGATTGAACACCCATTCTTATAAGCAAGCAGTTAGTAGAACAATGTAATAAATCCTACCTTAGTCAACCAGCAGAAGAGATTGTGTCTATGAGAGGGAAAACGTTATTTATGGTAACTCCAGAGAACACGGACATTCACAAAAATTTGTAGCTAAGTAGAGGCATCCAAATACATCTAAAATAGCTTCCAAAACTTGAAATTACAACTGTTTTCAATGCATCCTAAAGATTGAGGTGCTAAATGGCATACAAGATAAAGTGTTAGAATTGGAATCAGGAAGACCTGGGTTCAAATATGGCTTTAGATCTCTGTCTCTGTGACACTGAGCAAACAAATAATTTCTCTCAACCTGTTTTCTCAACTATAAACTGAGGAGAGTAATTAAACCTACCTCACCCGGTTATTGTGAGAATCAAATAAAAGAACATATACGGAAAGTTTTGCACAGCTTAATTACTATGTAATTACCAGTTATTTGCTATTACTAGCATAATGGAAAATAGCAGAGAATTAGATTATAAAATCACCTTTCCCATAGTCCATTAGGTAAATCTTGACATTTAACGTAAGGTCACAGAGGCTCCTACACCTAAAGCAGGCTGAGCAATAGGAAGGGCTAGAGCAGGGGTGGAGGATGCGCAGCCTCAAGGCCACATGTGGCCCTCTAAGTCCTCAACTGCAGCCCTTTGATTAAATCCAAACTTCACAGAACACATTTGCTTTGGATTTATTTATCCTTTATTTATTGATTGATTTGATTTATTCTGTGAAGTTTAGATTCAGTCAAAGGGCCACACTTGAGGACCTAGAGGGCCACATGTGGCCTTGAGGCTACACATTCCCCACCCCTGGCCTAGAGGAAAAGAATCTGATTCTTCCTACTCTTTTTTCATCAAACCAAGAGAAGTCAGATCTGCATCTTCCATCCTTCCTTGGCATTAGTTTTTGAATAGTCCAGTCATACAAAAATGACTTTTCCTGTTGTTAGTCTATAGCCTGCTCTTCTGCCTTCTCCTTATCAAGATGACACTTCCCAAATCTCCCTCCACATTAAGGATCAGTAAAGATGCCACCACTTTAATTAACAGGACAGCTTTCAAGGAGGTTGAACACCACTGATGACAAAAAGCTGTCTTTGGAATTCAGTCACAAGAATAATTGTTACCATATTTTCCAAAATCTCTTCTAATGACAGAAAATAATTATGATGTCACTTTCCAAATCAGTTGACAATTAGTAATACTTGACAATTCTAATATTGCCAAAGATAGCTAAGCATGTATTAACAGTGATAGATTTTTTAAAAAGGAAATGTTACCTAAAACTTGGTTCTGACCCAAGTTCTTTCTCGAATAGAATTTCTCCAGAAAGTGAGCAGGAAGAGTAAAACTGTTTATAATTTATGGTGAAACTGATGACCCAAAAGTAAATTAGCATTTACATTTGTCTTTTCTCTACCCGCCTCCTCCCCCCTTTACAAGTCCAAAAGGGCATAATGTCATTCTTTGATGCTTGTCTTGCTCAAATCGGTCTTGGAGGTAAAATGACCTTTCTACGGATCACTTGGAAAAGTATCCTGAGTGAGAAATACTCCATCAGCCCAGTTCAGAAACTGGCCCCTTCTGACCTTTCTAGTCGTCACGCATTTCATTTCCTCCACTCTTTCTGTGATCCTCCGACACTGGGCTTCTTGCTCTTGCTTGCACACTTCATCTTACCCCTCATCTGCATTTCTACTGGCTATCTCCTTCATCTAGGATTTGCTCTTTCCTCTCCCTTCTCATCTCTTTCTCCTTGCTTCCCTCAGTTACCAGCTACAATATCACCTTGTGCAAGAAACTTTTCCAGATCCCTATCAATGCAAGGGAAAGGCAGGAAGACTAAAGATCTTGTTTGTCAGAGTGTTATTGCCCTCAGTCAACTGTTAATTCCTTGAGAGAGAGTAATGTGTTTTTTCTTTCCTTTCTTTGAATTCCCAGTTCTTAACCCAGTGCCTGTCACACTGTCAATGAGTCAATCAGCTAACATTTTTAGGTACCTAGTGTTTGCTGGGCACTTTGCTAAGTACTAAGGATATGAAGAGGCAATAAAAAAAGAGTCCTTGCTCTCAAAGACCTTACAGCCAAAAACAGAAGATAATGTGCAAACAGGTATGTACAAACATGATAAAGGGAATGATAGATAAAGACAGACATCTACATATCTTTATATGTGTAGATACATATATACATAAGTGTGTTGTGTATAATTTGTACATATAAATACATAGCTGCATATGTGTATGTAAACATATAGGTACATATGAAATGTGCATATCTGTATAGTATATGTATATACGAATATACATACATATTGTATAAAGATATATATGTATGTGTGTTTGCCTGTGTATGTAATCAGGGCTCATCTCTGAGAAAAGGTACAAAGATGAAGGATGGGAAAGACTTCTTGAAGAAGGTGAAATTTCAGCCAAGACTTGAAACTAATAAAGCCAGGAGGCAGAACTCAGGAAGAAGAACATTCTAGACAAAGGGAAAAGCTTGTGAAAGCACTCAGACTAAAAAAAAAAATGGATTGTTGTGTGTGAGTAAAAGCAATGAGGGCAGTGTCACTGAATCATGGAGTAGATGGAGAGGAATGAGACATAAGAAAACTATAAAGGTAGGAAGGGATCAGATTGGGAAGAGCTTTGAAAATTGAACAGAGAATTTTATATTTGATCCTATAGGTAAAAAGGAGTCACCGGAGATTAATCAATGGGAGGTGAATGATATGTTGATATCTGCATTTGAGGAACGTTAATTTAACCACTGAGTAGAGTATGGATTAGAGAGAGGAGAGACACTAGTCAGGGACACCAACCAACCTTACTAGCATAGTAATGAGGTGTTAGGAGTTGGAAGTGTCAGAGAAGAGAAATGGGCTCATGTGGAAGATGTTATAGAGGTAAAAATAATACACTTGGCCACTGACTGCCTATGGTTGGTGGATGAGAAAGATGTCGCCTAGATTGCAAGTCTGTGTAACTGGAAGATGGTGGTATCATTAAAAGTAATAAGGAAGTTAGGAAGAGGGGAGGGTTTGGATTGAGAGATTTGTTTTGGAAATGTTGGTTCACTTGAACAAGGAAGCTGAGTTCAAGATGTCTAAGGGATGTCCAGTTTGAGATATGTAAGAGTCAGTTGGAAATGTGAGACTGAAGTTTGAGATGAGGTTAGCACAGAATAAGTAGATCTGAGAGTCATCTATATAAAAATAATAATTAAATCCATGAGAGCTGATGATTTATATATGTGAAATGGTATAAACAGAGAAGAGAAGAAGGCACAGAACAGGGTAGGTGTGATGGAGATAAAGATCCAGAAAAGCAGAAAAATGAGTAGTCACATGGGTAGGAGAAAAACCAGGAGACTGGAATGTCACAAAAACCTAGAGAGAAAAGACTTTCAAGAAGATGGTTAACAGTGTCAAAGATACTGTCCAAAAGAGGTCAAGAAGGGAGAGGATTTAGGAAAGGCTGTTAGACTTAGAAATGAAGAAATCATTAGTAACTTTGGAAAGAGTAGTTTTAGTTGAATGATGAAGTTGGAAGCCAGGCTAAAAAGAGTTAAGAAAAGAATGAGAAGAACAAATTTGAGGCACCTATTACAGCTGGTATTGTCAGGGCTTAGCCATAAAAGGGAAGAGAGATACAGGAGAGCAGCTAACAGTGATGGGCAGATCAGTGGAGGGTTGTTTGAGAATGAAAGAGACATGGGAATGTTTGTGGGCTGTAGGGAAGCAGCCAGAAGACAGGGAGCAATTTCAGATTAGTGGTAGAGTGAATGTGCATAAGAAACAGCATTTTGTTAGATAAGATAAATGAAATCACTTGCGAAGATAGAGGGCATAGCCTTGATAAAAACAAAGGCTTCATCTGAAACTGGAGTGAAGGAGTAAATAATAGCTGAAGGCATCTGAGTGCTATGAGGAATGTGAGAAAAGGGAGTTCTCTGGGCATTCCCTTATATGACGAAAGCTTATTGATTTTTCCTTCTGTCTTCTGTTACAAAACCCTACTAGTCATCCACACCATGATCTCTAATCTCTACTCCCTTGACCCTTTGGTTCTTTCCCTGGTCACCTCCTCTACACTAGCTACTCTCTCCTTTTTTTTTTCCCATTTTGACTCTTTGGTGAATGAACTCAATTCTACATTACCCTCCTTTCTTGAACCTCTATCTCCCTTATTATCTCCCATTATGCCCAGACAAGCTTAATTCTTGGGTTATTGCCACCATGAATCAGATTCACTCCTATACAACTGCTAAAAGTGGAGAAAATCATGTAACCATTCTGACTGGTTTCACCTCAGATTTATGTTATGTATGCTTAATTGGGACCTCTCCACTGCTAATTCTACTATACTTCCTTTATCAACTCACTGTCCCATTCTCTGTGGTGGCTCTTCCAAATCTTTTCATCTCTCCTCAAACTTTCCATGGTCCCTGCTGCCTCCAGTCTCTCAGCTGAGGACTTTGCATTATGTGTTATTAAAAAAAAAAGGTCATTTGCCATGAGCTCCCTCTTTTCTACTCTTCTTCATGTCCTATCACTCATATTCCTTCTGTTACTATTTCCTTCTTCACCATGTCTCATGTGATGAGGTAGCCTAACTCCTTACCAAAGTTAACCTCTCTAGCTGTTCAAGTGATCCCATTCCATCCCATCTCCTCCAACAGATTAGCCCCTCTGCCATTTCCATTCTATATCTCCCTGTTACTGGCTCACTCTCTAATACCTAAAAACATGACCATGTATCCCCCAACCTGGAAAAAAACCTTGACTTGATCCTTCATCCTTACTAACTATAGTCCTATATGTCTTCTGCCCTTTGTAGCTAAATTACTCAAAAGGCCATCTATAAAAGGCTGTGTCCACTTTCTCATCTCTCACTCTCTTCTTAACCTCTTTATAATCCCATTTCCAACCTTATCCTTCCACTGAAATCACTCTATCCAAACATACTAATGGTTTCTGAATTGTCAAATACAATGGGATTTTCTCAATATTAATTTTCCTTGACCTCTCTGCAGCCTTTGACACTGTTGATCATCTTCTCCTCCAGGACACTCTCTTCTCTCTAGATTATCAAGATGCTACTCTTTCCTGGTTTTCTTCTTACCTATCTGGTCTTTCCTTCTTGGCCTCCTTTTCTGGATCCTCATCCAGACCATGCCCTCTAACCATAGATGAACCTCAGGGCTCTGTCCTAGTTTCTCTTCTCTTCTCCTTCTATAAGACTTCATTGGATGATTTCATCAAATCCCATGACTTTAATTACCAGCTCTATACTGATGATTTTCAAATCTATCTACCCTTCCCCAATTCTACTAACTGCAAATCTTCCATTTTCAACTGCCTTTCAGACATTGCAAAAGTAGTCATCTTAAGTTAAACATGTCCAAAATGGAACTCACTTATCTTTCCCCCTAAACCCTCCCCAACTTCCTTCCCTATTACTGTAGAAGGCAACACTATCCTCCCAGTCCCTCAGGATTGAAACCAAGTACTTTAACTGGACTCCTCAGTATCCATTACTTCCTATTTCCAATCTTTTCCCAAGGCCTGTCAATTTCACCTGTGTAAAATGTTATATACATGTACATACACATACACACATATATAATGTATGTATATGTGTATATGTATTTATGTATATAGTGTATGTGTATGCATACACATGCAGTGTATATACATATACATATACATACATATACATATACATATACACACATCATATACATATACATATACATATACATATACATATACATACACATACACATACACATGCACATACACATACACATACACATACACATACACATACACATATACATATACATATACATATACATATACATATACATATACATATACATATACATATACATATACATATACATATATGTATACATAGTATACCCCTTTTCTCCTCTGCCACTCTCATGTAGGTCCTAATCACTTCATGTCTGGACTATCCTAACAGCCTGCTGGGTCTATCTGCCTCAAGTCTCTCCTTACTCCAATCCATTCTCCATTCAGCCACTAAAATGATTTTCCTAAATCAAGGATCTGATTGTGTTAATCATGTCACACACACACACACACACACACACACACACCCCTCCAGTGGCTCCCTATTGCCTCCAAGATCAAATACAAAATGCTCTGCTTGGCATTCATATCCCTTTATAACCTAGTCCCTTTCTTCATTTCCAGTCTTCTTACACCTTACTCCCTGACATATACTCTTTTATCCAGTGACACTAGCTTCCTGGCTATTCTAAGAAAAAAACAGCCCATTGCTCAGCTCTGAGCATTTTCTCTGACTATCTCCCATGCTTGGAATGTTTTCCCACCTCAACTCTGCCAATTGACTTCTAGGATTTCTTTTAAGTCCCAACTAAAGTCCCATCTTTTCCAGGAAGACTATCTCAAACCCTCTTAATTCTAATGTTTTCTCTCAGTTAACTATTTCCTATTTATCCTGTAGTTAGCTGATTTGTTTATATTTGTTCGCTCCATTAGACTGTAAGCTCCTTGAGAGCAGAAACTGTATTTTGGCTCCTTTTGTTTCCACAGTTCTTAGCACAGGTGTCATATGGTAGGAGCTAAATAAAAATTAATTGATTAATTGATTGAATAGTCTCAATTTTTTTAAGTGAAATATTAGGCAAGGTTGTCAATGAAGAATGTGAGCAGAGAGTGCATTATGGGAGATTTAAGAAGAGATGAAAATGTTTGGAAAAGCTGTTGAGTTATGTAGGATAGTCAGTCAATTAGGGAAGTGTAAATAGTTTGCCTTTCTATACCGAGGGCCCAGTTGGGAATATGCAATATAAGCTCATAGTGAATCAAATGAGCATGCCTCTTGACTTTCTCCAACTTTGTTCAGTAGCATAAACATAGTAGTAAAGCACGTGGTGGGAATGATGCAAGTCCTGGGTTTGGAAGGACAAGATGTTCAATAAAATAAAAGGACAAGAGACTTGTGAGAAAGAGAATCATGTGGAGTTGACTTGGTTCACCGTAGAGTCAAGATGCAGAAGGGAAGAGAGTATAGCTAGTAGGAGTAATGTTCTGGGAAAGAACTAAGGGGTGGAGGGAATGGAGATCACAGTGATGATAAAGAACAGTGCCTGCAATTCCAAGAAAGTGGGAGACATGGAACAACAACAGATTATGATCTGATAAAGGAATTTCAGAGTTCTTGTCACGTTACTTGTGCGTGATGACAAGATCAAGGATAGAATCATCTCTGTGAGTAGTTGTGGGGTAGAAGTGACTATGGGAAATTAGTAATTATAGGAATCGGGAAGTTAGAATAGTTAAAGAAATAACTATATGTAGGGTGAAGTTCTCTAATTTGAGGGCTGGAGCAAAGGAAAACAGAAAACTCTGATCCAGGCTATGATCCTATTAAGGAAGGAAAGAGAATGACCTACAGGTCTGTAAACAACAGCTATTAGAAACTTAATGAAGACATAAATATGAATTGAATGAACCTCAGAGGAATAGAGCTCACTGAATGAGAGTGAGGGGAGCCTGGCAGTGTCAGTGGACTTCAAAATGAATTCCAATTTCCCACCACAACCCGTTGTATGAAGATGTAGGTGGCCCCAGGCAGGGCCTGCCTGGAGCATGATGGGAGGTCGAGAGCAAGGTAGGTATTGTGGGGAACTGACCTAGTTATACTATGCACATAGTAGGTGCTTAATAAATGTTTGTTGCATTGATTTGACTTGGTTTTCTGCATAGTCTCCTATTCATAGTAAGATATATAGCATATTTACGGACCTAATTTATCTTAAGATGTTTCAAAATGCCTATCAAAATAAGAAAACAAATCAAAACAAAAACTGACAGCTTTACAATTACATTCCATTTAGCCAACATTTATTAGGTGCTTACTAAGTACCAAATACCATAAGAAGCTCCAGGAGCTACAAAGACAAAAACATTAAGAGTATTATATTGATCCAACATATACACAGATATGTTTGTACAACGTAATAATAAGCAATTTCAAGAGGGAGAGAATACTCACTAGGGGAGGGATCATGGTGAGGAAAGGATTTCTGCAAAATGGCATACCTAATCTGTCCTTTAATGCAAGCTGGGGATCCCCTGAAGTGGAAATGAGGGTGGGAGCTCATTGCTTCCCTTGCTGGCATCTCCCAAGGGACTGTTCCATTTCTTGTATTCTCTCTATTCTCCAAAAGTTCTATTTCCTCTATAGTAAAGATCCTGAATCAGAATTACACATTTTTCTAAACATTGTAGGGTTAAGAACAGAAGAAAATTTTCACTCCCCATAAACCTTCTGCTGCTCAAAATGATTTCATTTTAAAATTTCATCTTTCTTATTCCAAATATTCACTTCAAAAATGGATTTTAATGTGATTTAAAGTTGCTTTCAATTAAACCAGAAAAACCGGTATCCATGGCAATTCTGCAGTTATAAATATCATTTTCCTTCTCTTCCCTCCTGATTCTCCTTTGGGACTCTAGATAATGTTCCTTTAGGTAGGTAATAGATCAATAACTAATAGCAGGAGTTAAAGCGTCGGGCAAAAGACACAAAGAAAATGGCTAAAAGATCAATATTAACATTCTAATGGGGCATCTAAATGATGCAGTGGATAGAGTAGTGGGGCTATCAGGAAAACTTACCTTTCAGAAAGCTAATCTGGCCTCAGACACTAGCTGCGTGACCCTGGGCAAGTCATTTGATCCTGTTTACCTCAGTTTTCTCATCTGTAAAATGAGCTGGAGAAGGAAGTGGCAAACTCCAGGATCTTTGCTGGGAAAACCCCAAATGGGATCACAGAGAGTTCAACACAATTGATGACTGAAAAAACAACATCCTAATATCTATGTTTCCTCTACTGTAGATCAAAGGCATCATTCAAAGCCTCTTTCTCCATGTCCATAGAGAGTAAGAGTGAGGGAGGTGTGGGCAGGGAGAGGAGTTACAGAATCCATCTCATCTAACACCTAGACCATGGTTTCAATTCATTAATGTGATTTTAAAATATTTATTTACCCAAACTCACTTTCTGTGTTACAGAAGAAAAAAAAAACTTTTGTGAAATTGTTTCACAGGCAAACACACAGGTAGCTCCATTTGTTGGGCAGGAGAAAACAGGAGAGCTGCTAACACTAACAGGTGTTCTAGCATGGGTTCGCTTTTGATCCTGTGAGACAGGAAAACAGGAAGATAGCTTTGAAGGGGTTAAAAAAGCTTACTTTCTTTTAGTCTAGTCTTCTCAAGAGAGTTTGCTGATAATGGGAGCACCACCTCCTACAGTATTCCCTCATCATCCTTCTTGCAGGGACCAGCAAGAATATGGTAGGAGCTACAGCTCCTTACCCCTAAGCCTCAGTAGAACTTGGTTGAGTCAGACAAAGATGCCCCCCATGCCTTGATGGGAGCCGATCAAGGCAGATACATGCACTCCTCTACGCATTACCTAAATCCCAAAATGGGTTCCCCACTTACTCACCAGTGCCCACTTGCTTTACAGGGCAACAGACAAAGAAGACATATTGCCAACAATAGCCTCACAGGTTAACTTTAGCAATATTGTCATGACTTAGCACAGCACAAGCATAGTAAATATCACATTATGTCACCCCTATATCTCACTGTGACTGTGCAGTAGTTGTTTTCAACCATAATTCATGGGAATTACTGTCTATTTTGGCCATGGATCCTGGGACCTATTATCTAAAAAGAATAACAAAATACTCCTCACACACACTAAAATCCACCTTACTCACAGAAATGCAGAATATTGTTATGACTGTCCTGGAAGTTTTGAGATGATTCTTCATCAGAGATTATAGAACCCCAGTAAGAAGGCCAACCCTTTCTCCACGTTGTTGTTCCCAGTTGTGAGAAGATGTTAAGGGTTTTGTTCTTTTCATCGATTCCATTGTGTGATTTATGAACCTCAGACCTTTTATTTAGTATGGTATAAACTGGATACATAAAGACAGCACAGATTTGTGTCTGAAGATTTTTATTTTATAAACAAAATATAAGCCATTTTGTTAAAAATAAAGCAAAATTATCTATGTTATAAAGCCACCTGGTAATATTGAACAAAATAGTGTATCTTCATTTTTAAATTAACATGTATGTATTTTCTCTCTCTTCCAGGTCCTCTTGCTATTAAAAAAATACCTTATGAATATGAATAGTCAAGCAAGACAAATTCCTACATTAGCCATGTCCAAAAACTTGTTTCCCATTCTGCCCTTAGAGTTCATGAACTTTCTGTTCAAGAGGTGAGTAGCATGGTTTCCTCAACAGACTTCTGCAAGCAGAGTTGGTCATTGTTTTGATAAGTCCTTTTTCAAAATATTGTTATTGCAATATAAATTGTTCTCCTAATTCTGCTCACTTCCCTCTGAAACAGCTCAATACAAGTCACCCAAGTTTCTCTGAAACCACCATTTCACCATTTTTTGGCACAATAGCATTCCATTACATTCACTTGACATATTTCATTAAGCCATTCCCTAGTTAATAGGCACCCTCATAGTTTCCAGGTCCTTATCACAACAGAAAGGGCTGCTATGAATGTTTTTTGCATGTGTGCAGCTTTTTCTTCTTTCATAGATATCTTTAAGGGTAGTACTTGAAGGGTATGCACAGTTTAATAAGTTTTGGGTCATAGCTCCAAATTGTTTACAAGAATGTCTATATTAATTCTAATCTATATCAACAGTGCATTAATATGCCTCTTTTTCCACAGCCTCACCAACATCTGTCATTGTCCTTTTTTTGTTACCTTTTCAATTTGATGTTTTCACTCCAAAAATAAGATCAGAGATCTAAAGCTGGAAGAGACCTTACAATTCATCTAATCCACATACATACACACACACACACACACACACCCTTTTTACAGATTACAAAAAAAAAACCACCTGAGGATAGAGAAGGTTATGTGACTTGCTCAAAGTTGTATAAGTAGTTAGTGGCAGAAACTCAGGTCTGGTAACTCTCAGTCGGGCTCTCTAAGTTAAGCACTATTTCCACTGTGTCATATATCTTATTAAACTCTATTTTCATTGGCTGATGTGAACTAGCTTTCTATGTAATATGATATCATTGGGAAGTTGTAAATTCTGTCACCCTCCTGAAAAATTCTGACAACCTACCCATGTTCTAACTTTTTTTCGGCATCTCACAAAACTGAACTGTATTATGAATTGTCACAACATTCAAAATGTTTCCCTACATTTTGTGCAAGGCATGAAATAATGTCAACTGCATAAAACAGTGCTTTTAAAGAAATTACAATACATTTGAACATAGCTTTTGTGATGCTTTGCTCCCAGTTTCTTTGGCTTTTCTGTTGACCCTCCCTTCTACTTTCTCTCGGAGGCAGTATGATTTATAAGAAACATAGAAGAGGAGAGTTGGAAGAAAACAAGAGTTCTTTGAAAAACTCTACTGACCTGGAGAAAATACTGACAGAGGTTGTCCCAGGGTTTTTGGTAAATTACCTGAAATTATGCATTCCTTTTCATTACCTTGAAAAATGGGGTTCACTGTATAGCTTTAAGTGAATGAATGGAAGTTACATTAAATACCAATGGATACTTTTCTAAATTCAAAACATCTAGTTACTGGTAACTAGACAAGGTTGAAAGAAAACATCTTTTGATTTTTGACTTCTGTCCTTATAAAATGAATTTTAGTCTCCAAGTTTCCTCATTTTAATCCTTCTTAGGATCCCCGGAGGAAACTAATGGATCCCTTCTAATCAGCTAATTAGGAGACAAACAATCTGCTACCTCTTGCTTTGCTCTCCTAAGGGCCATCCAAGAGTAAATGTTTAGTATCAAAACTTTTCCCTTGGGTTTTGTTGTAAACACATATTAATGAACAAGCTACTACTCATAATACCCT
The DNA here is from genome assembly GCF_003287225.1 of Phascolarctos cinereus. NCBI lineage: Eukaryota > Metazoa > Chordata > Mammalia > Diprotodontia > Phascolarctidae > Phascolarctos > Phascolarctos cinereus. The sequence goes on from NW_027556180.1 coordinate 27,850,063, forward strand.
TGGGGGAAATCCGATCAACAGCAGGGTAGTTTCCTTTAAGAAAAAGTAACATGCCACTTGGCCCATAACAGAGGAATCCTCTGTAAATTGCATTCATCCAGTAATGGGTACTTCCTGCAGCTCTTATAATGGGAATGACTCCAGCAGCAGCAATTGGGATGACCCTTGGCCACATGGTAGAATATGTGATATTTGTCTTTTATGGCTTCCTTGTTTCTTTTCCCTGTAACTTTCTTGTTCCCCTCATCTTCAAGAAGCTAGTGCCTTGGAACACAGCATAGTACAAAGAAAAACACTCTGGGAGTGGATCTGATTCTACCACTATGCCACCTTGGGCAAATCACTTAAACGCTGTAGTTCTCAGTTTCTTCCCTAGTAATCTTCCTTAGAGGCAATTAGGTGGCACAGTTTATAAAGCACTGGCTCTGGAATCAGGAAAACCTGAATTTAAATCCTGCCTCAGTCACTGTGTGAATCTGGGTAAATTACTTAATCGCTGTCTGCCTCAATTCCTCACACATAAAATGGAGATAATAGTAGCATTTATCTCCCAGGGTTGTGAGGACCAAATAAGATAATTATTGTAAAATACTCAGCACAGTACCTGGCTTATTCTCTTCTCCGCTTTCCACAGTCTTTCTAAATGAAAGATCATGTTAAATCACCATGACCCAAATGTTGTCATTGTTGTTATCAGAATGAGGGGAATTAAACTATGTAACTTAAAAATATGACTCTTCCAGTTCTAAAACTATGCTCTTAATTTTTCTCTCTCACTCCCATTCCTATCAAAATTAGTCATTAAGAAGGGGCAGCTAGGTGGCGCAGTGGATAGAGCACTGGCCCAGGATTCAGGAGGACCTGAGTTCAAATCTGGCCTCAGACACATAACACTAGCTGTGTGACCCTGGGTAAGTCACTTAACCCCACTGCCTAAAACAAAAAACAAACAAACAAAAAAATTAGTCATTAACAAAAGATCTAATATACGATAATATATAATGAAATATAAATAATGATTCAATGTGCTATAATATGCAATATTAATGAAAAGGCTACTACTCATAATACCCTCATGGTAAATCCAATAAACAGCAGGGTAGTTTCTTTTAAAAAAAAAAAGTAACATGCCACTTAACCCATAACAGAGGAATCCTCTGTAAATTGCATCCGTCCAATAATGGGTATTTCCTTCAGGGCTTATAATGGGAATGACCAATAACATACAATGAGATATAAATGATGGAGATTCAATGTGCTGTCCCTCTTAAAAAAAAAAAACAAAACTTAACTGATTCATCTGCTCCACCTCAGTTTTTTTTTTTCCTTTTTGCTCTTTATCTTCCATGCTCCTTCCTTGGGTAAGACTTTCAAGGCCCCCTTTTCGGGAAGACAGTAGGACTCAAGAATTCTGGACACTACATTTTCTTAAAGACACTGCTAAGTTGGGGCCACCTAGAATGCAAAGAGTATGGTGAAAGCCCTTGAGTCCAGCCCATAAGGAGGTATGCTGCAATGGAGATCCTTCTTCCAGTATGACTTGGACTAGATTGTCCCTAAAGTCTCTTCAAACCCTGAAATCCTGTGATTGGGTGACTAATCCCTTTAGATCACTGGCCGTGATCTCAAACCAGACCTCACAGATATGTTTCAGGGAAACAATTCCTGTTGCGAAGGGGGTGGCCATTCCCACTAACTTCCAATTGCCTTCCACGCATAGGACAGGCAAATCAAACTCTTGAAGCAGAAGGAAATCACGAGGGAGAGACAGGAGGCAGCATTTGCCAAGGAAGTAAAACTATCACCAACAGCACCTTGACTACTGTGTTCACTCAAACCCTGGTAAAAATAGCTTATACTCTGAATTCAAGATTCTTGGGAATAGCAGGGTCCTACAAACCACCAGACCCTCTTGTATCCTAGCCCTGTAGTTATTATCGAGTAGAAAAATCATTGTAGAGAAGGGACACACGTTTCTCATCACCAATAATTCAATCAGTCATTTTTAAGCTCCTACTATGAGCAAGACACTGTGTTAAGCACTGGGAATACAAAAAAGAGAAAGAAACGGAGGAGGGAGGGAGGGAGGGAGGGAAGGAAGTCATTGAAGATGCCAAGGTCATCCATCACATCTTGCGCCATCACCAGTTGTCTTGATTCTGTGCCGCCACTGGACTGTGATGAGGAGAGTGAGGCCAATGACTTCGTGTAACTTTGCCTCACTTAAATCCAGTTTACGCATGAATCAAAAGACATCACCCAAACCATTTTACCATTTTACCAATCTCAAAGGAATGAAGGAAGGAAAAAAGAAGAGAAAAGAATACCTGCTTTCAAGAAGCTCACAATGTAACGGGGGGGAGGGAAGAACATACAAACAATTATGTACAAATAAGTTAGGTACAGAATAAATAAGAAATAATCAGCAGAGAGAAGGCAGCAGATTTAAGAAGGATTCGGTAGAGTTCATGAAAGGGAGTCATAACCTTGGAAAGGGAGATCAGTTACAGATTATGATGGGCTTGTAAGCAGGGTGCCTAGTAATATTGAGCTCAGGGAAAAGCTAGTAAGCCTGTTTGACTGGAATGTAGAGTATGTGAAAGAGGCTAACAGGAAATAAATCTGTAAAGGTAGGAAGAAGTTGGATTATGGAAATGGGCAAAATTGTGAACATTACAGAAATGTCAGACTGAGGAGTTTATATTCCAGTGGATAGAATAGAAACATGGAATCAACAAGATCTGAGCTCAAAATCTGTAGCTGTGTGATCCTGGGTAAGTCACTCAACCTCCTTCAGCCTCAGTTTCCTCATCTGTAAAATGGTCAGGACAATAGCATCTACTTCACTGGGTTATTGTGAGGATCAATACGCAAAGTGTCTTGTAAGCCTTAGGACACTAGATGCTTATGGTCTATTATGTTTATTGTTATCATCGTCATCATCATACTCATCATCATCATCATCATCATTATTATCTTAGAGGCAATAGAGGACCCAAAGGAATTTGGAGCAGAGGAGTGACAAGGTTGCATGGTTTTAGGAATATTCCTTTCAAAGTAATGTGAGTAAGGGACTGGAGAGGACAATAAAAGCCACAAAATCAATAGTGCAGATAAGAGGTTTGAGGGCCTGACTTAGGCTAGTGGCCTTGAATGGAAGGTCTGGGTTTGAATCCTGCTTCTATCACTCATTCACTCCTTTGCTGACCCTTGGGTCAGTGATTTAACCTCTCTGGGACACAGTTTCCTTATCCATAAAGGGAGCTGGACTACATGCCTCTGAGGTTCTTTCCAGCTCTAAATGTTTGATCCCATAATCCTAAAGCCAATCCATCTTCCTTATGCTAGTCCTTGAAATACTTCAAGGAGCCCTGGGAGAAAACAAGCGAGTTTTAAACCCCCAGTGGAAAGTGGGAGGAGAACTACAATGTTTCACTATTTTCTAGAGCTGCAGGAGCCCAGGCTCAGGGGCCTAGTACAATGCTTTGTTCTGCTGTTCAAGTTCACATCAGGAAAAGGGCTTTGCATCTTCCCCCTGGGGATCAAATGGTTCGTGAATTGCTTTGCAAAATATTCTTGAACTGTGCCGTATTTATATGCTTTTTAAAATATTTTTCACATATATTATCTCATTTAATCCTCATAGCATGTCTATGGGCTACATAAGACAAAGATCGTATATTACAAATGAGAAAACTGAGGGTCACAAAAATAAAATTTCTTACCCATAGTCAGAGAGTAAGTTAATAACAAAAATTGATAATAATAATTAGAATTTATGTAATACCTACTATGTGATAGGCCCTGTGCTGAGTACTTAATAAATATTATCTTATTTTTTCTTACAAAAATCCTGTAAGGTAGATTCCATTGTTATGCCCATTTTGCAGTTGAGGAAACTGAGGCAAACAGAAGTTAAGTGAGTTGCCCAAGATCACATAACTAACTAGTAAGTATCTGAGGCAGGTTTTAACTCAGATCTTCGTTGGTCAACTTGAAACTCGTTAGTCCCAGGCAACCACAGGACCCAGATTTCTTGACTCACAGCCCGGAGCTGTCTTCACTCTTTCATAGTGATAAACTTCCTGCTCAAGTAGCTTTGGTGACTTGCTTTTACTGTCAGGATAAGTTACAAAATCAGGGGCAGCTAGATGGCACAGTGCATAAAGCATGGGCCCTGGAGTCAGGAGGACCTGAGTTCAAATCTCGATTCAGACACTTAACAGTCACTAGCTGTGTGACTCTGGGTAAGTCACTTAACCCCGGTTGCCTCACCAAAAAAAAAAAAAAAACCAGTTACAAACTCCACCTGACTTTTAAAACCCTTCAGCATCTGGCTCCAGCCACCTTTTTTTTTTTTTTAATATTCCACCTTACTTTGCTTCAGGAACATAGTCTTCAAATCACAGTAGCTTACTTACCATTTTTCAGAGCCAATAAGACACATCCCATCTCCAGGCTTTTAACACAGGCTATACCCATGCTTTGAATGTTCTCAATCCTTGCCTTGACCTCACGGGATTCCTAGCTTTATTCTAGGCTATTACCATGTATTGGTAGTGTTCTTCCCTACTGGAATTTCTATGTAAATTATTTGTCTAAACTTTTATTAATTTTATTTATGTATTATTTTATTTTTCACTAGTTACATGTAAAAACAATTTTTAGCATTCATTTTTAAAACTTTGAGTTCCAAATTCTCTCCCTTACTCCCTCCTCAACCCCCTCATTGAGAAAGCAAGCATTTAGATATTGGTTATACATGAGTAGTCATGCAAAACATTTCCATAATAGTCATGTTGAGAAAGAAAACATAGACAAAAAAAAAAACCTCAAGAAAAATAAAGTTAAAAAAAGTATGCACCAATCTGTATTCAGACACTATCATTTCCTTCTCTGGGGATGGATAGAAGTTTTCATCATAAGCCCTTCAGAATTGTTTTAGATCATTGTGTTGCTGAGAATAGCTATCATTCATAGTCAATCATCTTACAGTATTGCTGTCACTTAGCATCAGTTCATGTAAGTCTTTCCAGGTTTTTCTCATCATTTCACATACCACAATAATATTCCATCATAATCACATACCATAATTTGTTCAGTCATTCCCCAATTGATGGGAATCCCTCAATTTTCAGTTCCTTGCTATAAATATTTTTGTACACATAGGTCTTTTTCCTTTTTTTTTTTAATCTCTTTTGGGATACATACCTAGTAATGGTATTGCTAGGTCAAAAGGTATGCAAGGTTTTCTAGCCCTTTGGGCATAATTCCAACTTGCTCTACAGAATGGTTGTATCAGTTCACAACTCCACTAACAGTGCATTAATGTCTCCTTTTTCCTATATCCCCTCCAACATTTGTCATTTTCCTTTTCTGTCCTATTAGCCAATCTAATAAGTATGAGGCAGTACTTCAGAGTTATTTTAATTTGCATTTCTCAATCAATGATGAGAGCACATTTTTCATATGGCCATAGACAGCTTTGATTACTTCATCTGAAAACTGTTAATATGTTTTGATCATTTATCATTTGGGGAATGGATCTTTTTTTTATGAATTTGACTCAGTTCTCTATATCTTTGAGAAATGAGTCTTTTAACAGAGAAACTTGTTTCCATTTTTTCACAGTTTCTGTTGCTAACTGTATTTCCTTCCATCATATTTCTCCCCTCCCCATTCACTCTATTCTCTCTACTTTCACCGTCTCTCCTCAAAAGTGTTTTTCTTCTGACTACCCCCTCCCCCAATCATGTCTCCCTTCTATCAACACTCTTTTCTTATTCCATCCCCACCTACTTTCCTGTAGGGTAAAATAGATTTCTGTACGCAACTGAACATGTATGTTATTGCCTCCTCGAGCCAATTCTGATGAGAGTAAGGTTCACTTACTCCCCCTCACCTCACCCATCTTCCCCTCCTCTCTAAAAGCTTTTTCTTGTCTCTTTTATGTGAGATAAATTACCCCATTCTACCTCTCCCTTTCCCTTTCTCCCAGCACATTCTTCTCTTACCCCTTAATTTTATTTTTTTTAGATATCATCCCTTCATATTCAACTCACACCTGTGCCCTCTGACTACATGTATATATACGCATACATACATACACACCTATATGTGTATGTATAGATATGTATGTATATCTGGATTTCTTATTGTTAGATCAGTTATACTATATACATACACACACACATATATATATACATACATATATGTGTATATATATATATATATATATTCCTTCTAACTGTGCTAATAATAAGAAAGATTTCATGAGTTACAAGTATCATCTTCCTATGTAGAAATATACGCAGTTTAACCTTATTAAGTCCCTTATGATTTCCCTTTCCTGTTTCCCTTTTTATGCTTCTCTTGAGTTTTGTATTTGAAAGTCAACATTTTTATTCGGTTCTGGTCTTTTCATTAAGAATACTTGACAGCCCCCTATTTTACTCAATGTCCATTTTTCCCCTGATGGATTATACTCAGTTTTGCTGGGTAGGTGATTCTTGGCTGTAATCCTAGCTCCTTTCATGTCTGGAATATCATATTCCAAGCCCTGTGGTCCTTTCATGTAGAAGCTGCAAGATCTTGTGTTATCCTGACTGTGGATCCATTATACTAGAATTGTTTCTTTCTGGCTGCTTGCAGTATTTTCTTTTTGACCTGAGAGCTCTGGAATTTGGCTGTCATATTTCTAGGAGCTTTCATCTTGGGATATCTTTTAGGAGGTGAGGAGAGGATTCTTTCAATTTCTATTTTACCCTCTGGTTCTAGAATATCAGGGCAGTTTTCCTTGATAATTTCTTGAAAAATGATGCCTACTCTCTTTTTATGATCATGGCTGTTAGTCAGTCTAATAATTTTTAAAATTACCTCTCCTGGATTTATTTTCCAAGTTGCTTGTTCTTCCAGTGAGATATTCCACGTTGTCTTCTATTTTTTTTTATGCTTTTGGTTTTGTTTTATTGTTTCTTAATTTCTCACAAAGATATTAGCTTCCATTCCAATTTTTAAAGAATTATTTTCTTCAGTGACCTTTTGGATCTCCTTTTCTGTTTGGCCAATTCTGGTTTTTAAGACATTCTTCTCCTCATTGGTTTTTTGTACCTTGTTTACCATTTGGCCTAGTTTGTTTTTTTTTAAAGTGTTATTTTCTTCAGTGTTTTTTGTTTCTCCTTTACCAAGCTGTTGACTTGTTTTTCATGATTTTCTTTTTTTTTTTTTTTTGCTAGGCAATGGAGTTAAGTGACTTGCCCAGGGTCACACAACTAGTAAGTATTATATGTCTGAGGCCAAAATTGAACTCAAGTCCTCCTGAATCCAGGGCCAGTGCTCTATCCACTGCGCCACCTAGCTGCCCTCTTTTCTTTTTTTTTTTTTTTGGCTTTTTCATGATTTTCTTGCATCACTTTCATTTATCTTCCCAATTTTTCCTTTACCTCTCTTACTTGATTTTCAAGATTATTTTTGAGCTCTTCCATGGCCTGAGACCAATTCATATCATGGAGGCTTTGGATGTAGTAGATTTGACTTTGTCACCTTCTTCTCAATGTGTGTTTTGAACTTCCTTCTCACTGTAGTAACTTTCTATGGTCAGAATTTTTTTCTAATGTTTGCTCATTTTTCAGCCCATTACTTGACTTTTAACTCTTTGTTAAAGTAGGGCTCTGCTTCCAGGGTAGAGAGTGCACTGTTCCAATCTTCAGGGGTTTTATACAGCTATTTTCAGAGCTACTTCTAGGCACCTGTTAAGTTCTTAGTTCTTCCAAGGTGGTATGATCAAAGAAGAGGTGTGTTTACTCCTCTCCTAGCCTATGTGCTGGTGTATGAGTGACCACAAGCACTCTTTTTTGCCCTGTAACTGTAAGCAGGGTCCCTGTTTCACTGTGGCTGCAAGCTCTGGTCTGCTAGTTCTTCACCCAGGGCATGCCACCCAGGACTGTGACCCAGATCTGAGTATGGTCAAAGCAACAGAGTCCTGCTTCACTGCTCGCAAAGAGACCCCTGTAATCTCCTGCTCACCAATTGTTTGACTCCCTTACAGAGAGCTCCAGAAGCAACTAGTGCTGCTGAGTTAGTGGCTCCCAGGGCCTGCTCCTGCTTTTCTGGGGCCTGATTTGCACTGGCACAGCCTGGTTAGATGTTACTCCCGTCTCACCCTGGTAACAACAGACCTTTTAAGTTTTCTTGGGCTAAAAAAATGTTTCACTCCATCTTTTTGTGGACTTTGCCATTCTAGAATTTGTTTACAGTCATTATTTAAATGTATTTGCAGGGGCTTGGGGGAGTGGTCAGGAGAGTCCCTGCCTTTACTCCACCATCTTGTCTTTGCCTCTCTCTAAACTTTTAAAATGAACATATTCTACCCCACAAGCAGGGTGCAAGCTTCCTGAAAGCAGAATGTGTTTCATTTATTTTTCTTTTCATCCCAAGTGCTTAACACAATGTCTTGCATGCAGGAGGATATGGATGCATTTCTCAAATTGAATTGAATGCTTTTTGGTTGAATCACTTTCTCAAAGATTCATAGTAACCCTCTCTAAGGCAAGGGGAAATTTTCTAATATTTCCCTAAGGTCTGCAATCAGAAATCTGGTTTCTTGTTCTCTGTTTCTATATTGGGAATGGAATTATAAAGTTTCTAGAAATTTAATATTCCTAGTGGTAGATCTTAAAAGGGCATACAATGGGTAGCATGCTGGGCCTAAAGTCAGGAAGACTCATCTTGAGTTCAAATCTGGCTTCAGATAATTGCTAGCTGAGTGACCCTGGGCAAGTCAATTTACCCTGTTTGCCTCAATTTTCTTATCTGCAAAATGGCTGGAGAAGGAAATGGTAAACCACTCTAACATCTTTGCCAAGAAAACCCCAAATGGGGTCATGAAGAATCTGAAACAATTCTAGCAAGGGACATAGGGGATTAGACTTGGAGTCAGAAACACCTAGGCACAAATCTTTTCTCAGATACTTGTTCAGTGTGGGGTCCTGAGCAAGTCACTTAACTCCTTGTGCCTCAGTTTCCTTACCTATAATAACAGGGAGAGGCTGAATTCTATCGCATCTATAATCCCCTCTCTATCTATAAATCTATGCCTCTCTGATCTGTTGGTACTTGGCAGCCACCATCATTCAAGTCCCTTGCAATGATATTCATTTTACACTTCCTCCAAAATAATCACTAAATTCCCCATAGTTTTAATTAAACAGATATGGAGTTAGAAAGTTGTGGTTAACAGAAGTCATCTATGAAGTCTTTTAAGAACAATCTGATTTCAATACTCTGGTGTTTCTTCATGCTATAAAGCAAATTTTTTACTTTCCATAGGTAGCGATTTTTCCTCCTCTTTTGTCATAGGATCTGGGGGGATTTATAAAGCTTCTGTTGAAAAGTGAATTCTAGAGAGGCCAGGATGATGAATAATAACATGAACAAGGAACAGAGTTCACTGCTTTTGAAGTTATTCCCAGTTATGGCTAATGCTGAATAAATAAATATTTCTGGGAACAGAAAAGCATCAGAAGAATAAGGCCCAGTTACAGTGTGTCATGTTATACAAGTCCAGGATTCATCAGTTGATGGGCACCATGCCACACTGCAGAGGGCCCCCTGAGGCTGGGAAATCATAAATTCATAAAATAGGTCACTCAGAATTCAAACTTATTCATATACACTAGAAATTGTGTAACATTGTAAGAAGCTTACAATAACAGTGTCAAGCAATATCACCTATTCCTTCAGTCTTTTTCTTCTTGCCATCTTTATATAAGAAATAGGGGATATTTAAGATTCAACTTGAAGTCCACTAAAACCCTCAGATCTTTCTTCAACAAACTAAACATATTCACTATGCTTTCTCCATCTCAAGTTATCACTTTTGTATTCTGGAGATAAAAATCTGCCCACAAATCTGTCTCTCCTTCTTACTGTGTGACATTCGGCAAATTGCTTAACCTCTCTGCACCCCAACTTTCTCATATGTAAATAAGTGCCATGGACTAGAGGTGGAGAATCTGCAGCCTCAAGGCCCTCTAGGTCCTCAAGTGTTGCCCTTTGACTGAATTCAAACTTCACAAATTGGATTTGCTGTGCGAAGTTTGGATTCAGTCAGAGGGCCATACTTGAGGACCTACAGGGTCACGTCTGGCCTCGAGGCTGCAGGTTCCTCATCTCTGACATTAGATGATCTCTAATGTCCCTTGACACTTTAAATCAATGCCATATGACCGTAAGATCTTAATATACTTTTCTTTACCTCCTCAGTCTGGAAGCTTACTCTACCTACACTTCACACATTGGAAATGTCCTCTGCTCCTCTCTCCCTCTTATTGGCGGGCTCCTCCATTTTAAGGAGGAGACCCAGGCTAACTATGGCCTCTTGACACTCCTGATTTTCCAGGTAATATCCCTAGGCTCTCCTCCCTCAGGTGCCTTTATTCTTCAACCTGCCCCCCTCCCACCTTTGAGCTTTCTTTTATGTGTTGTCTTCTATTAGGAAGTAAACTCCTGCAGGGTAGGGAGAGTCTTTCTGCTTGTACTCATATTCCCATAGCACCTAGAACGGCTTGTTGTCCTTCGGTCATGCGTGACTCTTTGTGACCCCATTTGGGGTTTTATTGGCAAAGATACTGGAGTGGTTTGCCTTCTTCAGTTCAAATGGTTCTTCATTTTACTTTTCTTTACTGTTCTGTGTGTCAGATCCAGCAATCAATATGGCCCTCAACCTCCGAGATTATGCCCCGCCTCTCATTTTTCACTGACTGTTCATTTTGACCTTGGGACTGGAGGAGGAAGAGATTTTTGATCGAGAGACGAATCTCACTTTTGAAATTTTGCATACATCAATACGTAAGACACAGAACAAATGGGAAGGTAAAGAGTTTTGGAAAAGAAAGCAGAAAAAGAGAGAACCCCCCAATTTGATTTCATGTGGTTACTACTATACTAAATTAAAATCTTCTGCGTTCAGTGGTGAAGTCATCCTTTCCCCCTCCAAGAGAGCTTCTCCACCCCCACTTCTCTTCTTGTTATTGACCTCATAATTCTCCCAGTCCCCCAGGCTCAGAAGCTTGGAGTCATGTTATTCCTTCTCCATATCAAATCAGTGGCCAAATTCTACAAATTCTGTCACCAAAATGTCTCTAACATCTATCTTCTTTCCATTCCCTCGTTTGTCACCTTCTGCCTGATTGTTTCAGCAATCTCTTAACCCATCTCCACCCCAATACAGTCTTTTTTTTCATTCCCTCAAAAACCAAATTATTGCTATGAGAATAATGTGTCTTCAAATACACATAGGACACATCATTGACAGGTTCCCCAAACTATCCGCTCCTCATTGCCTAATGAAGTAAATACAAACTCCTTAGTGCAAGCTAATACAAACAGGGGGAGTTTAGGGTTGGTTTTGTGTTCCCCCACAGAGCTTTGCATGTAGTAGGTACTTAACAAACACTTGTTAGACTGTACTAGTTCATTCTTCAAAGCCTTTTACAATCTGACCCCAGTCTACTCAGCAAGTCTTATCTGCAACTATTCTTTCCACTCTCCATTCTATAGTCTAGCCAAGCTGGCCTTCTATTGTTTTCTTTGCTGCCATTTCTTAATCTGCGTAACTTCCCCTCCCTCAACCCCCATCTCTACCTGTCAAGTTTATCAAATCCTAACCTGTCCATAATGGCTTTCTGGTCTCCCAGTGCATCCATTCCATTGTGCTCTAAGTTCCACAGCAGTTACTTCTCCTCTTCTCAGGAGACACCCCTACCTCTTTTCTGGCATCACACCCTAACACCCCAGGACACTTTTGTCTTCAGGCTAAATCCCTTTGCATAATTATGACCTACCAGAAATCAATCCTCAATGATTCACATCCATATCATAGTGATTCTGAACCCCTGGCCTCCTTTGTTCAAACCTCATTCACAATCCCCCCCTCCCCCGCTCTATTTCCCCCCCCTTAAGTTTACACCACCAAAATACCTATCTAAAACTACCGATGCCTTCCATTGTATTTTCTGGAATGCCTGCTCCATGGGTAACAAACTAATTTTTATATTTGCCCTTTTCCTTTCTTGTTCCCTCCATCTTCTTGCTCTCATTGAGACTCCCTTGGGATGGCACAATGTCCTTGACCCAGCATAAGTTGCACGTTAAGTCATTCCCCCTAATACGCCGGTCACGGCAGGGCAGGTGGATTACTCATTGTTCCACATGCCATTTCAAGGCTCTCACTCTACCACTGCCACTTAGTCAACTCTCTTTCTTTGGGGTTCATTCAATCAATATTTATCAGTCAGTTAATATTCTGGTGATTGTTGTTTAATGACCTGTAGAATATTCTCCATTACTCAATAAGTTTATTGCCTGGCTCATAGACATTTTTCCCCTCCCTGACTTCTGTATTCATACTAGAGAACTTCAACATGCATATTGATATTCCGTCACATAGTCTCACCTCTCAGATCCTTAATTTATTCTTTTCCTATGATCTATTCCTCCATTCCATTAGAAATATACAAAAAAAAAAAGAAATGGTCATATTCTTGATCTTTCCATCATTCACAAATTCACCATTTCCACATTCATGAATTCTGAAAATCCTTTCTCTGACCACAGAGTGATCCCATTCCACCGCTCCCTCTGTCTTGCAACCCCAGACTCTGTCCTTCATCCTCACCATGATCTCCAATTCCTCCGCACTTCAGTCCTTTTCTAATCTATATCACTCCCACACTCTCTATGCTTTCCTCCTCTCTCTGTCTTCACCACATGGTGAACCAGATAAATTCTACAGTGTTCTCTTTCTCAAATTCCTTATTCCCTTATCCTATCAGAGATCTTCCACTTCAAAGCTTCAACCTTGATTTCCTCCCACCAACCACTGCCTTTTTCCTACTCATGTGCAGCTCAACAAAGTACAAATTTCATGCTTTAGTGGTACATTTTCATGTTACATAATCTCAGCAGGGTTTTTAAAGCATCAAGGCAATTATTTTGCCACTCTCTAAATGACTCACTCTCTCATTCTCACAGTGGTTTTTCTAAACCTGTCTCAAGCTTTTATTAGCTTTGTGACCACATGTGAGTTATTTAATCTTTGTCTGCCTCAGTTTCCTCATTTATAAAAAATTTAGGTAAAAATAGCATTTACCTCATAGGATTAATGTAAGAATCAAATGAAATAATATGAATAAAATCTTTTGCAGAACTTTAAGTGAGAGAAATGATTATTTCTCTCATGTATTAATAGCTAATTATTGAATAAGAGCCAAGGTTTTTTTCTCCTTTTCTACTTCCTCATCCAGAAATCAACCAGTGTGGGAAATCTTTCTCAAAGACTTACCCAACTAGGGTAAAAGATAGTAAAAGAAATTATAAGTTTAGGTGAACAGGTGGGTTCCTGCTCATTGTGGTTACTGAGACAGGTCTGGGGAAATATGTATTCTCCCTTTTGTCAGACAGATGATATGAAAATTGATGAGCCTCTCTGACTGAGATTTGTCATGTACCTCAAGACCTTCATTATAATATAGCCCACCTCTCATTGTAATATTCAAGTTGGCATTAATTGTTACCCAATCAGAGTTTATTGTGACCCTCAGGAACATCTGCTCTTCCAAGAGGATGTAAACTGTGAGCTCACCACCGTAAGGGGTCTTTGGCATTCGAGAGTGCCATTGACCTCTTTTACTAGTAGCATGCTAGCCTTATTAATAAAATGCTTAAATTACCCAGAAACTATGTCCCTCAAACTTTTTAAATGTCACATGGCACCATGGTATTATCGACTACAAGAAGAGTGTGCTCTCTCTGCTCTCCTATTCCTTCCTATTCCCCTTAGGGTCCCTTCATTTTCCATAAGCCCCTAGTCAGATATCTAAGATTGCTTGGTTCTCCTCCAATGGAGTTTTATACTCTCCTAGTCTGTGTGCCTCAGGAACACTTTAGAGGCTCAGTGTGATATGTATCCCTCTCTAGTACATACGGCCTGAGGGGGAGCTAGCAAGTTAACACCTCTATTTTTCCAGCTCAATGGGGTATGGAGTACATGCTAGGATCTTTTCTCCTTCACTGATTTAGGATAATGGTAGAAGCCTAAGGATACACATAATGGAAGAATGGCCAAAGACAACCTGGGGAAGGACTGGTAATTGATGAAGACCAGAGTAAGGGAATGAAGAAACAAAGCAAAAGTAGGGAAGAGGGAGAAGAATCACTTTTAATAAGAAGAATGTTTGAGATTTGATCCCTTCTCACCCAAGGGAGACTTTTCCTCATCTTTTTCAAGAAGTTATGGAAAGAATGGATATACCACAGAGTTAGGAGAAGGAATGCTGTATGTAATGTCAGGCAGCAAGACAAAATTCAGCCTCCTTCCCCAACAAATGTCTGTGTCAAGCAGAGAACAGAAACAAAAAATGGATTGAGGCAGGTTGGGAGAGGAGCTCAGTGAGGTGACCCTTCATTTAGGACTTTAAGTGAATGTAGAGATTTGTTGTTTTTATTGTTGTTATAGCAGCAACAATGATTCTAGAAATTTACAATGATCTTTAGGACTTTAACTATTCATGCAAGAATTGAAGTTTGCTTTCTTCCTGGGAGAAGAGGGTAGTCAAGGGTTCATTCAATGAAGTCTTCATTCTAAAAGAGTTTGTGAATTTTTAATTAACATTGGAGATTTCCAGCTTAATGATTTAAAGATCTTTGGAACTGATGGATAATTTATTCGAAATTTCAGTAAGTTTCCCTCCTTCTCTCACAGAATTGTAGCATCATAGATTTAAGCTGAAAGAGGTCATTAGGTCCAATCTTCCCTCTATCCCCATTTTACAGGTAAGGAAAATAAAGATCAGAGTTTGTGACATATACAAGGGATGGAAGAAGGATTGAAGCCATGTCTTTTGATACCAGAGTCAATTTTCTTTCCACTGTATCACATTGCCTCTTCCAGTAAAGCTTTGTTGTGTAATGCTGCGAACCTTGTAATTGAAAGAGCATAGCCAGCCTCTGTACACTGACTGAGACCCTTTGCCCTGAGAGAGGAAGAAAGTAAGACTACTGATGCAAATAAGTATTGTTCCTGGATTACAAAGGAATTCTAAGACTCTTCCTCACTCTCCATGATTGGGGTATTCAAAGATTCCTGGGGTTTACTCACACCAGGTTTGTGTAATTTCCAACCTCAACAGACCCTGCTAACTCAAGCTAATTGAAATCAGTGTTTTAGTTTTTCAGTGTTTTTGTCTTTCTTTTTAACTCTAATTCAACTCTGCCTGGGACACTGTAGTACTTAATGAATGTTTGTTATTGATTGAATGAAGGATGTTAGGGATTCAGTTCTGGGAAATACTATTATAGAGGTAAACTACTCCAATCCCACCCTCCATTTAACAAGAAGAAAGGAAGTAAACTAGCATTTATTAAGCACCTACTGTTGTCATCTATTATGTTAAGCACTCAAAAAATATTGTCTCATTTGATCCTTACAACAGCCTTGGGAGGTAGGCATTATAGCTGTCCACATTTTCCAGTTGAGGAAACTGAGGCTGAAGAAGGATCATACAACTAGTAAGTATCTAAGGCTGGATTTGAATTCAATCTTCATGGCAGGCCTACCACTCTATACACTAAGCTACCTGACTACCTCTACAGAAGAGAAAACCAAGGCTTAGAAAAGAGAAACTTCTCGTCCAAGGTGACAATCAGGCTAACTCACAGACCTAGGGTTTAACCAACTCCTGTGACCTTTCCATTGAGTCATGCTACACATAAAAAATTTTCTGATTGAGATTTAGGGTACTCATCCTGTTAGGCAGCTAAGTGGCATGAGTCTGGAGTCAAGGAAGACATGAGTTCAAATCTGACTTTGGACCTTACTAGCTGTGTAACCCTGGGCAAGTCACTTAACCCTGTTTGCCTCCGTTTCTCATCTGTAAAATGAGCTGGTGAAGGAAATGGCAAACCACTCCAGTATCTTTGACAAGACAACCCTAAATGAGATCATGAAGAGTCAGACATGACTGAACAATACCAACATCCAATTATATCCATACTATCGACTTAGGGCACTACTGGTGTTCAAACAGCAGGTTCATGAACTTCCCTCCCTCTCTCTGGTTTTCTTTCTGCCCCTCAGAGTGGTAAGAAATCTCAGAGTCTATCTAATCCAGGCTTTCTTAAACTTGTTCCTCTTGCAACCCCTTTTCATGTTTCCCCTGAACGCACGCACGGTGCCAAGTGTGCGGACCTCGTATTCAGAAGGAAGGCTACGGTGAAGTTTACCATGCAACATGGGCAGACACTGCCAGAAACACCTCAGATTCATTGTGTGTTTGATTTTGAATTAATTTTTGGTTGTTGCGTATTCAGAAAACTTTTACTGGTGCCAAATTTTTTGCGACCCCATATGGGGTCCCAATCTACAGTTTAAGAAGTGCTGACTAATTGACCCATTATCTGAACAAGAAATCCCTCTACAACACACAGGCCAAGTGGCCATCCAACTTTTGCTTGGAGACGTCCAATGAGGAGGAGCTCTCACCTCCAAGGGTCCATTTGACTTTGGCATAATCAGCCCTTGTGTTCAGCCTTGCTAAATGGCTAATCAAAGGAAAATACAGTGTACTTATAACTGTTTCAATCCACTGCTGGAATCAGCCTGAGCTAAGAACCCAGGGCAGAGATGGAAAGACTTTTGATTTTGTGGATTTGAGATCAAACTCAGCCCCTTATGATTTTGAGTTAAGCCATCCTCCTCACACTAAGGCCTTATGGCTTTTTTGACACTAGAAACAACCCTTGCAAGGGATCAGAAGATGGAAGACTCAGTTAATGTAAAGGTTGATCTCAGAGCTTTAAAGGCAGGCTAACAACATCAGGGTCCAGACAGGTACGCAGTGCTTATGAGATAGGAAGCCAGGGAAGCCTCGGTTTGGAACGATAATCATCATTGGAATTTATATAATGCATTAAAGTTTGGAAAGCACTTACATTTTTTTTATCTCACTTGTATATTTATCACAACACCTCAATGAAGTCAGTGCTATCAGTGTTAGCCTCCGTAGACAATGAGGTAATATTTGTAAAGTGCTTAGCACAAAGATTGGTACATAGAAGATGCTTAATAAATGTTTGATGGCGCCCCTTGTCTTTCTCTCTCATGCTGTACCCAGAAAACCACCAGTCTTTTCTGTCAACACTATAGCAAATCTTCAATATGTGTTGTATTTCTCAAAAAGAATATGAACTCTTTGGGAAGAGGGCCTGGCTTAGTTTTCTTTAGTATTACTAACATTTAGCACAAGCCACCGTGTGTGGTATATAGTAAGCACTTAATCACTGTTTTTATATTCATTTTTACAGATAAGGAAACTGAGGGTCAGAGGAGGTAGGTTTCCAACCCAGATCTTTGTAACTCCAAATCTAGCACCCTAACCACTTACTACCAGCTCTATTCCACACTCTCCAGATTTCTCCACCCCTTCCACAGCAGCTTTCCAACTCTGGAGATGCCTCTGCTCTGAACTCCTCTCTCCCAACCACTAACTCCCTAGCCTTGACCATCATTTCCTGAAGCTCCAAAACCATGTTCTCTTCATGTCCATCTCCATTCATTCTCTATACTTCTCCACCTCCTTACCCCCTCTCCACTTTCCAGTTCTCCCCTTTTTTGTATTATTTCTCTCTGTTAGGATGGAAGGGGCAGCTAGGTGACACAATGGAGAGAGAGCCAGGTCTGGAGTCAGGAAGACCTGAGTTCAAATCCTGCCTCATACACTTACTAGCTCTGTGACCCTGGATGAGTCATTTCACCTCTGACTCAGTTTCCTCATTTGCAAAATGAGCTGGACAAGAAAACAGCAAGCCAGTCAGTATCATTGCCAAGAAAACCTTAAATGGTCACAAAGAATCAGAAACAACTAAACAACAATTAACATGGAAGCCCTTTGAAGTTACAGTCTCTCTTATTTGTATTTGTACTGCCAGCACATAGCACAGACGCTCATACATAGCACGTGTATAAAAATTATACTATCTGACTATACCTGTACTTAAAAGGCAGCAAAATGCCCAACCACCTCTTCTCAAACATCTGTGTTTGCTGGAAGGAAATGTGCAATGAGAAAAAAAAGAATAAGTAAAATGGGTAGCCCTGCCCCAGGTTCTCAAGTGCCCCCAAGTGGCCACAAGTCTCTTCAAAGAAGCCTAAGAAGGTTTCCCCAAAAGGACTCTTCTGACCTCTGTGAACCAATTGAAAATGATCCTTCACCTTCTGTTAGTTTGCCCTAAAAGTAAAAACAGAATTGTGCAGAAAAGTCATTGCACCATTTGGGATTATGCAGATATATAGATAGAGATCATTCAGTCCAGACTCCTCATTTGGCAGGTGAGGGAACCAAGGCCAGAAAGGGTAAGTAACTTGTTCAGTGTTGTCCAGATAAGAAGGCATGATGCTAAGGTTTGAAATCAGGCTTTCTGATTCCAAGGTCCTCTTGTGATATAGATCAGTGATGCTGCAGCCCCATGCCTCCAGTCCAGAGGTCTTTTCAGTGCTCTATGTTGTCTCCTTAGTCATGCCAGAGTTGCAAAGAATGTTGGCCTTGGACAAAGACAAATCTGTCTCTGACACACAGTGGGTGTGTGACCACTAGCCAGTGGTGAACTGCTGTAAGCTCTACACCTACTTCCTGATCTGTGCAATGGGGACGGGGAGGTCTGGAGTAGCTATTGCACAGGTTTGCCGTGAAGCTCAAATAAGCAAATAGGTGGAAAGCACTTTGGAAAGCTGAAAATTTTATACACACGGGCACACATACACACACATATACATATACACATATATATGTATGAATGTGCATATGTGTATGCATATTATATACATGTATGCATATATATGCATGTGTGCACATATACCTCTACATATATACATGTGTATTTATACACACACTTATGTGTATGTATATACACACATATACATACATATATTTACATATAAATATAAACAAAGAGCCAGAAAGGGAGAAATAGACAAAGAGACAGAAACAGAGAGACAGACAGAAAGAGACCAAGGAGAGAAAGAGAATAAAAGGGCAGAGAAAGAGAGACAGAAAGGGAGAGACAGAGACAGAAAGAGAAAGGAAGGAGGGAGAGAGAAAAAGACAGAGAGAGAGAGTCAGAGAGAGAGAGAGAGAGAGAGAGGGAGAGAGAGGGAGGGAGGAAGGGAAAGAGAGAAGGGGAGAGGGAGAGAGAGAAATGCTATTATGATATTATAATCCTATTAAGAGAAGCATTTTGTAGTAGTAGATAGAGAGCAGATCTCAAAGCTAGGAAGCTGTCTCTGTCACATACTGACTGGGTCACCACAGGGAATGTTCTTAAACTCAGTTCTCAAAGACTATAAATTGCGGAGGTGACAACCTACATTGGCAAAAGGAATTTCCTTACTTAAGAGTTCCTTACACTAATAAAAACAAAGATTCAGTCCCTCTATGAAATACTGTTGAATTTAATTTTATGTGATTGTTTACTATCTTGCCTTTAATTGACATTTTAGAAAGATGTGTGCTACACATTTACTGCTCATTAAATATAGAGTTTAGAAGTTTTCCATAAAGAGTTGAGTATGAGGCCTGTGGTCAGCAATATAAGCCCTTATTCACCATTGTTATTATTGGAAAATCATCCCTGACTTATGTCTTTTCAATTTATTGCACCTCTTCCAAGAATGACCTCTCATAAACATGAAGCTTTCTCACATGGAATGTAATATGGTCTTTAAAGACACAGTTTTTAAATAGGCCGCTTTCGCTAAGAGTGCCAATGGAGGGATCTAGGGGAAACTGTATTTCAGCCACTCTTAGCTTGACATGCCTCATCCTGAGAATATCAGTCCCTACTATTTAATATCTAGAGGGAATTGTCTCCAGATATTTTCAGGAAAATCAATGCAAAGTGCTGTAAATTCATCCAGTTCCCCAAGAAGAAGAAATTCACCTGCAGGTGCCTTGGAGCTGGGATTCTGATGGGATAGAGCCACTGCTCATATATGTTCATGGCATACTTATTACAAGAATCACTAAACAAAAAATGGCTGCAATAAAACTGCTGCAAGGAAATTGAGGGAGGCATAAGGGGATGTAGGAAGGGGCCAAAAGGAGGCCAAGATGCTGCACACTTAGCTGAGCCCTCTGAAAGCATTCAGCTGCTCTGAGCTCATTAGATCCCTGAAAACAATGAAAGCTGGTACCTTTTCTAGCAACACAAATATGTCCACCCATTATCTCAAGCTTCCTTCTGTGGTTTTTCATAAAAGAGAACCTTGAAAGGCTGACACAAGCTCATCAGCAAGACGTGGGCTAACTTGCTGTAATAACTGTGGACACATTTATAACGTGTTCCATCTTACAAAGGGCAGTACACGACAACAGCATCACAACATTATCCTGTTTTGTGCACCATACTTTCATGACCTTCAGAACAAAAGCACAATACAAGTATAGTAAGTGTCATTATGCTAAGAGGCTAAGCAGAACAGTGGTTAGAAGGATGCACTTGGAATAAGGAAAACCAGAGTTCAAACCCCAGATACTACCCGAGTGACCCCTGGGCAAGTCACTTAACATCTCTCTGTCTCCTTTTCTTCAACTGTGAATGGGTAATAACAATAACACCTATCTCACAGGCTTGTTGCAAGGTTCAAATGAGATGATGTCTGTAAAGCAATTTACAAACTTTGGAGCACTATAAAAGCTAGCTATGACCATCCCCATTTTACGTATGAGGAAACTGAGGCAGACAGACATTAACCAACTTTCCCAGGATCCCAAGCATTTGATATGAGGATTTTCTTTGGCTTTTTGTCTTCTCCACCACCTAATTGCTTCTGAGAGCTCCTATGCCTGGGGAGGCCCTTCTGTCAAGAACATGGATTTGGAGAGCATAGAATGATATGGAAAACTATGGAAGGATTGAAAGCTGTCCCAGTGGAGAGAGTAGGCAGTTTGGGGAGGTTTAACAAATCATTTAAATGAACGTAGTGTCTACTAAGGATACAAAGGGAAAAAGAGTTTATGCTAATTCCAAAGCTTATATTCTCCCAGGAGAAGGAGATACAACATGGCTACCAGTGATTCTTAACCTGGGGGCCATATATCATGTGAATATATTTTGCAGTATGGGGGATCCATGGACTTGAATGGGAAAAATGCATCTTTATTTCCACTAACCACTAATTAAAATTTATCATTTCCTTCAATTATTTAAAACTATTATGTTGAAAAAGGGCCCATGGGCCTTATCAGCCTGCCCAGGTGGTCTAGGAAACAGAAAAGGTTTTAAAATACCCAATATAAACAGATGAGTAAGTACAAAGTAATTTTTAAAAGGAGAGAATGCGAAGAATTTGGCACATTGGGAAAGGCCTTCTGGAGAAGGTGGCTTATGTGGAAGGAAGGACTGTAATCCAGATGAGGGAAATGCCTTGCACAAAGTCAAGGCAGAAGGCAGGAGATAGAATGCCATGTTCTTGGAATCAGTTCTAAATTCCCTTTTTCTTTACCAGAGAGCATGTAGAGAGAAATGATGTGAAATAAGATTAGAAAGAGAGATGGGAGGAGCCAAGATGGCAGAGTAAGAAATAAGCCGCTCTCAATGTATCTTATTAACCTCTGAAAGCCCAGAAAGTATTACCCTATGAAAAGCCCTGGAGCAGCTGAACCAGCAGAAAGATGGAGCGCAGCATTCCAATAGCCCAGGTAGCTTGAGGGATTAAGGAGAAAGGCCCCTCTCTTGCCCTGGGCGAAGGGGAGCAGTACAGAATGGAGGCATTCCAGTAAGCTAGTGGAAGGCCCCACCTCAGCATACCAGGGGGAGATCCTGAAACCCAGGTGGTGGAGCAGGCAAACACCAATACCTGGACCCCCAGGTGCCTCAGTAAGGGAACTGGCTCAAAAAACCACCAACATGCCTCAGTGTTCCTCAGCAAAACTCTAGGAAATACTCCAGGAACTCCCCACCAGGCAGAGCAACATCCTACAGCAGCTAAACATCCATCTGAAAGGAGCCAAAGAAAACGAAAAGAAGGAAAGGCCCGGGTGAGCAGGTGACCTCCAGGGGCCAGAACACCTAATCCTACCCCTAGAGTTCCAGTGCTGCTGACTCCAGCCCAACACCAGGTGAGCTGCCAGAACCCTACAGCCTCCAATAAATAGCCAGCAGTTGAGGCCCAGAACACAAAGCCAGTGACCAGGCCCAGGCTCCCAGCACAGGAAACTTGAGTCAGTGCCCCTGCTCCCCAGCAGGAGAGCTCAATCTTTTTAAAGACCAGGAAATAAGCAAACACCAGAAGCAAAAAGAAACATACTATAGATTCTTATTATAGGAATAGAGAAGATCAAGGCAGAAATTCTTAAGAGGACAACATTGTCAACAAACCCACATCTGGAACCTCAAAAGGGAATATGAACTGGACTGAAGCCCAAAAGCCTTCTTGGAAGAGCTCAAGAAGAATTGTAAAGATCAAATGAGACAGGTAGAAGAAAAATTGGGAAAAGAAATAAGAGGGATGCAAGAGAGAGTCAATAGCTTGGAAAAGGAAGGACAAAAATTAACTATAGAAAACAAGTCCTTAAAAAATACAATTGGCCAAGTGGAAAAAAGTACACTGAAGAAAACAACTCCTTAAAAAGCCCAGTTGGCCAAATGGAGAAGGAGGTACAAAATCTAACAGAAGAAAATAATTTGTTAAAAATTAGAATTGGGCAAGTGGAAGCTAATGACTCTGTGAGAGAGAATCAGTCAAGTAGAAACAAGAATAAAGAGAGAGAGAGAGAGAGAGAGAGAGAGAGAGAGAGAGAGAGAGATGAGTGCCATATTGGAGAGGGTTTAAAATACCAGTATGAAAACTTCCAATTTTATCTTAGAAGCAATAGGGAGATTTTTTTTTTTGGTAGATGATTGACACAGCCATACCCATGGTTCAGTTTGGCAGCTGTGCGGAACATGTACCAGAAATGGAAGAGGCTGGAAACAGGATTGCCCATTTAGAGGCTAGTACAAGAGTTCAGATGGGAGATGATGAGGCCCCAAATTAAGGGACTGAACAAAGAGAATGAATGTAAGTACAGAGATATGATAAGGTGAGCATTTGGACTCTGCATCTTTGATAACAAAATCAAATTTTCAGAATCAAACAAGTTTGAATCAAACACATTAAAAATGAAGAGAGAACCTCTGGGCTTACCTATTCAACTTTTTAACCAAGAAGGCTCTTATGTGGATCACTGAAACATGCCAAAAGACTTCCAAGTTGGAGAAGTAAGTTTGGAGGTGGGTCATGGCATTTTCTCCTCCCCCCATTCCCCACCAGGCTCTATATTTTGGTTATATTTGGCACTGAGTCTCAGACTCAGATGTCAACTGTGTGCTCCCCAGTGGGTCATGATTTCCATCCTTTCTGCCAGGTCGTAAAAACACCATCAATGTCACTTT
Source organism: Phascolarctos cinereus (assembly GCF_003287225.1). NCBI lineage: Eukaryota > Metazoa > Chordata > Mammalia > Diprotodontia > Phascolarctidae > Phascolarctos > Phascolarctos cinereus. Next base: position 27,873,550 of record NW_027556180.1, read on the forward strand.
TGATCACAGAGGACACAGTAACAAAATCTTACTCACCTCACTCTGGCAGAGGCCCATCAGAAGAATGAGGATGATCTGATTTTATGGGACTTGTGATTAAGTTTTATGTAATTTTAGCTATACCATTAAGCATCCCTTACCTGAATAAATAGAAAAGGAGTCAACAATGAGGGAGTCTAGAGTGGGAAGAAATTTGAATCCATCATGTGGAATGTTTGCAAATAAGGCACTTTGGGAACCTGCATTAACTGTTTCAATTCTCCTGGTTGCAATTAGAAAAGTAGGCTGTTGTCAGAGCTGTAACTAGGGAGGTTTTCTGGAGCTTTTTCTCAGAGTACTAAAATTTACAGGACAATGACAGCACATATACTTCTTCAAATGGCCTTAATTAGTATCCAGTTAACAAGATATTTTTTAAGCAAACCTGTGATTCCATTGGTATAGGAACTCTTTCTCAATGCAGATCAGCACCTGCTTTTAATGTTAATGAGTTGCCCAGAGCACTGAGAAGTTAAGTGATTTGCCCAGGTTCATGGGATGAGGCATGCTTTGAACCTAGCTTCTCTTAATTTCAAATCCACCTTTCTAGCTATGGCTAGATCAAGGCTAGCTTGCTATCCGCTGTACCACAAAGACGAAGTTAAAGCAAGAAGCAACCTCATGCTGTGTTTTCCCCAAGTCATAAAGGTTCATACCTGAAGTTATCTCCTACCCCAGGTTAGGCCAACATCCTCCTTCCTCCAAGATACTACTATAGAATCAGAGAATTGGGTTCAGGAAGCAACCTTAGAGCTTGTCTAGAATCAGGGCCTCAAGGCCACAAGTGGCCCTCTAGGTCCTCAAGTGCAGCCCTTTGACTGAATCCAAACTTCATAAGGATTTGTTCTGAACTTTTCATTCTGTGAAGTTTGGATTTAGTCAAAGGGCTGCACTTGAGGACCTAGAGGGCCACATGTGGCCTTGAGTCCACAAGTTCCCCACCCCTGAATTACAGTGTTGTACCTGGAGTCAGGAGAAGTATGTGTTCCGTTCCTTCTTTTGAAACCTAATGTGTCTATGACTATGGGAAAGTCACCACCCTTCTGAGCCCACTTTCCTCATCTGTAAAATGGAGATTTAATACCTGAAACACCTCATGGGGTAGTTGTGAGAAACAATGGGTGGAAAGCATTCCAACATTATATTAATGTGAATTATTATGAATAATTCCTCAGGACAAGAGTGAAGTGCACTGTTTTAAAGGAAGTATGCCAGAAGTAAGAGAGCTAATTGGTTGCTGTCCATGGTGTTGGAAGAGGACCAAAATGATATTACCGTGTCAGGGTCAAGCTACGGTGTGTCTGATTATGGCTTATCCCACCAATACAAGCTCAGAAAGCTCGACCACAGGCCATGCACAAATATCCGTGGGTGGAAGGAAGCTGTCTCTAAAAGAGAGCTAGTAGTGTCGGTAGTATGGTATAGGTGGAAAGGTCTAGCTCTAGAGTAAAAGGATCTGAGTTCAAACCTCACTGCTGATATTTTCTTACTCTTTGACCTAGGACAAGTCATTTATCCTCCCTCTGCATCGATTCCTGATCTGTAATCTCAAGTTTGAACTAGATATCCCCTGAGATCCCTTCTAGCTGGAGATGTATAGCACTGTCTCCTTGAGCGAGTCATTGGGCCTTCTTGGGCCTCAGTTTCCCCATCTGTAAAATGAAGGGATTGGACTAGATGGCCTTTGGAGTTATCTTCCTGCTCTGGATATAAGATGCTATGGTTCCTTCAGAGTCCCTAGAATCTTACACACATAGCTGGTCTGGAGCAGAACAGATGGGCAGAATTCAGACTTCTCTTCCCCCTTCCCTCCCTTTCGTAAGCCGCACATGGTCACTTATGCTGGTTCTCCTATTCTAAAGAGTCAGAGAGATTGTTGTGGCTCCCTCCCATGACTCAGAATAGCTGAACTCGGTGGACATTTGTAGATACCCTCTCAGATCTCTCTAGCAGGAGCAGGCTGTGATGCAGACTTTCCCCACACATCTACCAGGTCATATACTTTTGGTCATTTCAGAGTCCACGTGCCTGGAATGCTCCCAGAGTCAGAGGAGTGGCCCACAAGTAACCAAAGACAAAATGACGCTAGAAAAGAAAAGGTGAAGGGATTTCTACTAGGAGACAAAGTACTACTATTTCTTTACTGATTAACTGCTAACATAAAATGATGTCTCAGTTTTAAACATGAAAGAAAAATGGGATTTTGTGGTTATGCTGGATCTAACATCCTGTTCATTTTATCAGTGATCACGCACACACACACACACACACACACACACACACACACACACACACAAGGGTGACATAAAACTAAAGGAACAATTTAGAGGAAAGAAGACAAAATAATAGCTCTTTTGTACTCATTCATATATGAAGTCCTTAGGAAGGATAAAAGTACCTTACTATTAACAGAAAACCATAACAGCTCATCTTAATGAAGCTGGGCCATATTCCACTCTAACAGGTAACAGCATTCACTTTTTCTCTTTCCTTCTTTTTGCTATGGGCTTCTTCAATTTCTCTGGGGGTGGAACATGCTAAGAGGTGCTTCAATTGGCGTTTTTATTAATGCATTCATCTCAGTTGGCTTTCATTTTCTGGGACATATTCACCCACCACCACTGCATTTTTTTTATCTTTGTTCTATTTACCAGGCATGTTTGTTCATTTATAAGCCAGTGCCTGCCTGTGGAAGAATTACCCATGCTGACAGAGGACAGCTCCATCCTTCAGACTCAAGGAAACATGCTTATTATTCCCCTTCCTCCAATGCCTCCCCCACCCAAAGTCCTTGATCAGAGTCTTCTTTGATTATTTCAGTCTCCAACCTCTGAAGATGCAAAAGGCAGGAAGTTACAATTGCATTAGATTGTTAATAGAAAGATATTGGAAATGCATCCCAGTGAAGATGAAATAGCATAGCAAAATACACCAGCCTTAACGACCTCCTGGGGAAATTCCCTTGCCATCTAAACATATTCTAGTAATGTTTCTAGGACAAACTGAGAAGCAAATGTAAGGAGACAAAACATACAGGCAATAACTTTGATAACGTCACTTATTCAAGAGGCTTGAAATGAATTACAAGGGCATCCTTTCCCTCCCTCATGTTATGCTACTTTTTATTCTTTAGGTGAGAGAGAGCAAGAGGTGACATTTTAAAGTTTTCTTTTTGAAACTTCAAACTAAGACAACTCTGAGGTGGTACCCCACACCTATCAGAGTTGCTAATATGACAAAAAAGGAATATATTGGATGTTGAAGGGGATGTAGGAAAAGTGGGACACTAATGCACTGTTGGTGGAGTTGTGAACTGATTCATCAATTCTGGAGAGCAATTTGAACTATGCTCAAAGGGCCATTAAACTCTACATACCCTTTGATCCAGCAATATCATTGATAGCTCGATATCCCAAAGATATCAAAAAAAGGAGAAAGGACCTATTTGTACAAAAATATTTCTAGCAGCTCTTTTTGTGGTGACTAAGAATTAGAAATCAAAGGGATGCCCATCAATTGGGGAATGGCTAAACAAGCTGTGGTATATGATTTTAATGGAATATTATTGTGCTATAAGAAAAGACAAGCAGGAGTGAAGTGAGCAGAACCAAGAGGACTTCTTACACAATAACAGCCACGTTATGCAATAGCTAATATTGTTAAACTGAACCCTTCTCAGCATTACGAGGATCTAAGACACCTCCAGAGGCCTCAGGATGGAAAATGCTGTCCACATCCAAAGAAAGAACTATGGAAGTCGAATCGCTATCACTTATTTTTGCCTTCTGTTGAGTTTTGTTTCATCTTTCTGATGGTTCCTCCTATTGGTTTTAATTTTTACTTACAGTTTCACTGATGTGAAAATATGTTTAATGGATATGTAAATGTAAAGCCTATATCAGATTGTGCGCCGTCTTGGGTGGGGGGGGGAAGGGAGAGAAAATTTTCAACTCAAAAGCATGTGGAAGTGATTGTTGATAAATCAAAATAAATAAATAAATAAAAAGGCAAGCAGGATAATTTCAGAAAAAACCTGGAAAGACTTACATGAACTGATGCACAGTGAAGTAAAGAGAACCAGGGGAATGTTGCACACAGTAACAGCAATATTGTTTGATGAAGAATTGTGAATGACTTAGCTATTCTCAGCAATACAACGATCTAAGACAATTCCAAAAGACTAATGATGAAGCATACTATCCACCTCCAGAGAAAGGACTGATATTGATTAGATACAGATAGAAGCATGTTTTTTTCACTTTTTTTTCCCTTTTACTAAAATCTTCTTGCACAAAATGACTAATATGGAAAAGTTTCACATAATTGCAGATTTATAACCTGATTGTTTGCCATCTCAGGGAGGGGGAAAGGAAGGAAGGAGGGAATTTGGAATTTGGAACTTGAAACTTTAAATAATAATGCTAAAAATTAATTTTTTTAACTTAATAATGTGGCAAGTCACAACTTACATATCTCCAAGGAAAGCTAATTGCTTTAAGTATCTGAGAGGATATGTGAGCTGAAGAAAAGCATAGGAAAGCCAGATCTGGGCTAATTTTATTAACATCTTATTATATTATATCACTAGAATAATTTGCCTATCATTGTATTTCAAGCTCAAAAGCAGCTTAGACAGCTCTAGTCCAACACTTTCATTTGCTGAAAGTTGCTTTCGTTGGTTTGGTCCCTTTGGGTTTGTTTGGGGTTGTTTTAGCACTTTTTAATGTAAGAGGAACATTGAACTTTCCTGAGTACTAAATCATAGCAATTTTCTTGTTGACAGTCCTGTCTAATAAGTGCAGGATTTTAGAACAGACTAAGGTGAAGGCAAAAGGTCCTATAGACTTCACCTAGCTCTTATATTCTTGTCCACAGGTGATTTTTATATGACAACTTGTACTATTATGAGCCTGGGGGAAACCACATTACCACAGCCTCATAGTACTCCTTTATAGTTCTAGAACTGACAGGAGTTAAAATGAATTTTCTATTTCCATATTATATAGTTTCCATATTAGAAAGCTGGCTGCAGGAGAAGGGTTAGTTCAGGGGAAAAAATCCCAGTCTCAGGGCTTCCAATGGTATTTACTGACTACCTAGGATTTTGCTTTCATCCCCTAAGGATTTATAAATGAATGAAATTTAAACATATCTTGAGAGGGAAAAGTTTACCAACAGCTACACCTCAGCAGATTGTGGCAGAAAGCAGCAGACATTCCTAAATTCATAAATATCTAAAGATCAGCAGAGGTGAACAGAGAACAGTTTTGCACATGCTAGAGACCAGCAAAGACAACCATAGACATGATGTGGAGACCAGAGATTTAAAGCCCAGAAAAGGTTTGACACCCAGAAAAGACACAGCATTCAGCAGAAAACAGCCTGACAGCCAGAAGAGAATGGAGGAGAGTGATAGGATGACATTTCAGAAAATACTGGCTGCTCTCTAGCACTACAAGTATGAGTTTCACTGGCTATTTTCAACCCTTGGACACATGTCTTACATGTGTATACTCCATATATGTCCCCTGGTCAGATATGTTTTTTCCACGTGCATATATTCACCCCTATCGTGGTTTATTAGCCTATGGGAGAGTGTGCTCCAGTGAGTACATGGGGGGAGAAGACTTTTCTTATTTGATTTGTTATGTCGTATTATTAAATGTTTTACTTTGAGCTAAGCTATTCTCTGCATTTAGGCTTAGTAAAAGTAAACACATTGGTGGGAATTTTTGAATAGATCTTGATACTTAAGGTGCTTCGAGCTTGGTGTAGTTTTCTGATGACCCATGAGTGAGGAATTCTTTAGTGCTACACTTATTCATTTATACATTGGAATATTCCCCAGAGAACATAGTTCTTAAACCTAGTCCTCTTGCTCTCTCTATTTGCAAAAGGGTAATGGGTTTCTTTCTGAAATGCTCTCACTGGAGCATGGATTGTCATAATAATTCCAGGTTCAGATACACTCATCAGCAGAAGGCTGGCTACTGAACGTTGATATTTTCTGATGCAGGAAATGAAAGAGATCCTGTAGGTCATTGGGATGGACTATCCCTCCACCAATACAACTTCCTGTCCCTGGTGATTCTTGATACCTTTCTGCCCAGATGAAAAGTCATTCGTTGGTGAAAAAGTTCTTGAAAGCTATATTTTGTTCTTGTTGTTAAGTCATTTCAGTTGTGTCTGACTCTTCATGCATGACCCCATCTGTGGTTTTCATGGCAAAGATACTGGAATGGGTTGTCCTTTCCTTTTCCAGCTCATTTTATAGATGAGAAACAAAGGCAAAAAAGCTAAGTGACTTGCCTGAAGTTACACAGCTAGTAAATGACTGAGGCCAGATTTGAACTCATGAAAATTAGGTTTCCTGAATCAAGGCCTGGGGCTTTATCCACTGTGCCGCCTAGCTGCCAAGGCATAGACTATCTACCATTAATCAGGTGGAAGAATAAGCTTGTGTTTGAGCCAAATTAACTTTATTGATCAGTTACTTTTAATAAAAGTAAAGAGGCAAGATCTATCTATTCAAGATATCATTTGGCATTTAAAAATCCTTGATGGTCTGGCCCCAACCTTTTCTTCCAGGCTGCTTGTACATGGTTCTCTCTTACTCTGCATTCCTGTCAAACAGGCCTACTTGACGTCTCATCTCTAGTGGACAGAGTTCCGGACACAAGTCAGAAAGACTTGAGTTCAAATCCAGCTTTAGATACTTACTAGCTGTTTGGCCTTGGCAAATTGCTTAACCTCTGTCTGCTTCAGTTTCTTCATCTGTAGATGATAATAGTACCCACTTCTCCAGAGTTGTTGTGAGGACAAAAAGAGTAATCTCTAAAGGGCTTTGCAAGCCTTGAAGTATGATGGAAGATGCTAGCTAATATTGATTATTAACAACTCACATTTGTATCCCATATAATTGTTTGCAAACTGCTCTACTCACAGAGTATCATTTGATATTTTTGGAGCAACACTATAAGTTCAGTACTATTATCAGTTTCACTTTACAGGTAAGGAAACTGAGGTTGTCTTTGCACTTGCTGCTATCGCCCACACTGAGAATGAGTCCTCCTCCGCAAGTCTACCTCTTAGAACCACAAGGCTCAGCTAAAGTGCCTCCTCCTCCTACGAAAAGGTCTTTTCTGATCCTTTCACCTGTACATGTTCTCTCTCCATTAAAATTAGCTTGTATGAATTGTGTGCAGACCTGACTTCCAGTGGCCAAGATGGTGAAGTAAGCAGTGAATTGCTCTAACTTTCCCATATTCACCTCTAAACAATCATAAAATAGCACACCAAAACAAACCCTGGAATAGAAGAACCAGCAAAAAGATCAAGAGAAACAGTCTTTTTGTCCAAGAAACCTGGAAGATTAGCAAGAAAAGTCTGTCTCACTCTGGTAAATGAGGAGTGCAGTCAAGGACAGGAAGCATCCCACCAAACCGGCAGCAAGTACCACCCGGCAAACCAGTGGGAGATCCTGAGCCCCTTGGGGGAGCAGGCAAAAGCCAGCAGCAGGACCCGCACACTGCCACAGCATAGCCCTGGGCTAACAGGCAGCCTCCAGAGGCCAGACCTCCACATGCTTCAGTGTAGCCCCAGGCAAATGCAGAAACACCCCCACTAGCCTTAGCACATGCCAGGCACCAGCATTAAGACCCCGGCTCAGTACCAGGTAAGCTGACAGAGCCCTGCAGCCTCAATCAGTGCCAGCGACCCCCACCCCCTCAACACAGCAGCAGACGGGAGGGCCCACTGTGGGCCACATCAGTGCAGCACCAGGCAAACAGCCAGGGCCTACAGCCCTTGAAACAAAAAGCCTGAGACAGTGCCCCTTCCACCTGTAAAGCAGAGCTCAAATTGAAAAGGAGAAAGATAAAAAGAAAAGATGAGCTAAAAACAACAACAAAAGAATCTGACTATAGAAAGTAATTATGGTGACAGGGAAGATCAAGACATAAACTCAGAAGGGGACAACAGTGTCAAAACATCTATTGTCAAAACCTCAAACAAAAATGGGAAGTGGTCCCAAGCTCAGAAAGAATTCATGAAAGGGCTCAAACAGGAGCTTGAAAATCACATAAGAGAGATAGAAGAAAAATTAGAGACAGAAATGAGAGTGATGCAAGAGAATTATGGGGGGGAAGAGTTAGCAGTTTACGAAAAGAAAGCAATTGTTTAAAAAGTAGAATTGGTCAAATGGAAAAGAACGTACAAAAGCTAACTGAGGAAGACAACTCCTTAAAGTTAGAATTGGGTGAGTGGAAGCTAATGATTCTATGAGACATCAAGAATCAATGAAACAAATTCAAGAGGATGAAAAAAAAATAGTAGAAAATGTAAAATACCTCATCAGAGAAACAATTAACCTGGGAAATAGATCCAGTAGAGAGAATGTCAGAATCACTGGACTACCTGTAAGCCATAATCAAAAGGAGGATCTGGACAGCATCTTTCAAGAAATTGTCAAGGAAAACTGCCCTGACATCCTGGAACCAGAGGGTAAAATAGGCATTGAAAGAATCCACTGATCACCTCAGAAAAGAGATCCCAAAATAAAACCTCCAAGAAACATTGTACCTAAATTACAGAGTTATTAGGTCAAAGAAAAATTACTGCAAGTAACCAGAAAGAAACAATTCAGATATTGGGGAGCCACAATCAGGATTAAACAGGGTTTAGCAGCTGCAACTCTAAAGGATCCACGGTCATGCAAGATGACACTCCAGAAGGCAAATGAGTTAGGACTACAACCAAGAATCACCTACCTGGTGAATTAAGCATAGTATTCCAAGTGAAAAAACGATTCACTGAAGTAGGATTTCAAGCTTTCTTAAGAAGACCAGAATTGAAGGGGAAAAAAAATGATCTCCAGTATCAGGAACCAAGAGAAGCCTGAAAAGGTAAAAGTAAACATATGGGATTCAATGGAGCTGAACTGTTTCCATCCCTACATGAGAAGATGATACTTGTAATTAAAAATTGTACCAATAGTACAGCTACAAGGAATATGCATAGATAGAGGATATGGGTATATGATAAATTTTAGGGAATGCCATAAAAATAATTAAGGGATAAGAAAAAGGTATACACTGGGTATAGAAGGGAGAGGTAGAATGAAATAAATTATTTCACATGAAGAGGCATGAAAAAACTATTACATTAGAGGGAAAGATGGGAGGGTGGGCAATGTGCATCACTGAACATTACTTGCATCAATATTGACTCAAAGATGGACTAAAATATACAATCAGTTGAATATAGAAATCTGTCTTACTGACAGGAAAGTAGGAGGGGAGGAGGTTAAGTGAAGGTGGGGGTGGTGAGGGGAACTGACAAGAAGAGATGGCAGACTGGGGAAGGAGGTAAACAGAAACAAAACACCGGCGAGGAGGGAAAGGGTAAAAGGAGAGAGAGGACAAACAGGAGGAAAAATAGGATCAAGAGAAATACACAGTAATCATAACTGTGAATGCGAATGGGATGAACTCTCCTATAAAACGGAAGCAGGTAACAGAGTGGATCAAAAACCAGAATCCTACAACATGTTGTTTACAAGAAACGTATTTGAATCAGAGAGACACACACAGAGTAAAGGTAAGCGGCTGGAGCAAAATCTATTATGCTTCAGTTGAAGTACAAAAAAAGGTGGGGGGTAGCAATCCTGATCTCAGACATAGCAAAAGCAATAATAAACCTAATTAAAAGAGATAAGGAAGGAAACTACAACTTGACAAAAGGATCCATAGAAAATGAAGCAATATCAATACTAAACAAATATACATCAAGTGGTGTAGCATCCAAATTCTTTTTTTTGTTTGTTTGGGTTTTTTTTTGTTTTTGTTTTTTGGCTAGGCAATGGGGTTAAGTGACTTTCCCAGGGTCACACAGCTAGTAAGTGTTATGTGTCTGAGGCTGGATTTGAACTCAGCTCCTCCTGAATCCAGTGCCGGTGCTCTATCCACTATTCAAATTCTCAAAGAAGAAGCTAAGTGAGTTATAGGGTCATGGCCAAACAAGAGATAGAGAGAATTATGAAATATAAAATAGATAATTTTGACTACATTAAATTAAAAGGCTTTTGCAGAAACAAAACCAATGTAACCAAAATCAGAAGGAAAGCACAAAGCTGGGAAATAATCTTTACAGCAAGTGGTTCTATAAAGGCCTTGCTTCTCATATATAGAGAACAGAATTTATAAGAAAACAAGTAATTGATAAACGATCAAAGTATATGAACAGGAAGTTTTCAGATGAAGAAATCAAAACTATCTATAGTCATATGAAGAAGTGCTCTAAATCACTTTTGATTAGAGAAATGCAAATCAACAAACTTTGAATGCAGATTAAAACATGCTTTTTTGACTATTCTTTTTCATGTTTTTTTTTCCTTTTGATCTGATTCTTCTTTCACAACTGTGACTAATATGGAAATATGTTCTGCAGGATAGCACATGTTTAACTTGTACAAAATGCCTACCATTTTAATAAGATAGGAGGGAAAAAGAGGGATGGGAGCAAGGAAAGGAGAAAAGTTTGGAACTCAAAATCTTTTAAAAATGAATGCTAAAAATTGTTTTCACATGTAATTGGGAAAAAATAAAATACTATTAAAAAGAATTATGTATATATTTCATAACTTCCTTATCTTCCCAGCAAAATCTAAGCTTCTTGAGGGCAGGAATTATTTCATTTTCATGCTTGCTCCTGAAGCTTTAGGTACCAATTCAGGGCTTGACACATAGCAGGCACTTAATACTTCTTGAATTGCTGTGAATTCAACTGATATCCTAAATCAGTCCTTCCATCTGGGTTTTATTGTACAAAAATATCAAGGTTAAGTTTCCACTAACTTAGTTTCAATGTGGTCATAGTAGAAATGGTGAAAGTTGATCATAAATTTGTAGGGTGAAGACAGAAGCAGGTTATTGGCAATATGGGGTACTCTCATGAAATTGTCTCCTATAGGGCAGAGTAAATATACCTCCTTAGAACAATTAAATGCTATACTGATCATTAGCAAATGGTTATGTAAAAGCCAAAAAAAAATAGTATAAGACTAAAACATTGTTTATTTTAACAATGGATTAATATCAAGTTGCACCATACACAGTCCTTGGATATAAGAGACACACATTTTTTTTCTTATTTCCCAATATAGGTGTGATTTTATTGGATTTAATCACTACAATCTTTCAGCTATAGTCTTCCCAGATGCCTCTCTTGTCTTTAAAAAAATTGATATCTTTGTTTTCAAAGCATTTCTGAAAATACCCTCTGTCTCCACATGTAGCCCAACTCCTACCCTATAAGCTTTCCCTTGCAACAAAGTAAAATCAGTAAAGCAAAACCACCAACCTAATGTCCACATCTTACAGTATATGCAATATTCCACACCCATAGCCCTCCTTATCTCTCTAAAAAGAGAAAAAAAATTTCTTCATCTTTTCTCCAGTCATATCAAGACAATGAGTAGAAATCAGGTTCCTACTATGTGCCAGGCTAAGCAGCAGAGTTAAAATGAAAAGTAAAAATAGGCTCTACCCTCAAAGAGCCAGGATTGGTCAGTTCAGTAGTGCGTGGTTTTACTATACTATTCCTTTCATATATATATGCTAACTTCATTCTACACCAGTTAATAGAAATCTTTCCAAGTATTTCTAAATATTCAACATGGCACAATCATATTTCATTGCATTCATAATCCACAGATTCTTCTGCAGTTTCCCCCCTCAGCCTCTGTCTTATAATAGATGGTCCAGTTAAAGTCATGTCTTCTGGACTCCCCCATTCTATCTTCCAAGGTTAAGCATGTTTTGTGAGGACTACTCTGTTTTAAGTCAATTTGGGCCAAAACGATAAATTGCAATTTGCTTTGAAGAAGAAAAAAATATTATTAAAATTTTAATTGAATTTAAGTGGATTAGAAGTTTACTCTACTTTGAATTGTGAATAGACATGAACAATTTAATTGACATCCATTTGACAGACATTGATTTTCTAGGTGAAAGGGCAACCTTTTTAACACTTCAAGTTATGTAACAATCTCTCACCAAGTCTGCCAAAAGTTTAATTTTACAATTTGCAGAAGTTCTTTGAATTAGATTCATTGCTGAATGCAAACATTAGTTTCCTTGCTCTTAAAACCATTGCAATGCTTGTACACCAAGTATGAAATTAGTCTATTGCTAAATCTACAGATGAATAGTAGAAAGTTCATTCAGTGTGTTCATCTTTTTGAAGTTCTTTCAAGGTTAGGGTAATTACACAAGGGTTGACTACAGATGGACTTATTTGGCACCGGGTTAAAACAGCAGTGAACAAAGGAGCTTAAAAATTCCTCTGTTGTCTATTCAGGGGTTTAACATTTGATGTGGGTCCTCAGTGGTCTCATGCTTTCTCTTTCTATCCTTCCAATTCTTTTCCAGCATCTCTAAAGGCCAAATTTCTAGAGCCTTTCAGACGGTTATTGGCATGGCTAGATATATTACTTTTTTTTTTTTTGGCAGTTACATACGATTTTATTAGGCTAAGTTTCAAAGTCTTGTAGAAATACATATTAGCCAAGACCTTGGGATGAAGGATAAAGAAAATGGTTCTTCTACCCCAATCTTGAAAGAGACCATAATGGCATAGTATCAAACAGTCAATCACACATTTAGGTAGCACAGTGGGTAGAGAGCCAGTCCAAATTTGTCCTGAGACCCTTACTAGGAACTGGACTCTGGGCAAGTCACTTAACTTATATTTGCTTCAGTTTCCTCACCTGTAAAATGGGGGTAATAATAGCATCTGTCTCCCAAGTTTGATCAAATGATACAATAATTGTGAAGTGCTTAGGACAGTGCTTGGCTCATAGCAAGCACTATATAAATGTTAGCTACTACTGATCAACATGCATTTATTAAGTGCTACTATGTACCAAGAGAGCACCTGTAATACTAAATAATTTCAGTTCTTATCTCTCTGGTGGTTTCTCTTTTCTTTTTTAATTCATTGGCTCCTATTTCTCCTCCTGGAACCTAACTAGGGCAGCCAGGTGGTACAGTGGATAGAGTGCTGGGCCTGAAGTCAGAAAGGCTCATTCATCTTCATCAGTTCAAATCCGGCTTCAGACACTTAATTGCTGTGTGACCCTGGACAAGTAACTTATTCTTGTTTGCCTCAATTTCCTCATCTGTAAAATGAGTTCGAGAAGGAAATGGCAAACCATCCCAGTATCTTTACCAAGAAAATGCCAAATGGGCTCATGAAGAGTTGGACATGACTGAAAGACAACAAAATTGTTCCAGGAACGGTATAAGGTATCATGGAGACAAAACCCCAAATGAAACAGTCCCTGCCCTTTATATGCTTATATTCTATCTTATTGTAATAGCACTGGTCTTGGAGAAAAACCTGAATGCCTTTTGGTAGGCATACAAGCTGGTTGACTAGATTAGTTTTGATTGCAAAACCTACACCACCTTTACAGCATTACCTTTCACTGCAACCACTCCAGAAGTGGGGGGGGGGAGAGAATACATACATATATATATATATATATATATATATATATATATATATATGTATGTGTGTATGTGTATATGTGTGTATGTGTGTATGTATGTATGTGTGTATGTGTATACGTGTATGTATGTATGTGTGTATGTGTGTATGTGTATGTGTGTGTGTATGTATGTATGTGTATATGTGTGTGTGTGTGTATGTGTGTACGTATGTATGTATGTATGTATATTCAGCTCCAACTTCAGTAAGCTGGCCTTCATTTACCAGTCGTGTTTCACTCAGGGCTTCTATTTAGATGCGATACCTCCCAAGTTCTCTTGCAACAAGAACTGTTCATCTTACAGGTCTAATGGATTTTGCATTGTCTTTAAGTGTGCGCACACTCCACATGCTGCTGATGAATGGAATTATCTTTGAAAAAAAAATTTGGACATTTTTTTTTGTTTCAACCACAGGGCCCCTTCCTCACAGGAGGTTGCTCAGTAACCCAGGAGGCTGCCAAATCCCACTGCTGCTTCCAGTGAGAAGATGACCCTGTTTTGTTGGCTGCCTGTGTGTAAGATTGTGACTACAGCTCCCTGTGTATCTGCGTCTGTTGCTCTATCACTTGCCTATCACTACAGGACTTTGAGATAGGTAAAAATGTTAAAATGGTATGGGTGATGTCTTTTGATTCCTGCATGAATTGGACTTAAGTGAGGCAGAGTTGCATGAAGTCATCAACCTCATTCTCTCTTCCGGAATCATCACAGTCCACTGGCCAGAGTCAAGATGAACGGTGATGGCTGGAGATGCAATGGATGACCTTGGTGTCCTTGATGTCTAGGCAAGCTCTAAGCACTCCACAGCACCTGCTTCAGCTGTCTTCATGGCTATTGGAACAAATTGTTCTCATCTGTTCATTCCACCGGGGAAGTCTTCACATGTATGGGATAGATACCCCTCTAACTTACCGAAGGGTTTGAGACCCCTTGGTTACCCTTTACCTGGTTTAGCCTGTCTCGCTAAATGGTTGACAGGGGTGCGGCCACTATGCATCCTACAGCTTCTTGGAGCCACAGGTGAGAGGTAGGTGGATCAAGTGGGACACCAAAAGTAGAAAGCAACCTTGAAAAGGCTTTGCAGTCCTCACACCAGAGGTACCAATCCTCCCTGAACACACCCTATAGCCGGTAGGCTGTAAAATGTAAAATCTGTAAAATGGAGAAGATAATACTTGTATTATATTCACGTCCTAGGGTTGAAGTCAAGATAAAATTAGAAAACCCACATGCAGCATCTGTGTGGTGAGTGTTGCTATGGATCTGAAAGATTGCTCTACAGGACAGCATCTACTTCAATAGAACAGAGTTCACTTGTTTGAACCTAGATTTCTGGATTTACGTTTTGGAAAATGCTGGAAGAGGAGTGGTATCCCCATGCAATTACATCTGTTTTAATTAACAACAGCTAACATTCACATTGTGCTTTAAAGACTTGCAAAGGACATGTCTCATCTTATTTGTTCTTCTCAGACACCTTGTCTGGTAGGAGCTGTTATCCCCATTTTACAGATAAGAAGCCTGAAGCTGAGAAATTTAAGTGAATTCCCCAGCATTACCAAACAAATTTGTAATTCTGTGGTAGAATTTGAACTCGGGTCTTCCTGAAGAGCATCAAAACAACCACATACCAAAAAAAAAAAAAGTTTATAAGTGAAATCTGTGTCATATTAAAAATAGTGGTGGCAGCTAGGTGGCGCAGTGTATAGAGCTCTGGCCTTGGAGTCAGAAGGACCTGAGTTCAAATCCAGTCTCAGACACATAATACTTACTAGCTATGTGTTCCTGGGCAAGTCACTTAACTCCAATTGTCTCACCAAATAGCAAAAATTTAAAAAAAAATAGTGAAACTTTTCTTTCTAAAGATCACAGACTAGAATGATTTGAATTACAAACAATATTCACTTGAATAGTTTCATATCCATCCAGATTTATCTTACTAGGTAGAACACTTAGCACAGTACCTGATACATAACAAATGTTTACTCAGTAAATGAGCTCTTAATAAATGTTTATTGGTTATTGGACTGATTATTGATTGAAGAAGAAGCAAATTGTCCACTTTGGGAAAGTATGTTAATTCTATAGGGCTACTGCCAATTTAGGAAGTGGAAGGCAGTAAAGTATGGTGGAAAGGACAGTGGTTCTGGAATAAGAGGGTCTGGGTTCAACTCCCATTTCTGTTATTTCTGTGGTATGCTGTAAAGATAATGCGCTGTGAAATCTGAGGACCTGGGTCCCAGTCCTGGTCATGGCACTTGCTATCTGTGTGACTTTAGTCACTTTAGCCTCGGTTTCCTCAACTGTGAAATGTGGGGATCAGACCAGGTGGCCTCTAACATCACATTCAGCTCTACATCTATTATCTTCTCTATGTGAATATGGAGTTGTCTCAGTCAGTGAAACAGAAAGGCCAGAATTGGTATCCAACGTCTCTCTTCAGGAAGAAGAGTTAAGGGTGAAATAGTTGTTAAATGGCCACTTCTTTGGGAATCCTTTGTTAACACCAGAGCTTTGGAATGAATCTTTGGACTGACGATCAAAGCCAGCTCAGCACTGAACAACCCACTACAAATCAGAGAAATCTCAAATATAAGCCCTCTGTAATTGAGTTAGGGAAGACAGCAATCTGCAAACACTACCTATGTAATAAATATTTTCCACAAAGCTGCCAAATGGAATAGAAGAGGATTAAAAATCTCATTTCAACAGATATTAAGAGTCAGGGAAAAACAAAAACAAAAACAAAAAAAGGCAATGACCCACACAGATATTCTTAAGAGTTCATCAAATGCAAATTAAATTTAAAAAGAATTTCTTTTATTGTTTTTGATGTTTGATCTACTTGGACTATCTGTGCCTCAGAAGTATAGAGAAGGTTGCCACCAATTGTGTTGGGAACTCTTTTTGAACAGAATGCTTTGGTTTTTTTGTTTTAATTTGAGTTTGGTTATCTTAGGCTTCGGGCAGCTATTTGGTTCAGTGGATAGACCACTAGGCCTAGAATCAGGAAGACCTGAGTTCAAATCTGGCCTCATACTAACTATCTGTGTGACCCTGGGCAGGTCACCTAACTTCTGTTTGCCTTAATCAACTGGAGAAGGAAATGGCAAACCACTACAGTATCTTTGCCAAGAAAACCCCAAGGACAGCATTGGCATGCTATGGTCCATGAGGTCATGAAAAGTCAGGCATGACTGAATAACAAATTTTAGGCTTGGCTCTCTAAGGCTTGTGCTGTAGACAAGCATGGCCTAAGAGAAAAAGATTCTTGGGGTAAGAATCAAGGAAAGCTGTATTCTAATCTTGAATCTGTCAGTAGCTATGTGATCTTAGGTAAGCCATTGAACTTGTCAACTTTCTTATCTGTAAAATGAAGGGGTTAGAGAAGATGTTGGCTAAGTTCCCTTCCAGCTATAACATATTCTGGTTCTAGATTCATTGTAATAATGATTATGGTAAATATAACTATCATAATTGTAGTAAGTATTATTTATATAGTGCTTTAAGGTTTTCTAATAGCTTTACAATTATCTCATTATAATTATATATAATTTCTTATTTCATCCTAGTAGTTATGTACATTATTATCCCCATTTTTCAGATGAATAAACTGAGTCAGACAGAGCTTAAATGACTTGCCAAGGGCCACATAGCTGATAAGCGTCTGAGACCAGAGTTGAACTCAAATCTTCCTGATTTCCAGTTGAGAGCTCTGTCCATTGTGCCACCTAAAACTCCTGTAATTACGCCTTCCTAATTAATTAAAGTTCCCAATAAAATAATATAGGAAAATTGTTAAGGAGTTGCTAAAGCCATTTAGGTCTTATTTAGCTTTCATAGCTCATAAAGTTAAAAATGATACTAATAAAGAGACAAACGACTTTTGACATTTGCCTGTGGATATTCTAATATTTCATGGCTATCTATGCTGTTCTGGCTATATAGTATTCTAATTTGATAGAATCCTACATTTAGAGATGGCAGGGCCGTTGGTTTGTCCCTGATGACTTTAATCATGTCTCTTCTTACGCTCAAGTCATCATTGATAATAATATACTACCTTACTCCTTCTTTTCCTTCCTCCTTGTGGATCTTTACACTGTCCTTTGGGTCACTGGAAATTCAGATATTTTCTGAGATAATAAGCCACATCCATATGGCATCATTATAAACATATTGGTGCTTTAAAAATTATAGTGAGCAGCTTGAGATCATTAAAAACATTGCATAATTGACCACATGTGATCCAACCTGTTTCTCCTCCTAGTCAATTCTCAGGTAATCTTATTATCCATCTGGCATGCTTCAACAAAAGAGCTATGCTGAGGGACTAATATGATAAGCTGCCCCCCCCTAAACTGCACACCACAGTCTATGTAAGGGGAATTAGTCATCCACTTGATCTTTCCTGTGTGAATTGCTGGGACAATGATTATGGATCCCACTGAGGATTCTTTGTAGATACTCGAGGCTCAATGCAATCAGTACAATGTCATTCAAAAATAGGAACTTCTAGAACACAGATTTGCCAATGAATAATTTCTCCCCTATTTGTACTTTGCACACAATAACCTCTAAGACATTGTCAAATACCAATAACTGGAAAACTGACTTTTTTTTAAATAGCAGAATTTTAAAAAAATAATTCATATTCTATTATAAACATTTTATATGTGAATATATTATTTTTGATATATACTAGTAATGTTTATCAGTGGGCATTCATGATAAGAAAATTTCCTAGACTAATGTTTACAACTCTTCTGAAATCTTGAGAGATTTGTCTGGGATACCAAGTGATGAAGTTATGTATGTGTTAAAAGCAAGACAATCCTAGTCTTCTTGATTCTGAAACCAGCTCTCTATCCATATTGTAATACTGCCTTTCATGAATGTGTTATTTAAAAAATAGGGGAAAAATCATGTAAGGAACTTTGGCTGCTCGTGACAACTCCTTCTAAGAAGAATTATCTTTGCCAGAATCATGGGATAGGAGCTAAAATTATTCTAATAGTTCTGTGAAATTGGAGATGACTTTCAAAAACCATGTGTGTTTCTGGGAAAATATACTCTTTGAGTGACCCCGGGCAAGTCACTTAACCCCAATTGCCTAAAAAAAAAATACTCCTTGACTCTCCATAAGCCAAAACTGCCTGAATCCTAAAATACAAGAATGTGCACCATTCTCTATGTTTTATATTAAGTTACTTCCTAATAGAATGATTTGAGGTATCAATGCTTTGTTTGCTTGGGGAAAAGCAAATGTGCAAATGCAAAAATGCACATGCAAAACGCAAAATGCAAAAATGCAAAAAAGGCTAGTATATTCTTTAGGAGTCTAATAGATTTAATGTGACACAAAATCATCCTTAGCAAAGTGAAGGGATAGGGAATATTCTTAGGAAATTGGGACACACACACACCGTACACACACACATATATGTGTGTGGTGTGTGTATGTATCCCTAAGTACATCTTACTCCTATGACCATGTTTATATGGAATATAAGAACTAGAAAGAACCTTAGAGATCAGAGTCTAAACCACTAGTTTTGCAGATGAGAAACTGAAGTCTGGAAAAGTGAAGTGAATTATCCAGGATCACACAGTGGCTAGAGAACTGCAGGTCTAGAATCAAAGCCTAATCTCTTTTGAGTCTATAAAACCCTTTTTATGTTCATCAAAGATAATGTTGAAAGAGGAATGAAGTTACCAAAAGGCAACTGTTGAAAACAGCCAGTTTGTAAAAGGCGGGTGGAACTAGCAACTTCACACCTTTGTCTCTGGTAATGTGGACTGAATAGATAAGGTAGTAGCTTCAGGAGATGGTGTAAAGCAATTAGAACTTAAAATGCTTTAATAGCACCTCAAGCAGTAAATACTTGACCAGTTATGTTACAACTACAAACCTGTATCTGCTTGAGATATTCTAAGTTTGTTTCTGCTGCAATTCTAACACATCAATATCTTGAACAGGATGATTTTGGTATTTTGCATAGGTATTACATCAAATTCTGTCTATTACTAAGCACAATGTGTCCTTGCAACACCCTGACCTCAACTTGTTATCAAATTGTTTCCAAACTACTACACGAATCTGACATTATCCTGCAAACCAATTCTCAACTGATGGTGAGACATATGCATGTGTATACCTTCAATTGTTTTAGTCACAGTGAATAAGAATAGTTTCTTCATTCTCTTGCCAGAGCTAAGGTCAGGCTGTTAGAAAATCATGATTACTGGACAACACTTTATATTCTAAAACCATCACAAACTACTATAATGTGCTTCAGAAATAAGCCTTATGTTTACTCTCATGGCAGTAGTAAGGCCATTTTCCAATTTAAACTTACCTGCTTATGTTACTATTCTTCCATCTGAAGGATTTACAAATGAATTAGTGAGTAACATTGCTCAATTATTCAGTAAAGTATCTATGAGTGTAGCCCCAGTTTGCCAGTGGTACAAGTGAAAAAAGTTACATCAGAAGGTTACAAAGGTTAGTGTGTGTGTGCGTGTGTGTGTGTGTATGTGTGCATGTTATATCAGAAGATTACAAAGGTTAGTTTATATACAAATTTTGTTTAAAAATAAAGAAGCAGTGTATAGAATGTAATTTTAATTACATTGTCATCTAATACAGCTTTCAGCAGGTAGAAAAGTAAATATTTTCAATCATAACTAGATATTCATTTTCACTGATTGGTTAAGTGGCTAAATTTTTTTAAAAAATAATTTCCAATCTCTTAGCAAGAAAATTTGTAAATTGTCCTATCATTTTTTACCATATATTTGTGTTACTGACCATTTCTTGCTTTAAATCAAAATGCAGAAATAAATTCAATGAGGAACCAGAGTTAAAACTGTTAGAGTTAGACAAGTGTTACAAATCTTTATTCAAATAAAAAGTCTAACATCAAAATTGAGTTCATATATGATTGTTATATTAGGTTAAATATCTCTAAGTTGTAACGTATTCATTAGATATTTATATTAAGCAAATGTTTAAAATAAAGTTAATATGAAATCTTGCAAATAATAGTAAGCATATGAGTCCTTGTGGGATTACTTCATTTCTTATAGAATGTCTCATGTAAAATATTCATCAATATGATTTTCTATTTATAGTTTACATAAATTATATGCAGATATTTTTAATATTTTAATTGCAGGCACCATGTAAATTTTAACTTGAAGTCTTCTGAGACAAAACTTATTTTATAGCTAATGTAAACACATAATGAATAAACCTAAAAGAACATTATGTATGTGAAATTACTCTGGAGGTTCACCGCACGTTGTGGTGGTGGTGGTGATGGTTGCTGAAAAGGTTGTGTTGGGGAAAAAATGTTGGAAACAACCGATAGAAGGTATATGAAAACTAAGATCTATTTCTAGTAGCACCTGAAAAAAGAAATTCCCTCTCCCTTCCCTATCACCATCATTTCTTATCTGGGAAAACCCCGAAAAGCAATAACTTGGTTACTGGGGTAACTGGAATCTTTCCATGTGCACCACTTTATAGGATGTTGACAGTACCTTTACTTCTTCAGCAGCGTAGGAATCATTCGCAATTAGCAAGAATAAGTAATTAAATGTAGAAAACTACAGACAGCAGACTTCCTCCCTACATGAGCACCTCTGTACCCTGGTTCTGCTCTAGGGTCTGCTCTAGGGTCTCTGTCTCCCTGAAATGAGGCCTTGTGTCCTTCTCTGCTTTTTTTAATTTTTTTTTATTGTAAACATAATCATCAACAGACAAACATTTTAATAAACAAGAAGCACAAGGAAGAAAATTGCATAAGAAACTTCCAACAGCTATGGCTTAAGAAGGCTAAGTATGCATATTTGCCATCTCTAAGTGGCGAGGGGACAGTGAGGAGACAGTCCTTACTAGAGATACCAAATGAGACATATATACTCAGGCAGCCAAAGAGTTGATTTCCTTTATTTGTGTACCTGCACGTTCACATGTGCTATGTATGTGTTCATATACAAAGGGACACATACATATATGTACCCACACATCACTACATGGTACATACACGTGTGTATCATGAGCATGTTTCAACATGTGTGTACATATGTGGGGATCCCCATATCCATAGTTATACCCACCTAGCTGGCTAGCTAACTACCTATCAGTCATGCATCTTTTCTCTCTTCAGCTGTTAGTGTCTCTTGTGTGAAATTCTTTGCAATTGCTTGTACTATATAGATTATGTGTGTGCATGTCATAGATCCCTTTGAAAATTCAGTGAAGCCTAGAACAATGTTTTAAATGCATTAAAATGAGTTACACAGGAAATGAACTATAGTGAAATTTGTTATTTTTTTAATCTAGTTCACCAAGCCCAGGAGAAGAAATCCTGCTGTATACAATATAAGCTTCTTGAGGGCAAGATTGTTTCACTCGTCTTCATTTCCCCCATGCTCTCTAATACTCAGTAAATACTGATTGACTAACTTTGTTGTCATTGCTGTTTGGTCATTCCAGTCACGCCCAACTTTGTGACTCCATTGGGGGCTTTCTTGGCAAAGATACTGGAGTGGGTTGCCATTTTCTTCTCCAGATCATTTTACAGAGGAGGAAACTGAGGCAAAGAGTGTTAAGTAACTTGCCAAGGGTCGCACAACTAATACATGTCTGTGTCCAGATTTGAATGCAGGTCTTCCTGACTCTAGGCCCAGCACACTATTAGCAGATATTAAAGCATAGGTGCCTTCCCCCAGCTACTGTCATTCATCCCTCAAGGGGAGGGAGTGATGGGAAGCCATTACAATTCTAGCTCTATTGGAAACATCATTAAGCATCCAGTCCTCCAGTTTGTTTGTTTGTTGTTTCTATTGCCCTAGTCCTTTCTAGGACCATTGGGGAAAAGCAGAAGATGCAAGAAGCAGAACTTCATGAGCCCAATGAATCTTTTCCCTACCCTTCATATGACTTTTAATGAGAACAGAATTGCTAGAGCTTACTGGGGTTTGGCAAAGTCTAGGGGCCAGGTTAAGCCTCCCTTTCTCATCCTACTGCTCCAGTTGATCCCCAGGGGTGAAGTCAGAGCATTGATTCTTTCACAACATGTGCCTCATTCTCAGAACACTCAAGAGCAGGCTTCAGTCCAAATCTCAATTTTTTGCTATAAGGAATGACACGGGGCAGGCATTAGGACTCACTGACTTATTAAATAAAAAAGATTTTCAAAACCCACAGAAATGTAGCTAAATGAACAGAAATTGCTTATGAATATTCTAATAAGAAATTAAAGTAATAGCATTTGCTCAAACAAAAAAAAATAAAATAAAGGGGATTAATTACTTAAAATGTGCCATGAGCATCATGAGACTAAAATAATTTTTCCTTCAACTCTTTAATTGGTCTAATATTCTATTGAGATATTCATGATGACCTATAGAGGGAATTCTAAAAAGAGTTTCTGGATCTCTAGAAAGAATTAATAAGAAGAAGAACATTCTGGTGAAGGCAATTTTTTTTTTGTGATGTATCTATGTCTTCCCTTAAGGCATCTTTATAGCCTGGGAGACCTGGATTCAAGTCCTGGCTCCGACCCAAACTGGCTGTGTGATCCTGAGCAAGTCACTGGACATCGCAGGGCCCCAGACACTTTGTGTGATTGCGGATTGCAGAGCAGTTGCAGATCTGCACTGGCAGAGGGAGTTTGTTTCCTCACCTATACCTATAGTTCTCTCTACCTATAAAATCACTATTCTGGTTTAACACAAACTACAAATAAATATAACAAGCCTCTTTGGCTAACAGCTACACGGCAGTTCTCTCAGCCAGCCAATTAGCATTTATTAAATGCCAACTGGGTGCTTGCCACTGTGCTAAGGGTCGACGTCTGATCAAGTTCCTCCAGTTTGCTCTTTACTAGAGTATGTAGTTATGAAAGCATGTGGCTGTGAGCAAAATAATGCATATGTATCTTGCACAGAGGCATATTATTTCTGTAGCTGTGTATATATTCCATCTGTCATCTAGCTAGCTGTCACTCTGTCTTTATGCACACATGTTTATTTTGAACAATGTCTGTGCTTTTATATTTTAAAGGAATTTCATGTGAGGAAACTCCATCCACAAATTAAAATCGCATTTACACTGGAACTTACAGTTATAGAGAGAACTTCAAACGCCAAAAGTTTAAATAATTTGTCCAGGGTCCCATGGTCACTAGCTTTAGAAGCAAGATTTGAACCTAGATCATACTGCTCTGAGCTTAGCTGTCTCTACAATGCGAGGCAGCCTCTTAGGTTTTCTCAATTTACAAAGAAATATATGAGTGCATGCATACACACATATAAACAAGTGTATGTGCGTGTATGTGTGCACATGTATACATGTACATACATGTTAGTATGTGTTACATCTATGTACCTAAAACTATATTGCACTTATATGTGTGTATCTATATATGCACGCATGTGTGTATATACATACTTATACATATATACACACATGCAAACATTTATTAAGCACCTTCTATAAGTCAGGCATTGTGCTCTGTGTGTGTGCGTACATACACACACACGTATATGTGTATGTGTGTATATATATATGTATACATATATATACACATACACACACGTGTATATATATATGTATGTATGTGTGTGTGTGTGTGTGTGTATATATATATATCACTATACCTATTTTGCAGATAAAGAAGCTTCTACTCAGAGAATTGCATGACCTTCCCAGGGTCCCGTGGTAAATAACTATCAGAGGAAGGAGTGCAATCCAGGCCTCTCCTAATACAAGCCCAGCTAACTTTCTGCTACATACCATTGCCTTACAGAATGATATCTGTCGAGGCAGCTAGGTGGCGAAATGGTTATAGCACTGGCCCTGGATTCAGGAGGATCTGAGTTCAAATCTGGCTTCAGACCAAATACTTGACACTTACTAGCTGTGTGACCCTGGGCAAGTCACTTAACCCCAATTGCCTCACCAAAAAAAAGAAAATGATATCTGTCCTGTTACCACATTAATAGTTACTATTTACCTAGGTCAGGGTTGGGGAACCTGCTGTTTCAAGGCCATATGTGGCCCTCTAGGTCCTTAAGTGCAGACTTTTGACTGAATCATTTAGGTCCTTTGACTGAATTGCATTCAGTCAGAGGACCATACTTGAGGACCTAGAAGGCCACATATGGCCTCCAGGCCACAGGTTCCCCACCCCTCACCTAGGTAGATGTGACCATTCTCTTATCCCTACCTTCTGGGTGTGGCTGTCTGTTCTATCAAAGATCTTCTCCAAACAGAAAAGATCTTTTCTTTGCTTAAGCATATAGAGGGAGCTGTACGGAGAGGCATAAGGCTATAATGGATGGATCCAATGTTGGACTTAGAATCAGAAAGAGCTGAGTTCAGATTCTACCTCAGATTATTACTGGATGTATAGCACTGAGCAAGTCATTTAAGTAAATTTAAGTCATTAGGTAAAATGAAGACAATACTAAGACCTACCTAATTGTAAGGCTCAAATGAAATGATATATGTAAAGAACTTTGCCAACATGAAGACTCTGCTAATTATAAACGTTATTGTTATGTTCTCCAGACAGAACTCCACTCCAGTTATAAAATGTTTTATTCTTATTCATTTTCTTAATTATGTTAATTAACAATTGTGTTCTATTAATTTTATAATTTAAATGTTGAGTTCACCCAAACTACATTCTTCTACAATGAACTTCTCCGGTCTTTTTTATTAACACTTACCTAAATCTCATTATCTTTTGCTATGCCATTCATAGAATTTCACTGCTGTAAGAAACCTCCAAAATCATCTGATCTAGCCCCTTACTTCAGATTTGAGGATACCAAGGTCTAGAAATGGGAATTGACTTGTCCGAGTTGGTAACATATCAAAGGCTTAATCCTTGAGTCCCTTGGCTCTCCTTCCACTACAACACACAGAACTCCCTTTGTCCTCTTGGCCCCAACACATAGGGATGGAGAAGCACACACATACAATGACAAGTAGCATTCTGCTGGGAGGCCAAATCCCTTGTCTCCACCTATACCTCTTATGAGACATGTAACCCCGAACATATCATTACCTCTGTGCTTCAGCTGCTTGATTAGTAAAATGAGGCTTCTTGTTCACTGTTTCTACAACAATAACTCCCATTTATATAGTGCTTTGAAGACTGTCTTCATTCTATTAGGGGTCTCTTTAATCCCCACCACACAGATTCCTATATTCATATTGTGGAAATAATCTTCTGAATCCTTGAATCATTAACATGGGCAATAACACATGTTACCTGATTACATTACTGTAAAATGTACATATCCAGATTTCTATTTTTATATATTTATGGGATATGCATCCCAGCTAAACTGATATATTTATTAAGTGCTCAAGGGGCAAATTGGTGTTACAGATAGAAAGCTGGCCTCAGGGTAAGGAAGAAGTAGCTTAAAGACCAGCCTCTTAAGCATAGAGGCTAAGTTATTTACTCTCTCAGAAAACTCTAAGACCATAGTAGATAGCATTTACATAGCATCTTATCTTCTTTGATTAATACAAGAACCCTGGGAAGTCTGTCCTATTATTATATCCATTTTACAGATGAGGAAAATGAGGCTGAGAAAGAGCGTAAGTAGTTTGTCTAAGATTGCACCAACAGGAAGTGTCTGAGACAAGATTGGTTCTTGGGCCTTCCTAATGTGGAAATCTAGTAGTCTACCCATTGAGTCACCTAGGTGCAGAACAGGAACTAATCTTCCATGCTAGTGAGTTTTTCACAAGAAGCTCCGTGCACCAATAGAATCACATCCAGTTTCAAACAACAAAAGAAAAAAATAGCAAGAGAGGCCTACAATGAACATTGGCCACTTGGGTGATTTTTTTCCCTCAAAATTTTCGTGCATAGGGGATTCAGTTCTAATAGACAAGACCAAGCATTCATACGATGAATATTAAATTGGACTACACTTTTCTAAGTTAAAAACCTCACTTCCCACAAGCAAAAGAGTTTGTGGCTATCCACAAACCATTTTGTGTCCAAATTCTCTAGGGAAGCTTGCCTCACCCCTACTCTCAACTCCTACTCCTGAAAAGGAGCTACTGTGGGTAGAAAAATAATTCAATGTCCAAGATACCACTGCAGAAAAGAAAGTAGCATTCATTTTCCATAATTTTTTTGACCTCAGCAGAAATTGCACACAGCCTATATAAGATCATATTCAATAGCCAAGGTCATTTTTTTTCCATCTAATGTCACTGACCTCCATAGCATCATTGCCTCCCAGAACTCATACCTCAAAGTTCTCAAGCACCCTTTCCTTCTCTATGTTCTCCTGTCACTTTCTAGCTTCTGTTTGAAGTAGAGAGTAAGACTGTATACACTTCCCTGTATTCCAGACCTGTATCAGTGAGATTTCTGTTTCGGAGTATGTTATAGAAGGTCAGCTGAGACTGAAGAAAGCCTAACCCATGAGCCCTATAAAACCATCTCCCTAATTCTGTCATACTGTCCAAAATACTCCCTTCCTGAAACCTCTACCCTGGCTTAGGCTGCTCCTCGTCAGCACCTATGGCATTAATCAACTGGGATACAACAAGATTCCTTGGTTCTGTGAGGGCCATACCATACTTTGGCAGCAAGGCTTAGAAGGGTCCTAATTCTTCATAAGTCTGAAAGCAGATGACTAAACCTCATGATCTCTGGAGGTCCATTCTACTTTCAAGATCCTTAGTCCTAGGTCTGTATCCTAAAGAAATAAAAAAAGAAAATGGCCTAAATATACAAAAATATTTACAGCAGGTCCTTTTGGAAGTGGCAAAGAATTGGAACTTGAGAGCAGGCCCATTGACTTGGGAATGGCTGACCAAATTATGGTATATGATTATGAATGAATACTGTTGTTCTATAAGAAATGATGAGCAGGATACTCTTAGAAACACCTGGGAAGACTTAAATGAACTGATGCAAAGTGAAGTAAGCAGAACCAGGAGAACAGTGTACATGCTAATAGCAATATTTTATGATGATCAGCTGTGAATGACTTAGTTATTGTTGGTAATATAATGATCCTGGACAATTCAAAGGACTTATGATGAAAAATGCTATCAATCTCTAGGGAAAGAAGTGGAGTCTGAATGCAGGTCAAAGCATACTTTTTTTTTAAATTGTATTTTGTTTTGGGGGGATCTGTCAACATTATTAACAATGAATATATTTTGTATGACTGCATGTGTACAACCTATATCAAATTGCTTGCCTTCTCAATGGGGAGGAGGAAAATAGAAACTCATTTAAAAAATGAATGTCAAAAATTATTTTACATGTAATTGGGGGGGGAATTAAATCAGAAAGACCTGCTGTTCCCCATTTATCACCACATCCTGAAATCGCCATTTGTTTAAAATAAATTTGAATATGATCATACATTTTGATCTGTTGGGAATGACTTAAAATAAGCACTAGAATTATCTTAATGATATGTACAAGCAATGTTTGGAATCCAGGAAGCATCTATCTTTGAAGGAGATTAATTACTATAAATATTTCCTCCATATGTTCACTGCCCGATACAGAATTATGATGGATATACAAGTTCTGAAGTTCTTATTTTTGTTTCCTTTATGTATACATATATACACATGTATATAATGTATGTGTATGTGTATGTTTACATATACATACACACATATATATATATATATATATATATATATATATATACATACATACATACATATATTAGTTTGCTCTAATTGTATGAATACTTGTCTATACCAAGGATAATCACTGCATGCCTAAAATTAGAAGTTAAAATGTGGGATCAAAGCATCATGACTGGCAAACTGGACAGCACCATCTCTTTTTATATATGAGGAAACAGAACCAGAGGGTGAGTCAGGAAGACTCGAGTTCATATCTGGCCTCAGACACTTACTATCTCTGTGACCTTGGGGAAATTATTTAACTTCTGTCTGCTTCAACCTCCTCAATTGTAAAATAATAGCACCTAACTCAAGCTTGTTGTGTGGATCAAAGTAGACATTTGTCCATCACTTAGCACAGTGACTGGCACTTAGAAGTGGTTAATAAATGCTTGCTCCTTTTCTCTTCCTTTCGTAATCCTTTCTAATCCTCACAACAACCCAATCGGGTAGGTGTTGTTATTATACTATCTGGCACATGAGGCTTAGAGAGATTAAGTGATTTGTTTAAGGTCAGATGTAGTAAATGTCTACATATGTTAAATGTTGTTTCAGTCATTATTCCCATTTTACAGGAAATGAAACTGAATGATGAATAAATAAGCATTTATTAAGTACTTATTTTGTACCAAGCATTATGCTAAGGAAAATACAAAAGATAAATCAGATCCAGTCCTCCAGGGGCTTGAAGATATGCCCTCTCCCCCTTCTCCATGGATATGTTCCCCACTCCCTTTGTACCCTTTTGTATAAATCTTCTCTTATTTGAATGCAATCTCATTGAGGGCTGGCTTGTAATTGCACCCCCATTCCTTAACACAGTGCATGGTACATTGCATGATATTCGCATATGCTCCAGCTATCTAGCTATCTAATGAAGGAGACAACACATATGGGAGAGTAGGGATGAATAAATGTTGTCTTAGTTGGGAAAGACACAAAGTGTGATGAGTGAAACAATAAGCAGTTCATTGATATACCCTTTCCAGAGGCAATGGTCACATTTATTAGATTACAGTACTTGGAACAAGATGCAAAAAAATGGGAGTGAAGTGAGATTATTCAGCAAGGGGACAGAATATAAAATGAATTGGTGAAGAGTCTTCATAGCCCCAGAGAGTTCAGAGCTGTGTCATAACTCTTCCTAAGCATGGTCTTCGAAGTTCTATTTTGGAAGATGGAGCAACGGGGGGGAAGAAAATAGCCAGGATATCAAACAGTTTGTCACTCCCCCAAGTTCAAACATGTAGTAAATGTCAGAAGCAAGATTTGAATCTAAGACCTGCTGAGTCCAATTAGTTTTCTGCCCCTCATGTCATGCTTCTATTTCAAGATGATCTTTTAATCTTAACACCATTATCTAATATCACTTCATTTTTTTCCCATAAAAGCTTTGGGCAATTATAAGTTGCTAAGCAAAATACCGTGCATGTTAACATCTATTCAGGCATGAGCATTGATAACCCATGTAGTTTTTTCAAGGAGTTTCTTATGTTCTTAATGAATGAATTTACCCCAAATAGAATTTAATGTCTTGATAGAATAAACAAAGACAAAATGACCATGGACAGCAGTGAAGGAATCTCTGTCTTTGATGAAATAGAAAAAAAAAAAAAATATATATATATATATATATATATATATATATATATACATAATATATATATATATATTCCTTAAATCAAAGCTTCATGTAACTTTAGTTAAGCCACATGGGTAGTACCATTTCTGTATATAATAAGCCTTCTAGCTTTTCAGGGATATCAGTCATTTGTAATCCCTCAGAAATTGTTTCATCCATCAAATGTTGAGTAAACCCAACAGGCACTAAGTCTTTTTTATGCTGTATAGGAAGTCAAGTGAAAACTGGTGCTAAATATATGTTCCTCCTGACTCCTATGTGAGGAGTCATAGGAACATAGATTTAGAGCTGAAAGAGATCTCAGAGCCCATCTAATCCAACCCCCTCTTCTTAAAGATAAATTAACTGAGCTTTATGAAAGCTAAATGGATTGCCCAGAATCACACAGATAGCAATAGTCAGAAGAAGGATTTGAACCTAGATGTCTCAATGCAGAGTCAGTGCCCATGTATTACACCACATAGGCCCTCTAGCTCAGCTTCAGTAAGAGGAGGGGAGAAGCTCCTCTGCTGATAGCCTTAGATTGTTCAGATAGAAGCTATTACAGATTAACTATTCATTGATTCACTTAAAGGTACTTCACACCCATCAAATTGATGAGACATGCAAATTGAAGGAATACACACACACACTCACACACACACACACACAACACACACACACACACACACACACACACATCAAATGGCAAAGATGACCCAAAAAATGAGATAATGATTGAGGGGCTAAAGAAAGATATCAGTAAGTTTATGAATTGCTCTGACCATTCCTCAAAACAATTTGGAATGTGAAAAAACTTATATAGCTATTCATAGCTTTGATCTACCAATATTGGGCATGTATGACAAGCAGATCAAAGACAGAGGGTAAAGTCCCACATACACCAAAATATTCATGGTAGAACCAAAGTCAGTGCTCATCAATTGAGAAACAGCTATAGTTGAATATCAATGTGCCTTCAGGAACAATAATAGAAACATGGGAAGATTTGTATGAAATGATGCAGAGTGAAGAAAGCAGACATAGGAAGACAATATTTACCATGACTAAACAAGTGTAAAGGGACAACACTAAACAGCTTCAGAATTCAAATAAATACATTATCCCTTCTTGATTCCAAAGGTCTAACAACATAACTACCACAGTGAATCATGGATGCAAGTGTTACATGTGCTGTCAAACATGGTATATATATGTATGTGCATGTATGTGTGTGCGTGTATACGCACACACGTACACACACACACACACACACACACACACACACATATATATATATATACATACTAATTTGTTTCACAGAGGTGTTTGTCTTTATTATAGAGGGTATTATGGGAAGGGGATAGAGAGCATGGTTGTTGGAAAGACAGTGATGTAAAAAGAAAAAAAATCATGCATAAAATATCCAATTCAACCATCTTTCTTAATCCTTCCCAACTGGACTCTGCTCCTTAGGATCTTAACCTCTAAAAGGCAAGCCCTTGCCTTATCTGCCCAGAAGAGTACTCCATATCATTAAGGTATATTGCAGTTACCATTCCATTCCAAGTCCTTTGACTACAAATCCAAGGTTCCTTCTACTATGGGAGCCCAAAGTGGAGTAGAATGCAGGAAGAGAGAAAAACATGGAATGTATTGTTCAAGGAAGAGCAGGAAGGTCCATGTCCCTAAATTGAAGATTTCAGAGTATTGGGGAGGTACATCATAATATTGCACAAGGGCATGGTCTTCAGGCTTTCCAAAGCATCATCAAACAGGACAGGGACAGATCAAGAACTTGAGTTCTTCTTTCCCCAACTAGATCATAAGCTACTTAAGGGCAGGAACTAGGTTTATTACTTTTTTTGAATCCCGCAGGATCCAGTATTGGACCCTTAGCAGGCATTCAAAAATATTCCTTAGAACTGTGCCCAAAGAGTCATAAAACTGTGCATAACCTTTGATCCAGCAATACCACTGCTAGGTCTGTATCCCAAAGATATTAAAAAAGAAAAAAGAAAGGACCTATTTGTACAAAAATGGCAGCTCTTTTGTGGTGGCTAAGAATTAGAAATTGAAAAAATGTCCATCAATTGGAGAATGGCTAAAAAAGTTGTGATATGTGATTGTGGTGGAATATTATTGTGCTATAAGAAATGACAAGCAGGTTGATTTCAGAAAAACCTTGAAAGACTTATGTGAACCAATGCAAAGTGAAGTGAGTAGAACCAGGAGAATGTCGTGCAGAGTAACAGCAATATTGTACAATGAACTGTGAATAATTTAGCTATTTTCAACATTACAATGATCCAAGACAATCCCTGCTATCCACCTCCAGAGAAAGAAATAATACTATCTGAATGCAGACTGAAGCATGACATTTTCATTTTTCTTTCTTTTATTTTTTTCATTCAATCTTATTGTACAAAATGACCAATATGAAAATGTTTTACATGATTGCATATGTATAACCTATATCAGATTGCTTACCATCTCATCAAGGGAGGGTGAGTAGAGGGGGAAGGGAGGAATAGAATTTGGATCTCAAAGGTTTTTTTAAAGTTTTTAAAATTGTTTTAACATGTAATTGGGGAAAAATAATATATTGTATTAAATTTAAAAATAAGCTATATAAA
Source organism: Phascolarctos cinereus (assembly GCF_003287225.1). Classification (NCBI taxonomy): domain Eukaryota; kingdom Metazoa; phylum Chordata; class Mammalia; order Diprotodontia; family Phascolarctidae; genus Phascolarctos; species Phascolarctos cinereus. Next base: position 27,906,097 of record NW_027556180.1, read on the forward strand.
TATGTTCCTTGGAAGAACAAATTTAAATTGTATTTTTGTGTTGGATAAAGCAGAAGAAATACACACTGCTAAGCAAATTGCCTAAGAGAGAAGCTATTAAAATTGAGAAAGAACTGTATTTCATTACTGTCAAATTATTCAACTAAACTGGCCTCATTAAGTATGGTTAGGTAAAAGCTGTAGTACCCACTCAAAACTGTATTTTCCTTCCTGTTTTCATTTTGCTTTATTAACACTCTATAATATGATCTTGGACCATGGCATTATTTATAGAGAAGATTTGTTTAGTACTTCTCATAGTCAAAGAACTTCATTTAAAAAAAGAGAAAGGAAAGAAAACCTAATTTTATACACTAATTCGCACACGCACACACACACACACACACACACACACACACAATCTGTGGCATTCATATGCTTGGGGCTTTCCTGGAGGCTACTTTTTAATAAAGAGTAGCTCCCTAAGAGTGCAAATCTAGCTTCCTCTTGAGCTGGATATCCAGAGGGCTCTATTTGAAAGAATATGATGGAAGGAATGGAATGGAAATTCAGAGAATAGTTCTAAAGTAGAGTAAGAGTGTCTGTACAAATCAGCCCCTGTGGCTCAGGTCAACAAAGGCTAAACATCATTTTGACACATAGAGAATCCATTGGAGGCATCTTCTTCCACCCCTGTAGTCATTCTCTGCCATTTCAAGTCATGCAGCCTAAATAAATGACAACTCAGAGGTCTGAAAGCAGTGGCCAATATGTCGTCTAAGCCACAGTCAGTGATCTTGGAAAGATTCTGGAGAAAGGGAGGTGAAGGAAGCATAGGAGTGGAGAAGGAGGAGAGCTGTTGTGATTTAAAAAAAGGAAAAGAATAGAATCTGCAAACAATAGACCAGTGAACTTGACTTTGATTCCTGGCAAAATATTAGAACCTACTCATAAAAAAGATAGTTTGGGAGCATCTGGAAAAGAGAAGGGTGAGCATAAAGAGGCAATGTGGCTTCATCACTAACAGGCCATGCCAGACTAACAAACTTCCTTTCATCTGATTATGATTTTTGCTTTATATAGCATTTTCCCAAATAACAAGCAATTGTTTTCTCTTCCTCCTCGTACCTCCCTATCTCAAGTCTTGCCGCACTCCAGTTCATTCTCCACTCACCTGTCAAAATGATCTTCCTAAGCACAGCTCTGACCACGGTCACCTCCTTATTCAATGAACCCCAGGGGATCCCTATCACCTCCAGAGTCAAATATAAAATCCTATGTTTAGAATTCAAAGCCCTTTCATAACTTGTTCTCCCTGCCTTTCTAAGGCATCTTGTACTTTACTCCACCCTCCCACTCCAAACTGAGCCACTGGCATCGGTCACCTTGCTCTTCCTTTAACAATACATTCCGTCTCCTGACTGTGCATTTTCATTGGCTCTCTCCCATTCTTGCAATCTTCTCTCTTTATGTAAACCTCTTGAATTCCTGGGCTTCTTTCAAGTGCCAGCTCTAATCACACCTTCTGCAAGAAGCCTTTTGTGATACACCTTAATCCTAGAGCCTTCTTTCTTTTTTCTCTCTTTCATCCTGTATGTGTCAAATCTGTTCATAGTTATTTGCATGTTGTCTCCCCCATTACACCAAGAAAGGAGAGTACAGAAGAAGGGGGGAGTGGGAGGGAAGAAGAAGGGAAGGGAAGGAAGAGCAAAGAAAGGAGAGCAAAACTCTTGTAACAAATAGTCATGGTTATAAAAACAAATTATCATGCTATCCATGTTCCAAAATGTAGGACTGGTTCTGACTCATGAGTTCTTCAAGTCTTCTGTCAGGAGGTAAATATCATCAGTCCTTTTAAATCACAGTTGGTCATTGTATTGATCAGTGTTTTGTTTCTTTTTTTTCCTGAAAGAATAGATAAAACCTTGGGATGAATATAAGATTATATGTAGTAGGGATAAACTAAGATCTTGATAGGCAATATGTCATGGTGGAGAGGATCCAGTTGGAGTCAGAAAGACTTGAGTTCTGGGCAAGTTCCACAAAGTACCTCAAACAACTGCACAAGTTTTTAATTTGAAGGAATTGTGGATCTGTATTGAGGATCACTAGGCCAATAAAATCACAAGTATGAACAAAGAACAGAATCTTGTGCTTGGATTGAAATAGTTATCTTCTTATGCACAAGATGGAGAAGGCACAGCTAGATAGGGCATTTGAAAAATAGGTGAAGGTTTTAGCACCTGCAATACAACACGATGATGTGAAGGTAGCCAAGAAAACTAAGGAAATGTTGGGCCGAATTGAAAAAAGGCATAGTATTACGGATTAAAGAGCAAATAGCCCCACTGAGATTCATTTCGGTCGGATCATATTTAGAGTATTGTGATTAATTCTAGGTACCACATTTTATAGAAGAAGAAAGAAAGAAATTGACAACAAGAGAGTACTCAGTGGAACGCAACCGCAATGATTAAGGGCCCCTAGACTATGCAATACAAGCATCGTGTGAAGGGCTAGGAATGATCAGCTTGGAGAGGGAAAGATTTTGGTTCGGTCCAAATTTATCACAGGGATGGGGAACCTGCAACCTCAGGGCCACATGTGGCCTTCTAGGTCCTCAAGTGTGGCCCTCTGACTGAATCCAAACTTCACACAACAAATCCCCAGGTTTCCACTTCTGGAGTTGGCTTCAAGTACTTGAAAGGCTGTCGAATAGAAAAGAGATTAACTTGACCCCAGACGCCAAAACTAGAAGCATTAGTAAAGAGCGTTAAGAGGTGAATTTAACCTTGATATCAGGAAAAATTTCCTAATAATATTAGTAGCTACCATTTATGTAGGGATGTAAAGCTTGTTTTTAATATGTTAACTCATTTTATTCTCACAACAATCCGGTATGTTAAGTTCTATCATTATCCCCATTTTACAAGTAAGGAAATTGAGGCAGCAAGCTTTCAATAAAGGCAGGATGGCCATTTGACAAGTAAGTGAAAAAAGGGATTTTTATTCAGGTCTGAGACACATTAGATGACCACTCAGATTTCTTACAAATCACCAGTTTAAAATTCTCTGAGCCACTGAAGTGTTTTTTTTTTGTTTGTTCGGTTGGTTGGGTTTTTTTTAATTATTATTTGTTTGTTTTGTAGTAAGACATTTGATGAGGAATAGATGTGCAGGTCCCTAGTGTCCTGAAAGAATTCACTCGGGCAGTCCCCAAGTTAAAGAAAGGCATTTATTGGGGTGATACATCCAAGTGGCCTGCTCCCTGTGAGGCAGAGCCCCAGTGGGCTCTACTCCACATGGGAGGCAGAACATGGGCCACAGGCCCTGCTGCCCATGGGAGGCAAAGGAGGTTAGCTAGGTTAGAGATATGGTTTAAATATAATTTTATGGAATGGGGGAAAGGGAAGAATGGGAGGAGCAAGCATAGCTCCAAAATGCCTGGTATATCAGGTAGTCTGGAGATGATAAGGAAAGAGAACAGGAACGAGGAGGGGAAGAGTTGTTCTGGAGTTGAAGGTGCTTTGTGAAAGCACACAGATAAATCCATGGTGGGGGCTTCTGTGCATAGTCTTCTTTCATCACTTTTCTGGCTGGTCACATCCTGCATCTTATCTCCTATCTCTCCTCCCGCTTACTCCATCTGCCTCAAGCACTCTTTTCTACCTCATCAACTGGCATGATCAAAATAGTATTTTTGGAAGATTATTTTGATGTTTGATAAAAGATAAGATTGGATAAATTCAAGTTATATAAAGTTAAATTCAGGGAACCCGATTAGGAGGCTGTTGCAATCGTACAGGTGTGATAGGTTTGAGGCTTAGTAATATGAACTTGGAGGTTGAAATAAAAATAGAAGAGAAGGGGTAGATTTGAGATAAATCACAAAGGAAGAACTGACAGTACTTGGTAAATTTTTGTTTTGGTCATGAGCGTCACAAAATAGAGAGAAGTCAAAAATGACTCCCAAACTTTGAGCCTGGCTACTATCGAAATAATTGTTAGGAATTAGTTAGGAATACAGTTAGAAATATAGATGATTTTGTCAGAAAGATGATGAGTTCATTTTTATTAATATTGAATTGGATGGGATAGCTACATGGTAATACCCAGCAAGTATTGGAAATTAAAGCCTGAAGTTGAATAGAATGGTCAGGAGTAAAGATAGATAGATAGATAGATAGATAGATAGATAGATAGATAGATAGATAGATATAGATATAGATAGATATACATATACATATACATATATAGATACACACATACACATACATATGTTGGCAGCCTCAGGACAGAGAGATGATCTGAAGCTTAGTGAGGAGATAACGTCTTCCAGAAAAAGATTGGAAAGGCTCAGGGAATTAACCCTAGTAAATGCTTACGTATGGAAAAAAAAAACAATCCAATGAATGGTCAGACAAAGGGCAGGGAAAGAGCTGTAATGACCATGCAAGCCAAAAAAAAGGAGAGTATCACAATAAAGGTAGTCTCACCACTGTCAAATGCCATCGAGAAATGAAAGGCAATCATGCTGAGAAAATGATATTGGATTTCTTTGACCCTTAGTGATCTGCAAAAGAGGTTGTAATTATAGTGCAGGGAGAAGAATCCAGACTGCAAGAGGTTAATGAGTCCACGGATCATACAAGTGGTGGGACCTGGTGCGTCTTGGTTCAATGTTTAGCATTAACTGGCACATGTGTGGCATGTTCATCAGGCATCTGCCTGATGAGAATCTCAACAAAACTGGATATGAAAGATACAAAGAAGGTGTGAGAGAGGCATTTTAAATAAAGAAGTGCCGAGACCGGGTGATAAAATAGAGATAGGGATGAAGAAGTCATAGGTGCCTTAAATGTTTCCGGCTTGGGATGTAGGCAGAATGATGGCATCACTGATAGAAATGGATTATCATCTCTCCTCAGAGCTCCACATCACCAACTTTGTGCTGCATGTTATGCTTGGATGTTCTCTAGGTGGTTCCAAATTAGCATTTACAAAAACAACTTACCTCTCCCACAAAATTCACTCTATACTGTTTCCTATTTCTGCTGAGGATAGCACCTTCCTTCTAGTCAGCAAGATCTGCACCATTACCATGTATCTATTGGGCATCTACCTTGATGTCTCTTGGCATCTCAAATTCAATATTTTCAAAATCAGAATTAATTATGTCTCCTCTGAAAATCATCTCTCTTCTGAACTTGCCTGTTTCTGTTGAGGCCACCACTATCCTTTCAGTCAACAATGTTTGAGACCATGAATCATTATCTACTCTTTCTTCTTCTTCACTTTTCATCCTGCTGTGGAGTGGGGATATTGGATATGGATCTAATTAGTTACAAAGTGTTGTTCATTTCTCCAGTCCTTCCCCTTCTCTCACATAATTACCAACCTAGTTCAAGCCACAGTTCCTTTCACCTGTATTCCTATAATAACCTACTAAAGGTGTCCTTGCCTCCAATCTCTCCCATCTACCTTCCTAAACTCTCCCAGTCTCTCCCAAACTACCCTTCATATAGTTCTTAAACTGACAAAATTAAACATGTCTGACCATATCACTCCCTGCTCAAGAAATGTCACTGGCCCCTTATCATTTCTGGGATAAAATGCAATCTCTCCCCCTTGGCATTTAATCCCTTCATAATCTGACTCCAGTCTATAGGCTTACTACCCTTCATACATTTTTTTTTGTTCTAACATCACTGACTTACTTGCTTTTCCATAGAATCAATATGTTCTCTTTGCCTTCCTCACAGAGGCTTTGTCTCTCTTACCTAGAAGTTACTTCTGCCCACTTATATTCTGTCTCCTAGAATCTCTAATGTTCCCTCTCTGGACTTCTTTCTATTCCTTATAACCAAGCTGGAAAGTCAATCATTCTAGAAAAACAAAAAAGAGGCCAAATCTGGATTAGCTGTTGCAAATATGTTACTATAGAAAATGTTTTCATTTGGATCCCAGGGAATCATTGCAAACGCAAACCACTCTTCATTATGGATGGCAAAAGAGCATGAGCGTGAATTCCCTTATGTTTATGCTTTTTTGAAGTCCGTAATGAAGGATGGCTTGTGTAAGTTTCCTTATTAGTGGAAGACATAGGTAATGTCATAAACAAGATTGGGAGCCACACCTCCCTCAAAGGAACTGAAATACAAAATTGGAAAAGGTTCTTGATTATTTGTTTTCTATGACAGGACAATGGTGAAAATAAATTGAGCCCTACAGAAATGATAATAAAATTTCCAAGGAGCACGCTACTTGTGACGCAGAAGTAATGAGGAGGTGAGCACACCGGTAGTAATCAAAGTTAGCTTAAAAATGGAAATGGCTCTTTATTTGGCCTGCATATGGGTGCCACAGCGATGGAAACTGACAATTAATTATTTGTTCACCTTCACCTTCTTTGTGGATATGATGGTCACTCAGATGATGATATTATCTAATAAAAAAGGAGGAAAAGTTACAGACTTGAAAATTAGACTCAGTCAAGGAAGCCTAAATAAATAGCAATGGTAAAAACCACCATCAACTGATATAAGAAATGTCATTGATAGAGTGAAGAGTTGTGAATAATTGCAAGATAGTAAACCTGGAAGACTGGAAGAAAGGAAAATTGTTAGAAATAAGGAAATTCAGAAGAGGAGTGGTCTTTAGAGAGGAGACAACTGCTTTGAAAATCTTCAGCATGAGATATCTATGGGGCACCAAGGTAGAAATGTCTAAAAGATAGTCGGTAATATGTGACCAGATCTCAAAAAGGACCAGGCCTGGATATATAGATCTGGGAGTCATCCATGTAGAAATGATAACTAATATTAAGGTCAGACTACTGGACCAAACAAGATGTATTTAGAGAAATGATTTAGAAGAAACTAGTTCTATAGCCAGAAAATATGCATATTTTCCATTTTAATATTCTAAATGTGAAGACTCAGTTGAACACCCTGTCATCTTTGATAATTATTCAACAGAAATATTATTCTCCTGGGAACATCTCCCCTCATTTCTATAGGTCTAGCACATAGGCAGATGAATGGAAGTCGTATTTCCAAACAGGATAAAAACAAAGTGCGGAGATAAAGAGGAACCACAGGGTAAGAGAAAGAAAGACTAACGAGGTGTGTTCTATGGCTATTAATAAGTTTCCCCACCAACAAAGGTGTCTGCAGCAGGCTGATATGAAGCCCATTGTCCAGGGATTGTACAGCAGATGTTGGCTACCTTTGCCTGAGTTAAGAAAAATTGTAGTCTTTCTTTTGAGTGGCAGCAGCCTGGGCAAAGCAAAAATATTAGAAAAAGTTTTAATAAAAGAGAAGTGTGGGGGGAACCAAACCAAAACAAAAAAAGCTATGATACATTCAAGTCAGGCTTTCCCCCAAGTAAGAAATAAGCCAGGACTCCAAATAGCAGTGAAAATATTGAAACCATACAAAGATGTTTTAGGCATATGGAGCATGAATGTCAAACAAGTCCCCAAAGCTCATATTGCAATGGCTTGCACAATGATACCTCACTCACTAATACAAACCACAAATTTGGACAACTTTTTAAGACAAGAGCAAGTAATATGCTTAACAAAGGGGTGTTAAGCCACTGCCCAATTACTTAGAGCACAGTACAGAGGTCATTTTGAAGACTATAGATAAGGGCTCTGGGGACAGAGTAGGATGCCTAATACATGATGCTGTGAATTTATATGGAGTGCACACAAATGAAAGGGGAGTAGACCTCAGAAACCAATTATCGAAATTCCCTCCATGCCAAACACCAACACTACCCTGGCAGAAGCAAATCATTTCTTAATTCCTTGGTCGTGGATTATGTATTCACAGGATTCATTTTGAACTCTTCATATGAATGTGAATTTAATGAGCAGTTCATGAATGATGACTTTTCGTTAATTACCACATAATCTCAGTTAAAAAAAAAAGGTACATTCTCCATTTTGGCCCATTCTATGAGGATCAGTAAATAAAACTATAGAACAATTGATTCTGCATGTTGCTTGGAAACCTTGGTGTTGATATGACAACCCTGGCATAATAAATTGGATCACCACTTTCTTTCCATTTACATGGAAAAATTGTATATTTTCAGAAGCATAATCTACTTTTCTATCCACTAGTCTATAGTGACATCTACAGAAAAGAATGAGAAAGGGAAAAAGAGAGAGACAGAAGTGTAAAAATCAAATGTAAAATGTGTTAATATTGTAGACTTCTACAAATATATATATATATATATATATATATATATATATGCATACTATGCATGTGTTAATATTTGCAATAAGAAAACTTGTCAAATAATATACAATCTGAAAGCACCTAATTTATAAGAGCTTTCATGTGAGATAGAAGTGAAAACTCTGGCCAAAAGGAAATTCCCCAACAAAGTGAATCACTATAATTTCTAAAAGAAATAAATATTTCCTTCACAAGGGGCCCTGAATCTTCAGTGTTTTCAGTAGTATAGTTAAATTTCAATAATCTCAGTCATACCTTGCTTCTGTTTTGCTGTAGCAATATATCACATTTGAAAGGCAATCCTGAGTTATTTTTCTCATCATAGTCTGATAATTTAAATAAATAAGGCTTCACACCAGAAAGCACTTTGAGCAATAAAACAAACTCCCTGGTCTTTTGGCTATATCAAATCAATTATAGATGCGGTCTCCCTTTCATTTTTAATTTACCATGAAATCGATCTTCCTTGTCTACAGAGAAGGGATCTAGAGGCAAATGAGCTTTGCTCCCAAGAACCAATACCCAAAATTTTTCTAATTTAGCCTCAAAGATGAGTATGAAAACAACTCAGTCATATTTGTAAGGATCATTGGGAGGATGTGGAATTGTAAGAAGGAAAAAAAGGAAGTCACTTCCCATAGAACCTTAGAGAGGTTATTATTGTTGTTAATAGAATAATTATTTAATAATTATCCATGTCATTATTTATCATTGATTTAATAACAATTACATAATAATTAATTAAAATACAATCATCATATATTATTAAATAACTCCAATCATTATTCAAAAACTATTGATCTAATAATTACCAAGTAATCATCAGTAATTGATTATTAATCTGGTAATTAAATTATTTGTGTATTAAAACTGATCTCTTAAACTAATTTGAAAGGTTTGAGTTAAATATTTCATTTGAAACAACATTAAACATGAAAACAAATAACTGTAGCTTGAATCATAGGATCAAAGATGTAGACCTTAGGGGCCATATATTTCAATCTCATTATTTTGGAGGTGAGGATCCTGGGACACAAAGATTTGGATCTCATTAAATAAGTCAACAAACATTTATTAACAACTATATGTGTATTAAGGAGGGACTCCTTTTAAAATTGCTGATCACAATTTATACATGCCTCTTGTTATCTTGCACAGCTTCTCCCCATGTCTTGCTGTCAGGGCTTTACAAGGGTCTCACCCAATGTGCTGGAGATCTTCCTCTTAATGGCTGGGCATTTCAAGATGCCAGTAATGCACATGGGTTGTCTTGTTATCTTTTGCTCTCACATCATTGTTTGACTGGCCCATAGACTTTTATGTCCATGCTTTTCTTCAATATGATGATACAATGAATGAGTGCATGAAGAATTAAGAATCATTCTCTGCTTACACATCTAGGGGAGTGGTAGCCAGGAAGGACTGTTCTGGACAAAGAAGTCAAAAGGAATTGTCACTGGAGCTAAAGGGTGCCTGTCCTTTCCAGAAATGTTGATGTGACTGCTATTCAGAGTGTAGCATCATAGGGATGAGAACCCAAATTCTGGTCCAAAATACAGACTAGAAAGCAGGAGACATGGCCTGAAGATGGCAAGAAAGAGATAAAGTGAGCCTGAGACTCTGCAGGATGACAGGAGTGATCACCGACCCAATCCCAGAGCGGCTAAGTGACAGCCCATCTATTTTCCCCCTGTATAATTCTTGGTAAGATCCCTTGTTGGCATTACACTGGAAATTCTCATGCCCCACAAAGGAGTGCGCTACTGCCATTTGCGTGACCTGCATCTATCTTTAGTTCCTCACAGACTATGGCATCTCATGCTTTGGAGCATCACTGTAAATATATTACTGTAAACAAGAAGAGAGAAGCCTGGAGGGTCATTAACAGTCCCAGATAATTTCCCAAAGGCAGTCTAGCCCAGAATGAAATAGGAGAAAGAGAGCTAAGCTGAGTTGCCTTTGGGAAATTGCATAGTGCTTTAAGTAACTCCAAATTCCTTCCAGAAACAAGAGGACATATTTTAAATACAAATAGGGATACAATGCAAAATAGGGTTTTGTTTACACTGCAACTGAGAGGTTTGTCTTGGTAAAACATGTATACCCATAAACATACAAACACATTATGATCTCCCATCACATCATGCCAACAAAGTTTTTTCTCATCTTTTCCAGTTGCAACTAAAAATGAGAGAGAAATCTGGCTTCTTAAATATTCCTTCTAATTTAAGCCCTTCCCCTCCAAAAAAGTGAAGAGGTAAATACTTAATATAGGCAATAAATTCCCATGCATAAAATCTATGTAATGAATTGATCGTTTACATTCTAACATACAAAGCATCCTCTAACAAACTAGAGGCTAATAATACTGGCTCCAAAGGGGAAGGTTTGCTGTCTTCTCATTGATATGGTGAAGATCAGACTATCTCTAGATTTCTATTACAATATATAATAATGGTCTTCTTCCTACTTTAAATTCTAGCTAAAATGTTTTTCCCCCAATGGTTTTCAGTAATGTTTTCCTCACCCTGCTAATCAGAAATCCTTTTTGTTACTTTCACAAACCCATCATAATTTCAATTCAGTCAAATAAATATGAAATGCCACCTGCCTACTATGTTTAAAGTGAAAGGCTAGGTGCTCTGGATAGAAAGACTCAACTGAGACAGTCTCTAACTGCAATCTTCCTGAGGGAAGGCACACTTTGGGTTTTGATTGTGTCTGACTTGATGGCCTCTATCATCCCTGATTTGACCATTTTTTTTTCTTTAATTAGCATGCATTTTTTTCTCTCTCCCCCATCTCTCCATTCATGTGAAAATCAGGAGAAAAAAAATCCATCCTGGTAACAAATACGAATAATCAAGCAAAGTAAATTCTAATACTTTTCTATGATCTATGATTCTTAGTTTGATTCAAGTTTGTGTACAGACTGTACTCATGTACTGGAATGTAACCTTTGTGAGGGAAAGAACCATATTTCCTGTACCTTAGTATCTTCTAGAGACTAGCATAAGTCTTTGAAAATATTAGGCATTTTTGGGGGCAGCTAGGTGGTGCAGTGAATAGAGCTCTGGCCCTGGAGTCAAAAAGACCTGAGTTCAAATCTGGCCTCAGACACATAACACTCACTAGCTGTGTGACCCTGGGCAAGTCACTTAACCCCATTGCCGAAAGAAAGAAAGAAAGAAAGAAAGAAAGAAAGAAAGAAAGAAAGAAAGAAAGAAAGAAAGAAAGAAAGAAAGAAAGAAAAAGAAAAGAAGCAAAAAAAATTAGGCATTTTTAAAAATTGAAATCCTCCTGCTGGGGCTTGCAGGAAATCTGAACAGCGAGGCAGAAGAACTCAGTTCTAATTCCCCTGTTGCACTCTGTCATTTGAAATAAATAAATGATGCTAATGATCAAGTCTCTGATATATAAAAAGGGGCCTGGGCTTAGGGTGGAGGGTCAGTGATAATATATACTTTGACTTTTTCAATCAGTTGTTGGGAAGGGAAACTAAGTTGATGCATGAGAGAAAATTCAGGAAAAAAAAATAAAGGGAAATGGAAATAATGGGCCATTAGCACAACTAAAAGGAACTTTGAAGGCCTAACCCAAGGTTCTAAAACAGGCTTGTAGAATAATTGGCTGCTCTAGGCAGTTCCATCCCCCTCATTCCTGGTGTCAGGAGCTGCCCTTCCTCTTCTAATGGCACAACCTCTGTTAGTCTGTCCGTGACCTGATGATGGCTTCCAACGCTCTGTGTGATAGAGCTTGTCGAGTGCTGGGGTTTCTCCACTACCTTCACAATCACATTAGGATTCAGTCATCACCCACGGATCTTGCCCAGCTCAATCATGGGGAACCTGAAATGAATAGGACTTACTAGATGTAGTTGCAAAATGGGAAGGGATGGAGAAACTTGGATAGCGATGGAGGAAAGGCCAATGCTGCAGTGTGAAACACACCAAAATAATGGATTTTTACAAAGCTTATTTTGCTTTTGTCCAAAACTGTGATTTCATCACTAGAAGGGACTCCTGATATGGAATTTCCCCCACCCAGTACAGATGGGCACATTGTCTTTAATTTGTAGGCGTAAGAATATTGCCTGAGGACACTAAGAGTTTAAGTGTTTTGCCCAAAGTCAGCAAACTAGTTAGGAAGTGGAGAAAGACGACTTGAAAGCAGATCTTCTTGATCCAAGATCTTCTGTCTCTCTAAGGACTTGGAGGCCTTTAAGTCAGCATTGGACAGAAAGGAGAAGCTTCAGCCCCAATAACAGACCATATATACATACTACCAAAGTTTGATGGCTAGCACAGAGTGTTTCATCGTGTAAAGGAAAACAGTCTGAAGACAGTTGGCCAGACTTCTGAAAAGAGGCTGGGGGGGGGGGGGTTGAGAGTGGCCAGGACGCCATTCAAACATGCCTACAGCTGCCTCTTTGCATTTCTTGTTGGGGGATGGTTTTCTTCTCTCTAACTTTCCTGCCCACTGGGTCACATTATTCATGTCAGTCAGAATCCATTCATCAAATAAAGGATATTCACCTTGCTTCCTCCATATAAGTCAGCCAATGTCTTGCTGATGAGGGTTTGAGAGGTTGGGACCCCTCAAAAAAACTGAAGTACAAAATGTGTCGTCTGGAATGAATTCACAAACTCAAGCAATCTCAAGCCAAGTTGCAAAAAGTTTATTGTTACGCTTTTCAGCAGGCAAGGATTCTTAAGGAACCTGCAATCTTAAAACAGTGTAGCTAAAGTTTATATAGCATAAAATATGACAAGATGTGTCAAATATGCTAACTAGGTGATTTAGGGAGGGATTAGGGAGTGGTTAAGGAGCGGTGAGTTCTTAAAGAAACATGCACTTCTTGTATCTACCGCACAGGCGTCTTACCCAGAGTTCACTGGGAAAAGCCCACAAGGGGGGCCACATGGAGGTGTGGTTTTAGGCCTGCTATGTCACTAAGTCAACTAGAGTTCAGGGTAACTGAGCGTTGTCCAGTCTGCCACCAATCAATGTCTTGTTTGACAAGATAGGTTTAGGCAGTATACATATGTCTTAAGTCTACAAAACAGTTAATGAGGAGCCCAGGATGTAGATAATGAGGTAGGGTGGTAGGAGACAGTCCATTGGGTAAAAATATCTTTATGACCCAGTGCAAAGCCAGTTCAAACTAATAAATCCTTCAGGTGCTGTTTGGAGCTGCACCAGGGAGAGAGATAAGGGTCTTGCTGGGGCCCACTCATGAGTAATTGCTAAGCACAGGGTCCTTGGGCTGGGGAAAAACTGTCAGAGATAGTGTTTCTGAGGCTAGAGAGAAATTGGGGTCCAAGTACAAGCACCCAAACATAAGCACCCAAGTATAAGCACCCAAGCACCCCAACATTGCCAATGTGCAACAGGTAGCATAATCAATCTGGCTCCACATGTCCCTGGCAGCAGCGCCTCTTCTTAAAGAATCATTGGAAGCTAGAGAAAGAAGGAAAAATGTGTTTCCTAGATATCCAAGCCCAATGACCAGGAAGTTCAGAACAAAGAAGAGATTAACCCTGGGCAGTATGGATAATTGGATGTATTTCCTAATAAGCTTGGTACCTGGGTCAGGGAATCTTCTGGGGATAGAAAGGTCTTCTGACCAAGCCTCTAGAAAGGAACAGGCCACTTGATAAAGGAAAAAGAATGTCAAGAAGGGTCTCTTCTTACTCCCCACCCTTCTGATGCTATGGCTGAGGCAAAGGTCTGTTCTAAAAGGAGCTATTTTTAAAAGTCTCTGAAGCTAAAAGAGCACATAGAGCCCACTCTGCTCATGAAGAATCTACAGTGAAAACAGCAACATGGTATCATGGATAGGAAACTGGACTTGGAGTCTGGAAGACCTAGATCAAATCCTGCCTCAGTTACTAGCTGCATGACCCTGGGAAAATCACTTTAACCTCTACGTCCCTCAGTTTCCTCTTTTAAAAAAAAAGAGGGGGTTAGACTTAATGACCTTTAAGTTCCCATGCAGCTTTAAATACATGCTTCTCTGACTTTAGCTGAATCTGAGTTGGAAGGAGAGAGGAACTTTCTAGTCGTGAGCCCGTCAAAGCCATGTGTTGCAATATTTACACAACCAGGAGAGTTCTACCCAACAGAGCAGCATATGGCAGAGTCCACACACCCCATGGAGCAGTCAAGAGGAGTAACATCAAACTGTCCAGCAGAGGCTATCAGTCAGGTAGGACAGTATCCAGCAGAGGGAGCAGTGTCCAACAGAGACCATGCGTGTGGTACCCGGCAGAACACTGCCCAGAAAAGCAGAGACAAGCGGGGAGCAGGCCAGGCAGCGGCCCAGCGACTGCATTGCTCAAAGACCTCGGTGGCTTTGCAGCTATATGTTATCTTTATCTGCCTATTACTCTCACTGGGAGTGTATATATTTATGGGAGAACATGTACTAGGTTTCTGGGGGAGATTTATTGCTTCTTTGCTTTCTACACCATCCAATTTAATGCCTTTACTTTAAACGAAGTGTCATCTGTCTGACCATTAAAGGCAGACCCACCAGAGAATGATTATGAGCTATGTCGGTAGAGGGCAGGAATGCACAGCACATTTGGACGTGGGGAAGCCTCTTCTATGGGAACCCATCCTACAAGTTTTGCAATCCTTTCAAAAAAAGGAATAAAAAAAGATGACATATTAGAGGCAACCCAGACGAACCCTCTCAATATTGCCCTCCAAACAACTATATAATAATGCCTCAGATCAAATTTTGGAGTGACAGAGCCAACCAAAGGTCAGAGTAAGATATTATTTCTAGCCTAAGAAAACTTGGGAGGTTGGCAGGAGACATTTGTGACATTAGGGAGAAGACTTCCTGGAGCTCGTGCCCATGCAGACATCAAGAGTAACCACAGCAGCAACAGAAGCTTCAGGAGCCCTAAGACCAGAGATAGTAGGGGAGTTACGTGACTGGTCAGAAAGAGATTGCAGGAGACTGTTTGCTGGCACCAGGTACAGCTGGCACTAACCAGCAACCCTATTGCCCATACACAGTTCTGGGTCAGATTCAGGGTAGAGAGGAGTGC
This sequence comes from Phascolarctos cinereus, assembly GCF_003287225.1. Lineage (NCBI taxonomy): Eukaryota > Metazoa > Chordata > Mammalia > Diprotodontia > Phascolarctidae > Phascolarctos > Phascolarctos cinereus. The sequence goes on from NW_027556180.1 coordinate 27,921,389, forward strand.
TGGGGGTCAGTCACCAGGAAGGCATTATTGGACATCGAGGGGATATTTATCAATTGAGGAACGGCAGAATGATTTGTGGCATATGATTGTGATAGAATACTATTTGCTTTGCAAAATGACAAGGGGAGTCGTTTCAGAAAAATATGACAAGACCTATATGAACTGATTCAAAGTGAAGAGAAGAACTAAGAGATCATTGTCCACAGTGAAGCAATGTTGTGATGGTGATCAGTTATGAAAGACTTGGCTACTCTGATCAATACAATGATCTAAGAGAATTCCAAAGGGCACATGATGGGAAAAAAAATGCTATCCACCTCCAGAGAGAGAACTGATAAACTTTGAATACAATGGAAGTATAATTGTTTTTACTTTCATTTTTTTCTTGCTTTGTATTGAAATACAGCTAATATGGAAATATATTTTGTGTGATTTCATACGCGGAATTGATATCATACGGCTTGCTTTCTCAGTAGTTAAGGTAGGAAATGGGAAGGAATGACTATTTAGAATTCAAAATTTAAAAAGATAAAAATAAATAAAGTAAAATATAAACAATTTTAAAAAAGGAATAAAATCTGTTTGGAATGGTCTGTTATTGATGAAACCACATTAGGCAACTAGGTGGCAAAGTGCATAGGGTGCTGAACATGGAATCAGGAAAAAATTGAGTTCAAAGCAAGCATCAGACACTTGGTAAACACGTGACCCTCAGCAGCCATATAATCTCTTTCAATCTCAGTTTCAATCTCATCTATAAAATAGGGATGATAATAATAGCACTTACCTCACTGGGCTGTTGTGGGAATCAAATGAGATAACACATATAAAATATTTTACCATCTTTAAAACATTCTATAAATATAATTATTAATTTTCACTTGTTTTCTAGATGTTCACTAACCTTTTCTTAAATGATCTATTCAGCAATTTTCCATGTGTCAAAGTCAAGTTCATTGGTCTATATTTGCAGACTCTGTCTCTTGCTTTTTTTTCTTATTTTCTTAAATTGAAGGTAATATTTGTTCATTTCTAGTACTGTAGCTGCTTTCCTTTTCCTTATGATTGTTCAAACATCTCTAATGGTGTCTCCGCAATGACATCTGCTGGCTCCTTAAGTATCCAAAGATATAGCAAATCTCTGTCAAGTGACTTGAATTAACAGAGTTCTCACCAATGGTCTCCTTGTGTTTTCTTGGGTATCAAGTGCCTGCTGGACTTTTGTAATCTGTCATTTTCAAAGCAAAGGTCCTTCTCCTAGGGAGAGAAAACAAAGTGAAAATGAGAATTAATCAGCTCTACTCTCTCTGTGGTAACAGTTATCATTCTATTTCTCCCTAACATCAATCTTATTCCCTCTTTGATCCTCCTCTTTCCTTAATATAGAAAAGAGCTTTTTTTTTTCCTACTGTCCCTAGCTTTATTTGCCAACTTCAGCTGATTCTGAGATTCAGTGCATCTGACACTATTTTTACAAGACTGGGTCATGTTCTTTTATTTATCCTTTCTTTCTTGCCCTTGCTTCTATCTTCTGTACAATTTTTATATACTCTAAGATGATTGATGAGTTTCCTAGGTGTCCATAGTGGTCTCTTCAGAGAACTCATGATTTTCCATTTCATCAGGATTGTTTCCCTTGTGTCTTAAGAATGTCAGTCTTGAGAGGTTTTCATTCCTCCTGGGCTGCCTTCCTCTATAAAAATGTTTGTGCTTAGGGTCCTTCCTACCTCTTGTCTAAACCTTTTGAAATCTGTTCTCTCCAAATCGAGAATTTATATCAGCCTATACTCGAATTTCTTCTCTACCACAAACTTTAGGGCAGAGTCATAACTTCCTGCCAAGATTCTCATTCATTTCTACCCCAGCAACTGATCCTTTGCTGACTGAGAATCAGAACTAGAAATGAATTTTTCCTTGTTAGTTTCTATCCTCTTTCAAAAGATAAAAGGTTCATTAAGACAAGTCATGAAATGAGTAAGCCCATATTTCAATTATGGATTAAAGTAGATGTCCATTATTGAATTCCCTTCTAAATCAGAAATTCTGAGATTCGATGATATTGGAAAACACTACCTTGTTAATATCTTCAACAACAGTCCTATTTCTTGCTTATCCTCCTATCTGTCTTACCATTCATTATTTAATTCATTGTTTTCCAGCTCTGAATTCTCTCTCTCCCACTGCTCTCTTCCCTCACTGAGAAAACATGAAAAACAAAACCTATTACAAAGTAAGACAAGTTTCTGCACTGGCCTTGTCCAAAAAAAAAAAAGCCTAAATTTGAATTCTAAGTTCATCACCCCTCCATCTGGAAATATGTGGCATGCTGCACCATGAGTCCTCTGGATTGCAGTGGGTCCCTGGGTTGATCAGAGTGCCTATGGCAGCCTAAGTTGTGTATCTTTACAATATCATTGCTGCTCTTCATTCATTCATTCATTCCATGACCTCATTTGGGGTTTTCTTGGTGGAGATACTGGAGCAGTTTGCCATTTCTTTCTCCAGCTAATTTTACAGGCAAAGAAACTGAGGCAAAAAGGGTTAAATGACTTGCCCAGGATTACAGTTAGTGTTTGAGGGCAGATTTGAACTCAGGAAGAGGTCTTCTTGACTCCCGCCCAGCCCTGCAGCGCCACCTAGTGGCCCCCTCCACAAACTTCCCAGGTTTCTCTGAAACTATCTCCCCCATTTCTTACAGCACAATAGCATTATATTACATTCGTGTACTATAACTTGTCCAACAATTTCCCTTACAAGTCTTTTTTATCTCTTTTGTTGGTTAACTTCCTACTCCTGCCCCTAAATGGGGATACCTCCCAAGTCTCTGTCTTCAGTCCTCTTCCCTTCTTCTTCTATCTCTAAGCTTTCTCCATTAAAACATTTCCATAGTTTCATATAATGCTTAAGTCAGATGAAACATAGGATTATAGGGCCCTGGTGCCAAGGTCTCTGGATTCTACCTACATAACCTTTCTTGCATGTGACCTTTTCTTCCTCTGATGCTGGCAACGGGGCCTCTATAGGTTCTCATCACCTCTGCCTGAATTACTGCAAATAGAGCCCTGGTTGGCCTTCCCGTATCAAGTCTCTCCTCATTACAGCCCCCTCTACTCAGCTCTTGAAATTATCTTCCTAAAGCCCAGATCTGTTTGTGTCATCCACCCTCCACTAGTCAAGGAATTGTGGCTATTACCTCCAGAATCAAATAAAAAAATCTGCTTGATTTGAGCCCAAGTCTTGAATTTTAAAATTTTTTATTACTTGGACCCTCATTTTAATATTCTTGTGCATTTTCCCCCTCCACATACTCTGACATCCAGTGATAGTGGGATCTTTGGTACTTTTGGCACAAGACCTTCCATCTCCTAACTCCTGGAGTTTTCTCTAGCTGCCCCCCCCCCCATGCCTGAAATAATCTCCTTCCTCATCTCTGTCTCCGGCTTTCCCTGGCTTCCTTCAAGTCCCTACTAAAATCCCACCTTCTGCAAAACAAAAACAAAAACCCTTTCCTGATACCACTTAATGTTAGTGTCTTCTCTCTAAAATTATCTCCAATCTATCTTGTATATATTTTGCTTGTACAAAGTTGTTCACATGTTGACTCCTTCATTAGACTGTGAACTCCTTAAGGACAGACTGCCTTTGTCTTTCTCTGCATTTCTGGTGCTTAGCATCGTGTCTGCAACATAGTAACTGCTTAATAAATGTTTGTTGACAAAGTTTTATTTTTAAAAGGAATGTGAAAAATTGGCTTTACATGTAATTGAAAAAAATAAAATACTATTTATTTTTTTAAAAGAATAAGAAAAAATAAATAAATGTTTGCTGATTTGACTTATAGCTATGAAGGTGATTACAGATTATTTAGTCTAAACCTCTCACTTTATAGAGAAGAAAACTGAGCCCCAAAGATGTTAAATAATTTGTTAAAGGTTACACAGCTAGTGAATGAGAAGAGTCAGAATTTGAATCCAGGTCTTCTGATTAACACTTTTTCCAAACCCTTCATTTTACAAAGGAGAAAAATGAGGCCCAGAGAAGTCAAGGAATTTGCCCAGAGTCACATTTGTAGTAAGTATCAGGGGCAAGATTTAAGTCAAGACTCACTGATTCCAGAGTCAGACTCCTAACATTTACTTCAAACAGCTTGGAAATGTTACAAGATTTTTGGGTATTGTGATACAAGTAAGGAGTGGGGATACAATAAATGACATCTGCTTAAAATTACAGGATCAGTTCTTAGTCATTTTTATCCCATAGACATTGCCTTCTACTTCACCTAGAAGATAGCGACCTTGTTAAGAGAACACAGCTTGCTTTAAAGGGAAATGCGTTCTGTGATTCAGTGGGGAGTCTGTGTTGTCATACGTCCTTGAAATGTCATCACAATATAATTCCCCGAAGACAGAACACCGAACATGAAACATTTGCTATTTGTGCTGTATAACAGATTCTGGAGAGATGAGGGAAATGGGTTGTAATCTTGTCATTACACCTACATGGAGCATTTTAAGGGAGTAAGCAGATTTTTCACATAAGCAATGAGTACCTGCACAGCTTGCAGGTAATAGAAAAAAGAAAACAGTGTGGTTTCTCTTCCTCTGAGAGTCCCAAAGGACACTGAGGATACGCCTCCTGTAGTGTCTTCAGGCTGAATCAATTCAATTCAGTATTTATGTGGCATCTATTTTGTGTAAGAGACAGTACAGCCCAATGGACATAGAACCACTTTGGAGCCAGGAAAACCTGGGTTCAAGTCCCGTCTCTCATGCATACTGGCTGTGTAAGTCACTGAACCTTTCAGTGTTCCAGGGAATTCTTTAAGACTGAGATTCCAAGAAAGTATCACTCGCATTAGTTGAGTGGGTTTTTTTTTGTTTGTTTATTTGTTTGTTTGTTTGTTTTTATCCAGGAATTCTCTCTAGCAACGGAATCACAGGTCCAGTCTCTATGGCTGTTCTGTTATGTGTAAAACAACAGGGATAAAGAAATTTAAGATGATGCAATGCCTGCCCTCAAGCAAATTTCCAGAGATTGCATTAGCAGAATTAAGTATAACATAAGTATTCAAGGTATAGGAACTGGACCAGGGTTTGGGCAGCTGCAGCCTAAGGCCACATGTGACCCTCTAGGACTTCAAGTGAGGCCTTTTGACTGAGTCAAAGTTTTACAGAACAAATCCTTTTATTAAGGGGATTTGTTCTGTGAAGTTTGGATTCAGTCAAAAGGCCACACTTGAGGACCTAGAGGGGATTTGTTCTGTGAAGTTAGGATTCAGTCAAAGGGCCACACCTGAGGATGTAGAAGACCACATGTAGCCTTGAAGCCACAGGTTTCCCACCCTTGAATTAAACTGTATTACTTGGAACAGTTATCACGCTGTAGTGGTTAGGGAGCAGGTCTCAAAGTCAGGAAGAGCTGGATTCAGGCAGACCCCTGATGGATCATGACTATGGGGCAAGGTACCGCAGTCAACTCCCTAAGGAGTTAGGGCTACCGTTGGTACCAATCTCCATTGGTAGACCAATTAAATCACAGATGTAGATTTTATGATGCCAATGGCCAAGTGGAGTACAGAAAAGACAAATGGCACTGAACTCGAAGTTAGGTTTACACGAATCTAGCTTTAAATTAAAGCCCTGCCACTTTTGAAGAATGGGATCATGGGTAAGTCATTGGTCCTTACTTATCTTTGAATATGAGGGGATAATATTCATGCTACTCTTTGTTGCTGCTGTTAAGAAAGGTTTGTTTTTGTAAACTAGGAAACCTGTTACATGTGAAGTTGACATTTATAGAGCACTTTAAGGCTTACACAGGGCTTTGCCTACATTACCTCATCGATCTTCACAATAACCCTACATACTGTGAATTAGGTGAGTTTATTTCCCTAATTTTATAGAAGAGGAAGCTGCCAGCCAGAGAGGTTAAGCACCTGGCAGAGAGTCACAAAGCTAGAAAGCAATAGAGGGCAAGATTTGAACCCACGTCTGTCCTGATTGGAATCCAGTGCTCTTTCAGGTAGCCTTTCTGTAGCTGGTGCAGTTGAGCGCAAAGCTGATCTTCGAGTCAGGAGGAACTGAGTTCATATTTTACCTCAGATCCCTACTAATTGCATGACCCTGAGCAAGTCTCTAAGCCTCAGTTTCCTTATTTCTAAAATGGAGATAGTAATAGTCCCTGCCTCCCAGGGTTGTTGTGAAGATCCGATGAGACAGCATATATAGAGTGCTTTGCAAAACCCAAAGCACTCTATGAATGCTAGATTTTATTATCTCTATACATAGGAGCTATGGCAATTATTGCTGATACAGGGATTCCTAAACAGACACCATGCAATGGAGATTTTGCATAGTTATTATTCATTTAAATCAGTTTGGGGTTTAGTGTGCTCTGATCTTAAAGAACCTGATTCTCAAGGGTGAAAATAAATCAGAACTAAATTATGTGATAGGTATAGGACTTGAAGTTCATTGATATGGGAAACTTCCAGGCAAGGAAACTCCCTGTACTACTGCAGGTCAGCAGCTTCTCTTATACAGTTGCCTAGAGCCCAAAGAGTTCAGCTAATTTGCCCAGGGTCATAGAGACAGTCGATGTTTCAGTCAGGACTGAAACCTAGGTCTTCCAGCTGTCCAGTCACCACATCATGCTGTCTTTCAAGTTACATAAATAACAATAAACAAATAAATGGGTGGAAGAGGGGAGACCTGAAGTTCAGAAAGAATATTCAAATTAAAGACATGAAAGGAATGGTTCTTTCATTGCCTAAAGAGGCCACCATCATTTCTGCTCCACCCCACTGCACTGCCCTCAGAAATCATCAACATTCTGCCCAATTCCATCTCAACTAATGATCTTAAGGTTTGGTAAAGTTAAAAGTAGACCCTCTTTATAGAAGATCAGTGATTATTGCTTTCAGGAATCAGTAAATGTGCTGGTCGACTTCAATCCAATTCTTAGCATAAAGAATTTTGAAAATTCACTCAGATTATGTAGGAATGGAACAAGTAAATTTCATTGCCTGCTCCCAAATTACTCAACACTCTAATGGTTCTGTGTTCACGTGAAGTAAGGAATAACCTCCACTGGTGCAGATTTTAATCCATACATGCCTGCCCACCTTATGCAGATCTTGTCCAGGCGCTTCCAAACATTTACCACAAAGGGACCATTCAAAACACTCTAGTCTTCCCTTCTTTTCTCCCATGAGGGTCCAAGTGGAGCCTTTTTGCCATCTGCCTGCCACTGCTGTCTCACATCTCATTAAGAACCCATCTTATCTTCCTGTCTTACAATTCCTTGATGATGTCCTTCACTCCCATTCTTCTTCAGAGAACATATAGTTTTATGGTATAGGTTGCCCACATCATACACTTTTATTGCCTTCTGTATTACTTTCCAAGGGAGACATTTTCACCCCTACTCACACCTAGCCAGCTGTCTATGGTCTCTATTTTTGCCTCTGGGATTTCCCAGGAAGCCTTGGATTCAGACTGTCAGCCCATTCCCTCTGCCTTTGCCTCCATGTCAGACCACATCTTGCCTGCCCACCTGTGCCCTCCTTGCTTTTGTGCCTTTCCATGGTATTCTCCATCTGTCCCAGATCCAGGTTTCTGGCTTCTGCCATTGGCGCAGGGTAATGTCCGATATTCCTATTCCTAGACCAGACCCATGTAGAATTGCCCCTTCCCCAGGATATAACTTTGCCTGCCCTTGCTTATTATGAGGTGGGTTCTCCGGGCCTCACAGAACTCAGTAGCACCATCTGCTACAAGGCTGGAAACTGAGCAATTGATGGGAACATTCAAATCACCTTCCTCCCTCAAGGTACTCCTTTCCAGGCATTTGCCTGAAGTGATTTCTCCATAGTTAGCATATTCCCATCCAATCCTGCTCATCGACCCCAGAGATTTTGAAACTTCAGCTACCATTGTACAAACCCACTTCGCCATCTTCCATTGCCCACTCATTTGCTCTCATTGCCCTCAATCCATCTCTCTCAATATATCTCCAGATATCCTCCACTGTGCTTTCTAAAATCCCTGATCTTTAGTTAAACTGACTTTCATTTCACGTCTTTTCCTTTTTCACTCATTCCATCTTCCTGCACTCACTGAGACCTAGATTCCTCCTGATGACACAATCTCTTTGATAACCCTTTCTATTACTGATTGTACTTTTAACTTATACCTCCAACTCACTGACTGTGTTGTGGGAATTGGAATCTCTCTGTACCACCGTAACTCAGTAAATTTGCTTTTGAAGTTCTTTCAACTCATATTTACAAACACAACATACCCTCACTTGATTCATCTATCATCACTAGTTATCATCCTATGCCATTTCATGGCTAAATTCTTTGAGAAATCCATCTACAGTCAGTGTCTCCACTTTCTTTCCTGACACTCTCTTTTCAAGTGTCTAGGATCTAGGTGCTGATCTCATCATTTAACTGAATCTGCCCTCTCAAAAGTTATGAACGGCAAATCCAAATGTCAAATGCCAAATCCAATGTCATTTTTTCAGTTTTCCTCCTTCTTGCCTTCTCTGCACCCTTTTATAGTGTTAATCACCTTCTCTTCGATTGTGTACAATATTCCATTGCTTTCACAATTTTAATTTGTTCATATATTCTACAATCAATGGATGCCTATTTTGTTTCTCATTCTTTGCCGCCACAAAAAGTATTTCTATAAATTTTGGTATATGTAGGACCTGAAAGCAAAAACAACCACAGAAACCAAACAATTGAAACTGAATGATGTGATATTACAATGACCAAGCTTGTCACTAAAGAAGAAATAAGACTATACCTCTCCTTTCTTCATAGAGGTGAGGGTCTATGGGTGTAGAGAACTGCATATAACATCAGATGTTTTGCTGAATATGGTCGTTTCGCTGAATTTTTCACCCATTTTTTTTCCCTTCCTAATTCTGAGCTATGGCTTTTAGGGAGTAGATAGAGGAAGAGATAAAGTAGAAATTGTAGGTGGCATAAATACAAAGTAAATAAATTTTAAAAAAACTTAATTAAAAAGGGTATAATTACCCATGCATCATCTCCTTCAGAATGTAAGCTCTCTGAGAGCAGGGAGTTTCCCTTTTGTCTTTGTGTCTCTTTGCTTTTGTATGTAGGTAGCACAGTGTTTGGCAAACAAACAGTGCTTAATAAATGCTTGTTGATTGACTAAGTCACATAGGAAAGCCTCCATCATCATCATTATTGTGATTGTTATTATGACTATTATTGTTATTAATTTGGACTTAGGATACATCATTTCAAAGGGCAAGTCATATGATGACTCTATCAAATAGACAAGATATTTTGTAATCCACTTACTAGGGAAATCACAGCTCAGATGCAGCAGCTGGTTTTCAGGCAGTGTTGGCTCATTACCCTTTTTTTCCATCTGGGTTGACCGAGGTACAAGTCAATCAAGTAAAGAGCCAGGGGTCTCACTTACAGAGAACAGAAGATCTGGCCAGAAATAAAATCCCAGGGCTCTGTCATTCTGGTGCATTGACTTCTTTACTTGTCAACTCAGCTTCATAAAACAAAATTTACTTTAAAATATAGTTTATTCCTCTTCTAAAAGAGTAAAAATTACAATTTTATTATTGGCAATAATAATGATGATGATAGATGATATGAATGTGCATAATCTTAAGCTTGGGAATCCCTTTCCATACAATATCTCACTTGAAAGATAATCACCCTGGGGATATATTATCCCCATTTTACAGATGAGGAAAAAGTCTGAGAGAGGTTAAGTGCCTTAGAATGATAGATCTAGAACTTCAGGGAATATTAGAGGCCTTATAGATCAACTTCTTTATCTTGTAGACAGGGACCTCAACTTGGTCCATGGATGCTAAGTGACTTGTCCAAGGTCTTAAGGTAGTAAATGTCTGAGTCAAGATTCAAGAATCAACATTTTCTTATTTCTAGGTCCATCATTTTACATAGTATGCTGGGTTGAGTATTGGCCCCAGTTGGAATAATCATGGTTGTGAGATCAATTTTGCTTTTCTCACAGGGTCCAATGGACAGCTTCATACATTCTACCACATACTTTTCCCTGGTAGTTGTTATGTATCCTACTACTCTGGATGATTCAGATGGTTCCATTGTCTCCATCTATAGCTAGATGTTGAATTTTGGTGCTAGAACCTATGTCCTCCTTATTGGGAAGTATCTGACATCACCCACTACATTTAGCTAATGTCAGCCACGCTTTATGCCAAGTCCCTTCAATATATTTCCATCTGCTCTGTCTGACGTTGCACTCTGAACCTTGCCATCAGCACCGCCACTGCCTCTTCTGGACCGGAGATCTTGCTCTGGGCTCTAAAATTTATGGGATTTGTCTCAGTTCTGAAATTCCTACCCTGGTGACTATATTATACTGATTAGACAGTTCATCTGAGTATCACATATACTCCACCATATTTAGTTAGCTGCTACCATGTTTTGCATTCCATCCAATATGTCTTCTTTCTATCCACCTACCCTGCTTGTAAGTATCTCCTTCCACATCCCATAATTCCCTTCCCCTATTATTCAGCTCTGGAACCAGAACAGAATAGATTTTGTAATTGCTAATTGAGATAGCAAGTTAATCAACTCTCCTATGGTGACTCTACTCGTCATCCCTGTGAATTTGAAATCAAAACACCCCTCTCTGGCTCCTAATTCTCTATATGGATCAACCCCTATTCTATTTATGTCTCCAGTACTTAGCAATTGTTTGCCAGATAGGAAGAACTTACTAATCCTTTTTATTCACTCATTTAAAACATTAGCAAAATGTTTTCTTCATAAGGCAGAGAAAAAATAAAATTTACCAGCATCAATATGGTAAAAAAAAAAAAACTGGAAAGATCATTAGACTTTGACTCAGAAGATTGTCTGTCTAGTTCAGGGAGGGAATTTTAAGACCTCTTGTTCCTATCATTTCATTCTACAGATAAGAAAACTGAAGTCCAGAAAGGTTAGGTAACTTGTCTAACCTCTACTATGTAGAATAGTAGTAGATTCATCATTCCAAACCAGGCCCTCTTGCTCCTAAGTTCTTTTTTGTTTTGTTTCTTAAGAGATTATCTAGGTGCCATGATCAATAGAGTGATGAAGATTTGAATCGAATTCTGCATTCGGACACTTACTAGCTGTATGACCCTCAATGAGTCACTTAAATTCAGTCTGCCTTGGTTTCCTCAACTGCAAAATGGCAATTGTAACAGCACCTACTTCTCAAGGCTGTTGTAAATATCAAATGGGTGAATATTTGTAAATTGCCCAGCACCTAGTGGAAGTGCTTAATAAAGGTTTGTTTCCTTTTTTTCTTCCTTTTCTGAAATACCAAAATGCCTTGATCTGAATTTGAGATGAAGGCCCATTATTTCTTGCCCCAGAGAAGGTTCTTAATCTACTAGACTACAAATTCTATGAGAATACAAAATTTATATTACTTTAACTTTATGAAAGACCTGTGATTTCATTAGTGTACAGGTGAAAGGGATCTCAAAGGTTATCTAATCCAATTCTCATTTTGCAGATGAGCAACAAGAGCTGGGGAAATGAGGTGACTTACCCAAATTCACATACATAGGAAGTGGTAGAGCTGAGATTTGAACTCAGATACTGAGTTGAATCTTGAGAAGCTCTCAAGAAGTCTAAAAGACTGGAATATTACCAATCTCCCACCCGTACCATCTTTCCATGAAGAAGTTACTGCCATAGAACAAACCTTTTAATTGAACTTGTCAAGATACTATTAAGAGACACCCTATTTTCCAGAGCTAAGGCCCGGCAAACAAGCTGTGTGGCCTGAGCTTGGCATAACAACAATCCTTTGTGCTCACTCTCTAGATGAACTGATGGTCCTTGACTTTGGGCAGGTACCAACAGGCTCAGGTGTGAAGCCCTGCTACGAACAGACTTTTCGTCACTAGAAAATCTTGCCTCACTGTTGGTATTCTGCCTCACTGCCATGCTATACTGCACTGTGTGACTCTTTGTCTAGCCACAAGTATGTAAATCAAGGTTCAGTCCCACTTCCTCAGGTCTTTCTGCTAAGGGTGGGGCCCTAATGTGAGTTTTTGCTTTCAAACCATTTCCCTCACTTTGAAATTAAACTTCTGTTTGCTTCCTGACTCTTGTGTCTCTAGCCTACTCTGTTCAGCAGTGGCCATCCACAGGTTAGAAGCCTGTTCAGTCCAGTTGACCAGCTACAGATAGTGCCGCATGATAAAAATCACTCATGGGAATGAGATTTGAGGAGTTCTAAGCATAAAGTGTCTTCTATCAATGAGATTGCTATTAAAAAAGGAACATTCTTAGGAGAGCTCAGATTGTCAGAAGAGGCTTCATGAAAAAAAGTGGCAGCTGAGCTGGACCTTGGAGGAAAAGATAAAATTTAATAAGCAGAGAGGATAAAGGCAAACATTCTAAAAGTGGGCAGCCACCTGAACAAAAGCAGAGAGGCAGGGGATGGCTGGTGAAGAACAGTCAGTCAGGCAATCAACATTTGGTAAGCCCCTACTTTGTACCAAGCACTGTGCTAAGCACTGAGGATGCAGAAATAGGCAAAAAGACAGTCTCTGCCTTTGAGAAGCTCACAAGGTAATGGGGTAGAATAGAGTCTGATAGTTGCTAGTTTGATTGTAACAAAGAGAACATAATGGCAGTTGAAGTAATGGATTGAGCATTGAACTTTAAATCTAGAAGAACTGAGCTCACTGGACTTAGAGTCAGGAAAACTTGCGTTCAAATCCTGCTTCATACACTTACAAGCTAGGCAACACTGGGCAAGTCACTTAATCTTTGTAAGCCTCAGTTTCCTCACCTGTAAAATGTGCATAATAATATGCAACTAACTTGCAGATGAAATGTAGTATGCAAAGCACTTTGTAAACCATAATGACATGTATACATGTGAGGAAAGGAAATGTTATTTGTTAAGCATTATGCTAAATTATGAAGATTAAACTATAATGTGGGCAGCTAGATGATCAGTGGATAAAGTGCCAGCCCTGGAGTCAGAAAGACCTAAGTTCAAATCTGGCTTCAGACACATACTAGCTGTGTGACCCTGGGAAAGTCACTTAATTCTTTTTGCCTCAGTTTTTTCATCTGTGAAATGAGCTGGAGGAGGAAACAGCAAACCACTCCACTGTCTTTGCCAACAAACAAACAAACAAATGGAGTCACAAAGAGTCAGAGGGGATTGAAAATGACTACAGGACACCACCAAACCAGAAGGACACAAACACAAAAGCAAAGCCAGTCCTTGCCCTGAAGGAACTTGCTTTCTTATGGGGAGAGACAGTTTAGGGGAAACTGGCAGCCTGGAGAGAGCTATCTTGGTTTGGAAAGTTGGAAGGGGCTAGTGAGACTGACATACTCTCACCAGGAACATTAGCAGTAGTGACTGGTTATGGTCACAGAACTAGAGGAGGGGCCTAGTCATACTGAAGGCTAGGGGATGGCCTGGCAGGGAATTAAATCTTGGCTGCAGCTGGGTTTGTTTTCGTGGCCACAGGAGGCATTGGCCAATCACAAGGGGCTGTGGGATAATGCTAAGCCTTCTGAGCTGAAAAGGTTGAGCTCTCCAAGACTTGGGGTCTGATCAGGGAAGCAAACAGCTGTGCGCTGGTGTCATGAGGAGTTAACTGATTCTAGAAAAGTAGACGGGGGACAGACCCTGCAAGTGCAAGGCATTTGCATCCTAAAGGGAGCAGCTACAGTGTTCCCTCTTTACTTTGAAAGGAATGGAAATAGGAGTCAGGTCCAACAATCTTAGTTCTCCCCAAATGCGTTGCTTTGAAAAGCATCTGGAGGTAACTTATGATAGAGTCTTGGAATCAAAGGCAAAGATAGAACTGGACAGAATTGTTGTGGTTTTTTTTTTCTCTTAGTCCATCCTCTCCTCTTCAGGCACATGTACTACAGAAACAAGGGCTGAAATCAGCTTTCCCTGCCACTTGCTCACAATATATTATTATTCTGGGTGAGTAACTAAGGGACTTGCCTTTCTCTGATTTTAAGCAGAAGTACATCTATAAAAGCCATGAAGCAGTTGCCTGACACATAGGAATTTATCCTAAAAGCCTCTAGAAAGGAAATCCCACAGCCTCCTTCAATGACCTACCCAGCCAAAGAAGCTTCATTATGGTTTATAACTAGCGACAATTGCTACTGGTTTCCTCTCCTTCGGTAATTATTAAGAGTGGAACACTGCCATTTCCCCATCTCCCACATAACTTAATTCTTTCTTTGTGAGAGCAGAGCATCGGGGAAATGCCCTCTCCAATGTCACAGTACTTTTAGAAGTTGGCTATGGTGTCTAATACAAAAAGGGGTATCAATGGCACTTCTGGATCAGAATTTCGGAAGCAAAGATATCACCTTTCAGAGGCAGTGTGATATAGTAAAAAGAGAACTGAATCTGGAGCCAAAGGACCTTGGTTCAAATCCTGCCTCTGTGGCTTACAATCGGGTCAAAGTGCAGCAAGTTACTTCATAATAGCTTTTATGTAGTTCTTAAAGTTTGTAGAGCACTTTATATATATATATATATATATATATATATATATATATATATATTATATATATATATATATATATATATATATATATATATATATATATATTATCTCATATGATTCCCAACCACAGCCTTGGGAAGTAGGTGTCATTATTAGCCCCATTTTACAGGGGGTGGGGAAGAGAGAGCATTGAGGAGGTTAAGTGCCTTGACCAAAGTCACACAAATGACTGAGGCAGGATTTGAAATCATGTCTTCCTGATTCACCTTCTAGACACTGTAGCAACTATCTTCTTTCCCTCTTTGGTGCTCAGTTTCCTCATCTGTCAAACTAGAGGGTTTGGACTTAATGGACTGAGGAACTTTCTAACTCTAGATCTATGCTCTTTGATCAATCAATCAGGCATAAAAATCAGGAAAACAAGCCATGTAGATGATGACAGAGATGCTACTTGCTGGTTATGAGGACTTGGACAAAACACCTCAGCTTCCAGATATCATTTTTCTTATCTATGGAATGGGTGCAGTGGTTAGACTCAATGGTCTCCGCAAACCATCCTGGTTCTAGCATTCACTTAGATTCAATTCAACATTTTAACAAAAAATTAATCATTTACTATGTGCAAGATGTCAAAGACGAAATGAAAATCAGTCCATACTTGCATTTTACCAAAGGATAAAACATTAACGTGGATAAGTAATCACAAGACAATTTGAGTAGAGAAAGAATATTAGCAATTAAGAATATCAGGGAAGATTTCCCATAGGAAGTGGAACATGAGTTGAACCTTGAAGGCAGCAAGAATACTTGCAAAGAGTGGAGGTGAGAAAGGAGTGCTTCCTAGGGATGGAGGCTGGAGATAAGATGCTGTGCTTTTGGGAATATCAAGTAGTCCAGTTTGAATGGAACCTAGAATACACAAAGGACAGCGATTGTGATTTGTCTTGGAAAGATAGGTAAGAGCCATATTGTGAAGGCCTTTATTATTTGGTCTATAGTTCATCCTCAAGGCAATAGGGAGCCACTAAAGATTATTGAAGTCAAATACCATACTCAGATTTGTACTTCAGGAAGGTTATCTTGGTAGCTGAGCCTCAACTCAGCTGGAGTGACTGGAAGTAGGGAGGTCAGATCAGAGACCTGATTGGTGATGTCATCCTGACATAGCGTGACCACCACGTGAGTAGAGGAGAGACAGATCTAAGAGATACTCAAGAAGGCCTGGTAGCTAAACGGATATTGGGTGCAAGGAAGAGAAAAGACGGAGAATGACTCCAAAGATCTAAGCCCAGGTAACTGGAAAGATGGTGGTACCAATAACAGAAATAATCGAGGTTTGAAAAAACTTGGTTTGGGGGAAAGTTGGCAAATTTAATTTTAGCTCTTAATCATTAGGGGACAAAAATAAGAGTTCATGGTTGGGGGAGAATTCTCTGAAAGAAGTGAGATGAGGCATCCAGATGTTCTGAAGCTGAATAAAACACGGTATCATATTCAGAAAATCAAGAGAATGATTTCATGCTTTTCCTGGGAGACAAAATATAATGGGTGACATTTGTGAATGAAATGACAAGAAGAAGGCGGGGCAATAATCTGGACACCAAAATGCCTCATGCTCACTTGTTCTCTACTAGCATCCCATTAAAATATGACCAAAAAAACCCCCAAAAAACCCTTAAGACCATGAAATACAGCTAGCTACGCAAGACTGTTATGAGCTTTTAAAGTGAACGGCGGGAGAATAGGAGTCAAAAAGGAGATGATCCTCTTCCTTAAATAACTTCTGAGTGATGCTCATTAATTCCTTTGGCTGCCAGAATGGAGAAGGAGCAAAAGTGATGAGTGACTGAAACCTTTCTGAAAATTGTACAAAGTCCCAGTGCCTGCCAGTTTGCTTTTAACTCTCTTTCCTTGGCCCACAGTCCAGCCAAACTTCCCAAACTCAACTTTCTCTCACCAGATGGATTGGTCTTAAGTTCCCCAGAAGCGCAGCTCATATTCCACCCCTATTCTCCTCCAAGTGTCGTGAAAAAATTATGACTTCCCCCAGCCAAGCAGAGGGGAGTGCTATTTGATCCTGGCAGTGATATCACTCTCCTTGGCAGGCAGCACAATCAGTTAACACTGCTAGCACTTTGGAGCTGTCTCCGACTCTGGTCTTGTTTTGGAGCTGATGAGCCCCCTGAGTGACTTTGGCTTACAGGACAGCAGTTCTTTTGACAGCCTGCTGTGGGTACACATGTCTGGACAATAGATAAAGTTCCTAACCCTTGTTTCTCATTTGGTCTCCAGTGGAGCTCCCAGACAGTTTGCAACAGAAGGCAAGGATGTTCAATGGTTTCTCAGGATGCCATTTGACCTGCTAGCCTCTAATGACTCCACACAGGCTCATTGAAATTCTCTCAAAAGTGGCACCAAATTACCCACGAGTCTCAGATCAAACAAAGCTACTGTGAGTTTACTGTCACCGGATAGGTTGGCTTACCAATGCTAGCAGCATATAAGATGCTTATGCCTCTTGAGTAATTTTCTTTCATTTAAATGAATTCTATTTTATTAATTATCAATAAATACAAGCATCTCAATACACAAAGAAGAATATTTAAAAGTAACCTTATGTGCAAGTAGGATAATCTGCAGGGTCTACAATTCTGCCAAAAGCAGGAGGAAGTTACAGACAGAGGAGTTCAGTTTAACTCTTGGTTCTGTGCATCTTTTGGCAAATCACTAAAACTTTCTGGACCTCAGTTTCCTCTTCTGTAAAATAAGGGAGCTGGATTAGATTGTCCCTTCCAGCTTTAAATTCATAATCCTACATTGCCTTTCTTTGTGCTTAGCACAGTACCTAGAACATCGTAGGTGTTTAATAAATGCTAGTTAATTGACTGACTACCATTAAGTTAATAGCGGAATCTTGCTGGCGACTTCATACGCCTAAGAGCTATTCTTCTTATGAGTAAATTGAGATTTGCTAAGTTTTCACCATTTTAAAGGAAAGGGAGATGAGGTGCAGAGTAGTGACAAATTCCCAGTAGTTGGCAAGTCCATAAGTATTTTTAGGTGCCTACTATGTGAGAGACATTGTGTTAAATGCTGGGGATACAAAGAGAGGCAGAAACAGTCCCTCCTTTCAAGGAGATCATGCAAACAACTATGTGTAAACAAGATATACGAGATAAATTCGAAACACTGTCAGAGGGAAGGCACTAGTATTAAGAGGGACCAGGAAAAAGGCTTATTGCAGAAAGTAGGATTTTAATTGGGCCCTGAATGAATCCAGGGAGATCAGGAAGCTAAGATGAGGAAGGAGAGCATTCCAGGAGCAGAGGACAGCTAGTGAAAATGCCAGGATTGGGGAATGGAGTTTCTTGTTGAAAGAACAGTGAAAAGACAAGAATTACTGGATCATAGAATACATGGAGGAGAGCAAGAATGTGTGCTTCATACTTGTACAACTGTTACTTTTTTTCACTAATTCTTAACTCTTACCAGTTACAACTTAATCTAATTCTGGTTTTAATTCCTAGCTTTGAGTCAAATCCCCACTCCCCCAACACTTTGGGAATCCTCTCAAAAGAATCATAGTATCCTAGAAGTTGGAAGGAAGCCCTGCTGCCTGGTCCAGCATCCAGAAGAAAGGAGGCCTCACTATACGACATACTGGACAAGGAGTCCTCCAGCTACTGCCAGAACCCCTTCAAGGAAGGGAAGCCCACTGTTTCCCCTTTGGGACAGTCCTAATTATTAGGAAGTTGTCCTCATTGTCGTTTTCTTGTCTTCTACCTCAATTAGCTTCTTTGCCACTTCCATCGCTCCTGGTTCTAACCTCTGGTACCAAACAGAATAAATCTCGTCCCTCCTATACATGACAGACCTTCAAATACTAGAATACAGCTCTCATGTGCCCCCTGAGTTTTCTCTAAGCTATACATTTCTATATTCTCCAAATGAGCCTCATATGTACAAACCAGAGATACCTCACTATACTCATTGAACTTGTCTGGCCACCCCGCCACCTCCCCCCCAATTTATCAACGTCATCTTAAACTAATGCCTGGAGCTGACCACAGTACTCCTTATGTGACTATCACCTCCCTATTGGAATGTATGCTTCTTTTATTTCAGCACAAGACCGTATTAGGGTTTTGTTGTGTTTTTTTTTTTGGTTGGTGCATTGCAGTGCTGACTCATTCTGAACTTGTGATCTGATAAAACCTCCAGATCTTTTTCAGGACAATTGCTAGCTAATCCTGCCTCCTCTGTCTTGTACTTGGTAAGTTGAATTTTTGTCTTGAATTTCATCATACTAAATTCCACCCGTGCTTTGCTGGTCACTCCCTCCCCATTATGGAATCCCAAAATCTTAGTTAAAATGTTGCCTTTGGTGCTGTCCTATGCAGCAATTTATTCGTTGAGTTGGATAAAAAACATAGATATCAGGCTTATCAAATCCGTCTATGACATGAGGCATTTTATGGATAAGATTGATATGTATCCAGAGGAATGTAACCGCGATGGTGAGGGGTCTAAAAAGCATTTTACCT
This sequence comes from Phascolarctos cinereus, assembly GCF_003287225.1. NCBI lineage: Eukaryota > Metazoa > Chordata > Mammalia > Diprotodontia > Phascolarctidae > Phascolarctos > Phascolarctos cinereus. The sequence continues at coordinate 27,940,483 of NW_027556180.1, forward strand.
AAAGAATAAGGAAACTGGGTAAATGTGACTTGGAGAAAGATGATAGCTACATTTAATTATTTGAAGACTTCACAGAATCACAGAATCTCGGACTTGGAAGGAAATGTTGAAGTCGTGTGGTATGATGCATCCATTGCCTGACACAGTCCTTGTATCAGATATTTTTTACTTTAAAATATTCTTGCAAGAGAAACTCGCTACATCCTTAGGCAGCCCATCTCACTTTGGGATATCTTTTATTGTAAGGAAGACTTTCCACTTAGTACAGAGTTAACTCAAAACCTGTTATAAAATGAAGCCCAGTGGTCTTGAAACCACCATGACAGTTTCCTTTTAAGGGAGACTGTAGATTACATAATCTATGCATGGAAACCATTGTGGCAAGATTATGCCTGAAGATTTTGAGACTACCATGTCTGTCTCCCCATAAGTGAGGTTGTAAGCTTATAGAACTCGCCTATAGAAAAATACTGACAATAACATTTTTTGAAGATTAGTATAGCTGTGTCCCCAAATTTTACTTTGTATACCACTAGCTTGATTTTTCCCTGATATGCAAATGCCCAAAATAATATTTTATCTATTGTCAGCTGTTTTTTTTTCCTCCCTGATAACAAACCTTCCAAAATGATATTTTTCCCGCACTCCTGATGTGCAATTTAGCCAGCTTCAAGAGGGTTGTCCAGAAACATAGTATAAAAACCTCACATTCAGAAGAGCACTTTGGAGCACAGCCTCCCCTCCAGTGAGAGCACCGATTCCTGCTGGATCATACCCTCCCTTCCAGCAAGAACACAACTTTCTGCTGGAGCACTCCCCTTGTGCTGAATGGACCCATGTCTGTGCTCCCCAACACAGTGCTGTCCTTACATGAGTTGTATTAGATGTTGTGTGTATGTAGGAGTTGTACATTGAGTCCCCTTTTCCTTTAACTCCTTCCCCCTTTTCTCTATTACTTACGATAAAGCTTTACATTGAACTGACTCCTATTACTTTACTTGTTATTCTCAGCACCCAAACTCAGTAAGAAGTGGTTTTCCCCAACATCTCTGGGTAGCCCACACATCTTTCCTTGGACATAAACTGGGTATCTGGACTAGGACTTAACCAGCTGACAGAGGCAACTACACTTGGGAGAGTATGACACTGTCAACCCAGTTATAGAAAGCAAGGGTCAACAGAAGAAGCCTGCATACTCCCAGGAGGGACTCCCTAGTGCCAAAGGACTGTCTCACAACACTGACACCTTTTAATCCTGATTCTGGTATTTGGGTCCAGTCAAGCACATCTATCCCTCCTTCTATGGAACAACTCTTCAAGTTTGGAAATCAGAAATCATTCCCCAGGGGGAAAAAACATCCACAGCTCCATACAAATATGGTTTACAATCTCCTCACCATCCTGGTTGCTTTTCTCCCAAAGCTTTTGAGTTTTTCAATGTTCTCCTTAAAAGGCAACACCAAGAATTGCGAATAATACTCCAAAAGTAAACCGACCAGAACAGAGTGAAGCAGGGATGTTGCCTACCTCATTCTAGACTCTTGGTGTCTATTACTGCCCTCGAGGATAATGATAGCCTTCTATATTAGCAATATCACATTACTAACATCGTGAGTTTGCAGTCAACTAAGACTCCTGGTGTTGTTTAAAAATAATTTTCATTGCTGCCTTTTCATTTTGCATAAATATATATGGATATGTTCAGTTGTTTCAATCATATTTCACTCTTTATGACTACACTTGGGGTTTTCTTAGCACAGATACTAGAGGTTTGCTATTTCCTTCTCCAGTTCATTTTATAGATGAGGATACTGAGGTCAACAGGATTAAGTGACTGGTCCAAGGTCACACAGCTAGTAAGGTCTAAGGCCAGATTTGAACTCAGGAAATCAGGCTTCCTGACTCCAGGCCTGGTGCTCTATCCACTACACCACCTCGCTGCCCAGATAGAGCAATGATTAAGTACTTACTATGTGCCAGGCACCATACTAGATAGTGAGGATACAGCTACAAGCAAACAAGACAGTTTTACCCTCAAGGGGCTTAATGGGGAAGAACGTGATATCCAAGGAGCTGGAGGACATGGGGCAGGCACAAGGCAGCTAGCAAATAGATGGGAAAGTCTTAGAGAGAGAGAGTTGAGAGAGGAATGAAGTGAACATGAAATGATGGTCTAGACTGGCGTCTCATCAGTCAGGAGAATGAACCTCAAAGGGAGTGTTTTTCCAGGGTGACAAGAATGACAATTATTTAAACTCCATTCTAAGACTACTAAAAGTAACAATTAAGCAAAATTATCTAATACAGTGATCACATCAGACATTGTCCACAGCCTTTTTCTAGTAATCCTCCACCTCTCCTGTGAGAGAGGAGGAATGTTTCATTTTCTGTTCTCTATAACTTTCATTCTCCCCCTGCCCCATTATTCAGGCTTTGAATCCTCTAGGCAATCCATTCATTCATTCAAGTTAGTAACAAGTTGCTGCAGTCATGTAGCTTAATTTATTCTGTATTAGTTTCCACAAATTTTCCCTTTTTTCTCTGACTTCCTTACATTCATAATTTCTTTTTGCAAATAATATTACATTGTTCTAACATAATAAAGTTTTTCAGACCTTCACCAACCAATGGTTCCAACTTTGTCAACAGCCTTTTGTCACCACAAAGAACATTGCAATGAATATTTTTGATATATAGAATATCCCAAAAGTCTTAATGACTTAAACTTCAACAGCTTAAAACCACAATAAGACTTTTGGGACATTCCATATATTGGGACATTGTTTCTATCTTTGACTTCCTTGAACTATATGCCCAATGGTGGGATTTGTGGGTCAAAGGACAGTTTAGTCTTGTTTCCTGCATAATTCCAAATTGATATCCAGAATATCTGAACCACTTCACAGCTTCATGAATAAGGTATCAGTGTGTCTGCCTTCTGAGAGACCTTGTAACATTGGCTCTTCCCATATTTTACATCTTTGTCAGTGTGTATGATATAAGGATGTGGGACTCCAAAGTTGTTCTAATCTTCATTTCTTGATTTCTAGCTATTAATGGTGTGGGACATTTTATGTGATAACTTGTAGTCCACCATTGTTCTCTGGAAACTCTACTCGTTTTCTTTGACCACTTATCTAATTGAAAACAGCTTTTAGTGTTTATGTATTTTCAATAATTCCCTCTATGTTTGGAATGTCCCAAGTCATATCCTAGATCTCAAACATTCTCGCACAAACTGATTTACAACCATGCCTCCCACATCCTATACGTGTACACGTGGATTTTTTTTAGTTCAATTATGGAACTTTACATGTATCCAAGCAAAGACATATTTTTAAATTTGGCCCATAATAATCTGTCAAAATCTTTTTTTTCAATCCTTATTCCATTATGTAATGCATTAGCTTGCTATCCTACATTTATATTGGCTATAAATTGATGATTTGTACAACATTTATGCTTTCATCCAAGTCACTGGCATATTATTTCGAACAGAACAAGGTCAAGGTTGGATATCTATCAGTCAGATAGAGATTATCTTCTAGGTGCACATTAATTCTAGTTCTTTGGGTCTGGTCCTCCAATTAGCTGGAAATCCATCTAATTGTGTGATTGTTTCCTGACACCTTGTCATCTTGTATACAAAGGTAACCTCAGAGACTTTAAATCCAAGTACAATATGTGTAATATGTTCACTTGATATATTGGTCTCGTGAACTAGTGGAAGAAAGGATCAATTTCTTCAGTATTGTTCCCAAAGGTCAGAACCAGGAACACTGGATAGCAGTTACAAGGAATCAGATTTCAGCTTACTATGAGGAAGAACTTAATATTAACTAAAGATTTTCAGTAATGCCTGCCCAAAAGTTTTTTGTAGGTTTCCCACCACTGGAATTTTTCAGACACAGTCTGGTTGACCACTTTTTCAGTAATATTATGGAACAAAGTTCGTGTGTTGACAGAGAAGTTGGGCTAAATGACCTCTAAGGTTCACTCCAGTGATAAGGTTCTATGACTCTTAAAAGCTCAGATACATCCTTCACTGGGCAGAGATACAAATGTAAAAACAAACAATCATTGAAAGAGCTTAAGAACTTTGATCAACCATAATCAACAAGAGACGTGATAGAATCAAGATTAAGACTGCGACTCATATTGATGGACACAGCCAATGTGAGAATTTGTTTTTCTTCACTATGCATATTTATTACAAGGCTTGTATTTTTATTTGCTTTTCCCATTGCAGAAGGGAGATGGGAGAGTGAGAGAGAAATAAATGCTATTTAATTAGAAAATAATTAATTTTTTAAAAAATGAATTTGAAATGGATGATCCAGCCCTTGTAGGGAGAAGATCACGATCTGCAAAATACAAAGCCAGTATTTTAAAGCTAGACTATCAAGGCTTATATGAAAGTCATTTCCCAGATAGATCATGTGTCCATGGAATGATCATTTGTGGAAGTCATATCTGTTAGTAAGAGGGAAGTTGACTTCAAATCTGAAGCTAAATATTATTTAAAATTTTTGATTCCTGAAAACTTTGTTCACTATTTACTATGCACAAGGTGCCAGGTTCTGAGGGGGAAATGAAACAAGACATATTTCTCGACCTCAAACTAGGGAAAATAGAATATAACACAAAATAGACTAACTACAATAAATTTAAAGGAGAAATTCAACAAGATTGCTTCCAGCTGGTGGCTATCAGAACCAGGGAAGAGACAGCACTTGAGTTAGGTCCTGAAGAACCTAACAGTTTTTTAAAGGTAGAGTTCTAACAGGTAAACATGGGAATGGGAATCAATTCTATATGTAGTTGTTAGAAGTATGATGAGTGAGATCAGTCATCTGGAAATAAATAGTACTTGAATACATTTCCATTTGAGCACTTTGGGTAGACTATGGGGAAGAATGGTTTTTATGAGTGTACTCTGAGTGCCAATAATCTCATCTTCGTAGAGAAATATATTTTATGTTACAACCTTTCCATCCTCAAGGCACAAATCTTTACTCTGGCTTTATTTTTGGCTCCTGGGATTCATTTCACTATTTACTCACCCAGTTTTTAACTGCCACCATTGCATGGTGTTTCTCTTCAATATGCAGAATATCTCCTCATTCGTCATTTTTTTAATGTATTTTAAAGGTTTATTGATGTTCTTTGCATTTCTGAAAACTTAATAAATGTTTGTTGAATATGAACTTATAATTTTTGACCCAGAGATCCTACTGATAAGCATAGAGCCAAAGGAGATCAGAGACAAAAAGAAAGGTTTCAAAATAATAACAGCAACAATTTTTTAGCAGAGAACTAGAAAAAAAAGAGCAAATCCCTATATTTTGGGGGGATGAGTAAATAAATTATGGCACATTAATGAACATTCCCATATAAGAAAGACCAAAAGAAAAAACGAGTTAAGCTAAGCTATGGGGCATATTGTCTGCTTTTGACAGTATATGCAACATCCCATACCCTTAGTCTCCCTGACTCCCACTTGTCCAAAGAAATTAGAAAAGTGCATTTCCTCATCTCTTCTCCTAAGCCACATTTCTTCATTTAATTATATTTGTTGTTGTTCAGTTCTGTCTGATACTTCATAACTCTGTTTGGGGTTTTCTTAGCAAAGATACTGGAGTGTTTTGCCATTTCCTGCTCCAATTCATTTTATAGATGAGGAAGCCAAGGCAGACAAGTGACTTGCTCAGGGCCAGTGTCTGAAGCCATATTTGAACTCATCAGGATGAATCTTCCTGACTTTAGGCCAGGTGCTCTATCCATGGTGCCACCTAGGTGCCCATTTAATTACATAACATTTGGGTTTGCTCTTATTTATTTGCTTGTTTGCTTGAGGGTGGTTGTTTACATCGTTGTGGTTACTGTATATCTGAAACCACCCAAGATATCTTGGGGTTTACAGGCTAGACTTATTTTTTAAGGACTCTGCCTTAAACCCAAATCACTCTGGTTCTCATTGATTGGCCAACAATAGGTCCCAGTTAGAGCCTCCTTTGGTCATTGTTTGGGCCCTTATGGTTCTGAGTGAGTGTAAATAGCAATCATTTCTGTTTTGGCCAGAAACCCTGGGGGTCTTCCCCTCCCAGATTTTTTTTTTTTTACTAGGTGAAAGAGGCCATTCTTTGCCTCATTTCTTACCTAGCCTTAATCACTGAATGGGCATTGCCTCAGACAAACTGAGACCTGGGTAAGACCTTAGCTTAAAAAAGCCAAGTTCTCCCAGGGCGTCTCCGGTCATCCTGACCTATATCTTGCCACTAGACCCAGATGGCTCCAGAGGAGAGAGTGAGACTGGTGACTTTGCACAACCCTGCCTCACTTAAATCCAATTCACTTGCAAGTCATGACATCACTTTCTCGATGTCGTGATACCATTTGAGAACAGAGCACAAACAGTAACAACAACATGGTGTAGATTGTTTTCCTGGTTCTGCTTGCTTCATTTTACATCAGCTGATATACAACTGTCTGTTTTGTTTTTTTCTACTCCATTGCAAAAGCATCTAGGTTGCATAGTAGGTAGTGTCCTGAATTTGGAGTCAGGAAGGCCTAATTGTTTTCTCAAAGCCTTGCTACATATGTGAACCACGGGCAAACACTTTGCCCTTTCTCAGGCTCAGTTTTTTCATCTGTAAAATGGGAATAATCATGGCATCAATATCACAGTATTGCTGGGATCAAATGAGATAACACATGTAAAGCCCTTTGAAAACCTTCAAACTCTAGAAGCACTAGCTATTATTTCTATGGATTTCTCATCCTTGTTCCATTTTCCATCATACTATATTTCATTTGTTTTCAACAGTTTGTCCAGCCATTTCCCAAGGAATGTACATCTCCTTGGTTTAGAGCTTTTGACTCCCACAAAAATCACTGCTACGAATATAGTGGTATATTTAGTCACTTTCTGCTCTTGATTTCCGTGGAATATGTACCTAGCAGGGAGATTCCCCAAGAAAAGGGACACAGACATTTTGTTTCTAAACCAAATTCAACAAACATATATTAAGCATTTGATATGGCAGGAAAGAGAGATGCAAAGATAAACAATACAGTGTTTTTTTCCCTCAAAAAGCATACATTTTACTGCAGCAGTAGTAACATGTATACAGAGATGATAATACCAGATGATAATAAATGTCTTCGTTCAGTTTAAAGCTTTAACTCCTCTACAATTTTGGGGACACCCTGTATATTAAGATAAGGCAAAACAAGGCTCACATTCAGGAAAATATGCGTGTGTGCATGTGTGTGTGAAAGAGAGAGAGAGAGAGAGAGAGAGAGACAGAAAGACAGAGACCAAGAGACAGAGAGAGAGAACATTTATTAAGAGCTAATGATGTACTGGGAATGGTGCTAAATGCTAGTTATATAAATATAAGAAAAAGACAATCCCTACCCTTAAGGAACTTGGTTTCTAATGAGAGATTACACATAAAAGGGAACTGAAAAGGAGTGAGTGGGAGAGAAAGTCTCCAATGGGGACAAGGTAGAAAAGTCTGCAGAGTCAGGAACAGAGCTGGGAGAGAGGTGAGACATACTCACCCCCTAGGCTGACATGAAAGGAGGAGTCCCCCAGCCACAGGAGTGGAGGCATCTCCAAGGTGGGGAGACAAACAATTCCAGGGATACAGAAGCAGAGCCAGAAGAGGTGTGAGCCATGGCCGGCCCACGCACTGCCTCAGAGGAAGGTTCTGGGAAACAGCGATGGGAGGAGGGGACTGGCATAGAGGAGTCAAGTGTTGTTTTTTTTTTTGTCCAAATCTGGTTGCCTTTTTTTTCCCATTACACAACTCATATTAATTCTCTATCTTTTTTGTGCCATTAACCAAACCCCCAAATAAACTAAGCTATTCAATACTTTTTTCTAGACTTTTACTTATTAAACTGAGATCCATTTTCAATCTATGGTATGCCATAAGGCTTTGAAATCTAAAATGATTATGCTTACAACTTCTCATGTGCCGCTTTAATGTATGCATTATCTATCAGATATCCATAGATCTGACAGGCCTGATATATTCTTTATGAATCTTCGCCAACTCCTTTAAAAATGGACCATTTTTTTTCCCCTCAGTGATTTTTATTGCTAACAGTAATTGAGCAGCTGGGTAAAGACTGCAGACCAGACTTAAAAGAAATGCCTGCAGTCCTGAGGCCAGGAAGGGAGAAGAGAAAAGCACTAATGATCTTCCATTGCAGGCTTTGGCTGGTCACCACAACAACTTTGAAGTGGGCAAAAACAAAACTAATGGTCCACATTTACAAGGACTTGGGGTTTGTGAAGCCCTGTGTCTATTATCCCATTTGACTTGCACCACCACCCTGGGAGGTAGGTGCTTTTATTATTCCCATTTTACAGGTGAGGAAACTGAAACAGAAGGGGATTAAGTGATTTGCCTTGTATCTCACAGTGTCTGAGAGAGGATTTAACTCAGGTCTGTCTAATTCCAAGTCCAGTTTGCTATCTACTATTCCACTCACTGTACCACATGCACTTCATGATTTTTCTCATCTTTATTGCCATCACCATGATCAGCATCCCTAACCACAGCAAGAAATTTATATTTGGCACATTTTCTTCTAAACTCCATCCTATCCCTGAGAGAGAGAAGGGGGGGAAAGGGTGAGCAGGATGAGAGAAAGGTAGAGGAGGGGAGAGGGAGAAAGAGAAGGGTAAGGAAAAGGGGAAGGGAAGAGAGAGAGATGGGGGGAAGGGAGAGAGGGAGGGGGAGAGAGAGAGAGAGAGAGAGAGAGAGAGAGAGAGAGAGACAGAGAGACAGAGAGACAGAGACAGAGGGACAGAGAGAGACAGAGACAGAGACAGAGAGATTGAGAGAGAGATTACCTGGAGGAGTTTTATGACTTTAGACAAATCATTTAACACCTCCAGGCTTTGATTTCCTCATCTGTAATATTCCCATGTACTTTTCAGCTTTAAAATTCAGCCACTCCATAATTCTTCTTCCCTCCAATTTCCAAATCTCTCTCCTTAAAGCTTAGTGACCAATATGGAGATCACTTTAAAAAAAAAAAAGGACTTCCTCATTGTCAACATATAATCTTCTAACTCCTCCTTGTTCTCTTCTTCGTTCATCAAAAAAGACTTTTCTTCAATTTTTCCCCTGAATTTTTGTTCTGTCAAAGGCAATATAATTCAGTAGAAAGAGTGTTGAACTTTGATTCATAGGAAATGAATCTGAATCCTGGCTCTTCCACTGAATGTCTGTGTTACCTTAATTTCCCTGGGCCTCAGTTCTTCATCTGTAAAATAAAAAAGTTCCACTAAATTACCTCCCAGGTCACTTCTAGTTCTTGATGTAGGAATGTGAACATATGTGCATATGTGTGTGTATGTGTGTATGTGTGTATATACACACACACATATGTATATCCATATACTTATATACATAAATATATACATATATAATTAAAAATAATTAGGAAAAATACATTGCATGGAAATACATAGCAAAGTATATCATACATATGTATGTATACATATATATTTTATATGTAAACATACATATTTGCATACATATATGTGTATATGTGTGTGTGTGTGTGTGTGCCTGTAACTATTCACTCTTGGTATTATTATATTAGCCCATAATACTTTTATTGACATTATAAGTCATTATTAGAACAAAAATTCATTTTGAGAATTTGATTGTAACTCTTAATTTTATCAACTAGTCTCATGATTTCTTCCCTGTACGGAATTCTCAATGTGAATTTTTTCTCTACCTATGCAAATCAGCAATTAGTCTATGATTTTGAGGTACTTGGGGGCACTAAGAGGTTAAGTTACTTGTCCATAGCCACAAGGCTAATACATGTCAAAGTTCTTGAAGCCAGATTAGACTTCTAGCCACTACACAATCTGCTTTTCACCTAGTGTCATCAATTCACAGATCCAGAGCTGGAAAGGATGTTAGAATCATCTAATCCAATATCCCTTATTTTGCTGCTGAAGTGAATGAGAATCAAGGGGATTAAGTGACTTAGCTAAGGTGGCACAAGTGGAAAGGGCTAAGATTTGAACTGAGATCCTCTCATTCCAGAGCCATTGCTTTTTTTATTAGCAGTATTTTGCTACCTGACAACTTCTATAAGTTTTACTATTACAACTAACTGTATCTGCCCAGACAGTATGTAATGGAGAACTGACCTAATTATTCAAATAATGGGCTGGCAGTAGGGAAATGATACTGGAGGCAAAAGACTGTGGAAAGATATGGCGGTAAGATGAAAAGGGAAAGCATGAATAATCTAGGAAATTAACTTCATTTTCCTCAAATTTTCATGAGCTTCTCTAAAATCCATGTACAAAATGTCAAGGCTGCCACAAACAGACTGGATCAGAGTGTGTTCACATTACATCCAATCTCTCTAAACAAATGGACACAGATTGTACCCAAGTGGGTACAATGAGCAATGCATTCCTTTTGATACAGTAGAAAGAGGACAGGATGTTAATTAACTCAAAGGACCTGGGTCCAAGTCTTAGCTTGGCAAATGTGTCTTTAAGCAAGTCGCTTCATCTCTCTGGGCCTTGGTTTCCCCAGGCATAAAACAAAATCGTTGGACTGACCCAGTGTTGCTAACCCGAGGTCATGTTTTCATTTTGTATATTTTGTATTATATTTTGTATATATTTTATTTTGTATATTTTATATTATATTGTATATTTTATTTTAATGTTTTTATTTTGTATATGTTGATAGCTGTTTTGATATAATCAATTTGTTTTATAATCTTACAAACTGTATGATTTATTGCATGTATTTAAGCACAATATTAAAAGAAAGGGCCCATAGATTTCAGCAGTCCGCCACAGTTGTCCATGACATACAATAAGGACCCCTACAACAAACATACTTATCCAAGTGGATGCATGCAATGAAAAGCAAGCACATTTCTCATGGAATAGTGAAAAGAGCCTGGTTGTGAAGTCAAAGGACTCAAATCCAAATCCTGCCCTGCCGGAGCGCCCGTGTCCCCGGCCCTGCTCTGATGCCGGCAGAGTGTGAAGAGAGAAAGAATCACGGGCCAGGTGGAAGATGTGAAGAACAAACTTCGTTTATTGATCTGAGGGCTCAGGCTTATAGAGTACTGGATCAAGCTATAGTAACATTGTTATTCGTACAAATCTAATTAAGTGATTTCCTTACTTCCTTGTACCTTGTCTGTTACATTCTTTCCTTCATCCTGTCCTATACCCTATCTGTTTCCTCCCTTCCTGCATCCTGTTCTCAAGAGATAGAACAGGGGGGTGGTGAGCCAACATCCTGAGTTTCAAAGCTGTCGGGCTTAGTACAAACTACAGGTAAGACCTGGGCTGGCCTAAGCCCTCCAACTCTCCAAAGCCGGCACTCTACACTGCCCTGGTCATTTCCTACCTATATGACTTCATCTTTCTGGACCTCAGTTTCCCTGGTTGTAAAATTAGTGGGATGGACTAGATGAACCATAAATTCCCTTCTAGATCTAAATCCTCAGTCCTCTGATTCTAAGATCAATGCAGAAAATGAGGTTTTTTTATACATTCTTTTATATATATATATATATATATATATATATTCTTATTCTTATATATGAGGTCTCCTTTTATTTTATTTTTTAATTTATTTAGCATTTTATTTTCCCCAGTTACATGTAAAAACAATTTTTCACATTCATTTTTAAAACTTTGAGTTCCAAATTCTCTCCCATCATCCCTCCCTAACCCCCCCTCCAATGAGAAGGCAATCAATTCAACATAGGTTATACACGTGTAGTCAAGCAACACATTTCCATGTTAGTAATGTTGTAAAAGAAAACATAGACAAAAAACGAAAACTTTTAAAAAAGTACAAAGTATGCTTCAATCTGTATTCAGACACCATCAGTTATTTCTCTGGGGATGGACAGCATTTTTCATCATAAGTCGGACGTACTTTTAAAATGTTTGTTGGATTGAAATGAATTGGACTAGATTTCTAGCATGTCTAGCATATGAATCTAGCCTTTAGTGACCTTGTTTTTTCGGGTTTTTTTTCTCAGTCTTTATCATCATATTTTAAAGAGGTATCTGTCCTTTCTCTTCTCTTTGCTTTTTGCTTTTATTATTGGGTGTTTTGCTTTTACACACTCTTGTCACCTTTGAAGTCGGTACATAATAACCATGAGATGTGCATTTTCCTGAGAGAATCCATTCCTGAATCATCATAATAAAAAATAACTAGGAAAAAGTATGCTCCTTGTATACAAATTCATAGCTTCGTAAAACTCTTCCTGCTAGCCTGTTTTGTGGACCATCATGATTTATTGTTTTGTGCACAGCGTGATAGACAAAAATAACATTTATTCCATCACAAGTTTGATCTTTCAATAAGGATGTGACCGCAATTCTGCCAAACCCTAGAGTTTGAGTCATCCACCCAGACAAGAGGCTCAGTGGAGCCACTTGTATTGACAATAGTGAAATTGTAATACTATTTAACACAGTTTCTGGAAAAAAAAAGTAAACAATAAATACATGTTATTTTAAAAAATGTTTATACCCATACTTTGACAGCAGATCGACTCAGTCTTGGGAGAAATCCGTGTAACTTTAATGAGCAGTACTACCCAGCAAAGTCTGATGGCAGAAATGTAGTGTTAATGAAGCCTGGGTGAGCCATTAAAATGTCATCATTTTAAGTGAAGTAATCCATGAAGGTGCCTGAAACATCTCAAATACTGGAATTCAATTGCTAAAATAGACAAGACAAAGGTCAGGCCTGAAGAACCATGGAGAGATGAGCCATGGGATAAGAAATGAGTCAGTCTTAAAAGCAATTCAGTAAGACACTTCCAAAAATGGCAGAATGTGTACTTTCTGATCATTCCCCTGTACCCCACAATTGGACAGGGTCATGTACACAGGTCACTGTTAACAGGACTAACTGGACCTTTTGGATATAGCCTATTTTCCTATGTTGTAGAGAGTTGGCCCAAGTCCAAAGTGAGATAACCCTACATGATCTGTTCCCCTTGTCCCATTTGAAGCTAATTATTACCTTTAACATCCCTCATGAGGGGGCAGGGGTGAATTTGGTAGAGCCAACTCTTTAATATTCTTTGGGTCACATAAGTAAACTGTCATTATTCTAGTCAATACATTTTAAAAACTTTTAAAAACATGTATGTTTTTGCTTTGTGTTTCCTATCCACATTTCCCTTTCCCTTTTTATCATAAGACAAATATATATGGCTATATGTCTATACAGTGACCAGCATACTACAGTTGCTTAATAGTGGATTTGGCTAAAGAAAATCATTGCTTACTTGTCGGCTTCATTAAAATTATAATGCTGAACATTTTCCAGGTGGCAAAAACTTAATATTCAAAATGCACACTGGGTAAAGTGATTTTGACTTTCAAAACAGACCCATCTCATACAGCATATGAAATTTAAGTTGGTGATGCTTATCTAAAACAGTTAGAAGAATTTTAATTTGCAATCCAGGCCTGAAATGAATACTCTCTACAAGGTTGTCCTTTGAAGTCTTGCAACTTTTAACTGTCTGTTAAATTGTCAAAAAACTCACTTTGCAAGGATTACAGAAAATAATGTGCAGCTGTGACCTTTCTTGGAGTTTCTGATCAAATGAACAATGCACTTCCCCAAATTATCCATCAAAATGAAAGCCTTCAGTGTTGATGCACACTAAAAATGTTTTGCACAATTTAGATTTACTCAGAAACCAGGGGAAAAAACACAAGCTCATTTATGATTTGAAGTCACCTTTGTTCATTCAGACAGAATTTATTTACTTAATTTTCAACATTGAACCCATAGCAACATGCCAAATTGATATTTCCCTAATTTTTCCCCCAAAAGAGGCTCTATTAATGAGAGACCTTGGATAATTATTTACAAGATCTCTTTGCAGTTGTTTGTTAAGAGCCTTTTTCTAAAATAAATGAAGTCCTATTGCAGCAAATATTAGTGTCTGTCAAAATTATTTTACCTTTAATTAAATATATTCTTAATTTCTACTATGCTTTGTATAAGCATGAGTACAAAAAAAAAAATTGTCTCATACTCTTGGTGAACTCTTCAATCTGTGCAAGGAAGAATCCAAAACTGGCCACTTAAGATACATATAGCTGGATGGATAGATGGATAAATTAGATAAAAGATAGATGGATAGATGGTATATAGATATAGAGATAGAGAAATGGCTAGATAATAGAAAAACAGAAAGACAGACTAACGGATAGATGATAGACATATAAATGGAGAGATGAGCAGATTATATAAAAATATACATATATACATGTGTACAACACATACTTGTTACTCAACAGAAGCTGTTGAGGCAGAAGATGATGACCAAGTCCACTGACAAGTTTACTGACTGGGAAGCTGAAGTAAGAGATCCATCACAGATCTCTTAACTACTTCCCAAAGTGGCTTAAATGCTAAACAAACTAAATGGGTAACATCTGGCAAATACGGACAACTATCCTGCAAAGAAAGATGACTTCTGCATGAACAATGTGTTGCATTACACTAGGTAAATGCCTGGCCATTTTGTTTCTTCCTCTTAGCACTTGCAAGAATTCAATACTTTTAAACAATACAATAGCTCTGTCAGCTCTTCCATGTAGGTACTGCCTTCAGGGGTACAGATTACAACCCACCCATCCTTGCTTCTCCAGTAAGATTCTCATCCATGTCCTCCCAAAAACTCCCCGGAATGGCATCCTTCCAGTGTGCTGGGGACCTTCCTGTAGATCTATTGCTCTAGCAGCCAAAACATGTGTTAAAAAACCCACTGGGGTGGGTTGGGCAGGGTTGGTGTTTAATGATGCTCACTGTCTGTGTGACCCTGGACATCATTCTTCATGGGCCTCAATGTCTTCATCTATAAAGTGATGAGCTGGCCTATGTGGCCTTCAATGTTTCTTCCAGTTCTAGTTCTAGGATCTTATGATCTTGACACCATATGAATACCAAGTTAACCCATAGGCTAGATATCAATTACCCCTCTTTCTCCCTCCCTGCACAACCTACCTTATCTTTTCTGTCATAAATCTTCCTGATGAAATCCCTCATGCTGATTATGCTTCTGATGATATGCTTTATCACCCAACACAATTCTGTTTCTCTAATGTATTGTAGTTGATTTGTGCCCACCACCATTTCCATTTCATTGTGGGTGTTTGTCTTCTTTGTGCCTAAGATAGAACTTGCTATCCCAATACTCCAAGAGATATGTGATTTAGTCAAAGTGGCCCCTCCTTCCAATCATCTAGATCCCAATCTGCTGATCCTTAATGACTAGTGCCTGTATCTTCTCTTAAGTTTGACAAAAGGAGGAAGGAAGCATTCAGTGCTGGTGACCTTCTTTGCTCTCTGTTAACATCATGGGGACATTAATGGATATCACAAGATATGCATTTAGCCAGCTTTTCTCTTGCCACATTACCAGCCTACAGTTGTTGGTTTTACTGGTATTTCACAAAATCTCTTGCATCAGATACCTTTTTTCCAGTTACATAGCTACCACCTTAATTCAATCTCTCATCACCTATGACCTAAATTGTTATAATAGACTTTTAATTGGTCTCTCTGCCTGAAGTCTTTCAGCACTATAGTCCATTTTGTGTAATTATCAAAGTAACATTCCTTAAACCCAAAACCCAAATGCTGACCATGTGTATCCCCTACTCAGCCAATGCACTGGCTTCCTATTGCCTCGAGAACAAAATGTAAAAGAAAAAAATATATACATATATATATGTATATATATATATACATATATATGTGTATATATATATACGTATATATACACGTGTATATATATATATACATATATATACACATATATATATATATATATATATATATATATATATATAATTATGAAGCATTATTTTTCCTCTCTCCATACACTGGAAATAAGGACAGAGAAAGAGAGTGGGGGAGGGAGGAAGGAAGGGAGGAAGGAAGACATTGACCTTCTGTATTCCTGGAATGCATTCCCCACTCACTTCATAGAATTTATCTCTTCCTTTAAGAAGACATTCAGACACCATAGTCTACATGACACATTTCCTAATGCCCCTAACCGTTTGGGCCCTCTTTTCTGTAGTACCTTGAATTTATATACTTTGTTTTCAATGTGAACTGCTGTCTAGCCACATATCTTCCACCTCTTTTTTGTGTAGTTGATTTTTGCACTCAAGTACTGGATTTGATATTTTTTCCCACTATGTCTTATCCTATGGCATTTGGGAACATAGTATCCTATCTAGCTTTCTTTTATCTTGTTGTTCCAAAATCTAGGATGAAAGTTTTCCAGAATTTCCTCTAGCTAATGATCACAGAATCAAAGGTGAAATAGTTGGTTATTCCCAGTACCCACCCCAAATTCTCGTTGCTTCTACTTCAGGAACTAGCACTTCCTTATTGGTAAAAATAAAGTTGAGTATAGAAGATTCTCCCATTGGGTTTTTTTTATGATTTTTTTTTTGGCTAGGCAATGGGGTTAGGTGACTTGCCCAGGGTCATACAGCTAGTAAGTGTTATGTGTCTGAGCTGGATTTGAACTCAGGTCCTCCTAAATTCAGGGTCAGTGCTCTATCCACTGTGCCACCTAGCTGCCCCCTCCCATTGTTTTTTTCCAAATTTTGAAACATAGGGATACAATTAAGACAAACCAAGAAACTATTAGCTTTTCTGCCTTTGACACAGAGAGAGAACTACAGAGGATAATGGAATAACTGAATTCTGCTTTCTACCCTATTGTCTCTCATAGGCCAATGCCATGCTTATTATCTGATTCCCAAAAACCTCATCTATTGACCCTTTACGTTAAGGTGGTCTATAATACCCTCTGAAAAGAATATAAGTTCTGTTTCTTTCTTTGTTGATCTTTGCCCAAATGTTTTCTGCCATGTTTCCTCCGCTGCTTCCTGGATTTTTCCCCCATCAAGCTATGTTTTTGATGTATTATGCAACTCTTGTCCCTCTTCCCTTTAGCTGTCCTGGTTATTTTGAATAAGATATATCTTTCCAATCATGAGGCCCAGGTCCATCCCATGACGTCTCAGAGACACTTCTGTCGCATTTAAATCCATGCTTTAGAATTTTGAGGGGTTTTTTGCTTATTAAACATTTTACAATATTTAGTAAAGATGCATGAAGCCATGGCTTTTATTAGTGCTGTATTTTTTCTTGGATTGTGTCTTCTATGGGTTACTAGGACATAGAACATTTTTTATCTTCTTATACCATGGTTCTGTCTATGATCCCTACCTTATCAGGTATGTATAAGGAAAATGTTTGTCTTCACTCTTCTTTTTTCAGTTTTTTAAACTCACTTGATTAGATTTACAAAACTCTAGGCCAGGGATCCATAAATGTTTCGTGTTGTTGCTTTTTGTTTGTTTGTTTGTTTTTTAATGTCATGGGTCCCTTTGGCAGACTGGTGAAGCCTATGCAAGCTCTTCTCATAAACATGAAATGCATGAAAGAAAATACATGGATTATAAAGGAAACCAATTATTCTGAAATAGAATTATGAAAATATGTTTAAAAAAATAAATCCATGGACCCTAGGTTTAAATACCCCTGTTGTAGGTATTTTTAAAAGTCCGTTCCAGTTCCACACCATCAATGTCCAAGAGTCCATCATTCCTGTATTTTAATCCATGGAGGGAAATTATAATCTGTTCTCAAACACCATTTTCTTAATAAGCTTTCACTTCCTAGTTGTACCTCTTTCTTCCAAAGTCCTTGCTCTTGATCACTCACAGTGATAAAAACACCACCTGTCTCCTAAGGTCTTCAGTTCCTTTCCCAGGACTTCATAATCCTTGGCAATGCTTTCTGTATTCATTTTGGCAGGATCATTTGTCCCTGCATGAATCACCAGAGGTGGGTAGTACTCATCAGATTTGACAAGTCTTAGGAGGTTGTCTGTCACATGTTGGATATTTGCCATGAGAAGATAATGTCAACTCAACAAATATCTGTCATCATGTTCTTCAGCAAGAAATCACCAAACAAAAATGTTTCATCTCTTCTTTCTCTGACTCTTATCAAAAGAGCTTTCTCTTGATACCATCTATGAAGGTGGATCATCATTCTGGGAAGTGTAAATGGCCACTTCAATTTTAAGAGGTCTCTCTTTTTCATTTCTGTCTCTCACTCTTCCACCCTCCCAAGGCCCCAAAATGTTACTATTTACTTACTTCTCTTTGTATATTTTTCTTCTTTGTTTTTACTTTAACATTTTCCACCATTTTTTTTTCATTCTGCCTTATAACCTGGATAGTTGACAATCATTCTTTTGAGCCCCTTTTCCTTTTCTCATAGATAGGAGATCAGCCTATAGGATCATGGGATTATAGATTTTTTTGTTCTGTAAGAGGCTTTAGAGGTCATATTTTCCATCCCCTTCATTTTAAAAATTAGGAAACTGAGGCCCACCAATCCTGGGGTTGCCTTGGGACCTTCCTTTTAATATAAAAAGAAATGGGGGACATTCAGGGCAGTTTCAAGTGCTTCACAGAGAGAAGAGTATCTCAGAATTCAATCTTTTAGAGAAACAAGGAGTTTCTGGGGAATGTCAGTTGGTTGGAGAAAAAAGAGGATCACACACATGTTCTCTGAACATGTCCAGGCCATGACTTGCCATATTGTTAGAGTAATAAATACTGCACACACACCATCTCAATGAATAGAAAATTTGTGAAGGCAAGCATTCAACATATGCCAATGTAAACATGAAACTGATGCCTAAAGAGGTTAAGTGACTTGTTCTAGGTCATACAACTATCAAAACCAAGAACAAAAACCAGATCTTCTGATTCTAAATCATAGGCTCACAAAATCTTCAATCTGGGATATTGATCACCATTGACCTTGCCTGACCAAGAGTCTTCTCTACAACATATATGACAAGTCTTCAGTCAGTCTTTACTCAAAACACTTCCAATGAAGCATGACCCATTATATCCCAAGGCAGCCCATTCACTTTGGGTTAGTTCTAACCGCTATCATTTTCCCTAGTATCAAGCCTCAGTCTGCCTCCTGATAAGTTCTACTCATTGCACCAGGTTCTGCTCTCTGTAACCAACCAGAACATTTCTATCTATGCCATGTGACAACTATTCAAGTACTTATGGACAGCTGTCATGGTTCCATGAATATTCTCTTCTCCACACTAAATGCAAGGTATGCCAAAAGTCTTGGTATAGTTTTAAGCTAAAGGTTTTGGGACATAGTATATATATATATATATGTGTGTGTGTGTGTGTGTGTGTGTATGTGTGTGTGTGTATGTGTGTGTGTGTATGTATGTGTGTGTATGTATATGTGTGTGTATGTATATATAGGTGTGTGTATATATGTAAATGTGTGTGTGTGTATATACACACACACACACACACACATACACACACACATATATACATAGTTCCTCCAACATATTCTCATATGGCATGGACTTAAGGCCCTCATCTTCCTCTAGATATCCTCTAGTTTATTATTTGCTTCCCTAAACTATGTCATCCAGAATGGACTATAACAGTCTGGACTATCTGGGGTGGGCAACCTTCAGCCTCGAGGCCCCAGATAGTCTACCCAGGGAAGCGTCTAGTGACTCTATCACCTCCATATTCCTGGAAGCAATGGCTCTCTCACTGAAGCCTACAAGTGGGCTTTTTTTCCCCATTGTCATGTCTCATCACTGAAACATATTGAGCTTACAATCCACTAAAACACCTTTGGACAATCTACTCTCTAACCATGACACCCTCAAATTCTGAAGATTACATTCTGAATAAACCACATTCTTGCCTATTGAATTGCATTATACTACATTCAGGCTAGTGCTCCTATCAGGTACATAGGTAGCACAGTGGATAGAGGACCAGGTCTAGAGTTAGGTAGACCTGAGTTCAAAACCAGCCTCAGACACTTATAGCTATGTGACACTGGGCAAGTCACTTAACCGTGTTTGCCTCAATTTCTTCATCTGTAAAATGAGCTGGAGAAGGAAATGGCAAACCACTCTAGCATCTTAGCCAGGAAAACTCCAAAAGGGGTTGCAAAGAGTCAGACATGACTGAAAAATGACAAACAACAACTGTTCCTATCTGTCAAGATTTGGGGGATATTAATTTGCCCTGTTAGCTCTTCTTCCTAATTTAATTCACCTACAAATTTCAAAAATATGACGTCATCCAAAACACTGATAAAAGTACTAAACAACACAGGGCCAAGCACAGATACCCAAGGCACTACACTAGAGATTTCCTGCCAAGTTGAACCATTGAATCATTAATAACTATTTTTTTTTTGCAGCCAACCATTCAATTAGTTTCAAATATACCTAAATATATGACTGTTTAAATCATGTAATTCCATCTTTTTTTGCACAAGAATAGCCTAAGGTACTTTACCAAACAATTCATTAAAATATTGATAAACAATATCTTTATCAGTCTCCTAATCTATAAGTTTAGTAACCCTGGCCAGAAAGAAAATAGTCTGGGATAACTCCTTGTTGAAGTCATGCTGATTTTTTGGGGGGGATAATCTGATCTTTTCCTAGCTGTTCACCTGTCTTCAATAATAATCCTCTCTTTAACAATAGGCTCCAGAATTTTCCGAGGAATTGATGGCAATTGAATGACATGTATCTTTCAGGTGCTAATTTCTTCTCTTCTTGGGAAATATGAATATTTGCCTTTCTCTCATCTGTAGAAATTCTCCTTGTTTACTATCATGTTTCAAGTCAGTAGCATATAGTCTTTCTGTCTAAATTGGAAATGTCTGTCATTTTAAATAACTAGTTTGAATTATAAATTATAAAAGTTCTTAGTATTCTACAGGGACTCTTCAATGAGATACTCTCAAGAACAAAAAAAAAAGTAGATGAAGAATGGGTAACCCATAGATTTTAACATGTAGTTTGATAGGTAATCCATTGTGTTAGTTCATCAGTAAATATATCTGGGTCAGTATAGCTGATGGGCAATACATAGATTGAAGTGAAGGGGGTAGATTGATTGAGCTCTCCCACCATCTTCGTACCTTGCTCCTGCTTAAAAAACTACTTCTGACCCGGCATCCCATTAACCTGCTCTGGGTCACTGGGGTCCTGATTACTGAGCCTTCATCATTTCTAGACCAACTCAGACCCTTTCTCTCGACTTCATTTCTGACCTGTCATTGCACTGATCCACTATGGGTGCCTAAGGTTTTGATTGGTGAACATTCACCATTTTAATCTCAGCACTACACATCTTTACTCCAGAATAGCCATGATCATTACCACGACCAATGTGTGCACAGGCACACATGCGTGCACTCACACACACACACACACACACACACACACACACACACACACACACACACTTCCACTTCTAGCTTCAGGAATAATATTCACATCAGCATACTATTCTTGGAAGGACATGTTGATACTCATGCTCCCTGACTACCATTCCCCTGTATGTGCTACCTTACCTTTAGAATGTAAATTTCTTAACAAAAGAGATTATCTTCTTTATTTGTATTTATTTTTCCCAGTGTTAAGCAGAGAGTACCTGGCACCTAGTAGATACTTAATATATCTCCATTTATTGAGCAAATGGATAACTTCCTTTTTATTCATCTATTCAAGCTCAAGGGGTGGGGGGCTTTTCTGACACTAATACTGTCTTGGTAATGAAAAATACTTACAAATCAGCCTAAACCATATTCCCCAAAGAAAGGCAACTAGGTGGCACTATGGATAAAGGGTAATATTGGAACTTAGGAAGACTTAAATTCAGATGCTACTTCAGACACTTATTAGTTGTGTGAACCTGGGTTTACATAGGGCTTAGTATGTGCCAAACACTGTGATAAGTGCTTTACAATTATTGTCTCATTTGATCCTGAGAGAACCCTGGTGTTGTGTTATTATTAGCCCCATTTTACAGATGAGCTAACTGAAGCACACAGAGTTTAAGTAACTTGCCAAGGATCATACAGCTGGATTTGAGCTTGAGTCTTCCTGACTCCAGGCCTGGCACTCTCCCACTGTGCCGCCTAGCTTCCTAGTAAATGACAGAGCTATATGACCAGTTAGTAATAGACAAATAAATTATGGCACTTCCATGGAAAGTTTTCTCTTTTGAAAGAGAACATTAAATATCCCTGACCCCTCCCTCCAAACCAACCCAGTACTTAGAGCTGTAAATTTGAGCTGTCTTAAATATAAAATTGAAATCCCATCAGTCTGCTACTACTATAACCTAAGATGCAATGTCAAATAATTTTACTTCCTTAGATATAACCAACCTCATTTACTTTATCAACCCTGCAATTCCAAACTATACTCACTTGAATACATCAGAATATTTCACATAAATATCTTTTCTACTCCAAAATGCAAACCACTCTATTATATGTCTCCCAAAGCCAGTGATACAAGCAAGTCTTCCACTAAATCATAATATTGAAATAAGATTTTGCTTCCTTTTTAAATTACTAAGCAAATATAATTTGGACCCAGGAAAACAAGAGAATGTTTCTTTGCTAGGATATCATCCAAGTTCTAGGACTAGAAGATTAGTTTAATCATGAAATATCTTGAAACAATTATTTTCAAAATATTTCTTTGCCTTAATGTGAATAATGCAAATCTATTTACAAATAAATGCTAGCAAGTACTAATTCTTGGAATAGAACTTAAAATAAATTGTGTCTGCACAGTCTGCCAAGCACACATTGGGGAAATAATTTAGTTTGCAATGATGTCAGTTTCACATCCATGATAATATTTATCATAAACTCTGATTTTTCACAATTTGATTCACACAATTCATCAGTGTGGCAGGATTAAGATATTTTCCCCTGAGACATGTTGGTTTTTAAAGTAATGAAACAATGAAAGGAGGACACATATTGTTGAAGTCACAAATCGTAGTGTTACTGCCCCTGAAAAAAGGAATACTCTTTGGAAACTTTTTGACAGCTCCACATTCAAACTAAATGGATAAGAACCTCCTTCAAGTGTAAAAGATTTCTCAAGGCTCTCTGAGCGACACCGAAAATCCTTCCCACTTTCGCCGTCAGGAAATTCACAATTGAATATAATTCTACATAAAATATTCTGTATGTGTATGTAGCATTATATAGTGTATAGACATTGGACCTCGAAGCCAGGAAGACCTGAGCTCAAGAGCAGTCTCTGATTCATACTATTCCTGGAATTCTGGGCAAATCACTTACCCTCTCAGCATCTTAAACTACTCTCTAAGATGGTGTTTCAAAGAAGGTGCCATTCTGCATAGGCAGAGGGAGTTTCTTTACAGGAGATAACCCTTTACCAAAGAAATCACAGTTCTAGTCCCTATACCTATCCTAAAATGTTCTGTAACTTGTAGAGCTCTATAAGTCTATAAAAGTTAAAAATTTGAAACTATAAATATTAATGAATCCTGAAATTATCGTACTTTATATTTTTCAAAGTGCTTTCAAATACATAACCTCATTATATCACTTGTGTTAGATTCTAATCCCATGTCCTCTTCTTGGGCCCAAAGAGATGGAGAAAATCAGGTCATTATTTTTGCTTATTTTTATTTTAAAAGCTTATAATTTTTAGACTGCTTAAAGATAACTAAATAAAGCCAGGAGTGAGTTTCAAGGCTACAGTTAAATTGAATACATTTTACCTCTAATTGTGCTCCCTCATCAGGTGGGGGAATTGCCCAACAAACAATGATTTTGGAGATAATTTATACTAGATTGAACTCTCAGTTGAGAGTTCATAGTATAAGCTCACATCCTCCCTCAGATACTTCCTAGCTATGTGACCATAGATAACTCTAAGTCTCAATTTCTTCACCTGTAATCAGGTTAATAATACTAGCATCTACCTCACAAGGTCATTGTGAAAATAAAATAAGATCATGTTTTAAAATGTTTTTTTTCAAACTTTAAGGCAATACACACACACACACACACACACACACACACACACACACACACACACACACACACACAAACCTTTCAGAAAGCAACAAGTGGAAATAAAGAATAGGCATTACTATCTTCTTTGCCTAAGGACCAAAGGACTCATCCATGTGACTTGAAGCTCAAACTTTCCTTGAGTATCGTCTTCCATGTTAGAATGTGATCTCCTTGAGACCAGGGACTATTTGTATCTCCACGTATTAGCACCATGCTTGGCACATAATACTCATTTAATAAATACTTCATTCATTCAACTATCTGTATACTTCCCAATGTGTGGTGTCTAAAACTGAACACAGCATTCCAGATGGGGTCTAGCACCAGGAACAACAGCATTATTGAGTTTGGAAAGTTCAAGTTCTACTTACCATATAGGTTTCCACATAGTGAAAGAAATATTCTCTAATTTTTAATATTTTGATGGAAAGAAATCCTAATCTTCAGAGAACTAGGCTGTCTCATTTTTCTTCCATCATTCAAGTCTCACCAGTTGTTCATTTTTTTTAAGTCTATTCTCAGTGCAGGTGGGGGAAATGGTAGTATCTACTGGTTTTCATATTACTAGTTAGAGACCATGGATGAGCCTTAGGGCTGGCTGTTTTAGAGGCAGGGAAAGGTGGGAGAATTGAAACAACAACTCAACCACAGAGCTGCTTTGTCTCCTCCATCCCCCAATTCTACGGTTCCATGGCCCCAGCCTTCTTTAAAAGAGGCATTTTTGTTTGTCAAGTGTGATGACAAATATAACAACAAAAGACATTTCTGGCAGGGTGTTGGGAGTTGTGAGAAATCCACCACTGACAATGGGTGGTAAAATAGCATATTGATGGCTTCGTGTTAAAATTGTACTATCTGCAATCTGTTCTTCCCAGTGCTTTGCTGTCATTTGGATCATGGTGGCTTAATGAGAAGAACAGCCAGTTTTATTCAAGAAATGAGAAGGGGATGTGAGCTCAAGCGAGGAGTGAAAGAATTCTAAAAAAGTCGAACCTTGGCAAACAAAGTGCTGACAATTAGCGGCTGACAGTGAAAGCTTTCAGGGAAGTCAGCACCCACAGGGCACGACTCTTGGGTCTCTGAGTGATGGGGCTGAGTTCCTCCTTTGTCACTGCACAATTACCTTCTACAGCAGCTAATTGGAATGAAAGCAAATGATACTTGGGACCATAACAGTAAGTCATGCAAAATTTGGCAGCTCCAATTAACACTTCAAGAATAAATCTAAATGAGCCCAATGAAGACCAAGTCTAAAACACACTATTAGTAGTAAACATATACTTAAGTATATTGCCATCCAGGGTGGCAAGCAATATGAGAGAATTTTGAAGTTAGACATAAAAATGTCCTGAATTTGATTTATCTGAGTGCCTAGAATACTAAAAATGACTCATGATGTTACACTTCTTGCATTGATTCCCCTACTGTTTTACAGAAGGAGTTCATTAGCGGTGATAAATGAATTGCAACAACATAACCGGCAGATGGGCTGGGCCATGAAACCAAAGTCATATGCACTGGCCCCAGCATTCATTCCAAACCTCATTGTAAGATGACACTAGTGAACTGTGATATCAAACATGGTTGCTGAAAAGAACTAATACACATGAAATATTTTCTTGATATTGTAATGAGTGCAATTCACTGGAATGAGTGAGTTAAATAGGATCGTGTATCATACCCAATAGAGTAGAAACAGTATTTGTTTGGGAGACAGAGGTCTTGGGTTCAAATCCTAGCTTTAATGTTTAGTATCTGTGTGACACACAGGACAGAAATCACAATCTCAGTGGATTTCAGTTTTCTCATCTGCAGAAGGACAGAGTTGGCTAGGTGGCCGCTTAGCTCCTAGACAATATGACTTGGAAATGACCAGAAAGTGGCATGGTGGTCTGGTTGACAAGGGTTGGTGAAATGTCAAAGATCTGCACTTAGAAGTCCAAGTTCTGGTGTGAGGAAGAGAAAGGCTGGAGTGAAGGCAGCATGGTCTGGAGATTGCCAAGAAGTGGCATGGTGGCCTGGGGAAATATGGAGATTCTTCTTACAAATGAAATTAGATAAGGATGATTTTAAACAGAAGGATGATTCAATTTCTCTTTAGAGGCAAGTAAAGAGTTGACAGATCTGGTTTCATCTTGCCCCTCAAACACTAGGTAATGACATTTTCCAGAGGAGAATTGTTAATAACTATACTGAATTAAAACTAAAGAGACTTCTAAACTGAGTCCACATGGACTGGAGCCCTGCATCACTCCTAGTATTGCACCCAGTCGCTGCCATTTGTGGACCAGGTTCAGTCTGGAGAAGCACTATGTGGTTAACAATCTTTTTAGTTTCAGCTGTCTATATAAAGTTAGACCATAGAAGTCTTTAATGTTAAAGAAAAGGTATTAAAAATAAAAAAATAAATAAAAATTAGAATAAATTTTAAAAATTAAAATTAACAAATAAAAATGAAATTAAAATAAAAATAAAAAGTAATTAAGTAATGTTAAAGAAAAGGCAAAAATCAACATTAAACTCGAATAAGATGTAAAGATAAAAAAAAAAGAAGCACCATGTGCAATTGAGACAGTTCCAGTCTGATCTATTCAAACTAGCGAGTGATACTGAAGAGATGAAACTTGAAAATGAGGGAAGAAAAGGACTTCAGAGAACTGATAGTAAAGCATATCTCAAACCTGTTGGCAGAGAGGTGGTGGACTATAGATGTTGAAAGGGGTACACATTTTCACAGATGATCAATATATTGATTTCTTGTGTTGACTGTCTATATATTACATTATTTCTTACCATGATATGGATGGGAAGTCATTAGAAATGACAACAATCCAATAAGTATTTTCCTGGAAATGTTTTTAAAAGATATTGACTCTGTTTCACAATTTCCTATAAAAAATTACCCAATATAACAAAATCACCACAACAATAAATATAAGATGATCACTGCCTCAACAAGCAATGAACACCATTAGGTCAAAGGACCTTAGCAACCACCCCCAATGAACAAATGTTTGATTGCTTTGGGAAGTAGAAAGACATGTAAGACAAGGAAATAATTTAGAAAATACATTTATTTGAAAAATAATTTAGAAGAGAATGGTAGAAGATTGTGGTCATATAAAAATCAATGGATAAATGATGCATTCAATACTGTGCCACCACAAATTAGAGAGGCTGGACAATGCTTTCATAGCCATCATTCTTGAAGGTTTTGTGAGTGTATTTTTCTATCCATCTACCTACCTACCTATCTGTCTGACTATAATCTATAAAGCTACCTATCCATCCATCCATCCATTCATTTATTTAAAACTCTATTTATCTCCCTAATCACCCATACATCTACCTATACTATCTGAGCCCATATATACATTCATGAATTAATTTAACAATATATGTCTCAATCCTTTCATCCATATGTTCAATTATTTAACTCCTCTCTCTCTCTCTGTCTCTGTCTGTCTGTCTGTCTGTCTGTCTCTCTCTCTCTCTCTCTCTCTCTCTCTCTCTCTCTCTCTCTCTCTCTCTCTTTCTCTCTCCCACCCCCGTCTTTCTCTTCTTCTGTTTGTTTGGGTTCCGACCCATAATTTTATTGGTGTAGGGAACTCTCCATGAAGAAACTCCATTCATTGATACAGATTTCCAGCTGTTCTGCAAGTTATAGTTTTAGAGAGTTGGCTTGGACACTGAAACATTACATAAGTTTCTCAGGGCTGTAAACCCAGTATGTGTCAGAGGCTGAAATTGTACCCAGGTTTCTTTGTCTTCATGACAAGACTTACATCCATTACCCATTATTCTGTACTGCTTCTATGTTTATACTATTCATAAATTATAGACGATCCTAATCTCTGAAGAGCTAAAATTTTGAATGATCTCATTCAATTGAACAAGTGTTTATTAGGGAATTAATGGGAGATAGAGCCAAGATGGCAGAAAAAAGGAAGGGATTTGCCTGAGTTCTCCCGAATTCCCCTCCAAACAACTTTAATGTATCAAAACAAATTCTGGAGAAGCAGATCTAAAAAAAAGAATGGAGTGAAACATTTTTCTAGCCCATGACAATGTAGAAGATTAGCAGGAGGTCTATTTCACTGGGGTGAAAGTGGAGAGCCATCTGTGCCAGATGGCCCAGCAAGCCAGCAGCAGGCTCTGTGGGCAACTGAATCAGCAGCAGCTTTTGGAGATCTCAGCCTACAGATGATAGGGGCTCAGAATGAAGTTACAAGGGTCCTTTGCTGGCACCAGGTGAAAGATTCTGTTGCATTGCCCATACTTGGTGCCAGGTTGCAGTGCCAGGATGAGGAGGAACACTAGAGAGTGTGACCTCAGGAAAGCATAGATACTGTTCATAATCTAGGGTAGAAAACAGTGCTTATAGTCATTCACAGATGGGAGCACGTGCCAGAAGAGCAATGACTACACCTTTACCTGGATCGTATCACCTTGGAAGAACTAAAACCTAACACCACCCCAGAACTAGCTCTGAAAATAGCAGCATGAAAAATCTAAAGCTTGGGATGGTGCCCCCTCCAACGCAGGAGCAGAGCTCAACCTTAGCATAAAGTTAAAAGTCAAGAAATAGGCTGGAAAAAATAAGCAAAGAACAAAAAAGAAAATACCTGACTATAGAAAGTTACTATGGTGACAGGAAAGATCAAAACACAACTCTGAAAAAGAAAACAAAATCAAAAAGCTACATCCAAAACCTCAAAGAAAAATAAATTGCTCTTAGGCACAAAAAGAATTCATAGAAGAGCTCAAACAAGATTTTAAAAATTGAATAAGAGAGACAGAGGAAAAAATTGTGAAAAGAAATGAGAGTGATAAAAGAAATTCATGGGAAAAAAAGACTCAACAGTTTGGTAAAGAAGGCACAAAAATAATACTGAAGAAAATAATACCTTAAAAATAAGCCAAATTGTAAAAGAGGTACAAAAAATCAATGATAAAAAAACTCCTTAAAAAGCAGAATTGTCCATATGGAAAAAAAAGTACAAAAATTCAATGAAGAAAAGAACTGCTTAAAAAGTAGAATTGGACAAATAGAAAAGGAGGTACAAAAGCTTACTGAAGAGGGTAATTCCTTAAAAATTAGAATTGGGCAAATAAAAGCTAATGACTCCATGAGACATCAAGAACCAATAAAACAAAGTCAAATAAATGAAAATATAGAAGAAAATGTGAAATATCTCATTGGATAAACAGCTGGCCTGGAAAAAAAAGGTCCAGGAGAGACAATTTAAAAATTATTGGACTACTAAAAGTCAAGACTCAAGAGAAGCATAGAAAGATAAATGGGGAAAAGAAATCATAAATAATTCAATAAGGTTAAATGTTTTACATTCCTACATGGGAAGATAATACTTGTAACTCTTAAGAACTCTCTCATTTTAGGGCATTAGAAGCAGTATACATAGACAAAGGAAAAAGGTTGTGAGTTGACCCTGATGGGATGATATCTAAAAATATAAAATAAAGGGGTGAGAAAGAGGGATGTACTATAGAGAGGAGGAAAGGAAAAGTAGAATAAGGTAAATTATCTCACATAAAAGAAACATAAAAGAGCACTTACGTTGGAGGGGAAATGGAGGGGTGGACAATTCTTGAACCTTACTCCCATCGGAATTGGCTCAAAGATGGAATACACACTAAGTTGGGTATAGAAATCTGTCTCACCCTACAGGGAAGTAGAAAGGAAAGAAACAAGAGAGGGAGGAGGGCTGATAGAAGGGAAGGCAGATTGGGGGAGGTGATGGTCAAAAGCAAAACATTTTTGAGGAGGGACAAAGTGAAAGGAAAATAGGAAAATATGATGGAGGGAAATGCATAGTAATCATAACTATAAGAAAAATATATAGCAAGATCTCATTTCTCAAATATACAGAGAACTGAGTCAGATTTATAAGAACACAAGTCATTCCACAGTTAATAAATGATAAAATGTTATGAACATGCAGTTTTCAGATGAAGAAATCAAAGCTATCTATTGTAATTTGAAAAAGTGTTCTAAATCACTGTTGATTAGAGAAATACAAATTAAAACAACTCTGAGGTACCATCCCATGCTATCAAATTGGCTAAAATGACAGAAAAGGAAAACGTTAATGTTGGAGTGGATATGGGAAAATTGAAATACTAAAGCATTGCTCGTGGAGCTGTGAACTGACTCAACCATTTTGAAGATCAGTTTGGAACTACGTCCCTATAAAACCACACATTCCCTGTGATCCAGCAATACTACTACTAGGTCTTTATCCCATGTTTTAAAAAAAGAAAAGAAAAAGGACCTATATGTATAACAATATTTATAGCATCTTTTTTTGTGGCAGCAGAGAATTGGAAATTGAGGGAATGCCCAT
Organism: Phascolarctos cinereus; assembly: GCF_003287225.1. Lineage (NCBI taxonomy): Eukaryota > Metazoa > Chordata > Mammalia > Diprotodontia > Phascolarctidae > Phascolarctos > Phascolarctos cinereus. The sequence goes on from NW_027556180.1 coordinate 27,970,880, forward strand.
CAATTGGGGAATGGCTGAACAAGCTGTTGTATATGTTTGTAATAGACTACTTTGCCATAAAAAAAATGACAAGTAGAATGTTTTCAGAAAACCATGAAGTGTTACATGAAGTAATGCAAAGTGAGACAAGCAGAACCAGGAGAACATTGCACACAGTAACAGAAGCATTGTATGACGATAAAAATGTGAATTACTTAGCTATTCTTATCAATACAGTGATCTAAGATAATTCTGATGGACTTATGATGAAACATGCTATCCACCTCCAGAGAAAGAACTGATAAGTATCTGAATTCACACTGTAGCATTTCTTTTAACTTTATTTTTCTCATTTTCACAACATGACTAATATAGAAATGTTTTCCATGACTACACATTTATAACATATCAAACTGCTTGCCTTCTCAATGAGGGGAGAGGGGAGGGAGGGAAGGAGAGAATTTGGGACTCAACTTTTTTAAAACAATGTTAAAAATTGTTTTTACATATAATTGGAAAAATATTTTTTAAAAAATTACCATGTGCCAGGCTTTGTGCTTGGCTCTGGTGACAAAAGAAGAAAATAAAAACATTCTTTACCCTATCCTCAAGAAGCTTACATTCTACTGGGGCCAAGGGTAGAGGAGCAACATTTATGCATATCAGCAAATATAATTTTTTTAAAATTGTGGATCAGGCATAAAAAAAACAAACAAACCAAAAAAAAAGACTTCCAATAAAAGGTAGCACTTGAGACAAAACCTAAAGTGAGTTAGGGATCCTGAGAGAGAGAGAGAGAAAATTCCAGGCATGAAGGATACCCTTTGCCAAGACACTGAAGCAAAATATAACATTACACCATGTACAGGAAGCAGTTAGTAGACCAGTTTGGTTGGAACACAGAGTACAACTGAGCTGAAGTGTGATGATTCAGCCTAGGGAGAAGGACCATATGCACCGGAATTGTTATCAAATCATTTACATGGTCTAGATAAAGAAAAGAGAGGAAAAACATCCAAATCTCTTGGCATCTTCTTTTAATGGAAAAAGAATCATAGTTTCAGATTCCCTTAACTGTTGGCTCAGAAAACAACATGAAGCTTACTAAGATCAATTTCTACCCTGTCTGGTTTTAAAAGGAAACTTGATTGAAAACTATAATGTAGAGATGTAAATCATTCTGCTACAGTATATCGGTTTCAGGAATTCACACAAGATGGGCTAGATTCTAGTCACTAGAAAGGGTCTTATTTAAATGGTCATAGTTGTAATCTTATAGAAACCCTTATCAGATGTGAACTAAAACACAGGCTGTTAAACGGTACTGGGTAAGGTCTTCACTGCTTTCTTGATGCGTGTTAGGCTTTTAGGAGGCTACATGAACTCTAAGCAATATGAGTTATGATTTATTAATGAATTCACGTACTTTTCAAGTAAAGTGAAAGTATCTAATGCTGCTCATCTTAGCTACACATGGGATATAGTCCAATGTTTAAGTTTTTGCTTTTCAGCTATTTCAGCCATGTCTGACTCTTCCCAATCCCATTTGGCATTTTATTGGCAGAGATACTAGAGTGGTTTGCCATTTCTTTCTCCAACTCAACTTACAGATGAGGAAACTGAGGTAAACAAGGTTAAGTGACTTGCCCAGGGCCAAACATCTAGTAAGTATCTGAGGCCAGATTTGAACTCAGGAAGATGAGTCTTCTTGACTCCAAGCCCAGAACTCTAACCACTGTGGCCTGAACAAATTTATACTCAGATGAAAAGTCATAAAGTCCCAAGTTCTCTCCTCTGATCAGAATGTATTGAGAATAAAACACAAAGTTAGAGTTGTAAGGGATATTAGAACCACAATCTAAACCACTCATTTTAAACATAATGAAAATGAGAGATAAACAGACTTGTCCAAGGTACACAGACAGCAAATGAGAGGACCAGGTGAAAACCCACCTCTGACTCCACATTCAGAATCCCCTTAATAAAAAGATTTGTTCTGTAAAACTTGGGCTCAGTCTAAAGGCTGCACTCAAGGACACACATGGTCTCAAGGCCACAGTCTCCCTACCCCTGGAGTAGACTATTGGATTGTTAACTCTATTTCCAGTTGTGTATGATTAGTCATATGCTAAAATATATATATATATGTGTGTGTGTGTGTGTGTGTGTGTGTGTGTGTGTGTGTGTGTGTGTGTGTATAATTTAAAAGTCCATAAGTGACCCCTGAGACAGGGCTTAGTTTAGTGCCTAACATACAGTAGGCACTTGATATATGTTTATTGACTATTGATTCATGTATTTACACAATCATATGTGAGTGATCTCTCTTTTTCTCACAGTGACATTATAAGATAGCATTATTTTCTATTTGACACATGGGGAAATTTGCCTAATATCTCATTGTGAGTGGATCAGTGAATGGTCAAGAACCCAGGTCCTTTGACCCTTGGCTTACAGCTGTTTCTATTGGACCATACTGCCTTTCACAGCAGTATAAGGGAATCTCAATGTAGTATCATCTTTTTTTTTCAAGTATTATTTGAGTGACTTAGATGCCTTACCAGTAAATACAAACAAGCTTCTTTTTTTTCTCTTCAGTCACTTGGTCATACTAGCTTGACTCCTGTAGACATTTCTTCTCTGTATGCTCCATCATAATAATTTAGATGAACATCTGTTCCACTTCTTGACTGTCTCATATTCTACATACTGAAACTGAGAGACCTGTATACGTTCCAAGAGAAGCTTCGATGAGGGTAGCTTCCATTGGTAGCCATGATGCCCTAAGGGTCATATTGTGAGAGCCATGTGGTTCTCCAGACGCTCTGGTTCATTACTGGCCCCAGAATATGTTGCCATATAGCCAGTCCCCACAGATCTAGTAGAAGTTTCCACTCTGGGATTTCTAGGAAATTCTAATTATTTTCAGTTGAATTGCTGCAAGATCCAGAACAAAATGAGATCCCCATCTTAACCTTCATGATTTCCTAGAGTAGCAGAGAACATCAGATTCCCAAAATGACCTGCCTTGCCCTAAAATTTCATGGCCTGAAAATTAGGGTCAGTCCAGGAGAGATTCTCTTGAGACTTCCATATTCTCAACACATTGAAAATTTGTATCTTTTCTTACGTAGTTTAGGCTATCAGGAACATGGCTCGTGAATGAATGAATGTAAAAGCATTTCTTAAGTGATTACTAACTGCTGAACATTGTCATAATCAATGAGAATACAAATCCAAAAGCAAAGGAGTCCTTGGCCTCAAGGAACTTACATTCTAACAGGAGACACAACACATGTAGAGGAGTGGTGGCCAGAGTTTTGATTTAGGCAGTCACATAAATGGTCGGTGGAGTTATAGGGGAACTGATGGTCATACCCTTTTCAGTAGCTCAGCTATAAGTGATCTGATCATGATTCAAGGCTAAAAAGTGGCAATAGTGGAATGGGGGAGCAGACAAAGACATCAAGAAAGCTGGGGTGCTATGTGAAGAATGATTGGCGCTGGTTCAATATAACAGACTTTCTGACACACTTATCAATCATGATGGTGCAGGCTGAAAAATGGGAGTTCCCAGTCCCAAGTGGTTAAGAACCATTCAGGCAAGGTCTCCAAAGGTCAGAGCATTAGAGGCAAAGCCTAAGGCTTGAGAAGGTGTGAGAAGATAGCTAAGATGAAATGTGACTCAACAATAAGAGTTGACAAGTCTCTGGTTGTGTGCTTGGGACTTTAATTCTGTTTTTCTTTTACTGAAATACACCAAAGCAAACTCCTCACCTTTCCTCTACTTTTATATTAATTCATCCAAAAAGAATTTATTAAGCGTTCACTACATGTAATACAAGTGTTATTAAGTTATACAAATGTTTATTAAAAGTGAAACATTCATTACAATGTTCCAAGAATTATACTTAGGAGCTGAGAAAAAAAGACAAAACCAAATCAATTCTTGCCCTCAAAAGTTGGCCTTCTGTTAAGGGGAAATTGTGTATGCATAAAACTACATACAAATATACAAAGTAAAATATAAGGTATATGTGTGGATGGATGGATGGATGGATGGATGGAAGGCTGGAGACTAATTTCTGCCTTTGTGAAGAGCAGATGCCACGCTGAGTACTTGTTCCTTGTCTCTCTTGTCTCCAGGCTAGGTATTGGGCTATCCATGCACATCTATCCACCACACCTCAAATATGGGTGGATTAGCAATACAGTGTTGGGTAGAGGGAGGGGTAGAATCAATGCCATTTTCCCAGATCACTCTCAAGGAAGGAACAATACTTACCTTACACTCACCAGTTTAATTCCCTCTCATCCAACACAACTTAAACAAAGGCCATCATCACAAATAGCTGGTGTGAGAGATGATCTCTCAGAAGTGAAGCCTCCTCAAAGGGTCATCAGTTCTTGTTAATGGTTCTGGTATTGTCGCTTTTGAGCGGTACATGTGTACCAACACTAAGTGAAGGTCCCTCAGAATACAAGACCCCCTCCCCTAGCCTTCTCCCTCCCCTACTCTTAGATTGTGTTAGCAGAAATTCCTGAGCCATGAGAGCATCCTGTCTGTCTCACCCTTTAGCTAGTTACATGACCTTGGGTAAAAGGCGCTGAAACTGTGAGGCCCTGCAAAGGGGAACATGCTGACATAATTTCTATACCTCTTTGTTCTCTCTGTTACTGGGGTAGTTTTTACACGAATAGATTGTACACCTGAGGCTCAGCCAATGAGCCGACGGGAAGGGGGTTAGGATGGGCTGCTGCGTTAGGGTCTATATAATCTTGCCTTAAACAAAGAGCACTCCCACTCTCGGAGCAGCTTAGGCAGCGTGGGGGTGCACTTTCTCGGGAAAGTCAATAAAGAGATCTCTCCTTTTTGCAAACTTTTGTCAAGACTCTGGTTTTTAATTTGGGTAGGTGGTCTCTGTCCCACACAGGTATACCATTTTATCAAAATAAGCACAAAAAAGGAAGTTCCACAGATTAGAATATACCTAACAATAATAATAATACCAACAGTAGTAGTAGTAGTAGTATTTATATAGTGTTTTAAAGTTTGCAAAACACTTTACAAATATCTAATTTTATTTTTACAACAACCGTACCAGGAAGGTATTATTTTCCCCATCTTACAAATGAGGAAACTGAGGAAGATGGCTTGCCCAGGACTTGCCCAGGATCACATAGCTAATAAGTGTCTGAGACTGAATTTGAACTTGGATCTTGCTGACTCTGGACCCAGTGTTCTACCCCTTTTCCAAAAAGTTGACCAAAAAACACACACACACAAGAGTAAATGAGTTCTTAGCCTGGGAGAGAGATAGGATCTCAGCACAAAGCAAGAGAGAGAATGCCCTCACCAAGGGGAATTCCACTCTCCAACATTTCTAGTTTTGCAAGCACTAAAAATCAAAGTACATGTAAAGGTGGAGGGTGGAGAGAATAGCAGCTATTCAAAAGTTTATATTTACCTCTCATGACGGCCTCTCTATGTCTTCCACCCATTCCAAAAAGTCTCCTCTTCATTCACCAGGTTCAGTGTTCTCTCAGCCAACCAGTAATAATGGCTCCCTCTGCTTATACTACACGAAGGTCATAGGCAGAGGATGGGCACTGATACAGGCTGGTGTTCAGTTATAAAAAGAAAGCACTAGAATCTGGGATGGTGATGAATCTCTCCTTGATGGGAGGTTTCACATGATTTATGACCTTGGTCTATTGGTCTTGATCTATTTGGACCTTGGGTGTGTGTGTGTGTGTCTGTGTGCGTGTGTCTGTGTATCTGTGTGTGTGTGTGTGTGTGTGTGTGTGTGTGTGTGTCTAACACCTCTGTTTTCCATCTCTCAAAGCTTCACTTTCCCTTCTGTAAAATGGGGAGGAGACTTGCACCACCTGGTTCACACAGTTGTTGTGAGTTAAGTTCTCTATAGACCTGCAAAGTCCTTAATAAAGTTCACGTGGACAAGGTAATGAGCACTTATTAAGTACACCTTCTAAGTACTAGGGTTACAAAGAAAGGCAAAACCAGTTCCTGACCTAAGGAAGCTCATAGTCTAATCACAAGCTGCTATTATGGAAAGAGGAGTCATTTTTTCGCTTCTCAAGCCCTGCTTATAAGTTGGTTAATACTTGTTTTGAGCACTTACTATCTTTCAGGAACCAATTTCATTTGCATGCAGGCATTTTTGCCTCTCCCATCCAAAAAAGAAAGTTGCAACTTAATTCTCATTAAAGTTTTGTTTTATTTTGTTTTCTTAATCAAGAAAAAAATTTCTCTGGCCAAAGTAATTTGTAAACACTCGGGTGCTGACAGTTTGCAATTAGTGATATAAAATGGAGAGACAGAGACAGAGAGACAGAGACAGAGAAACACAGACTATGTGTATAAGAGAGACAGAGAGTATGTGTGTGAGAGAGACAGAGAGGGAGTGTATGTGTCTGTGAGAGAGAGAGAGAGAGAGAGAGAGAGAGAGAGAGAGAGAGAGAGAGAGAGAGAGAGAGAGAGAGAGAGAGAGAGAGAGAGAGAGAGAGAAGTCTAGTTGTATGTTCTCAGTCTCAAGGAATAAATAAACTAAAACTAATTGCTTAGATAGTTTGTTACCGATGTAATTGACTTAGGTGCACATAAGGTAAATTGCAGTGCATACAGGGAGAATGCTCATGTTTTTCTGTAAACCACAGAAAAGGAAAAATGTTTAAAAATAGAAGCAACTGAGTCAAACTCCTAAAAGTATAAATCTTCGCAGTTTTGTCCACAAATTACAGACACAGCTATTTTGATGAACTCCTACAAAGGAACAATCCAAATATGTGATCCTATACAGAATCATGTCTACAAGCAATTAAACAATGCAGCCTAAATATTGTATATGTGTATATAAACATATACAATAAGGATATAATGCATTGTCATATATGTATACATACATATATAATATATATAGTACATATATGTTCTTATGTGTTATAGATGAATATGTATATGCATGTGTAGATGTATCCACATATGTTTATGTATATATACACACACGTATGCAGGCTGTCCCAAAAGTCTTAGTTCAGTATCACTCAATAAATGCTTTTAATAGCTATTAAAGCTATTTAAAAGTTATCTCTTAACCCTCTAACTTCCATATTCTTTGATTCTAGGATTGTGTGAAACATCTCATAGCACATTTCACGGACACCAGCATTATCATTATAAATTGGCAAATACTAAATATAAGATAGAATTTCTTAATTTCTTTCCAGCATGGGGTCTACCATCTAAGTGATTGATGTGTAGAGGGACACAGCAGCATCTCCTTTGTCCATTCTAAATATCACCTAACCTGGAAATGGGAATAATAGGGGAGGAATGGAGGGAATAAGCATTTATATAGCACCTACTATGTGCCAGGGACTGTGCTAAGCCTCCACCTTTTTTCTTTATTCTAATACTGTACTAATATTCTAAACAAATATTATCTCATTCAATTTTCACAGCAGCCTTGCTAGGTAGGTGCTATTATTATCCCCATTTTACATCTGAGAAAATCAAAGCAAATGGAAGTTAAGTGACTTGCCCAAAGTCACACAGCTAATAGAGTTTCAGATTTTGGAAGTATCTCAGTGGTCACTAATCCAAACAAAACCTAATCAAAACTCTCCACTGTGTCACCCCCGCACATGGTCAGCAAGCCTCTACTCCAAGATGCTGGTGATAAAGAACTCATTAGAAGGGTTTTTTTGTTTGTTTGTTCTTAACTTTTATAATAACCTCACCTTACGCACATTGGATCAACCTCCTAAGGACATTCCGAACTTTCAAAGTACACTTGCCAAGGGAATACACTTGGCCATTCTGGCAACAGTTCCTGAAATTTCCTCTACTTCTATCTTTTAAATTCCCAAAGGTAGCTCAGAAAGTTCCCTCAGTAGAAATGGAAATGAAAGCTAACTCTGTAATTCTACAAACTAAATATCAGATTCTTAGTCACCTCCTATAAAATGTGAAGACATATGATCAGCTTCCAGCAAAGTGACTCCAACCATACCTACCTCATCCTAAGTCCTAACATGTACTCTTAAAAAGCAGTATAGGGCAATGCATTGGCACAAAAATTGGATGTGGCATTAGAAGTCTTGGGTTCAAATCCTAATCATTAGCTATTCTCCTAGGTAACTTTCCTAACCACCCTAAGCCTCGGTTTAGTCATTCCAACTTGCAGTTTCTCAAGAGGAATGTAAAGGTAAGGATTGAAGCTTGTCCTGTAATATCATCTGGGTCTGTTTCTCCTCTGTAAAAATAAGAATAATGCCTTCAGTGTTTATCTCATTGGATGAGGTAATTTACCTACAGCTGATATTTCTTACTATTCATGCTACACCATCCACCCCCAACATATTCTACCCCCAGTCTTTAATCTGCCTGTCTCCTATAGCAGAAATGCCCTCCTCTAACTCAGTTCATTACATTTAGTCAGTAAGTCAACAAACATTTAGGAAGCACCTACTACTCGTTACACACTGTGCTAAGCATTGTAAGTACAAAGAAAGAAAGAAGATAGTTACTGCCCTCGAGGTCATGGTTTAATGGGGAGACAACAGTCATTTATCAGAATCTTATCTATTCTTCAAGGCCAAGCAGGAACATTACCTCATCCTTAAAGCCTTCCCTAAGTCCCCTACTCATCTATAACCCATTTTGCTGAATAATAATAATTATTATAATAATAAGAATAATAACAATCGTATTTCCATAAGGAGCTGGGTTAGAATAAGCATTGCAGGTAGAGGGAACTGTGGGTGAGTTAGTGCTCCCTCTGAACTACTTTTCCTCATCAGTAAAATGAGGGAGTTGGATGAATTGATTTCTATTTTCTCTTCCTGCTTCCCAACCCTACAGCTTGTGGTACCACCCTCCTAAATGATGAGGGGGAAACCTTCTTTTACACAATTATCTTTTAATGTTCAGTTGATCTTTAAATTCTTTAAGTCCTTGAGACTCTGTGATTCCCCACGATACTCTCCAACTCCAAGATCTAGAAACCCCAGTTGTTAAATGTCTTCCAAACTAGCTGCAAGCTGAAGCTATCATGTCACCATATTTTTTTTCCTTCTCATCTCTGTCAGCTCTAAATATAAACTTGTGTGCGACTCTACAACAGGCCGATTTCCCCATGATGGCTAATTGTTCCAATTTTTCCTCTTTGAAATGTTAAAAATCTTAGCTATAGATGAAACAGAAATGGTTGGAGATTTCAATGCCTCCAGCACTTTCACCTTATCAAATGACTCAGGTCGATCTGCTTGGCAGAAGTGACAACAGGAGGGAACATTGCGGGTGGGAAACAAGATATTAACAGGCTCAAATGAATGGTAATTAGTAGTACATTATCCCCACATCAGTGCTAGATTGGTTTCCCAATATGCATCCGAATTAACCAGCCATCCCCTTCCAATGCATGCTGATTACAGGCATATTTCTGTATTACTTTCAGACTTTCCATAAGTAGTTTTACATATATTCACTTAAGTTTATGTAGCCTTGCAATGCTTGTCTAAAGTAGGCTGCCTCTCCAAATAATATAAATCTATTTTATGCATAATTAATATTTATGTTAAGAAAATGCAAATGAAACAAAATGCAATCAAATTCATTCAGGATTCTTTCAGGGCTTGGGACAAATAGTTTGATTTCCCCAACTCTTATACTTTCAGGTCATTTCCTCAAAAAACACAGCTGAGAATCTTAAATTTTTTCATGGTCACTTTCTTCCCAGACATCCACAAGAAGGGAACAACCATAATTGTAATGGGCACATATATTTAGAGTGGGGAGGGTCCTCCAATACCACCTAGTCCAACACCTTCATTTTGCAGATGAGGAAACTGAGGCCATAAGAATAAAGTACTTGAGCAAATGACTTGGCCAAGTAGGGAGTAAGTGGCAGAGTCCAGAATTAGACCTCGACCTCTGACTCTCAACCTATCACTAATTCTACTGCAAATATGTTGCCTATAAATCATAATGCAGTTTTTAAAATTGACTTACTCACATTAACGCATCTGATCCTTACAAGAATTCTGTGAGGTAAGGAGGACAGGTATTAATCCTCCACAAAAAAAAGAGGAGGATTATTGTCCAAGGTCACACAGCAAATGAATGAGAAATTGGCAGGTTCTATCATCCTCCTAGTCCTTCAATGCTCTGCCAATGTGGGTTGGGCACACACATTCAATATTCATCCAGATTCTGGGCAGTTTATTTGTCTGCCTGATTCTTCAGTGATTAGAGCAGCCATATTTGAACATGGTCTCCAAGCACTGGTCAGTGGGAAAGAAGCTGAGATGCAGAGAGGACTCAGCCTTCACTGGCACTGGGGTTGGGCCTCAGGCTCTGTTACCTTCTGCTATATTCAGTGGTATTCAGATTTGACCATAGTGGTTTCTCAATGCCAACCAGGCATTGTTAATTGTTTTGAATTATCCATATATATCAATGACCCCTGTCATTTCTCCAGCTTATTAAGAGGGATAACTGGAATTTTACTGTGGAGATAAACTTCTGTTTTTATTCAAATAATTTTTCATAGTTAGAGAATACACATACCCACATGTCCACATAAATCGACTATCTTTCATGGTTTAAAAATACAGACAGACACACACACAAATGGGCAAACTATCTTTCATAGTTAGAATGGGATGGGGGAGGCATGTGGTAAGGAAAGAGGGGGATAAGATCTGGACCTGCAATTTCATTATTAGAAACAGGGAACTCCCAGAGGATGGAATTATTTCTACCAATGCAGGTCGGATAATAGTCTTAGAAAGTTGCCTAGAATACAGAGAAACCAAGTCTTTGATGAGGATCCAGGTAGAACTTGAACCCAGGTCTTTGTGGATTCAAAGCTAGTTTTTTTGTGTGTGGTATCACACTGTTTCTCCCCACTTGTACATCTGCTAAATGTTTTCTGTACCATACATTGATGTGACGTGAAAATTTTCCATGATTTTCCAGTTATCCACACTTACCATCTATTCTGCCTCTGGCTTCTAATGTTCTCCAGGTCTTATCATCTGCCCTTTAGCCCCTGGCATTATCATCTGACCTACTTTTGTAACCTGAGGTCTTCTGGTCTTTACTTTTCATCCTTAGGATTTCGAGAACTTTCCATGTGCTCTGGAGCTGAACTTTCTTTCACATGTTATCTCCTTCACCTAGAATGGAAGCTCCCTGAGATTAGGAATTGCATCAATTTGTCTATTTGTTTACCATAGCACTTAGCACATAGTATGCACTTAATAAATGTGTTTTTATTCATTTCATCCCTGTTTCAATCAATTTATTTTACAGCATGTAGAGCTAGTTTCCTATTTGTGTGAATAATGATTCCCCTGAGGTGGTCACAAGTATTCAAATTCATACTATTTGAAGTTATAATTACATAAAATATGGAAATTGGTTCCAGCCCAATGGCAATATGGAGTGTGAATTCAAGTAACGAAATTACTTCATGGGATTCATTGTTCACATTAATGGGGATCTATCTGTTCTTTACCTGATCTGTATAGCTCTACTCATGTATATGTATAATATATATAATATGTATATATTAATTCTCTAAGAAAGGCAATATTAATTAGTGTGTGCATAAACACACAAAGAGTACAGACTATTCATATACACGTCCATAATGAATCAACTCAAAAAATATCAGAGACAGATTATTTTTGGCTGGGATTGTAAGTTCATGGATTTAGAAAAAGGCAGACTACTTCAAATATCTCTTGAAATACTTGTCAATTTTTAAAATAATTTTGAAAATGGTTGGAAGCCTGTCTTTAGGTATCCACCTAGTATCAGTAGTCGATTTTAACCCAAAAGTAAGACAAAACACAAACCAAAAGAAGAAAATAAAAGTCTCTCATGTACCCACTCTACTGCTGAAAGCAAAGCTATGTGAGTGAAAGAAAGCTTGGCACAGTGAAAAGAATGCTGGCTTGGAAGCTGGAGGACTGGGGTCAGAATCCCAGCTCAGCCTCTAGCAGCTGGATGACCTTCAAGTCAAAGTCACCCAACCTCCTGAGGCCTCAGTTTGTCACCCGCAAATTGAAGGGGTTGGGTTACAGGGTATCTTGGAGTGCTTCCCCACTTCTCTCTGCTTTGCACATTCTTTTGTGGCTTGTCTTCCGCCATTAGATTGGAAGCTCCTTGAAGGAAGGAATTGTCCAGTGTTTTGCTTTTATTTGAATCCCCAGAACTTAGCACAGTGCTTGATAAACACTTCCTTTCCTCCCTTCTTTTGTCCCTGAGGCAGCTAAACAGGCAGTGGATAGAGCCTGGATTTGGACTCAGGAAGACCCGAATCAGGCCTCAGTTACATCCTAGCTGAGTGACCCTGGGTGAGCCACTTAAGCTCTGTTTGCCTCAGTTTCCTTAACTATAAAATGGGGATAATAAGAGTGCCTACCTGTCAGTCTATTTTGCAGATCAGAAGAGATAATAAAGCACCTAGCACAGTGCCTAGTATACAGTAGGCATTAATAAATGTCTGTTTCCTTCCCCTTCCTCTCAGCTCCAAATTTACAATCATACAATCGTGTGTGTGTGTGTGTGTGTGTGTGTGTGTGTGTGTGTGTGTGTGTTTTAATTTGGAACATGAATAGCTAAGACACAGACCTTGTTTTTTACATGTTCGTCTCCTCTCTCTTTCTCTGTGCATGCTCCCAGTTATACAGGTTGTTAAGTAAATCTACATTGACTTTGATGATTATTTGAAGAGGCTCCATATTATTCCTGCTCTAGTTCATTGAAACTAGAAGACAGACTGGTGACTTCAGAAAGGATTTGAGTTTCTGACATTGTAAAAACCAAACCACCTCCTAGACTAATGGAGGTTGCACCTATAGATAAAGGCATCCGTCAGGTTTAGAGGCCCGGCGTCAGGCAAGAGTATTGATTCTTCATGTACTATATGGACAGGTTGTCCTGATTTTCCCTGCTTTTCTGATCACTTACCCTGGAATGAGTAGGAAAGAGGAGAGGAGAGGGGTTGTTTCACAAAGTGATATCTTTCTCAATTTTCAATTCATATCAGATTCCTGAGTTATATCTCTGGTATTGTTACTTTCACTTCATCTTACAAGGAGGAAGTGCAACTAGACATGTAGGGGACAGAAGTCCAGAATGCACCAGGGGAAAGAAAGTCACTTCTCCCTACTCCTCATCTTCCTCCTCCTCCTTCTCCTCTAACACCACCCTAAATAGAGAGACAGCTGAAGGCAGGGCTCTTTGAAAAGAGTTCATTCAACCAATCATATGCCTTTCTGGTTACATGTAAAAGTAATAAAAACAAATGGAATGAGACTGGACCTATAATTTCATTAGTAAAGGGAACTTCCATGTAAGACAATGCCACCCACAAATACAGGTTGATTCTTTTTCTGTGACTCATAGTCTTAGAAAGCTGACTAGGCAGCAGTACCTTGCCTAGGGTCACACGGCCAATATGTTTCAAATTTGAAGTCAGGTCTTCCTGGCTCTGAGGCTGATTCCCTATAGACTACATCAGATTGCCTCTCTATCTTTACAATATCAATGGTATGATAGTGGTCAAGGCCCCCATACTTCCAGGAGCAAAGGCAAGGTTTGAGTCTCATCTAATGATGGTGATGGTGCTAAGAACGTCTTATATTTATCTAGCACTTCAAGGCTTGCAAAATGCTTCAACTCTGTTACTGCATTTGAATTTTGCAAAAGCCTGTGGGGTTATTATTACAGATATGATGTCCCCCATTTTGAAGATGATGAAACTGGGGTTGAGTGAGGTTTAGTGACTTGCCCAGATATTAGGAGTATGAGGTGGGATTCCCACCCAGTTGTTCCTGGCTCCAAGTTCAGTGCCCACCCTACTCACTGTGCCATCTCCCTATGATTGTGGTACTGGAGCTAATGGCCACAGAACTAGCCACATGTTTATTCAGGGTGGAAGATGTTACATAGAACCGTCCAATCAACTTCATTCACTCTGAAGAACAAAACAAATAAACCTCCTAAAAATATTCTCAAAGGCAGAGCAAGTACAGTGCTTGGGTGAGTCTGTGAAAAGCAAGCATGTAACAAGCCCATTCTTACCTGCTGGAGATGATCAGGCACAGGCAAACTGTCCTTTACATTATACTTGAAGAAGCACTGAGGCCTTTTTCTTTACAGAAAGCTCCTGACTGGTTTCCACTGCTGCGGAGAATCAAATGGCATCTAAATTGTGTTACATGAAGCCAGCACTCCATTACTCGGTAACTGATTTTCCAGTTTGCAAATTATCCAGGTCGTTGGCTTCTCTTTCTTCATCTAGCTCTTGGCATTTTTGCCATTTCACTGCTTACCAGCCCTCAAACAAGAGGTGTTCAGGGCAAAGACAGCACCCCAAACCTAAAGCAATCCAGTTTGAGCTTATCACAGAATTGGTAGGTGGATGAAATGGAATTTCCTCACTACTCCTATGCCTGATCACAGCATGGCAGTGACCTTAAGGAAAGAACATAATCATCTCTGGAGCTGGGAGACCTACGTTCAGACCTCACCTCTGTCTCTTACTATCTGGGTGACCTCCAGCAAGTCATCTCTTTGCTCCTCAGTTTCCTCATCTGTAAAATGGAGGGATTGTCTTATTTGTCCTTGAAGGTCGCTTCTAGCTCCAAAGTCATGGTACTATATGGATTCTGTAAGGCTATGACAGGGGAACACAATCTGTAGAAGGTTTGACCAATAAACAAAACTAAAACGCCGGAGAGATAGGTAGAGAAATATATTATAGATAAATGATAGAAAGAGATAATAGGTAGGTAGGTAGGTAGTAGATAGATAGACAGACAGACAGACAGAGAGACAGATAGGTAGATAGATAGATAGATAGATAGATAGATAGATAGATAGATAGATAGATAGATAGACAGATAGATAGAAATGGTAAATACATAATAGGTAGGTAGATAGATAAGTAGAGAAAAGCTAGGTAGATAGACTATAGAGAGAGATTATATATAGACTATAGAAATGAAGTAGACTGATGATAGAAAGAAGGTAGAGGGGTAGAAAAATAGAGATAGAAAGATGGACAGAAAGTAGATGCACATTGATATGGAGAGATGATATGGATAGATGGATGGATGGATAGATAGATAAAAGATAGATGATTAGATCTACAGACAGATGGATAGATGATTAGATAAAGAGATAGAAGCTAAGTAAAAGAAAGATGGCAGAGAGATTATTGATAGATGACAGAAAAATAGAAGGTAGAGAAATAGAGAGATGATAGAAAAATAGAGACAGAAAGATAGAAGATACATACACAGAGAGATAGGACAGAGAGAGAGAGAGAGAGAGAGAGAGAGAGAGAGAGAGAGAGAGAGAGAGAGAGAGAGAGAGAGATTAAGTGATTACTATATGTGAGGCAGTGTGCTAGGCTCTGAGGAAACCAATAAAAACAAACCAAAGCCTGGTAATATGGGGGAAGGCAACTTAGAAAGGGACACTGAAGAATGTGAGTGGGGAAGAGAAGGTACACAAGGACATGTTAGTATCTTCAAGTTATCTGTTTCAATTCTCCCTTTTTTCTGTCTTTCATTTTTATAGACAACACACATTTGACTCTAGGATTTCTAAGCTCTATCACTTTATGGAATTCTTTGCTCGTGGATCTGTCTAGTTCCCCATTCCTTCATTTTTACAGATCAGAAAATAGAGACCAAGAGAGAACAAATGACTTGGCAAAGGTCCTAGAGCTAGTAAGCTGTGATATGATCCCATGCCCTTTGACTTAATCCAGTGTTCTTTCCACTAACCCACATTAATGATAGCTAGCACTTAGAAGCATTTTGATGTTTCCAAAGGGCTTTACACAAGCTATCTCTCCTGATCCTCACAACAACCCTGTGCTATTATTATCCCCATTTTAAAAATCAAGAAATCGAGGCTGGGAGAAAAACAGTGACTTCACCAGTTGGGGGAGGGGGCAATCATGAGAATGACTTAATATTTCTGGTTAAGCTAGTTCTACTGAGAAAATATAGCTATTGATAATTTCAATCTATTTTAGCTCATGAGATATATGATACTGTGTGATACATTTATTCATAATATTAAACACATAATCCTATGCTCATACATTCTATGCATATTCATACTGCTTTATTTTAGATGAAACAGTGTACTAATTACAAAATGTCCCTAGCTTTCTGAATAAAATAGAATGAGTCTTTGATTTTGTGTATCTTTACCACATTGCTCACCAAGCTACATATAATAAAACAATGCAGAGCTTATTTAGAAAAAAATTGCCAATTTCCATGAAGCACACTGAAAAATATTTCACAAAACATGGAGGAGTTCAAAGGATACCTTGCTTGAGGCTACTACTATCCCATGCCCTTGCAAACTTGGTCAAGTCATTTTGATCCAGCTTCCCTCACTCTAATGCTTCTATTCTCCTGATTCTTCAGAATGTGGTAAACGTAGCCACTGTCTCTTGCCTTCCCCACCCCTACTCCTGCATACCTGGGAGACAAGCACGTGAGAATAGACCTTCAAATTGACTCAGCAGAAAGGCCAGATAATATCCATACAGCTCAGACAGCCTCATCTTTAGGTGAAATGCAGATATGCCCCTGACAACTGGAGGTCCAGACTCTCAATTGGGGATTTCAGCAACTGCCGAGTTGCTTAACATGCCCCAAACAGGACATGTCCCAGAGAAGGCTGGGAAGTGTTACTGGGTGGTTTTTGTTTGTTTGTTTTGCCAAGTTCCTTGTACAATAATTTATTGGTTATAGGATGTTGTTTAGAAACTTCCCACAAATATTTTATTCAATACTTACATTTTATGCATGGTAGAGAGAGAGAAACAGTTGGTCTTGGAGTCAGGAAAACCTAGGTTCAACTCTTATCTCTAATACTGGATATGTGAGCCAAGGTGAGCAGTCACTTAATGTCTCAGTGCCCTGAGCACTGACAAAACTGGTCTAAGATTGTAGATTGCAGAATAGATGCTTATCTACACTGGGGGAGAGAATTTCCTCAATTATTTACTTACACCAATCAAATCAGAGGCAGGACTGGTCAAATTATTTTTTCTATATATCTGTGTATATGTATATCTGTTTACATATGTATGTATGTGTATATATGTACTTATATGTGTGTGCATATTATATGTAGGCATATACATAAACACAGAATGTCCCCAAAGCCTTACAGAAGTTTTAAGCTATCTTGAAACTGTATAAAGGCTTTTAGAAGATCCTGTGTACATATATTAACACATGGAATGCCTTAGAATCACGTTTAAGATCTACCTCTGATACATTCGAGCTGCGTGACCATGGACAAGTCACTTAATCACTGTGACCCAGGCAGCTCTATGTTACACAGAAGCACACTGGAAATTCCCTACAGATCTGAAATCAAAGACCCGGACTGGACCAAAAAGTCTCCTAACACTCATAAATAACTCATTTCAGGCTTGTTGGGTTTGCTTACAAGTATCAATGAATATGTATTTGTTAAGTGTCTATTGTATGTGAGGTACTTTAAATGGGTGTATTTTTTTTAATCTCTGGGAACCCACAAAGCTAAATGCTACCCTAGCTAATGAACCAAGAACAGAATAATCATCCTCCAGCTTCAACACTCTGGTCTTCCAAAACCACTCCTATCCAATAGTGCAAGACACAGAGTTTGAGTATATGTGCACATTCATATATGTGTAGAGATAGGTGCATAGGAGCAGCAAGGCTAAGACAGATAATCAATCTAGACAAAAACTCATAGAACTATAGAGTCTAGGGCTTAATGGGAGACTTGGGATCATGTAGTTCAAATCCCTCATTTTACTGATGAAGGTGAAGTCCATCAAGTTTAAGAAACTACCTCAAAGTCACACAGGCAGTAATTACCAAAGCCAGGTAATGAACCCAAACGGGTCTATGGTACCTCTGTGTCACCATTTGACTACCTTTCAGAATCAAAATATAGTTTACTTAAATTATACCCAAACATTTTTAAATAAAAAACAATGCTAGTGTTTACATAACATTTTGCAATAATAATGCATTATTGAAGTCATGTGTGCCTGGGAAAAGAGGTAGCTTGCTCATGCAGGAGGAATGAGAGACATTAGAGAAAAAAAGAAGTGGAGAGATGATGACACTGAAGGAAAACACATGACCTCTCAGATTTAGAGTTGGAACAGATCTCAGAAGTCATTGAGGCCAAGCTTCTCATTGTGCAGATGAGGAAACTGAGGCCAAGAGAGGGTGAGTGACTTGCTGAGGATCACATAACACACGTCTGAAGTAGGATCTGAATGCGGGGCATGGTGACTGCAAGTCCAATGCCTTATCATTGTACCACTCTGCTTCTTGGAGCTATGGTTTGTATTAGCAGACCAGGCATGAAAATATGCCAGGTCCAGTTCACAGTGCCACACAGTCAGATATCAGCTCCCACAAAGCCATGGAGTTTCCATGAGGTTATATAAAATGAGAGCGATTTAGCTCTTTTCGGGCTTAGTTATTGAATATCCGTAAGAAGGCATTCTAGATAAATACCTTGATCATTGGGTGGGGGGAGCAAGGCCAGGGTGCAGATGGAGGATTCCTTTCTTTGTCCAAACGTTGCTCCTGTGTACTCCTTCTGAGGGTACCTTGAAAGCTGGAAAGGAAAATGTTTCCTAAAATATTTTCTCCAAATCCTCTATTTCATCTGATTCTTAATGTGGGATAGATAGAAAATTAAAGAGTGGGGGAAGGGAAGAGAGCTGTGGGAGGTGTTTTGTTTCTTTTTTTTTTTTTGCTCTGAGATTGTGTTTAGCTCATGACAGAGGAGAATCAATCAACATAATTTCTCTTCGAACCAAATGAAAGCGGGGGACATTTAAGCTTCTACTTCCCTAAGCAGATAATATGAAAAAGGGTGGGTATGAGGGTGAGAAATGGGCAAAGAGGATGGAAAACTGACCCTGCTTATTTTCCAACCAAGTAAATCCAGTTTAGGTTATTAAGTATATGTCACACCTCGATAAATAAGAAATAATCATTCGTGAAACACATGTTTAAAATGCACACATTGAAACGAATATTTCATCTTCTGATCTGCTTTGTTTTTAATTCTTCCCTAACAGTGCAATGAAATCTGTCCCATTAATATTTCAATGTTCTCTAAAATGATTTGTTGTAATAAACCTAAATCTTTGTGCTGTCTTAGCATAATTGTTTCACACTTTGGCAGTATAATGTTTATTTTGGGGATAAATGGTTTGTTTTCACCTTGGCATTTATCTGGTAGCAGGAGACATAGCTCCCTACAAAATTCTATTCTATTATCATTATCTCTCATTTTAATCACAAGCATCTGGTTCTGATTTCGTTTCTCTTCCATAAAGAAGAAAATGGGAACATTCCAAGAATCAATAAAGGGGGGAAATGGGTGATATGGGCTTGAACTGCCATAATAATCATCTGCTACATTGTTCTGCAGGAGCTTTCTAAGCAGGGGTTTGATGCCCTCTTGCACACGCAGCCCACGCCCAAGCAGCAACCTAGAAAAGTAGAAAGCCCCTTCTGTATTGCTAATGTCACTCTTGAAAGAAGCCTGGGATTTCCTCATGCTACTGCAGCAGTAGAATTGACTCAAACCTAAGCTCGGTAATTTATTTAATTTGCAAGCTGTACTTCTAAAGCAACAAAGTTTTCATTTGCTCTATCTTCATGTATCCATCTTAGTAGTTTGATGTAGAATACGTTTTAAACATTCTAATAATGTTTAAGTGATCGTTTTGCAGTAAACTGTAGTTATACTTGTTACTATATACAAATACATGTATTCATATGTATGTGTGCACGCATGCATGCTTTGGGGGTAAGAAGAGGAAAAACCAAAATAAAGCATAGAACAATGTTTGGGATTTCATAATTCTTATAATGCCTTTCAAAGAGTCCAACTGAAAAGTGACGAAACCTGAATAATGATTAAACAGATGAGTATTTACCTAAAGTGAATTCTTTGAGGCTGAAACAACATTCACAATTTACATGTAGACTTTGGTCATTTTGATGTTGCCACTCCTTGTTTCTTTGATCTTTTTAAACCATAAAGTAGGGAGTTGGTGTGGCCCTAGGCTCCCGAGAGCACTGAGTGAGTTTTCATGCCCAGGTCCAGGTCTACCATACCAATCTTCAGCCATCTCCAAGCCACGCCCAGCTCTCTCCACTGTCCCATACTGCCCTTTTCCCAAATCTTGCTTCCCTGGAAGTATTGACTTTCCCTATTGAAATGTAAACTCCTTGAAGGCAGAGATCCTGTTTGCTTATATTTATAGCCCAAGCACTTAGCATGGTACCAGGAACACTGATGTTCCAAGTTAAGTCAACAAAAATTTGTCAGGCCTCCATTTGTGCCAGGAACTATGCTGAGCACCGGGGATACAAAGAAAGGCAAAAACAATTGCTGCTCTCAAGATGTTCATATTTTAATAGGGCAGATGATGTAAAAAACCTTTTTCCATTCATTTCACATTCCAAGTGAACCTACATTATTAAGAAAACCAATGTATTCTAGGTCACATGTTTCTTGGTTGCTCTTTTCTGATCAGGCCTAAAGAGAAAGGCCCAAGTACCTAACATACGATGCACTCTGGAACATATTCTTCCTGGGAAAAAGTGCTATTGAGAAGGAAGGGAAGGAAGTAAAAACTGCTGTTGGCAATGGGTACATGTACAAAAGAACACAGATGAGACCTGAGTATAATTGACTCTAAATAGAAATTCTATCAACATGTAGGCTAGTGAGGAGAATTAGTAGACTCATCTAGACATTGCTTAAGGGACAGTGTGGCAGGTGAGGTCAATGATGGGGGGAAAATTTTGAAATATGTTATCCAATCAATTCTACTTTTTCAGTCATGTCCAGTGGAGTGGTTTGACATTTCCTTCTCCAGCTCATTTTGCAGATGAGGAAATTGAGGCAAACTGGATTAAGTGACTTTCCCAGTATCTGAGGCCACATTTGAACTCAGGTCTTCCTGACTCTAGGCCCAGGGCTCTACTCACTTCACCACCCAGCTGCCTGATCAGCACTTAGAGAGATTCTTAGAACAACCTTTCTCAAACCAACACCTTAGAGGGGAGCATCAGGCCAAAGAACTTCCCATTCTAGAACACTAGCCTTTCTCTCAGTTGGCACTTATATTTCTTAATTATCCTCCGTTCAAATGTCACTGACGAAAAACTCATTTTGGTTTAAGTACAGACTTTATTTTATTGAAGAGGAGGGAAGAGAGTAGATGGTCAAATAGAATGCTGAATTTGGAATCAAGAAGGCCTGAGTTCCAAAACTGCCTTAGGCATAACTAGCCATGTGACCCTGGGCAAATAGTTTAATCTCTCTCAGGCTCAGTTTCCTCATCTGTAAATGGCAGTAATAATAGAACCTACCTAACAGGGGACTTTCAAAGGTACAATGAGGTAACATTTGTAAAGTGCTCTGAAAACCTTAAAGTGCTGTATAAATGCTAGCTATTATTAAGTCAAGTTAATCAGCATTTGACTTGGCATTGTCATTACTGCTGTTGACTCATTTTCCAGTCATGTCCGACCTTTGTGGCCTCTTTTAGTTGCCATTTTTTTCTCCACTCCATTTTACAGATGAAGAAACTGAGGAAAACAGAATTCAGTAACTTTCCCAGAATCACATAGCCAGTAAGCACCTGAGGCTGGATTTGAATTCAAGTCATCCTGACTCTAGGCTCAACACTTTATCCACTGTGCCACCTAGCTGCCCTTGGCTTGACATTACTATTAATATTACTATGTTACCAATCTTTTTTGTTCATTTTGGTTTTTTTTCCCCTAATAATGGAATGAGAAGGGAAGGTTTAGACATGATCTTCAGGGCTATAGTCCCAAATCAAACCAAACTTAAAGCAATTCTTATCAACAAATATATATGTGTGTGTGTATATATATAAATATATATGTGTGTATATATATACACAGAGAGAATCTATAGATATTTATTTTATATTTATATACCCCATATATACCTACATATGTAGGTATATATGTAGCATATATGTGTATATGTGTGTGTTTATATACATGTCTATATATGTGTGTATGTATGTATATATATGCATATATATACATATATGTATATATATACATATATATATATAAAACCTAGAACAAAAATTAGAAAATAACAACGTTCAAAAAATGCACCTTAACATCTTAACATATGCATGCTAGAAAAAATATTGGGCAAATAAGATTTATTTAAATAGTAAAAATTAGGGGAGACATTATTATCACTTCTCAAAGAAGAACAATTTTCAAAATACCTTGAACTTCCGTAAAAGAGGTTCTCAAACTTGCTTATGCCATAAAGGCCATAAAGACCTATTCTAGTCTGGTCTGGCCAGTAGAACCCCTTCTCAGAATAATGCTTTTAAATACATAAAACATATGGAATTCAAGGAAATTAATTTTGCTGAAATGCAGTTATAAAAAAAAACAACACAGAACTTAAGTTACCAGCCCTGTTCTAGACCACCATTTGCATCTTGAACATGGTGGCTTATTACGGTCAGATTGAAATAAACACAGATAATGTTACAGTTAGGTGGCTCTAATGCATGGAGTACCAAGCTTGGAGTCGGGAAGACTCATCTTCCTGAGTTCAAATTTGGCCTCAAACACTTACTAGCTGTGTGACCCTAAAAAGTCACTGAACTGTGCCTCAGTTTCCTCATCTATAAAATGAGGTGGAGAAGGAAATGGCAAACACTCCAGTATCTCTGGATACGTAACTCCCCAAAATCATTCACAAAAATTTAGACATGACTTAAAAACAACAAACAATAACATTGTCACCTAGTTCTTCACTGGGGCAGAAGGGAATAAGAGGACCACTGACTTTCCTGTCAGACCCACTGACGATTTGGTCGCTTTACGTAATGAATAAAATTTAAGCTGTTTGGAAGAAAAGGGGGAGGAGGGTATCCGTTTATTTTTGTCCTGGTAGCCCCAGTACCTAATACATATTAGGTGCTTAATAAAACATTTTTAGCTGAGCTGTGGACATTCCAAGGACAGGAAAAATTCCACTTGTCAACATAGGAGACTGTTCAAGTTATCAGCTTGGTATTTCTTGGCCAATGCTGCCTGTTTTCTCTTTTCCTTAACTATAAAAGGCATTCGCAGAAAAAGAGGAGGATCATTATTTCTTCAGAGTTCATCTGCTCCTGCTGGTTATTCCCCAGCTCCAGTCATAATCCTGTTTGCAACATCATAATTATTTACACAGCAAACAATCAGGATGTGTCACAAACAAAGAATTATAACTAGAGATGGGGGAGGGGGATGAATCGCAGGAGCAGACAACCTCTATGGAAATACAGATTGCTTCCAAGCAAATGCAGCTAGCAATACATATGAGAGAGAGAGACAGACAGAAAAACAGACAGACACGAAGCCAGAGAGAGAGATGAAAAAACAATAAAATAAAATGTTCTATAATAATTTTAATCACAACAACATTTATTAATCGCTTCCTATGTGACTAGGGTAGTGTGCCTGGCATAGGGGATAGATGTATAAAAATAAAGCAATTCCTGCCCTTAAGGACCTCATACTCTATTGATGGAAACAACACCTACACCTAGTAAAAACAAAATGTGTGTAAAATCAAGGGCAAGTTATTTCTAGTTGGGGGTGGAGACCAAGAACTGGCGTGGTTAGGGAGATGTTTCGCATAAGGAGGACACCTTTAAGCTTTGGTGGGAGCTAAGGACCCTAAGAGTGAGAAGCGGGGAGGAAGTGCATTTGATGCAGAGACAGCAGCCTGGGCCAAGGCCTAGAGATAGGAGATACAACACCATGTGTGAATAGCAGCAAGGAGAGGCTGAGGAATGTTTAATAAACCTGGAAAGAAAGGCTTGAAGGGTTTGAAACAGATGGGCTTATATATTTATCTCAGAGGTAACAGGGAGCTAATGGAGTTTTAATTTAATCTTTTAAAAGTAAGAGTGTGATATGATCACCAGATAGACCTGTGCTTTGGGAATATTGTTTTTGGCAGATAAGCGGAAACTGAATTGGAGAGAGGGACATGAGGGAAAGAGGCAAATGAGGAGGCTGTTGTAGTGATCCGGGTGAGAGATAAGAGCATATTTGGATGAGGGTACTTGATGGATACAGGAGTCAAGAGAAGGGTGCATATGTGAGAAATGTCATAAAGGCAGAATCTAGAAATTTGGGAAATGCTTAGCTATTGAGGAAAGAGTCGTAGTTAATTTTGATGGGTGATTAGAAGCATGGTGGTGGTAACACAGGGAAATTAAGAAAAGGGATAGATTTTGGAGGAAAGATAATGAGTTGGACATGTTGAATTTAAGATGCAAATGGGAGACATCAAGTTGGAAATGTCCAAAAGACATTTGGTGATATAAGACCAGAGCTCAGAATGACTCAGGCTGGAATACAGATCTGGGAGTCATCTACATAGAAATGATAATGGAATTCAAGGGTGATAATGACCACCAAGGGACAGAAGTTGTCAAGAGAGAAGAAAACCCAGGACAGAGGCAAGAAAATACAACCAGAGTCCATTTTTTTTTAATTTCCAAGTTTAATGTCAAAAATTCCTTTACATAACAGCTCCAAGCAAGCATACAAGCAAAACTTAGATGAATTTTTACCCAGTAAGTGCTTTGGAAGCAATGGAGTGGTAGTCACAAAAGTCTGCTAGTACAGTAGTAAGCCTCTGGAATTTCACAATCTAAGGTTCTTTAATAAGATCCTCAGCATTCTTGATCTCTGCACAGCTATTGATCCTACTGAGCATCTCCTCCTGAATAAGTTCTACTCTCTAGGTTTCTGTACTCAAGTCTCTGCCTACCTGTCTAATATCTTCTTTTCAGTCTACTTTTCTGACACTTCATCCACTAACCATGGGTGTTCCCCCAAGGCTCTGCCTTTGCTTTTCACTCTACACTCTCTCTCTTGGTGAACAAGTTCCCATGAGTTCAATTATCCCCTCTTTGCAGATGATTCCTAGATGTATGTATAAAGTCTTTGTCTCTCTAATGAGCTAGTCATGCATCAAGAATTGCATTTTGGATATCTTGAACTGGATACCCTGTAGGCCCTGAAATCTGACATGCCCAAAATAGAATTCATAAGATTCTTTCCCCTATCCCAACCTTCTCTTTTTCTGAACTTGTTACAAATAAGGGCACCAACAACTTTCCAGTTACCCACAACTCCTCATTTTCACTTCTCCATAATCCATCCATTTTCAAATATCTCTTGTATATGTTCCCTCCTCTCCACACATGCAGTCACAAATGTATTACATTTCACCTGTACTATTATAACTTTCTGGCTGTTCTTCTTGCATCATTTCTCTCTACTCGCCAGTCCATGTCCATTTATCTGCCAATGAATTTTTTGAAAGTATAGAAATATACTATCTAATGAACTCCACTAGCTCTCCATCACCCCCAAGATCATATGTGTGTGTATTTCCTCTGTTCAGAATTTAAAGAACTCCATAACTTGTCCCCTTCCTACATTTAAAGTCTTTTTCACATTTTACTCCCCCACCCACTCCCATACTCTCTATGATCCAGCTCTATTGGCCTACATTCCATTCTTTACACGTGACATTCCATCTCCTGTCTCCAGGTCTTTAGAAGGATTGTTTCCAAACCTAGAATGTCTTCCCCCTCAATTCTGCCTCTTACTTTCCCTGATTTCCTTCAAGACTTGGTTCAAATCCCATTTTCTATAGGAGATCTTTGCCTAAGTCTATAGTGCTTCCCTCTCTGAGGCTGAATATTATGTATGTGTATATATACATATTTGGTTTATAAGAATCTAGGAATATCATATTAGATAGTTATCATTTATATGTGTTACTATATACCAAATTTTCAAATCATTCAATTCGTGAACATAACTTCATTAAGTACGTTCAAAAAGTACTTTACAAAATTTCATTGTGTCAAGTACTATGCTAGACAGTGGGCATTCAAATACCAAAGTTGATAAATATTTGCTATGACAATTAAATGAGAAAGATCTGAAAGTATATAATATATATTAAATGTGAGGGAGTGTGTGACCATCTCGAGATTGAAAAAAAAATAAATAGCACTGGGCAAAGCATAGGTCTATAGGACTAAAGTAGATCTCCTTACAAGTTGACATTAAACATCAATGACTACTCTGTGTGTTGACCATTCAAAAAATTAAATACGCCAAACTGTACTATCATTTCATTTCATACTGCTGTATCTGTCTTACAAAAGCATAAAAAAGAAACTTAGTTAAATGTTCTGCCAAAATTTAAGTAAAATGAATCTTCAGCATTCCCCTAACCCATCAGTTTGAAAAAAAAGACATAAGTACAGTCTGGCATAACCTGAGCCTGTTGGAACCATCCTGGAGCTGTACCGTTACTACTTCCTTTTCTAGTTGTTAACTAACCATTCCTTTAATAATACATTCAAGCATATTTTTAAGAGTTGAAACCAAGCTCATTATCATACACATTGTAGATTTTGTTTTATTTTTTAAAAAGTTAAGCAAAAAGTTTAAAGTGATATCTGTTACATCAACTTCAAAGAAATGTTTTGAATCTTCTTTGCTCTCCTAACCATATGTTACTATAGAAAAAGCATTTAAATTGGAGTCAGCTGGGCTTTAATTTCACTCATTATTTACTATTGTGTAATCTGGGAAAAGTCACTTCAAGTTCATGACCTCAGCCTCCTTAGCTATAAGACTTGGGGGGAGGGGGTGTACCAGAAGTCTCATACAAGCACAAGACCTCTCTGAAGCTATGAGAACTCCTAAAAATAAAAGCTAGGTTTTGCTTTGTGTTGTTTTATGAATAGAAAGACACAGCTTCTCTTCATTAACCATGAATTCAACTGAAGTAGGTAAATTGCTGTGTTTGAGTCAAATTAGTCTCTTTTGAAGTGACAATGTCACTCAATGCTTAAAAATGTCTTTCAATAACAAATTCTTTATTGAAATGCTCCATTCTGTTTTGACGTATATGGTTTCCTTGGGCATTCAATTCACAACCATGTTTTCTTCCTAACCCAGATCTTGTTAATGAGATCTGAGAAACAAGGTATATTTGGAAATATTTCTTGTAAACCCTTAGAGCGCTATCTCAATGTGCTGTTATTAATGGCACTGCTACTACTACTAAGATCGTTGATCCTTCAAAAGAAATATATCTTAAAGTTATAACAATTTCAGCAACTTTCATTAATATGCAGGCTTTGAAATGAGATCTCAATAATCCATTTTTTCGTCAGCTAAGACCAGTATGTAGGTTCATTTGGTTAAATCTTGTCTTATATTTGTTTTCATCTGTGAACACAAAAGTTAAACATAAGGAACTGATCAGTCTCTTCTTCTTCTTGGTCAGTGGAGGGCAATGACTTGTAGCTTTTCCAGAGAGTTCTCTTCTTCATCCTCTATGCTGCTTTCCGACGACAATAACAGACCGTAAACTTCAGCATCCAAGCTGGGGGATTCAAAACACATCAATAATCAACACTCAGAAGAGAAAATCGGGGTGTGAGGAGGCCTTCAAGACCAGTACCACACCTACATAATGAAGGGCATGAAGCTGGTTTCAGATCACCTGGAGTTTCCACTGGTAGCTAACAGCTCTCAGACGGATTGCAGTTGGCAGCTTCTTGTTTCACCAAGGAAACTGCTCCCATCCATTGAGATCATCAAGTCATCTGGAATGTATAGACTTAAGAGAAATGCCAGGGCATGGGAAGGTTCAGTGACTTGCCTCTGGTCACACAGGTAGGATCTATCAGAGGCAGGGCTTTACATCAGGTCTCCCTGGCTTCTAAGAAATATTCTCTATCCACTATGCCATACTGTCTTTTCGTGGTACACATATCATACTATTATGTAGGAAACTATCTTGGATGAAAAAGTTAATTCATCAGCATTCTGAAAAATACAGAGTCCCTATCAACTGGTGCCTATCTTCGATTGGTATATTCACTTTACTTGATGAATTGTTATAACAGTTAAAATATGGGCAGCTAGGTGGAACACTGGGTTGAGTATTGGGCCTGAAGTCAAGAATGTTCATCTTCCTGGGTTCAATTCTGGCCGCAGACACCTACTAGCGGTGTGACCCTGGGCAAGTCAGTGAATCCTATTTACCTCAGTTTCCTCATCTATAAAATGAGCTGGAGAAGGAAATGGCAAACCACTCCAGTATTTTTTTCCAAGAAAACTACAAATAGGGTCACAAAGAGTCAGACATGGCTGAAATGACTGAGCAAGTTAAAATCTGAATCTCTGAACAAGCTAGCCTTAATTTTCAGATGAAGAAGCTCATTGCAGCTGGGAATAATCCCAATTACTAATATCACTTATATGTAATTCCGTGGATCATGGAGAAATCAGTGCTGAAGAGCTTGGGACGCACTAGGATGATTTATTCGAATACTCAACTATATTTACACATATGCTACTTTTAGTCAATACAGGAAGATTCCTAGAGGGTTCTCCCCCCACCCCACATAATCCCCTTGTTCTAGCATATTATATGGATGGCACAGAACAATTGACCTCTTCCAAGTTGAAACAGTATAATATAATTCTACAAAACGTAACATGGCATAATTTCAAGAATTGTTAGCCTTTTTTCTAAATCTGCTCTGGTGTAATTAGAGCCTTGGGAAGCACACACTTGTGGGGCATGTATTTCATTATGCTGCTCGGGAAAGGAATTCAGCATGTCAGCAATTTCACCGCATGCCATTTGTTACTTACCTTGAAATGTCAAGTCTACTGGAGTCCCTTAGTCCTGATATCATTGGGACTTCTGTCTTAGTTTTACTTATCTTCTCTGAATGTCTGTTGATGCCCGATAACTTTTCAGAGTTTAAGCTGTAAGGTCTTTCTGGAGCATCTGAAATATTTTATATGAGACACTGTCACTGTTCTATCTCATGACAAAAAGCGCTGACAATTTACCTAGGAATGGTAAAGAGTGTGGTGTGTCAGTTCATATATACAACTAATTCTCCATTCTCTGTGCAAAGGAGCAATGGGGAGATCAGTGATGCAGATGTCTAAAATTGGCCAGTGATCAAAAAATCAGCTTGTGGATACCTTTATAATTATATTTGGAATGGACTACCTAACAGGTGAAAAATTCACTAAGTTTAAGAGAAAATGATAAAGCTTGTCAATGAAGCCAGGATGCTGTTATATTGTTCTATACTGACCCCACATTCAACTCTTCCTTGAGGTCCTCTTCATAATTGGAAATTACAGCAACTGTGCTGAGATATTCCAATTAACACTGGACGATATGACCTCTGAAGTCCCTTCTGACCCTAATATCAGTGATTCTAAAGCAGAGTGCTTCCTTAGAAAAGCTGCCCTTTCCAGGTAAAGTACCTTGTTCTATAGTTCAATATTTTCCTTGGGATTTGAGAGGCAATTAAAATTCTGAGTTTTAAAAGATAGAACTTCAATTCTCCTTTGCTTCCAGATCCTGTTGTGAGCTATAGGTCATAAATCAACGAAGGAGTAAGCAGCTGTGTAGTGATATGAAGAAGTTACACAAAATGTGTCAATAATATTCATAACCACAACTGCCATTCATATCACTTTAAGGTCTGCAAAGCACTTAGTATATATGATCTCATTTGATCCTAATATCCTTGAGGGGTAAATAGAATCTCTACTGTGGTGATAAGTAAATGGGCCAATAGGGATAACCACATACAGGAAACAGAGTACTTCCACACAGAGTTTAGATAAATCTATTACTTCATCAACATGCGTCTTCCTTCTACCATTGCAGAAAGCAGCTCATTGGTACCTTCTTATCCTATGGAATTCTCATTTTTATCTTTCCATATTCCATATCCATCTCCACAGAAGATCTAGCTAACAACTTGGTAACCTTCCTCTAGATGTCTTTTAACATCTCATGAATGTGATGTGCATGGAATTTGTCCATCTGGAATCTCTTGCTCTCACTGCATGATTGGCTATTTCGGTTTCTGTTCACACGTGTCTATAATGGCTGGGGTACTGGCATGGAAGCCCATGTGATCTGTTTATTGACGAGAGTGATGCCATTTTAGAATAAGCCTCCCTTTCAGCATAAATGGAAAGCCACTTCTACTCACTGTGTCTTGGCTCTTCTCTACCCCAGCCATTGTCAAAAAACAAAAAAAAACTAACAGTCCTCTTTTGAATCATAAGGATAATGAGACCGGTGAAGTAGGAACCTCTGTCCACTCCTCTAGAAAAATAATAAACTGACTCCAAGGCCAGTGGCTGACTGGGTGTGAACCCAGCATGAGGATATGTTTCCTATGTACAGTAAGTATCCATGAGAAATAGCTCCCATTCAGAGGCCCACTTGGCCCTGAGAGACCTTCCCTTCTCTCTGGCTTTCTTCACTTCCTCACTTGTAACCACAAACGATATTAAACTTTTTACTGATGGACTCCCTAGATTTTGAGCAATGTGTCCTCCTTCCGTGGCAGTTTTGTTAGTGAATCCTAAGCACAGAGGAGTGAAAAGAAACAGCTTCTTCCACTCTCCTCTTACTGTCATATTTGAGGGAAGAGGGCTTTTTAATTACCATTACGGGGCTCAGGAATATTGGCACCTATAACTCCATATTTCTTGGAGGCTCGGAATTTCCCTTTTTCTTAGGTCGGTAAAAGCCTTTCATCTAAATCATTACTCTGTTTCATCCTTAGTGTGGCTGATTCAAGCCCTATTGTTGGTTCCATAGTAGCAGAAGCTTAAGGTTCTGCAAGAAAGAGTCTATATTTATTACCTGCAGAAAGTACCATGGCAGGCTTAGTCTGCTGAACATCTGCCTTCTATTCACATGTTGCAAATGAAGCTGGAGAAAGTAATGAAACCATGCTGACTAGGCGCATAACAAATAAATTAATGCTATATAATCTCAACTGGGCCCTCACTGTGGCTGGCAATCCTTTATACATACCTGGTCAATTCACTATACAACTCACCACAGAGACTTTTCCAAACATTTCCATCCCTCTCGTGGCCCTCTCTCCCACCACTCTGTTAGCTGAGGATTTTGTCTGATACTTCACTGAAAAAATATAGGCCATTTATTTGCAAGAGCTCCCTCTTCTCTCCCTCTCCTCATCTTGCATCACTCACATGCCTTATGCCACTATCTCTCCCTAAACCTAGTCTCACATGAAGAGGTGGCCCTTCTCCTTGCCAAGGCAAACTCCTGTACATGAACAGGCAATCTTATTCCATATGGTCTTCTCCAGCAAACTGTCCACTCTACCATTCCCATTCTCTCACTAATTATTGATCTCTCCTTGTCATTTCCCTACTCCGGACAAACAGACTCATATCTCTCCATCTTTAAAAAACATTTACTTGATCCATCCATCCCCACTAGCTAACATCCAGCACTTTCTCCCTTTGATGGCTAACCTCCTTGAAGATCAACCTACCAACAGGTGTCTACTCACTTTCCTCTCAGTGTTTTCTGAACTCTGTACAGTCTGGCTTGCAACCTCATCATTCGATTGAAACTGTTCTCTCCAAAATTGCTGTGATCTTAAATACAAAATTAATGATCTCTTCTGAATCTCCATCTTCCTCGACCTCTCAGCAGCCTTTAATAGGGTCAATCACTCTCTTCTCTCTTGTTTTCATATCATTTCATTTCATTTCTCTCATGGGTCTCCTGATTCTACCTATCTGCCCACTCATTCTCAGTCTCCTTTGCTGGATCTTCATTTAAATCACACCTGCTACTTGGCAGTGTCCCCCAAGGCTCTTTCCTGGGTCCTCTCACCTTTCAATTCTATCCTAATAATACTTGGTGATCTCATTAGACCCTATGGATCTAATGGTCATTTCAGTGCAGATAAGATTCTCAGATTTATTTATCCAATCTTAATGTCTATTGTGAACTCCAGTATAGAATCAACAACTGCCTACGGGACACCTCAAACTGGATGATCCACATACATTTGAAATTCATCATCTTTTCCTCAAAACTTTTGCTTCTTTGTAACTTTCTGATTACCACTGATGGTATTATCATCCTCCCAGTCACTTAGACTCACAACCTGTCATCTTTGACCCTTCAAATTCTCTTTCACCCCCTGTATCCCATCTACCTCCAATTAATCCCCTGTGGATTCTACTTTCATAGCATCTGTGGTATGCATCTGCCTCTCTCCTCTGACACTATCACCACCCTAGCACAGGCCTGATGGGGTCTGCCTGCTTCAAGTCTCTCCCCTCACCGATCTATCCTCCACTCAGCTGACAAAGTGATCTTCAAGTGCAGGTTTGACTAGATCACCCTCCACCCACAAATCATTATATTCCATTGGCTCCCCGTTAGTTTCAAGATGAAATACAAAATCTTCCATTTGGTTTTTAAAGCCCATCAACCTGGCCCCCTTTTACCTCTCCAATTTTAAACTTATTCCCTCCTCCACGATCTGCAATGCAGACAAACTGGCATCCTCGCCATTCTTTGCACATAAGGCGCTTCATAAATTTTCACTGGCTTTCCTCCATGTCTCTCCCTCCTAATCTACACTTCCTGCCTCCCTTGACTTCCTTTTAAGGCTCAACTGAAATACCAGCTTCTCCAAGAAGCCTTTCCTGGTCCCTCTCAATGCTAGTGCCTTCCCTCTGGACTTAGCCCCAATTTAGCCAGCCTATATTTTGTTTGCATAGTTGTTTGCATGTTGTCTCCCACATTATATTGTGAGCTCCTTGAGATCAAAGGTTGTTTTGCCTTTCTTTGTATCTCTGACACTAAGCTCAATGCTTAGTAAATGATTGTTGATGTCTCCAGATAAGGTGTGTGTGTGTGTTGTGTGTGTGTGTGTGTGTGTGTGTGTGTGTGCGCGCGTATGTGCGGGCGCTCGCGCACGCATTTTAGATTTAAAGGGGGTGGAAGTTTTCCCCTGAGAAAATGGGCTTATTATTTGTCTGTTCCCAGCCCCCTACCCTCATCCCAACTTTGTATTTATGGATTTTCTGTTCTTCTGCCAATTTCTTTCTTTTTTCTCTGCTCGGCTGAGCTTTCTTGACTCCACGGCAGTTGAACTCCCTTTGGAAATGTGGGTGTAAGCTGATAACTTCTCATTGCTTTTCCCATGTGCCTTAATCTGTTTGAGGAAGTTCCATAAGGAAGGGATCATCAGTATCTCTATGATTTACTCTCTAGAGATTTGTCATGATAGTGCAATTAAGGGGGGAAAATCATGTCTACATGTGAATCTATCGTTTTCTAAGATGTATAAGTATGTAAGAACTTGAGAAAATACTTGGTGTAATTTGTGTCAATTTGTATATGATAAAAAAGATACTCTGAATTGAATTGTTGCCACAGCTGGGCAGTGACCTTTCTCTTCTTGGCTTGGTTAACTTGGAGGAGGAAGTATGTATTTGTGCCTGCAGGCATTGGTGACACTTGTAAATGTCACTTAATCGGGCTGCAGTCTCTAAGCATCTCTTTTAGAAAGTCAAGGTTTTTCGGTAAAGATATTCTAAACTTCCTAAATATCTAGTTATTAAGCTTAAGTCATAATGATTGTCATGTTTGCAGGTCCTCTCTGACTGTCTCCTCACCCAAGATGGGCTGAGGTGCCTGTTTTCGTTGATGTTAACAGGACTCTCCATCGATCTGGGATGATGACGATACAATCAGAGGTATTCTGGGCTGTGCCATTCCCAGGTACACTTAAATTTGAACAGTTGTTAATCTCTGCCTTCCATTCAGAATTTGGTGATCTGGTGAAAAGGGTAGAAAATCAGAAGAACGAGTAAAACACAGGTTTCACTCTTTCTTCGTTCTTCTGAAATATTTTTGCTATGAAAAATATGCCGGGGGGGGGGATATCTGTTCTAGGAGAAGGAGAAATAGCCCCAAGCAAATTCAATATTAATTGCAATATTTGAGGTTAAGTTTACAAATGTAATCAAACTTTGACTGTTTTCCATAGATTGGATTTCCTGATTATTTTATCATGTAAGGTTTAAAATACATAAAGAAAAAGAAGGTTGGATTTCTGTAATTCGTTTCTATATACACTCTGTCATTTGACTATCAGAGAGCGAAGAATTACAGAGTACAGGCATTTCTGTATTTATGCCTATGTAACAGACCCCTATTTATAGTGTTCTTCAGGACTGGGAAAGTATTTTGTTTCCAAAGTAGAACTGTGGAGTATTTTTAGTTGTGCTAAAACAATTCCTAAAGCAGAAGACAGTAATCTTTGATTGTTTTGCTATGATTGAGTGATTATTAAAAGTAATGGTGAAGCAATGATTTGTATGTTGGAGCTAACATTTCCCTAAAGTGACAGATATATTTTATTTCTAAAGAGAAAAAAAAATTGCATTGTGTGTCCTAAAATGTATGCATTGTAGTGTTATAATTCAATTGGGCTTGAAAAAAGGGTCTGTTTGGAAATTTTTGTTTTGTTTCTTTAAAAATATAATACTGAATGTGCCCTAGATTTGGAATGCTGTAGAGAGAGATGCTCTTCTGCCATTCAGTCCTGTTTCAGAGTTTTCTTGGGAAAAATACTGCAGTGGTTTGCCATTTCCTTCTTCAATGAATTGGGCAAACAGAGGTAAAAGTGATTTGCCAAAGGCAGCACAGCTAGTGCAGGTCTGAAGCTGGATTTGAACCCAAGTGTTCCTGACTCCAGCACTCTTATCTACTGAGTCACCTAGCTGCCTCCATAAAGAGAAATATCCATGCTAAAACTTTGAAATTGGGAAGTGTGTAGGGTTAAATTAATATGAGCTTCTGATAATATGTTAAAATGCAGTTCATATCAAACAACGGAATAGGAAAATTTGGAATCCTGCCATTATAAAAAAAACCCTTCTGAATTTAGAATAAAATAACAAGGAAAATGCACACCTAGTTCTGAAAGGATGACAGTTTTCAGACTGAAGGCTTTAGGCTCATTGAATATCTATACCAGATGTCTTCTAACTTTTAAGATACTGTCACAATATGTTAACATTTTGTTCTGAATTACTGAAAAGTCTTTTTCTTTAATTAGAAATCTATGTTTTTAGGACAATCAAAGAAGAACCCTCAGAGTCCTCAAGTGTCAAAACAAGGCTCTTCCCCTTGAGAATTTTTTTGTAAAAATGGTGTTAGACCTTGAGCTATTACCTATATTAGTGAAAAAGTTTACAAAATAAAAGAATAAATGTTTTGGAAACATCTCCTCACATTGATAAAAAGACAATAAATTTGCAATTCAGTCACAACCTCAGAGACATTAAGCCATTTTGGCCAATATAAATGAGCTCATTGCTGATCTAAAAAAAAATCTCCACATCATTTTTCTGTTTACTCTCATGTATTCATTTTTGGAGAGTAAAATTTCACATCATAGCCTTATTTTTGTGAATCTTAATTTCCACCAGTGATGTTGGCTTTGAACTATATTGTGAATGGAATGTTACACATAATACGAATATACCTGGGCCTGGTAGTATAAAAGGAAAAGGAGTTAAATACCTCCTATGCACTCTGTGAGTACGAAATACGCTTTCAGTGTTATATAACTATGGATTGTGTCACAGCCATAAAGAACTTCAATGTCTTATATTATCAGCCTTAAAACAGTTAACAACTAAGCCCTGATTTAAATTGTAAGCAGCGAAATTTATTGTGTGAGATAGAAACTCTTATTTGCCTTTTGTCTCTGCTTACTTTTGATTCAAGAGTGTTGCTGATGCCACAGCATCGATCCACCATGTAAGTAAAGGAGTCTCCAGCCCCTACAGGAAATGTCTGCCATCACCACCGAAAGGGTCAACCTACCTCCAGGTGGATGGAGATTGTAGCCATCCAGACAAGAGCAAGGTCATCCCAATTCACCACCTCCTCTTCACCCCCCCTCATTATTTTACATCTCTCTGATTAAAAAAAAAGCCTCTCCACATGTGAAATCATGCACCTGGTTCTTATAACCCTTCAGGAATATGAAGTTAGGAATTATAAGCTGGTTGTTCTTAATTACTTTTTATTTTTATTTAAGATCAAACAGCTGAGAAAATTTTGTGTCAACCTGACTAGTGAAAAGTCAGTCTGCAATTTTCAGACCCACATAGCAACACTGGAAGAATAAAAGATGGGAGTAGCACAAGTTCACTGAAAGTGCTGCACATTTTCCCAAATGTATTGATCTGGTACAAAATCCTCCTATGCAATGATGGGTCGCCAAACTTATTTTGCATATGCAGCAGTGGTTTGAGGCAGAAGCATATTACTGACTCGACAAGTTCCCTATTTAACTGCATGCTACACTTTGGGCAATGCACACTTTTTAGTCACTTGGCCTTCTTCTGAGGATTCTGAAACTTGAAAAAGTGTGGGATCTAAAATGAGGAATAAGCCTACCTCTGAAAATGCCTACTTGTAGCAAGTCTGCTGATTTCTCTGAAGTTCCCTTATCCACAAAATGGAGATAATAACTGTAGCACCTATTTCACAGGGTAACAAAATCAGAGACGTTTCAGAGCGGGAAGGGACATGAGATATGACAGTGTCCAGCACAATTGTGCAAGAATCCCCTCTACGGCAAAGGTGTCGAACCTATGGCCTGGGCCCAGGGCATTAGGATCAGATTAAAACATAATTGGAAAACATTTAACAAAAAGAATAAAAATACAACAGAACATAAATAATGTTAACATGGTTTTCTAAGTCAATGTGCAGCCATTAGCAGCCTCCATTTCTATTTGAGTCTGATACCACTGATGTATAACATATTATCCCTAAAGACCTCTAGTGAGGGGTAAACCACCACTACTTCCCCCTTCCACTTTGACATAGCTCTAGTTTTTAGGAAGTTTTTTTTTCTTATTGCCTTGAAGTCTTAATTTGCATCTTCATACCTCATATCCATTGTTCCAAGTTCTTCCCAATGGGGCCAAGGGGTAGAGAGAGAGAATATTCTTTCTCTTCCATGTGCAAACCATTCAAATATATGAAAAAAAATCATATCCCCTTAAATCTTTTAAGAACCAAATATTCCCAGATCTTTTAACTAATTGAGGCCCTTTATCATCCTATTTGCTCTTTTAGACACATTCCAGTTGATCAACATTGTTCCTGAATTTGCATGAAGAGGTGGAGATTTCAGGAGAGGCATGCCCTATGCCCTCTGCCACTCTTGGGAGAGATCAGGAAGCAGACTTGGGAGTTTCTGGAAACTGGAACCCCACAAAACAAAGATATAAATACAATTTCACGAGAGAGACAGATAGGCAAGACAGACAGAAACAGAGAGAAACATACAGAGACAGAGAAAGAAGAGAGAGAGATTTTATGTGGATTATCAAACACATGCAATACCAAGAAAAAGCATTAGCTCACTAATGAAAGTATAAAAATACCAATCTAATACATGTTTATAGCTCTTAGGCATATGCACCATCAGGGGAAATTCCTAGATCATTGCAAATGTACAACTATCAAAAATGCCACCAATATAATGAATATAATAATCCTTAACAATACTCATAAAAGCATGAGAAACTCACTCATTCCTAAAAAGAGGACAGTGATGAATTAAACATTTATACCTGCCTTTATACCTTAGTGGAGCCTGGATGGACACAAGGGTACAGGTTTCCCAACTTCTAGCAGGGAGAAAAGCAAAGGAAAGAAACAGACCACCAGCTCCCCTGCCTCCAGCAGAATATTCCTCTCTCCACCTCTGCCTGCAGAAAAAAGGTGAGTAGCCTCTACACATTTCACTGCTCTGTATTCCAGAAGAGACAGTCAACAGAATGAAAACAAGGCCAGAGCAGAGCTAAGAGGTGGCCACTGCTTTGCCACAAATGATCCAGATTGAAGACCTAAAAGACCTATCTACAATGCCATCTATACTTCCAGTCACACTTAGCCACAAGCTTCTAGTCAAGGTTTTTTTCTTTCAATGACAACGTTTTTACCCGTTTTCTGCCCTCCCCACTACTCCCAAACTCAGGAGGAAGTGCCACCTTCTAAAGAAAGGCTGCATTCTAAACTCTGCCAACAGAAGAGTCAGTTTTCAACCCAGAGGATCCAAAAGTGTTCATAACAGAAAGCCACCTCTTCAGGCCACCTCGAGTGACTTAGGAACACGTCTGAATGAGGATGACCAACCGCCTTCACAATAAAAAGTTACTCCCTCATCACCAAAACACTGAGGGCTACCCCTGTGCCTTTTAGAGCCAAGTGAAGGAGGGGACCCTTCTGCCCACAGAGAGCTAAGTGCCAATGATCAGCTATGATGCTGCCAAGATCTCAGGCCAGAGGACCCCTTGTTACTATTTCCTTTCTAAAATGTGACATCCAGAACCCAACAAATTATTACAGAGGCAGCCTGACCTAGGGGAGAGTAGAAGTAAACAATGGTCTCCCTAATCCTGGACCCGTCATCCTTCATGTGGCCTAAGTCCATGCCCACTTTTGAGGGATCACAGGAAACATAGAAGATAAGGTGCTTTGTAAGTCCTGAGACTCTTGGTCAGTGCCACCACTCAGCTATGAATCAAACTCCCCTTTAGATGGTCCCTCCCATGCAGCAATCCCTTGTGAGGGAGCCTCTCCACTTCGAGATAATCATTAGAATCACATTGACTTTGGGAACTGTAATATGACTCTCTATCATTTCTAGCCACTGGTCTTAGTTCTCTCTCAACCAAAGAGAGCAAATTTAACCCTTGCTTTCTTTAACCTTAGACACTTATTTTGTTTACCTTCTATCTGTCTTCTTTCAGAAGAAAATCTCTAATTCTCTCAACTAAGCCCATAACATAACCTCTAGGCCCTTGGCCTCACCCATCCCGATGCCCTACTCTGGATTCCAAGTTTGTCGATGTCTTTTCCAAAATGTGGTGCCCATATTTTGTAGAATCCAATCCTGAAAAATGGTACTGATGATAGTGCAGGACAGAGGGCATAGTGTTCTTAGATCACATCAGTGTAGGCATACTCATGACTGAGCTCTAGAGACTGCTTTAAGCTTTGCAAAGCATTCCACATACCTCATCTCAGCCTCATAACAAGCATATAAAGTAGTATTCTATCTGTTTTTCAGATAAACTGAAGTTGTCAGTTTTAATGACTCATCTAGGGTCACACAGCTCATAAGGCAAGATGGAATATGAACCTAGGACTTCCTGACTCCCTGCTATCCCCCAAGACGCCAGGCTGCCTCCCAATTTTATTTTGTCCTACAAGAAGAAACTGCTGATTTAGCTCAAAAAAGATGATTAATTCACAGAAACCAACATTTTTATGTCAGCATAATTTTCAAGTTTCCTCCGGTCAATGACAGTTTAGCTTGGACAGAAAATAAGTTTGGGCATAGGTGAAAACCAAAGTGTATCAATTAGCAAGTAA
Source organism: Phascolarctos cinereus (assembly GCF_003287225.1). Taxonomy (NCBI): domain Eukaryota; kingdom Metazoa; phylum Chordata; class Mammalia; order Diprotodontia; family Phascolarctidae; genus Phascolarctos; species Phascolarctos cinereus. The sequence goes on from NW_027556180.1 coordinate 28,010,364, forward strand.
CCACACCTCTGCTCATGGAGGGTTATTAGGAGGAACGCTAGAGAGGGCTAGAAGATCGAAGTCAAAATTCCAGAGCAGACATTTGCTGGCTGTAGCAGCCTATGAGAGTATCTTAATGTCGCCGAGCTAGAAATTTAATTTTTTTTTAAAAAGATGATGCCTGTACTCCCTGGACCTGCCAGGGTTATGGTGAGGCAGCTCAAAGTACTTTTTAATTGCAGTAAGTCCAGTAGTTGCCTATTAGCTCCAGGATAAACTAGAAAGTCTTCTTTTTAACATTTAAAGTCCTTCACAGCCCAGCTCTGTGGTCTGCCTTCCCAGACTCACTCTCACTGACTCCCCTCCACACTCAACAAGCCTGCCATATTTGCCTTCTGCCTCATTCTTCACACAGGATTAAGTCTGCCTCTGTGTCCTTTGTTGTTTGACTGTTTGTAAACAGTGGCGTCCCACCATTTGTGCAACCCCCTCACCCCTCACTTATGCCCCACAGATTCCCTCTCTTCCTTCACCCTTCCATAGGAAACCATTTCTGAGCTCTCCATATGCACATGCTCCCGGTTTTCCTCCCTGTATTGGTATAATGCAGGTACTGACACATGTGTGTGTGTTGTCTTCTCCGATGGGTTGTAAGTGCTCTAAAAGTAGGGATTACATCATTCTCTGTATTTTCTCTGCTGTGCCTAGTACAGTGCTTGAAGACTAAGCTTACAAAATTAGCCTTTTAAAATTATGCAACCCCTCTTAGATATCTTCCACACACAGTAAGATGCCTTTGTTCTGCCTAGATCATCTTCTTATGCAGTATTTTCACTTACTTGTATTGCACAATATATAATGAGGCATTGAGTCCAAACTAAGTTGGGACGTGATGGTGTAAGGGAAGAGTAGATCATTATGGAGAAGCTGGTCAATTGACTATGACTTCTTGCCTGGAAACCATCGAAAACTGTCTGACCTATTTGGCTTCCCCTGATCCTTTTCCTGTTTCTCTTCTCTGTCTTCAAATGTAGGTCTCTCTGCTCTTCTTTCTCTCATTTCCTTTCTTCTTACTCTTCTTTTTCTATTTTCTCTCTTCTTTTTTAAAGAAAATCTTGTATACTTCCCTTAACTGGCTATAATAGGACATTATATGGACTATTTATGCCTAATCTCTGGTAGAGTGTTCTAATCTCATATTGTTCTGATCAGTTAGACACACCATACCTTGACTTTGACCTAGTGATGTCATTTTGGTACTCTTCCAGAACAAAGGACCACACCCAATCAATAATAGGGAATGATTATGGTGCAAAGATGGCTTGAAGTCAAAGGGCGTGGGCTCAAGTCCTGTGCCATTGTCTGTGTAACCTTGAGTAATTTATTTGGACTTTTCATCATTTTGAAATGGGCTTGATAATACCCTCTACTGCCTTCATGGCAGGATTGCTTTAAAGGTCAAACTAGTTGTTCGTAAAGCACTTTGTAAAAGTAACAGTTCTATAAAACTGTTAGCCAGTATTAGCTATTGTACTATTTCATGTTTCCTGTTTTTAATTTCTAAAAAAGTTAAGAATAGTTCACATTTCTTCATTTTTAAAGTTGTACTTAAACTAAATTAAGTTTTCTTCTTTTGATAGCAAAGGATCTAAATGAAGGCCTCAAGCATGCTAGGTGGCTTACTTATAGCAGCATGAATGAGTAGCCATAATGGCAGTTACACACACACACACACACACACACACACACACACACACACACACACACACACACACTGATAGAAACAGCAACCACAGTAACCCAAGACCCAGGCTTGAATGGTCTCCTCTGTCAAGTCCTGGGTACGATCCAATGGGTATATGTCATAAAAAAGACAAGGTTGTATGAAAGGAGATGTAACAAGCCACCTGTTTTGTCCTTCCCAAGGAGTGCCCCTGGTGGAATGCAAACTCCTTGGGGGTAGGACCTTCTGGATTTTCTCTTTTAAAAACTTTCACTCAATGGCCTTTTATAGTAAAAAGAGTCTCTTACTCTGATCATTATACTTATTATGAGTACTTTATGAGAATGACCACTTAAAATTTTGTCTACTAATTTATGATTAATGTTAACTTACAAAATGGAACTCAATCCCTGATGAAGATATGGATACAATTCTTTATTTTCTAAACAAATTTGCTCATTTTTTCAATATTCAAGAATTTTCTATCCAATTTTATTATAGAAAAATACTTTCCTCCATTAATTTAGCTCATTTAACTAAATGGGAACCTTTTACAGGCTTTCATACACCATAGGGGTTTACAGACTCTATCAATATCTCTTTGGCTTCAAACAATTCTTTAAACTGAAAAACACAATCAGTTTCAGGGGAAAAATATTTTCCATATAATTAACGATAAGGGGAATCCTTTAAAGTATAGTGTTTGTAATATTCAATGTAATATGTTTTCCTTCAATGATCTGAATCTCTCTAGGCCATGATGACAGAAGAGAACTGACAAGATGGCTTTCATTGTCTTTCAGTAAACTGAGAAGTCATTCTTCTTGCATTGTCCTGGAAAGGAATGCTAACACAACTCAAAATGTCCCAGGGTGGAGGTGGAGGTGGTGAAGAAATGGACGAGGAAGGGAGACAACGGTCCAGTGTGTCTACCGAGCACTCTTCTGGGGACCTCCTTGTCTTTCTGTGGGAAGGCCCTGTTGTTGTGGTTGGTGATGGTGGTGGGGGTGTTTGGGGAGGGTGATGAGTAGGGAGTAGAAACAGTGGGGGGTGGGGCACGCTGATGGAGAATCCATCATAGGCTGCAACTTTTCCCCAGCTGGGGTCTTTTTGAAATTACATTGTTAAAGGAGCCGTATTCATTTGGACTAAAGGTGAGGCCGAAGATGGCATTAGCTATCCTGATGCTACAGCATTCTTTCTCCCACCTCCTGAGTCTGGCTATTTCATAAGAGATCTACATGGAGAGGAAGAAGACTTAGCTAGGGCTAACAGAAAATAAGATGAGAAAGCTACTGACAGAAATGTTTTCTATGAAAGAGAAATGGGCTTATGTTGGCACATTAAGGTACATATTGAGTGGTTTTCTTCTTTGATTTTTTTAACCAAGGAGGAATTATGATAGAAAAATGTCTGGTCCAATTTGCTATGGATCAGAAACTGAGACTTTGAAAATTGCTTTCATAAAAAAGTAGTGGGGGAAGGGAATTAAATCATTCAGGGGATCATAAACTTGGAAGTAATCTTAGAGAATCCCAACTTTTTCATTTTACACATAAGGAAACTGAGGGCCAGAGAGGTTAAACTGACTTGTTGTTCAAAGAGGACTAACTACATTTGATACTTCAAGAGTTCATTATATATATGTGTATACATATATATATATACACACAAACATGTCTATCTACATATCTGCACAGACACAATGCATGTATGCCTACATGTATCTATACACATAATCATACATGCATGTATATAAATACACAGTCTTATATAATTTTTTACTCATACACATATACACATATATCTATGTGTATGAGTGAACAAATTTTGCTGTAATCTAAACAAAGTCTTGGCCTTCAGACCAAGATCAATGAATAGTTTTTTTAGACTTAGCTAGCATAGCCTCAAACCTAGCACAGGCACCAGAGAGGGGGATCAGCCCTGGTGAAGTTTTATTCATTCTGCCATCTAATAAATAACACCTTGATATGATACAAAGCAATAAGTAAGCTTTTGAGTGTTTGTTTGGGGTTTTGTTTTGTTTTTTCATGAGATCTGCATTCCATAATTGGAACTTGCCTGAGTGTATCTGTCATTACATGTGTATGTATGATAATGTGACTGTGTCACTGCATTCATGTCTGAATTACAGATATAATTAATAAATGGAATTTAGAAAAATAGCAGTCAACAAAAAGCCTTGGCATAGGAAAGTACAACTCCTTTGAAAACTCCTGAATTTTATGAATCCAGGTAACAAATGAACTTATTGAATATTAAGTCCCCTGAAGGCAGGGACAGTATGTATCCTCAGGGCCTAATACAGTGGTCTGGGTATGGTAAGTGATTAATACATGTTTATTAACTTGAATTGAATTTAGAATGTTTACATTTCACAAGGTTGCTGTCAGAAAAGCATCAAGTACATCTTAAAATAGAGATATAAATGTAGGCTGTTAATGATTTAATGGGGAACTTGCCAATTTCCCAAGCAGAAAACTGATAGCTCTACATTAACATAAACAACACTGTTGAAGAAGAACTTAAAAAAGATAGCAGAGATAGTAGTCTATTTCTTCGAGGCCATTATCCCCATTACTGACGAGTGTATGCACACGTTAAAAGAATGTTTTGATCATTTCCTAATGAATGGATTACAAAAAGAGGACCTTAACTAGCTTGGCACGCGTTATCTTCCTGTACATATGTATGTAGATATTTCCTTTGCATACCAGATGGTTATTTCCTTGTATAAATTTTACCACCTGGCCTCTGAGATGCTGATTACTACAAAACTTCCTTTTAGAGTCTTTAATTTATGGAAACTTATTAAACATTAGAGGACTGTGAACTTCAACCAGAATATGTAGTATGAGATTCATGGTCAAAAGAGGAAAGGAGTTTGGGGGACTTCTTGTGTATGTGCAGGTTGCTTCTAAGTTCTATAGGGTGTAGTAAAGGACATTCTAACTTCAAAGGAAAATAAGATCTTTTCCCTGGGCTCTTGTTTGCTTAATTGCTTTGTTACAAAAAACAATCCTGTGTACTCAGGAGTATGAGTATGGTTTACTAGACTGTATTCATGGACTTTGGGAAAACATAATGCCTTAAGTTTAAATGCTCGAAAGAAAAAATGCAACACTCCAGCAGATGCATGCTAGAGGAGGCTTTTGTAAAAGGTAAGGAAGCTAATAGCATGATCATCCCAGTTATAAAGCTTGAGGGAACCTCAGAAATGCTCTAGGCCAATCCATCCTTATCCAGGATGCTCATCACAGCACTACCAAGAAGCTGGCACTCATCAGGAGCTCAAGGACTTCTCATTTTAGGGGAACTTATTATTTCCATCCCTCTTTGGGACAGTTTTAATTGTCAAAGATATGCTATTTGCATGGCAGTCACATGTGCCTTTCTGAAATGGCTATCATTGCTCCTAATTCTGGCCTCTTTTGCCAAAAGGAACAAGTGTGATCCCCTTTCCATAAGAAATAGAAGAAAATTTGGTTCAGTCCCTGCTCTGAAGGAGCTTATAATCTATTCAAGAGAGACACAAAAACAAGCATAGGTATATATAAATATAGAAGATAACTATAGGGGGATAGCACTAGAAGTTGAATGGTGTGTGAGCTGAGTGTTTAAGGAAAGCTGGGATTCTAAGAGGTAGAGGTGCAGAGGGAATGAATTTCAGGCAAGAAGGACAGCTATATAAAAAGCTATATAAGGAGATGGTAGACCACAGATGAGAAATAGGAAAGAGGCCAGTTCGGATGAACCATGGTGGACATGTGGAGGAATATGTAATAAGGCTGGAAAGGTAGTTTTGGGCCAGGTGGTGAAGGGCTTAAATGCCAAACAGAGAAGGTTACTGTTGCACAAAGAATGATGAGGAAACCAAAAGAATTCATTGGAAAGGAGAGTGATTTGGATATCCTTGTGCTTTTAGGAAGGCTATTTTGGCAATTCAGTGGCTCATGGATCAGAGTTAAGGAGAGACCTCAGGCTGCCCAATGCAATGGGAAACTACTGCATTAGTCTAGGTGACAGTCACTTAGGAGCTGACCTTGTACAGTTGGCTATATCAGTGGAAAGGAGATGGACTCAAGAGATGTTATGGCAGGAGAAAAGACAAGATGTGGCAACTGATTTGGATATGTCTTGAGAGGGAGAAGGATTACACTGAGGTTGGGAACCTGGAAGTCTGAAAAGATGATAGCCTCAAGAGTAAGGAAGAAGTTTGAGAAAAGAGGTGGACTTGTGCAAAAACAACAAATTCTGTTTAGACATATTGCGTTTGAAATGCCTTTGGGGCATCCAATTAAAAATAAATAATAGAGGAAGTCTATAATGCACAGTTGGAACTCAGGACAAAGGCTAGGGATGGATACACACATCTGGGAGTCATCAGTATAGAAAGAATAAAGAAACTGATGGGGCCACTAGGAGGGAGTAGAAAGAGAGAAGACAAGAGGGCCTAGGTCGGAGCTTCACGTAGCATGGTCTTCATGTCCTTCAGGAAACTTCCTTGGAATGTTCTCCAACTCACCAACATTACTCCTAAAATGTGGAAACTGAGACTGAGCACAATGCCACTTATGGCCTCTAACCAGAGAAGGTCCAGAAACCCTTCAAATACTCAATTCCCTTCTGTTTGACATTATATCTCTCTTAATATAATCTATAATTATACTAGGTTCTTATTAACTCATATTTATACTGCCAGAAATCAAAACTCAATTTTTTCAGATGAAGTGTTATCTAGCTACATCTCTCCCTCATTGTACTTGTGAAGTTAATTTCTTGAGCCCAAGAGTAGAGTGTTATGTTTATATTTATTAGATTTTATCTCATTAGACATGGCTGATTCTGATCTGTTGAGCTTTTTTGTATCTTATTATTTATGATGTTTGTTATCCCTCCTAAGTTGGTCATCTGAGAATCTGATAAAGATGTGATTTATTTCTTCAAATAATTCATAAAAATGGTGAATAGAACAGGAGCAGAGAGAGATCCTTGGTTCCCTCTATTGGACACCTTATTCCAAGTTAACATTGGCCCATTAATAACTAGTTTTCCAGTCCAAACATTCAAGCAATTCCAAATCCAACTATGTGTTCTTGAGTCACCTCTTTTCCATCCTTGTCACAAAGATAGCTTGAGACTTTGTCCAATGCCATCCTAAAGTCTAGATAAACTACACAATAAACATTCCCTGTCAAAGAAGAAAACAACCTGTGGATGGCATGTTGAGAAAAATCAGATCTAGCTGGCTTAGTAGAGTCATAGGGCTCTTAGTAATCTTCACTTCCCTTTTAAAATATTAACAAACCATTCTTTCATTAAGTCCTATAATTCTACCAGGAAATTAAGTCAAAATTACTGATCTATATATTTAAATATCCCTTTCCTTCCCCCTTTCTCAGGCCCATAAACCTTATGGTTTAAAAAAAGTGAAATAGTATTTTCTCCTACATCAGTCAGAAGAGAGTAGTTTCATGCAATGTTTTCACTTCCTAGGCCATTCTGGCTATGCCCATAAGGGTACTCTCCTTACAGAGTGTAAATGGCAGCTCTACAACTTCCCAACATATTTCTACACTACCTCTCTGGCCACATAGGAAAGTAACAGAGAGAATAACCATACACGCAGGTGATTTAAACATTTTAGGAATTAACAGGATTTCCTACCCTTCTTAGTGTCACAAAGGTACATAATCAGACAGAATGAAATATAATCTTTGTTTGAAATAATAACAATATTATAACAAAATATTATAACAAAAACAATAACAATAATAACCTGCAAGATTTTGTAGATTCTACCCTTTTCTCTTTTTAGAAAGATAAACCTCTACGGGCTTTTGGGAAGGGAAAGAATATTTTCTCATTGGCCCATCAAAAGAGTGGATTTCAGTGCAATTCTTTCACTATCTATTGAGTCTACTACGCAGATTTGGTGAAGGTGCAGCCCAATTATTGGCCATTGTGCCAATGGTACATCAAGGGAAGCTCTATTACTACTTTTACATCTCCCACTACCTCCAAGGGCTTAGAAGAGCATGTCAGAGAGAAGAACAATATAGGGTAGTGGCTCAAAATGGAGAAAGGCCAAAAGGAAGACTTTTCCCCCATCCTGGAGCAAGGAAGGTTGAAATCCAAACGAATGCACTATATAATCTATATAATATAATCTATATTATATTATATATATAATATATATAAATAATATAATATATATATAATTCAAATCAATTCAAATTACCTGAAAGATTCTTCATTGTATTTAATTCTCTTTCCAAACTGTCTAATGTTTGATGATCGGCAGCATCTTCAAGGAATGGTTCATTTTGGTCAGTTACATCAAGGTATTCAATTTCTGAAATTTCTGAAATAGCTCTGGATGTTGGCCTAGAAATTGCACTTCTTGGTCGTTGGTACAGAGACACATGGCTCCGGGAACCATTAAGAAGGTCTTTACAAATTGGTATATTTGCTGAGAGTGGTCTCTTGGAAATACACCCTAAAATCCAATGCAAAGAATATGGATGTTATTATTAGTATTATCATTATCAATAAACATCAGAGAATGCAAATAAACATACTATATGTATAAGCAATCAATAGCAATTCAATTGGACAAAAGAGTTCATTAGATGATCACTTTTTAATTACCAATTTTGTGGTTCACTACAGTACATATTTCATGTTGATTCTCCTGCCATGAAGCAGACTTCTACCCTATGTTTTTCCCCTCACTGTTAGTTGGTATGAGTTTACAGAAATCAAAGTTATTTTAACATAAGATAATTTTTAACTATTCTCCTCCAGTGCCACACACTGGTTTGAATTATTCTTTGAGAAGCAGCGGAATGGAAGCTGTGACAGCTACACCAAACTAGAACTGTCCCCCCATATTTCTCATGTAACAACCACTCATTGACGTTTGGAAAAGCTCATTATGCTGTTGGCTTCAGGATGATGACTCTTTAGGCCAGAACTCACCTATGATAGCAAGGCAGTGGGGATACCTGCAGCACTGGTGGCAGCCATGCCCATTCACCCCTGCTGGCTGCCAGCTCACAACTCTGTGCCTTCTGATAAAGAAGAACCACCCAAGCCTTGCCATCTATCCGGCCTCTACACCACAATCCCCCATCACTGTCACCTGATCTACTTATGTAACATGAAGTTCTCTGGGCTTAATCATCTACCCTACTGCTGACCCCTTACAATTTCTGGACCTCTTCATTGCCTTCCACCAGAACTTTCCTTAATGTGCTGTTTCTCTCAATTAGAAAGTGAGTTCCTTGAGGGCAGGGAGTCTCTCGCTTTTTCTGTTTCTGTCCCTGTCGTTCATCACCGTGCTTGCTGCAAGTTGCTGTTCAGTCATTTTCTTGGCAAAGATACTGGAGTGGTTGGCCATTTCCTTCTCCAGCTCATCGTATAGATGAGGAAACTAAGGCAAACAGGGTTCAGTGACTAGATCAGGGTCACACAGCTAGTAACTGTCTGGGGAGAGATTTGAATTCAGGTCCTCCTGACTCCAGGCCCAGCACTCTATTCACTGACCCACCTAACTGCTCCATATAGCCAGTATCCAAAGAATTTATAAGGAATAGTTATATATACAATTAATGACTTGTATGACTTCCAAGAGGCACTAGTTTGATGAATGTTTCAGAAACTGATTTTAAAGCAATCTTTATGAAGACATAGTTGTATTTATAAAGTATTTTGCAAAACTTTAAGTGTCATACAAATGTCAGCTATTATTTTCTATTAGTAAATATGAGACTAATCTTTTGGGGGAAAAAAAGGAGGGGGAAGGACCTATCTGTACAAAAAAACATTTATAGCAGCTCTTTTTGTGGTGGCAAAGAACTGAAAATCAAAGGTTGCCCATCAATTGGACAATGGCTAAACAAGCTGTGGCATTTGATTGTAATCAAATATTATTGTGTTATAAGAAATGACAAGCAGGATGATTTCATCAAAAAAAACCTGGAAAGACTTACACGAACCGATGCATAGTGAAGTGAACAGAACCAGGAGATTGTTGTACATAGTAACAACGATATCGTTCAATGAAGAACTGTGAATGACTTGGCTATTCTCAGCAACACAATGATCCAAGGAAATCCCAAAGGACTAATGATGAAGCATACTATCAGCCTCCAGAGAAAGAGCTGATTTTTTAGTTATTTATTTCAGTTTTCTGCCACGAATGCCAGCGTCCGCGGGCAGTGATAAAATTCTAGCCAAGTATGAAGAGAGAAAGAAACACGCAGGCCAGGTGGGAGGCAAGTAAAGAACAAGCTCCATTTATTAATCTGAGGTTTAGGGTTTTTATTTCTTTGACTCATGGGAATATCACCCAAAGTAACAGTAAGTAAAGCAACACAGTTTACATATCTTTAACAACAAGCAACACCAAGAATTTTTCCCATGTGAATACTGACCAAAATAACAAGCACATTTCTCATTGCAACATTATCTTGGCCATTTCCTTATCTCATGGGAACATTAACCAGGGAGTTATCTTGTCCCATTTTCTCGCTTCCTTGTAATCTCCAAGGGCATCCTTTCTCTCAAGAGACAGAACAGGGGGGTGGGGAGCCAACATACCTGAATTATGTAGCCATCAGATATAGGACATGCTATAGCCAAAACCTGGCATGGCCTGCATCTTCTGACTCTTCAGAGCTGGCCTTCTATATTTCCCCCTTTTTTCTGTGCTAACTTGAGATAATGGACAGATGCATGAAGTTCACCTAGGATGTGGCCGGCGCATTTTAGCGGACAGAGAAGTAGGAAGCATAAAACTAATACAAAACATAGCCAAGGTAGAAAGTGTAATAGTAAACTTAATACATTATTAAAAGGATTGAGTTGATTTATCCAATTTAACAGCTTATTTGCAATATCTTAAGGGTCACTACTATTAATATGAGAATCAGCTATTTCATGTTGTATCATAGATAATTGTCCAGTTTCCCATGTAATATTTTCAGAATGCCATGCGCCCTGGAGCTTGTTTAATATTTGTTCAATTGTTATATTGGTGAGATTAGAATACACATATGGAGTCACTCAGGTAAAAGAATAGCGATAATCACATTTCAAATTGAAGCACGTTTCTAATTGTTGTATATGTCTACCCAATGCTATCACTGACTGCTCTAAAACATCCAACTCTTGTTGCATCATAGCATCTATTTCAACTTGATGTTGTAAAGCCTCAGACATATTCTGAGCTTGTTCAATATTCACTTTTATAAGGTTTTGAGTTCTAAACTTTTCCCCCTCCCCCCTTCCCAAGATGGCACACAATCTGATATAGGCTATTCATGTACAATCATATTAAACATATTTCCACATTAGACACACTGTGAAAGAAGAATCAGAGCAAAAGGAAAAAAATCTCAAGAAAAAAAACAAAACAAAAGAAGAGAGCAAATAGTATGCTTCGACCTGCATTCAGACTCCATAATTCTTTCTCTCAATGTGGATAGCATTTTACATCATGAATCTTTTGTGATTGCCTTAGATCACTGCATTGCTCAGAAGAACTAAGTCTAACAAAGTCAGTCATCACAAAATGTTGCCGTTACGCATACAATGTTCTCCTGGTTCTGCTCACTTCACTCAGTATCAGTTCATGAAAGCTTTTTCCAGGTTTTTTCCTGAAATCTCTCTGCTCACCATTTCTTATGGAAAAATGGTATTCCACTACATTCATATACCATGACTTGTTCAGCCATTCCCCAACTGATGGGCATCCCCTCAATTTCCAATTCTTGACCACCACAAAAAGAACTGCTGTAAATATTTTTGTACATGTGGGTCCTTTTTCCTTTTTTATGATCTTTTTGGGATATAGACCTAGTAGTGCTATTGCTGGATCAAAGAATATGTACAGTTTTATAGTCTTTGGGTATGAACTGATATTGTTTGAATACAGACTGAAGCATGCTATTTTTCTCTTTCTTTCATTCCTTTTCTTTTTTCAGTCCTTTATACAAGAGGACTAATATGGAAATGTTTTACATGACTGCACATGTATAACCTATGTCTGATTGCTTACTGTTCATGGAGGGATAGAATTTAGAACTTAAAAAACAATTGAAAAAATAGTTTTAACATGTTACCAGGAAAAAATATATATTTTTTTAAAAATATGAGATTAGTCTTTTTTTTCTGGAGGTGGCATCAATATTTATGCTAACAGAGAACATTTACAGAACCTAACTGAAAAGCTAATCCTTGTAATACTGAAATATAATTGGATTTTCAGAATTTGGTAAAAGTGAAGATTCCTTGCTAATTTGTAAAGGACTCAAAACATCATTGGAATATACCCAATTATAGTTAATAAACAATTACAAGGGGAAAATAGTGAAGAGAAATTCTTAATTCTATATGCTACATATCTTTCTTCTTTGTATGAGCTCAGTCTAATATTTATTTCCAGAGAAAATTTACTTAATATTGTTACTTATGTTTTGACAAAGAGTTAATTTGTGAAGGAAAGAAAAACAAAGAATAAAAATAAAATTAAGCATGGAATGATCTTAACATTTTTGGAGTTATCAATTGGTGGATATAAAGAATGAATGGTTCATGCTATCAAAAAAGGAAATTACCATCTAGTGGTTAAGATTTAAAAAGCAGACAGTCAACTAGAAGTATACAAATGTCTCTGAAACAATCTGGGAAGCTAGACTGGTATAAGTTTTAACATAGTCGGCTGCTCATGTCAAAAACTCAAGGTTACAAGTCAAATGGTAACTCCTCTGTGCCTTAGTATGAATCACTGTGTCTGACATAAGTGCCCCTAAAGGTAATACTCCTGAGCCAAGCTCTGCTGGCAAAGCATTTCAGAAACCAGAGTCACCTCCACACCAGAAGGAAACATTGGAGGAACACTTTAGTGACGGCTAATAGAGTCACAGTGATGAAGTGCAAATAATAATAATGGAAATCAGATATAAGATCCATGTTAATTTAAATATATATATATATATATATATATATATATATATATCACACAAGAAATAGTGAAATTGAAGAAATTAATCAATATACTAAAATGGCAGGAGATGAACATATTAATACTAAAAGCCTGTTTTGGCTGTGGATTATAAAAATGGGTGACTACCATCACAGCAAGTTAAACTATATTTACCAGCTCAACTTTTGAGACTATTAACTCAATAGAAAGACTAAAAATTAAACAATAAGCACAGACTTTAAAAGGAACAAAAGAGAGCTGCAGTATACCTATTAATATTAATTCAGCTAAAATTGTAATTAATATACATCCGAGGTTAAGTATGTGAGTCAACTGGAAAGGTTTATTACAGGGATTTAGGAAAGCATTCCTGTATACTAATGCAAAACACAATGAAGGAATATTCAGGTCCTTGACACCAACAAGATGTTGTATGACAACTAACAAGACTGTGGGAAATAAAATTATAAAATATGCCATACCCTGGTCCTTATGGGTTATATCACTAAGCATAGCAATTTTGCTAAATAATAGGAAAATCTCCATCTTGACTGCGAACGGATTAAGTACACAATCCTCCCTATCTGAAAACTCAACATGATGATAAAAATGTATTAATACTATTGTTCTGGATGTTAACTATACTAGCCTCTAGGCCAACAATCCATTTGGTAACTTTCATGGTTCCATATCTGCTGATTAAAGAACATGGAGTGGGCACTGAGTCTAGAAATCTGGGGTCAAGTGGGATAAATTATGGTGTAGTAGATAAAGTGCTAGATTTGGAGTTAGGAAGACCTGGGTTCAAATCCTACCACAGACACTAGAGGCAAGGACAGATTGCAGATTTCTAGTACTGCATAACACAGTATCAATCCAGTCACAGCTGTGGGACTCTGGGCATGTCACAGCCTCTTATGACTTCAGCTCCTCATCTTTAAAATGAGGGGGTATTCTAGGGGTCAAATGAGATGATATTTGTAAAGTACTTCATGCAGCCTGGCACATAGTAGCTATTTGATAAATGTCAACTCTCTTCCTTTCCGTAAGGTCCCTCCCAACTCTAAATTTATGATCCTATAATGTCTTGGGTAGGTAAGATTTTTGTGATATAATGAGGGGATTTTAATGAAAAAAAATATGATTAGTTTAGGTGGCATGCAGAGTAGATTTAAAAAAATAAAATATATAATGAAAAATATTGGTTTGGGTGGTATAGAGAGCAGATTAAGAAAATAAAATATCTCATGGATAAAATTCATTTTCTAATGTCACGAGTTAAAAGGCACTTTCCTTAATGACTCAGGAGGAAAAAAAAAGAATATTCCTTCTTAGAAGCTGATCTAAGTCTGAATGCTTTGTTTCTTAATTTGAACCTGTGATTTCATCAGGGATGGGTACTCCTTGGTGGAGAGAGTCTCTGGGTGCAGATCTGCAAAGCATTGCTGATTTAGTGTTAGAGATTTCTTTGGAGAATGGTTAAGTATTTGTTACAAATATTCTTTTTCGAGTTCTCATAGATGCGATGCAACAGCCTATACTCAAAAGAACTAAACATCGCAAGTGGAGAAAAAAACTAAAGTAAAACTGTCAGGGAAGAGGGCAAAAGGCCCCAGTAGATCTGCCATACAATTATCACTCAGAGATGAGAAATTCTGGCATGGAATTTTATACTTAGTTACATTTATATATATTAAATTATGTTTGTATTTGACAAATATTCCATCTTATTAAATCATCATTTTGATTCAGTTTATTAGAAAGCGAGTGTATTTTGGAGTCTCATAACACAAAATCCAATACATGGGAGATTGAGGTGGATTTATTATTAGATATACAGAATGTTGTTTTATAAAGAATGATTACATAATAGAGTTTCATCTATAATACAGTTATGGGTATGGATAGGTTCTAGTGTATTAATGACTGAGAAGTATCTTTTAGGTTTGCGGAACATTAATTTGGTTCGCACATGAACCTGACCAGTCTAAGGTCACTACCTGGAGAAATACAGAGCTGAGAGCTTTGCACAAGAACAGACTTGATGGGCAGAGGCCCCTGAGTCAATCATTTCCCCCAGTGTGTGTGTAATGATTCATAAGAGGCTGGCGTGGGGGGAGTTCAGCACAAGTCCAGTTATACATTCAGAGAAAGAGCTCAAAACTGCCAAGAGTGAGTCAGTGGCATTATCTTCAGAGACAAAAGACAGCTAGATGGTGGAGCAAGAGTGAGGCTGTGGAAGTGGGAAGGATTCTCAGTTCTGCCACATAAAGACAGCTGTGCTTTTGAAGTTCTTATATTTATCTTGTGTTTAATTTCTTCTTCCTCCCCTGTCTCAGGGGGACAGTGACTCTCTATAACTAGAATCTGTGTCCCTGTCAATAAGAGTCCTTATCTCCCTTCTGATCTGCTGTTTCTGATTTGCTTCCAGCTTAGACACGTAAGAATCATGACTGTGAGGATTGGGGCCGACTAAGAATAGGGAGATGTTGAGGGAGGCCTCCAGGCTTGCTCTCTAGCCATGGTCACAGGCATAGTCAACCAGCATTTCTTAAGTGCCTACTCTGAGCTAGGCACTGTGCCAAGAGCTAGGATACAAAGAAAGGCAAAAAGCAACAGAATCCCTGAGGGTCTAATGGGGGAGACAATGTGCAAACAATTATTCGCAAGCAAACAAGTCAAACAGATAAGTCTCAGAGTGAAGGCGCTATGATCAAGGAGGACTGGGTAAGACTTCTTGCAGAAGATAAGTCGGTGCCTGAGATTTGAAGGCAAGCCAGGAGACGGGGGGAAGAGTGTTCCAGCCATGAAGGACAGCCAGTAAAAACATTCAGTGGGGAGATGGAGTGACCTTTGAGAGGAAGAGAAAGGAGGCCAATGTCCTTGATCACTGAGTACATGGGATAAAATGTACCAAAAAAAATTGTTGTTATTTGTCCTTCATTCTCAAAGAGGGCCGATGACATCAGGAAGACGATGTCTTGACTTGCAAGTGAATAAGATTTAAGTGAGGCAGAGCTGTTCAAAGTTATCAGCCTAACTTCTCCAGAGTCACTGGAGTCCAGTTGCAAGACATAGGTCAGGATGACTGGTCATGGCCCAGATGCAGTGGGTGACCCTGGTCTTTTTAAACTAAGGTCTTTCCCACGTCTCAGTTTATCAGAGGCAGCATCCATCCAGTCATTAAAGGCTAGTTAAGAATTGAGGCAAAAAATGGCCTAGTTTGTCCTCTCAAGAGAATTGGTCTGGGAGGGGAAAACCCTCAGAGTTTCTGACCAGAGCAGAAACACCTGCTATTTACACTCATTCTGAGCCATCAAAACCCAAACAATAAGCAAGTGAGGTCTGGGCTGGGACCCACTATTGGTCCATCAGTGACAGCCAGAGTGATTTGGGTTTGAAGGCACAGACATGAAGGGTTTGAAAGCCAAACAGAGGATTTTAGATTCCATCCTGGATGTAACGAGGAGTCTCTGGAATTTACTGAAAAGGGGCATAAGGTAGTCAGACCTGCCTGTGTTGTCGCAAGTTCAATTTGATCACTGTGCAGTAGAAGGACTACAGTGAGGAGAGACTCAGGCAGGGACACCCATGAGTAACTTTTGCAGCAATCTGGGGTGGTGTCAGTGTCGGAGGAGAGAAGGGGCAGGGAATTGGAGAGATGCTGCAAAGGCAGAAATGACAGGACTTAACAACTGTTTAGGAACAGAGAATAAGAGAGAGGGTGGGGTCGAGGATGAGCACCAGGTGTGAGGCTGTGTGCTTCAGAACATGGACTTTCTGGCACCTCTTTTTGGTGATGAAGACCTCTTTTTGTGCCTATTTGCTACATCTGGGAGTGCTGAGGTTTTTAGGGAGGCAAGGCATTACTATATTATTCTCCACTATAATCATTTGTTTGCATGTCTTACTTCTATTACATTGCAAGCAACATGAGGGCAGGAACCATGATACTTCTGTATTCCCAGATGTTCTAAAATACTACTATACTCACAGTATATTTTGAATGATGCTATAAAAGATGTTCATGCTTCAGATTGGGCTCAATGTTTGGGTTCAGTGACCTCCAAAAACCTTCAAAATCTAGAATTCTGTGATTATATGATTCTGTTTATGACTTAATTACAAAATACATAGAATCAATTAACTATGGGGTTTATATGCCTTATGTAAACTCTGAAGTAGAATGTTTGACTAGAATGTAAGTTTCTTGAGCACAGGAACAATTTCCTCTTTATTTGAATACCAAGTATATGCATATGACAGATATTTAATAAATGCTGAATAATTTGAATTAAAGGGACAATCCAACGCTCTCATTTTACTGATGAGGAAAAGCCCAAAGAAGCTAAGGTATTTTACATGGGAGTTAGTAGCAGACCTGAAACTATAATTCAGATTTTCTGTCTCCTATCAAATAAGTGCTCGACCTAATCCAATAATATAATTTGATTCAACAAACCTGTATTAATCAGATGGTATATACAAGGCATTATGGAATATGAAATGAAAAAAAAAAGACAAAGCCCCTCAAGGAATTTACAATTTAATCCCAGAGAAATGCAGTATGCAAATAAATGAGTATAACACAGAGTGGAATTCAATATAAAACAAAGGAAAAAGTAAGAAAAATTTCAGGAGGAAGACGATAGTCTAGGGTGGTGGCATTGTCAGCTATAGGTCTGAAGAAATGCTCTATGGAGGAAACAGCGATAGAGTTGGGTTTTGAAGAAAAAGAACCATCTGAAGAGGAAGAAACAAGAAAAGTACATGTTCCAGGACTGGAGAATGGTGTGGTAAAGGCACGGACTTAGAGTGTAAGATGAATCTGAGGAAGAGCTAGCTGTCAAGTTTGACAACACAGACTACATAAAGAAAAGAATGCAACTGTAAGAGTTGGATACTGTTTGTAGAAGGCAATATATTTGAGGCTAAAGAGTCTGTATTTGGTCCACAGCATTATCATTCTGTTATGTATTTGTTTTTCAAGCAGAGGACTAGCATAGTTGAACCTGTTTATTGAGGATATTATCTCCAAAGCTTTTTGAAGGAGAAATTGGAAAAGGGCAATGGTGGAGACACAGAGACAAGTTACTACTGTTATTAAAACAGTCCAGGAGAAATGCAACACGGACCTAAAAACTCATATTGTGAGCATGGGGGGGGGGTGTTTGATACTCTGAAAGTAAAATTAATGAAACTTGTAAAGTGATTAGATATGAGTGGTAAAAGAGAAAAGAAAATCAAAATGCTCTCAAATTTGAAACCTGAATAATTGGGTTCATGGTGATGCCAGTAATAGAAAAAAAGGAATTTGGAAGAAGGGCCAGATTTAGGAGGAGAAATGAAGAGTTGCATTTTAGATATGATAAATGTGATGTGATGGACAT
This sequence comes from Phascolarctos cinereus, assembly GCF_003287225.1. Lineage (NCBI taxonomy): Eukaryota > Metazoa > Chordata > Mammalia > Diprotodontia > Phascolarctidae > Phascolarctos > Phascolarctos cinereus. The sequence goes on from NW_027556180.1 coordinate 28,028,467, forward strand.
CTAGGACTGCAACATAGGAGAGGCATTGAGACAAGAAAGAGAGATTTGGGAGTAATTCTCAAAGAATAATTATTGAAGCCATGGGAGTAGATGATATTCCCTAGGAGAAAATACAGAGAGAAAAAAAAAGCAGCCTGAGGACAGAAGCTTGGGTGGAAGCCAAATTGAGGGGTTGGGAAGAACACGAGCCAGGGAAGGAGACCGAGTAGGTGTCAGGCTGGTATGAGGAGAACCAAGAAACAGTAATATCTCAAAATCCAAACAGTGGTTGGAGATCCAGAAAGAGAACGTTGCCAAGAGAATTGTTTCATAAAGGTCAAAGTGGAGGAATAATGAAAAGAGGCCACCGGATTTTGGCAAGTAAGAGGCCAATAACTACGTATAGAATAATTTCAGCAAAGTATGAATTCAAAAGTCAGATTGAAAAGTTAAGGATTGTGCAAGGCGTAAGGAAGTGGATGACTATAAACTATTCTTTCTAGAAATTTAGCAGAGAAGGAGGAAGAGATATAGAATAACAGCCTGAAGGAATAGCTTTCAGAATAGGAAGATCTGGCAATGACTGTACATTGCAATGGGAGGTGGGGACAAAGGAGAGAGAGAGAGAGGAGCGGAGAGACTGAAAGTCAGAGAATGAATTCTTTATGGATCAAGAACTTGGCCTTAACAAGAAAGAAGTCTCCTTCATCCTCCAAAGCTAAAGCAAAAATTGATACCGTAGGTGAAGACACAGAAGTCCTGAGGTGGAAAGGACAGGAGATGAAGGAGTTCATGATGATCTTAATTTTGTCAGTAAAGCAACCTGCTGACACACAAAGTAATCAGCTGACAAAGATGGAATCAGAGGCCTAGGAAAAGAGATGAGAAATTCTGCCTCATCAGCCATGAGGGGAAGTGATAGGATGTCAATGGGAAATTAATAAAAGGAGTGCTTTGTGGCAGTGAGGCCCAAAATGAGATTCAGAGCATGAGTTATAGTAAGTCCAGTCAGCGCAGTTGTTGTTTTTTTTTTTTAACGTTCTCCAGAAGAGCTCTATTACTAAGGCATAGGAGCCACAAAATATAGATGATATGAGAGGATGAGGAGGGAAGAAGGGGAGAAGAACAGCCCATGGCCAGGGAGATTAACAAGACAGAAAAGGTGACACAAATGAATATGGGAATCAATTATTGAGTATAAGTGTCTCCTTAAATGGTTACCATAAAGACAAGATTAGGAAGAAATTGAATCCAAAACTAAATAGAGTTTGGGATGAGTGATAGGAGCAGATTCAGGAGGAATGGGGCAGTTGGAGAGGAAAAAGGTAGAGAATGATCAGAGGGAGGAATTGCAGAGTTCAGGATTTTGGAGGTTGAATCGCTTAAGGTGATGGCAAAGCCAAAGGGATGACTAAACTATGGATGGCTGAGGTAGAAGGGAGAGGGGATCACAGGACTTAAGATATGAATGAACTACAAAGCCAGTGTGTGGTAAGGGTCATCAGTGTGAATATACTGAAGTCACTGAGCATAATGTTAGGATCTGGGATAAAAAAGAAGCCTAAGAACCAGATACTGAACTTATTGAGGAAAGGAGAAAATGACCAAAGGACAATAAGAAGGAACTGGAGAGGATATGGGATGCTGCTGCAGACTTCAAGGGGAGAAGGTGCTTAATTCTGGTCACAGTATGGGGATTCACAAATACACAGGCTTCCTCTTGGCATGGATTGAAGCAGCAGCCAGTACTGGAGAAGCAGCCTAGAAAATGCTGGCCTATAGCTGCACAGAGTATCATCATATGAGATATATTTCAGTTTGAGTATAATAATGTAAAAATTTTGAATGGAAATTCTTGCTTTATATTTTAAAAACAAAAGTAAAACGTCTTAACACAAAGCAATGAACAGTAAGAACAAAAGTTTCACTTGATCCATCTATCTGTACTCTGTCCTCCTTTTCATGCTAAATTCCTTGAGGAAGCTGTCTATAAACTGTGTCTGTACTTTCTTTTTTTTCCTCATTCTCTTTTGACCTCTGTAGTCTAGCTTCCAAGGATTCACTGAACTGACTCTTTTCCAGTTACCGCTGATCTGCTGCCAGCCAAAGCCAATGGCCTGTTCTTGATCCTCACGCCTCAGGATCCCTCTGTACACCCTGTCGTGGTTTATCACTCTCTTCCCTTTGATACTCTGTTTGCTCCAGGGTTTTTTGTTTTGTTCGGTGTTGGGGTTTGGTGCCTGCATGTGTATGTGTGTGTGTGTGTATGTGTGTGCGCGCACATACACATGTCTGTGTGCACATGTGTGTGCATGCTTAATACATTTACATGTTTTATTGATAATTTACAATACTCCAACAGACCAGCCCCATTGCTATGTTTCTAATTCTTAACACTTAACTCCTACAAAAATAAACCCAAGCTTTTACAGGAACAATGCATAATTAAAACCTTTGTAGCTGTTTTAAGGGAGTTTTCATTTACAAACATACTTATTTCAACAAAATGCCCTATCAACCAGAGAGGGGCATATGCTTATACTAAAGATATAACCTATTTACTCATGCAAAACAATTATGTTCACCATCCTCCCTCCATTCCACCTTTAAAACAAACAAAGCAAAAGAATCAATGGAACTATTTATAATTTGAAGACACTGTACCCCTGCTTTTCCTCCTATCTGTCTGATCATTCCTTCTCTGTCTACTTTGCTGTATCTTCTTTCATCCAGGTCTTACCCACTAACTGTGGGAGTCCCCCAAGACTCTGTTTATCCTCAGCCCTCTTCTCTTTTCCCTCTAACCTATTCTGCTTAGTGATCCCATCAGCTCCCATATATTCAATTATCATCTCTATTCAGATAATTCTGAAATCTCTTTATCGATCCCTAACCCACATCTCTCTTGGCCTTCAGTGTAGCATCTCCAATAGCCAAGTAGACATCTCAAATTGGATGTCCTGTAGACATCTTAAATTCAACATGATTTAAAACTGAAGTCATTATCTTTCCCCCTCAAACATGCCCTTATTCCCCACATTCATAGTACTGTGAAGGGTACAACCATCATCTCAGTTACCTGGGTTCATAACATAGGTACCATTTTTGACTTCTCATTATCAACCGCCATATCTAATCTGTCACCAAGTTCTGTCAATCCTAGGTTAGAAATATCTTTCTGAGAAAGCGCCTACTCTGCACACACACAGCCATCACCCTGATACAGGCTTTCATCACCTCTCATCTGTACTATCATAATAAGTAGCTTTAGTTGGTTTCCCTGCCTCTAATCTCTTCCCACTCTAGCCCTTTCTTCAGTCAACTGTCAAAGTAATCTTCCTAAAACACAGATTTAACTGTATCTCTCCTCTACTCAATAAACTATAGTGGTTCCTTATTAGGCCTAGGATCAAATATAAAGTCCTTTGTTTGACTTTCAAAACCCTTTGTAACTAGACCCTTCCTATCTCTCTAACTAATGTAACTTATTTCCTCTTTCTCTACATTCCAGTGACAATGACCTCCTTGATGTTCCTTACACATGACACTCCATCTCTTGACTGTGCATTTTTACTCATGCCTGGAATTCTCTCCCCTCCTCCCCATATATCCTGGCTTCCCTAAATTCCTTCAAGTCTCAGCTAAAATCTCACCTTCTACAAGAAGCCTTTCCTTATCCCCCTTAATGTGTACACCTTCCTCCTGAGAGTCCAATTTGTTTGCATATTGTCTTCCCCACTAGATGTTAAGCCATTTGAATGCAGCTCTTTAGGCCTTTCTTTGTATCCATAGAATTTAACACAGTATCTGATACATAATAAGGATATAATAAATGTTGCTGACTTGACTTGAATAATTCCAAAATGCCCAGAAGAAAAAGCTTCAATATTCAAATCATTCAACCCTATTTCAACATCAACAGATGCTATTTATGTCTTAGAAATATCCTTACCCCTTTGAGGATGCAGCACACCTGATACTTTTTTCTGGTTATTCCAAACAACATCTTGAACTACTGAATCATCAGCATGTTCACTTAAACTACTCTCAGATATCCACTGTCGATTTCCTGAAATCAAAAAGGGGAAAACAGAAATCTAACATTAAACACTGAAAAACACTGCATCTTCTTGATGTTTGCTATAACAGTTGTATTCTAAATGGAATACGTACTATTGTAGCACAGTTGACTTAGCTGTAAAAAGAGTATTTTAATAGCTGAATCCATTTATTGTGTTATTAAATATGAAATGACATAAGCATACACTAATGAGAAAAATGAGGATATTTTTTATACAGTAGGTGTTCCCAATTTATTGAATTAAAACGGAAAATAAAAAGATAGTTGTTGAAAAGTTATTTAATACTTTAAAAAATTTTTGGTGATAAGAATTTCAAAGATAGGTATTTATACATCAAGGTAGTTGTTTATAATAGATAATAGATAAATAAATATATCCATATTCCTTGGACATGGAAAATTCAACACACAAACTACATGTGGATGTATGTAAAACAAAACTTGGAAATTGCAGATTGTAATGCACATCTTAATTTATGGCAGAGAGGTGAAGGACAGCCAGGACAGAATATTTTATACATTGTTATATAAGGTCAGTGTATCTTGACTTAATTGTTTTTCTTTGTCACAAGAAAGATCTCAGTCTGGAGGAAAGGAAGAAAATGCCTATCAGGTAAAGACAAAAACCAGCAACAATATATTTTATTTTGCTCTGTTTTGTTTTTAAAAGTTTCTCAAGTTTCAGAGACTCTTAAACTTGTCTTTTGAGGTAACCTGAGAATAAGTGGAATCTTTGATCCATTAATCAAATTAACTAATACAACACTTTTCTCTTATTAAGACACATGAAATAATGCTGCATGAAAATAGTATGATTCCAAAATTTCCTACTAATTTACAAATAAAATAGGCCCCAAGTTAAAATTTTCTTTTTTCCTTTCTCACAGAAAAATTTCTCACATTCAGATAACAGCATTAGAATCATCCCATAACTCCTTGCATAAAATTAACAACAATTTTTGACAGGTAAATAGAAAAGAATGATGTCATTCATTACCCAATGCTACCATAGTATCTTTAAAATGGAGACTGTTTTAAAGAAAAAATGGGTAACATACAACTTATAACACTCAAATGCAAACTGATTTGATAATCCGGCTTTACCTATGAGAGTAATCCTGCTGTTGGAAAGGTTCATCTCTGACCTCCTTGCCAGGTTTATTCTGCACTTTTCCTTAAAAGGGTTTTTCCCAAAGACAAAGAATTTCTCAAGTCCTTGATATTGTTCAGTTACGGGCTTACTTCTGAGGGCAATTTTTTGTAACTAGGAAACAAAACATTTAACCAAATTAACTTGATGACTTTTCAACATGAAGAAATAGATTTGAATCATAACCACTAAAAAAGTCATTTTAAAATAACAATCACTTGGAAATACCATGAGATAAGCCGACCTTATCTATGTAGGGATATGAAGAGTTCAGAGAAGACAATATCCCTTTCTCTTCTATGTTTCTTTTCTTTTTTCCCTCTCATGCCTTTTTCCCTTACCAATTACTCAGGAATTATGGGAAACTACCTTCTAGAGAGCTACATACAGTTAACGTATGCCTATACAGAAAAGAATTTTGTAGATTTCCTAAGATTATCAGTGGGAGACAGAGCTTGTACTGCATATGCTGCTCTGCTTGGTTTCAATGGGAAAACGATACCCCTCCCAAGTTAAGCCCATCATTTTGAATTTCATCACCATGCTGCTAACTCAAGGCTGGCATGGCTGACTGGAGAGCGGGAAGTTGGAGCACCAAATTCCTCCCAATGCCTTCCTTTACAGATGGCAGAAGCTAGACTCAGCTCTGTCCACTCTGCATCTGCTCTGCCTGGTTTCAACTCCATGGAACAATGTGGTCCCTCCCCTCCACAGGGACCCCTAGTCTCTTCTCCCTCTCTTTCCTGTCTCCGTTTGTGTGTTGTCTTCTGCCTCCCCCCACCCCAACTAGATTGTAAGCTCCTTGAGGGAAGGCATTTTCTTTTTGTAATTTTATCCCTAGTACTTAGTATAGTGCCTGGCACATGTAGGCAGGTAACATGTTCATTGAACTGAACTAGACTGGATTATTACCACGTATAAGAGATATAAGTGAAAGGAATGTGAGGCATGAAGCAAATATTCTTGGATATCAGGATTAATTCCTTTATGCGATGATTGAGGACATATTATGTATAAGGTGTATGAGAATACAGTGGAATCCACTTACTTCCAAGAAGTAAGAGAAGTAACAGGGAGGACAGGTGGACAATTAACTCTGATGCAAAGATCCAGGATTTGTGCTCTGAGAAGTTTAAGGGAGAGGAGTGGGGAGGGTCTAAGAAAGCTTCTGGGTGAAGAAAATGGTACTTGAGGTGGACCTTGAGGGGCAGGGAGGGACTTCAGCAAGCCATTCTAAACATGGAGCTAATCCTCATCAAAGTCTTTACAGACACAAAAGAGGCTAAAAATGGGAGACAAAATAGTGGGGGCTTTGATCTTTAATAAATGCTTTAAAATAATCTTTAGAGAATAATGAACAGAAAGTTAAAGTCATCTCCAATTTTAAAATTCCATGATCAGATTTAAAAAAGAATACTTTCTCCAGATGCTAATGTTTGGCTGTGGTTTTGTAGAACTGTTTTCAAATAAGTCCATCAGCAATAAATTATATCTTTATGGGAGCCAAAAAAATGCCTTCAAATGGATGGTCATCCAGAGACCCAAAAAATTTGGTTTTAGCCATATTCATCACCTATAGTTTTAGCCACATTTTGTCTATACTCTTAGACAAACACTTCTCACTCCATTTTTCTCCTCTTTGGCCTCAGGCTTATTTACTTATTGACTGGTGACTGAATTCCACTGGCAGATGGCAATGAAAAAGCTAAACAAAACCCACTATGGCAGCATTTTGTAAATCTAATTAGATCTTATGTAAATTTACTGTTTGTGCCAACCACTGAAGGCTTCAGTTTAAGCATGCCCAATATCTATAGCTTACTCAGAGTCCAAATGGGAAAAGTCACTAGATTATTATGTACAAATGCTCATTTTCAGAAATGGCGGCCTCTTAAAATGGCATTCTTGTTTCTGGAAAAATAGAGGCCAAAGACACACATTAGAATCAGATGTTGGAGGCTTTTAGTAGATACAGCCTTGCTATTATTAAAAATAATTCATTTTAAACAAGTTGAGAACTTCAGAAATCAAAGTTTCAAATAACCTCAAGAGTCCATAAAATGATGTCAGGATTTAATTAAATTAGTTAGTACTTAATTAATAATTACAACTTCAGTGGTCTATTTCCTATGATACATGGAATCAGAATTTCAGAGAAACTTTAGAGGTCATCAACCACCACACAATGATCCTTTTCTTCCTCCTACACCTCCTCTTCTTTCTTCTCCTTCCCTTAAAGTCCAATCCATCATCTTTGCACTGTGAGTGCAAAACTGTACAAAAGCAAAAGTAATATAAAGCAATAGAATACCAGTCACAATGATGCTCAGTAGGGCCTTTGTCCATCCCAGACTTTTATTATAGATGGAAATCACAAGACCAAGAAATACCTTAGTCTTCAAATATCTTGGTCTCCATCAAATATAAGCCCATAAAGAAAGCTATGGTTAAGAGACTTGCTGGCATCTCAAAGTCAAAGATGAATAGGAAGGACTTGCTTAATTAGCACCTGCAGCAGAGTTCACCTGAGGCATACAAAATTCTGCCCTATCCCTTTATTTTAACTCTCTGTGAATCTTTATGTTTCAAGTGTGTTTCTTATGAATAATATATTATTGAGTTTCACAGTGGACATAAACATTTATCTTCAACTTTTTCTAATACTGTATTCCAATATCACTTCTCCTTCAAAGTAGTCTCTTCCAAATCTTCTGTGATAATTATAGTACCTTTGTACTTGAACTTTATTTTTAAGCTGCCTACAGTATTTCTATTTGACCTTGAAGTTCTGGGACCTTTTACTGGGATTTCTTTTAGTGGATAGTTGATGGCTTCTTTACATTTTCACTTTGACTTCTAGCTTTAATAGATGCTAGGAAATTTTCATTTCTAATTTTTTGAAATATGATATGCAGGGTTTTTTTTGATGTTTTCAAGTAGTCTAATGATACTCCAATGATCACTCATGGGCCTATATTTCAGGCCATTATTTTGTTTTCCTTTAAAATAGATACTTGTTTTCTTCTAATATTCCCTCTTATATCATGGAATCATTGATTTCTGTTTGATCCATTTTAATTTTTTAGGAAACTCATTTCTCAAAAATGGTTTTCCACAATGATTCTGGGAAGATAGCAGAGTAGGTTAGAAAACTTTCAGCTCTCCAAATTTCTTCCATAAGAAAAGACAGAACATCACCTCAGAGTAGCAGAAATAGACACTGGGTAAAGTAGTTGTCCTCCTAAGACATTTGAGAAGACCTTAGGGAAGACCTGACTGACCTCCAGGGGTGCAGGTTTGTTTGGCCTGAGTGAAATGCATTAGAGCCTCTCACCTCCACACCTTATAGGCTTTTCACTCTATCTAGAACGTTCTTCCTCTTGATGTCAACTTCTTGGAATCTTTCATTCCTTTTGAGGTTCAAATCAAGAGCCATATCCTTCCTGAGGCCTTTCTTGATTGCCCCCCCATTGGTAGCACCCCTTATATTACTTTCAATTCCTATTGTACAGAAACTGCCCTAACTTATTTGTGTATGGTATAATCTCACAATACAAAATACGTTCCTTGAGAGTAGGACCTGGGATGTTCCTTTCTTTGTATTCCTAACTCCTAACATGGTACGTAGCACATGACAGATTCTCGTTGAATGCTATTTGAATTGGAGTATGGATATTTATTTTAGGTAGCATCAAATGAGCAGAATGGGGAAATGAAAAATGGTGAAAATGTTAAAAGTTATATTACTAATAGATTATTCACTGATACTTCAACTATTTTGCCTCTATAGCTACAATGAAAGTTTACTACACACAGGAAACATTACTTATACTTCTGTGTCTCTCAGAATATCTAGTAATCATAAAATCCAGAGCTGAAAGGAGTTCTACAGGTCACTGGTTTACAACTTTCTGATTTTACAGATGAGAAAATGAAGCTCAAAGAGGTTAATTGATTTTCCCAAGGTCACATAATCAGCAAGCGACAGAGCTGAGTTTTGAACCCAGATCCTTTAATGCCAAATTCAACATTCTTTCTACTCAACCATGGATACCATATTTCCATAAATCAATTTATTCAACAGGTATCTGAGATTCTTCTTTGTATAGCCTCTAAGCTTTTAGAATGAATCATTGAAAATATGCCTTTTTTCCTGAAACAATATTAAAGACATTTAAGACATTAAACTGTAACCTCAGTGAAGCATCCCTACTTTAAGAGATGAAGATGAAGAATGTAGAGAAGCATGGGAAGATTGATATGGACTGATGGGTGCAAAGTGAAATAAGCAGAACCAAGGAAATAACATAGAAATGATAACTAAGAAATGTAAAGTGAAAGAACAATACAAGGAAACTGAACACTGCACAATTGTAATTACCAACCTTAGTCCCAAAGGAGAAATATGAAGAATTCACCTTCCTCCCTTCTTTGCACTGATGGGAGAAGATGGGGAAAGAAAGAGAATATACATTTATATAGCTCCTAATATGTGTTAGGCACTGGGCTAAGCACTTTATGAACACTAAGTTTTATTCCACTTGATCCCCACAACAACTCTGTGTTGTTACTATCTGCATTTTACAGTTCAAGAAACTGAGGCAGATAGAGGTTAGGGACACATGTTAAGTGTCTGAGGCAAGATTTGGAATGAGGTCCCCGTTACTCCAAGCCCATAGTTCTATCCACTGCACCATTTAACTGCCTCATGCATACTGGGCCCCATATAATGGTGAATATTCAATATAATGTTAGATGTGATTGAAGTGGTTAGTTTTGCTCAACTTATTCTCATTCTCTTTTTATACTTTGCCATAAAAGATACCTCTCTAGATGGAAAAGGGGGAAGGGATTTATTGATAAGTGAAGGTGACAGAAAAATTAAGGATAAATAATTTTAAAATGAATTGGTGTTACTCAAAGTAAAGTCAAATACAACATATCATACTTTTTAAATGTTTTACTTTTTGATATCAACTAATTCACTATGCCAATTTATAGACCAGATACAGCAATTTTTAAGCATACACATGATAATGGATGGTAATCAATACTTTTTGGCTCATCTTCCCCTCACTAGAATGACTTATTCACTCACTATTTTTATCTCCCCTTCAAAAAAAAAACACTCTTTTTTTCATTTATTTCCTTAGTCCACTGAATTTTTTTTTGCCATGATTAGACAATGCATTTGTGTTTCTGCTTAAACTTGCATATGCCACAGATTCAGATGCCATATATATTATGTGAATTCATGTATATAAAATATATACATATATATCCTTGTAACAAGTAATTTATTAAGCAACAGTTAGATAAGGGGCTTTTTATACTGAATTATTATTCACAGTAGTGAATGTCATTGTTCAGAATGCATAATATACTATCACAATGTATCAGTTAGCATTTTCTGATAGAGACTTTTTCACCCTGATGGTTATTCACTGTAACAGGATCTGACTTTTAATTCTTTATCATTCATTCCCAGATGAGTTAGTTAGTAAGCTGCTATTAGATCAAAATGCTATCTCTCTATAATAAGTATTAATCCTCTCTCTATCAATGTGAAATTCACTGGTCAAATTACAGCATGTAATTAGATTGAGGGAACAATTTTAAATCATTAAACAGCTTATTGCTTTACCTTGGAAGACTTCATAGATTGCTGTGAGTTATTGTTCTCATGAAGACTTTTCCCTTCCAGGGAACTTTTGCAGTTGTATGTCAATTCGTCACCATGGGAATCCCTTAAAACCACATTATAGTGGTAAGAGGTCCTTTCATGTGAAGCATGGATTTCCTCATCAGGTTTTCTATTTTCCAATAAAACGCTTTTCTTTTTTGTTACAATTTTTTCACTAGAAACAGTTGACCCTCTTTCTGTTATTTGAGGAGAATCTGAAGTGGAGCTTCTTGATGATGAAACTACAGTAAAAAGAAACAATAAATGATTTGTCCATATCTTTTGAAAGTTAAATAGGGCCCATATTTATAAATAAATATGCTACAATGGACTTTTATCAAACTATTTGAAAGTGGTTTGGTGTGAAAGTATTATGTGTGGTTTGCAGGTATGTATTCCAAATGTGAGACATGTGTGTAGACACATCTATTTGTAGATATTGTTGATATAATAGATAAAATGTACCAAGAAGGGCATTGGGAAGTCAGGAGACCTGGCTTGTAGTGCAAGTTCTGACATCAACTACTTGAAAAGCATTAGGGAAGCCATGCTTTTCTGGAGGCACGTCCTTATCAACCACAGGATGGAGGGTGTAGCCTAGATCAGTTCTAATGATCCATTTGATCATTTAAACATCCTAGATATAAAAAGTCAATCTAAAGTCTTCTAATGCCTGAATTAGCCGGGGAATTTTTTCCCCCACTCAAACTTTACAAGGGCACTATTAATGAACAGTGGGGACCATCTCCAGTCATCCTGATCTATATCTTGCCACTGGACCCAGATGGCTCTGGAGGAGAAAGTGAGGTGGGTGACTTTGCACAGCCCTCCCTCACTTAAATCCGATTCATTTGCAAGCCATGGCATCACCTCCATGATGTCATGGTCCTCTTTGAGAACAAAGGACAAACAAGACCAAGGAAGAACAGCAAAATTAAAGCCATTTGAGTTTCACTCTTCTCTAACTGCCCATGGGTGAAGAGTGACCAGCGGGCATACAACAAAAGAGAAAAGACTAGGGCAAGGACACATGGTTCAGTGGGCAAACTTGCCTCCAGGTAACCTCAATCAGGCTTATGAATGCAAACCCAAAGAATTACCACTGCATTTGGTTTCAGTCTTTTTTGGGGAAAGTCTAATTTTGGAGGAAAGAAAGTTCTTTCTGAAGGTCTGTTTTTGGCAATGAAATGATCCAATTTCTCTTGTCTGAATGGAGCAATGGAGCTATCCATTCCACTAAAAGTGTCACGAAGAGGTCTGTAAACAGTGGAGGTCATGGATTCACAGTCCAAATTTGGGCTGTTTGTTGTGCTAACAGGTTCCACACAGCCTGGCAAAGATGCAAAGCATTTACACCTGCATGTTAAAGAACTGCTCGGTCTTTGAAAATTAAGTTGCAATTTAAATTTCGAAAACAGAGATGCCCAAGTGTCTATGTTATCAATAAGAGAGAGAGAAAGAGATCTTGCCATGAGAGATACATTGCTGAGGATAATCAGATTTATAAAGCTCTTGGAGGTTATACTGATTTCAAACCACCATCAACACTCAAAGTTAAAAGAACTCTCAAAGTATGTTCTAAAGAAGAATCCCCCTGATACACAATATTGGGCAGGGGCACTCCCACCAAGGGCAGCCCAGTTTTGACACAGCTTATTTTCCTGACATGAAGCCTCAATTTCCTATTTTGTGCCTTCCACTTACTACTTCTAATTCTATCCTCTGGGGGCAATTAGAACAAATCAAATCTCCTGTCCTTCTGAAAGACTTGACTCAACTTTGTCTTTATTCAATATCTTAGTTCTGAGATTGCTATAGACAATGAATTCCAGTTTCCCTTGGCTAAAAGTAGTTGCACAGGACATGGATACCATGAATATACATACATATGTAAGTGTAATAAAAAATTATCTGATTTCATCCTGTAAATGGGCTGTTTGCTTAAGAGAATTACTAGGTCATAGAAATGACCATAGCTAAGGATTTGTACAGACATCCAGATATCAATCCCTTGACCTAATCCAAAGATGATGGCCATTTCCTTCACCAGGTCCTGAGGTCTGCAGCATACATAAGAACAATGGAAGGCTCTGATGGTACAGTAGGTGATAATGGTAAGGGTCACTGAGCCTTTTATTGAGGCTTAATATCCTTTTATTAAGGGGATTTGCTCTGTAAAGTTTGGATTCAGTCAAAGGGCTACAGTTGAGGACCTAGAAGGCCCCATGTGCCCTCGAGGCAACAGGTTCCCCACCCCTGGATCCAAAAGCTTCACTAATGAATGGCTCAGACCATAATGTGGGAAGAGAAAATAATGGCTTTTAAAGAAACTCTCTTTGGTGGCTTTGTCTCACACATGTAAATAGTGTTGAAGTTAACGGAAATTTGTTAAAATAATTATTTACTAGAAGATTTCATTTTTGTCATTATATTTTTCTGTTATTCATTTTTTTTATTTTATGCAAATTGAGCTATAGATGTGGATTAGACCTCAGAGACAATGTAGTCCAACCTTCTCATCTTAGCGATGAGGAAACCGAGGCTCAGAGAGGCTAAGTTACTTTTCCCATGCCACCCAGCTAGTCTTGGAGGCACATTTGAACCCAGGTACTCTGACTCCACAGCCAGGGCTCTCTCCACTGCACCTTGTCTCCCCCTGTCTTTTTTTTCTCTGTCTTTCATTTTCATTTTAACAAATCCAGAACTAGGAATTGCATTTCTTTATTTTACAGTGTATTTACTAGAATTATAATAGAAACATAATTGTGATTTCAAAATAAACTATATAACATTAAGATTTTTATAAATGTACATTAGTATTAGTTTAAATTATACCAACATTTATAATCAAGGATTTTTTAAAAATATACCTTTCAAAGTCTCTCTGGAGGCTGAAGAGATTATTCTGCTGCACTGAGAAAACAGGTCTTTATCGTTAGTTGAATGTCCATCCTGCCTCACAGCGTCAGTGGTCTTCATCAGTGAAAGGGGTAAGTCTTTTCCAAAGTAAAATTATTATTCTGATATTGATGAACTGTCCAACTTCAGTTTGGAAACAAGGAAAAGAATGTGGGGGAAAAGAATGAATCATCAGATTTTTTGAAACTCAGTTTATCATCAAAACAAACACAGAAGAACCTCAATTTGATTTAATACTTAGAAAACAAAGCATTCTGCTTAATATTCTGGTTAAGTTCTTTTTTGTTTCACCCATACAATTGGAAGGGTTTTAATTTTTAAGAAATTCTCTTTTTCTAGTTCTAATCCTCCCAATTAAGAAAAGCAAGAAGTAAAACAAAACCAAAAAGAAAAAGAAAAAAAAACTTTTCATAAAACTGAAAGATCAATCACTTATAAATTAGACTCTACCAGTAAAACATACAATGTACATCATGAGTACATATGAATGTGTGTATCTTTACCATTAAGCACTGCCACACTTTTTTTCATCTTAAGATCTCAAAATCATATATTTTCATAAACTGAAATATTTACTTTAATTAGCATATTGATTATAAGTGAAACTGGTATAGAAACTCACTTATAATTTTCTGAAATTTTCTTTAGAAGCACATAGACTCCTATTGTCTAACTATCTAATTTTTTATCAACGAGCAATGCTTGTTGATACAGTGAAACTGTGATGTTGGTGTTACCAGTTAATTCCCTATCCATTCATTCACCCAACAAATATGCATTAAACACTGACTGTGTGCCAGGCATGATGTAAGACGGAGGTCTCAAAGAAACAGCGCACAGACTGCACTGAGGTCTATAACACTCCCAAGTTTGTTTTGACTTGGATGAAAATGGAATTGGGAAATATTTTTAAATAAGTAAAAATACCCCGGAACTTAGATAACACTAATATGTAATTTTCTAAGTCACTACGTGTCCCACAAAGATTCTTAGGCACGGTTGAGAGCCCCCATTTCTAAGTCTGACACCTCCGGTGTAGGTACTGCAGATACAAAGATGAAAAAACCCAGTCTCTGCCCTCAAGTTCACTGTCAGCACAACATTAAGAGGAAAAACAGAATAAACCCCACTGAGATGATCACTTTGTCAAGCCAAACAAAAAGGCAACAATTTGATAAAGTTTTAGGATCAACGTGATTTAGCCTGATTGATATGGGCACAGTTCACTGACCACTCCTCATTGACGGTGCAGCAAGATGGCTGGAGGATAGAATTGACATAGAGTCGGAAAGAGTTGAGTGAAAATCCTTCCTCAGGTGGTATGATGATATGCCAGCAGAGCTAAAAAGTTTTGAAATCATCCCTTCAACACGATTAAAATGGTATTAGAAGAATATATGTCAGAGGCAGCTAGGTGGTGCAGTGGATAGAGCACTGGTCCTGGAGTCAGGAGGATCTGAGTTCAAATCCAGACTCAGACACTTGACACTTACTGGCTGTGTGACCCTGGACAAGTCACTTAACCTCAACTGCCTCAAAAAAAAAAAAGAGCATAGGTCCATAAAGCTATTCAGAGTTTGTAATAACCAAACTTTGAGAGAGCACCCAATTTCCAAGAGGTCACCATAGGTTTTCTCTCCTTCTTCTGCAGAAAATGAATCTGATTTGTGCTCTGTAGGTGGCATATGGAAGATGGCACTGGATTTGCCCTGGGGAATACCTGAGTTTGAATCCTATCTTACACACTCACTACCTATGTAATTCCGTACAGGTGATTTAACCTCTCAGTCTATAAAATGGGCATAATAATACACCTACATCACAGGGCTTTGTGAGGGTTAAGTGAAATAACATATGTAAATCACTTTGCAAAGCTTAAACTACTATATAAATGCTTGACGGTGACCACAACGACGACGATGAAGATGATGATAAATCAGATGTAAGTCACATGCAAATTTAAACATGGCTTAAAATATTTTGCAAAATTCAGTTGAACTATTTAGTCAGCATACATTTACTAACTAAATAGACTGATAATTACACTTTTAAAGCACTTCCATCTATAAGCAACTAACTTATACTAACAAAGAAGGAACTTGGACACAAAATGGGTGCCCATTGATTGGAAAATGGATGACCAAATTACGGTATGTGAAAGCAGTGGAATGGTAACACGTCAATGCAGCAATGAATATGAGGGATTCTGAGAAACTTTGGAAGAAACTTGAGAAAAGAAAATGGCACTAAGGGACACAAATGAGAAGCCAGATGTGATTGTGGTCCCAGAGAACAAATGATGATGCCCATCTCCCACCTCCTCAACAGAGAGGCGAGCAGTGCTAGGTAGGGGACGGTGTGATGGGGAGACAAACAAAGTCACCAAGGCAGCTAATCTTGACTGTTCCATGGGGTGAATGGTGTATTTGGGAAATGCATGTGATGTGAAAACAAAGGGAATAGATACCAATGCAGAAGTCAATCTGTTTTATCTATGACCTCTTACCTTTGTTGACTATCAGTGTCAGCCAATTCAACTTTGTAAGGCACAAAATCCCCTGAGCCTCCAGATTCCTCTTCATAATTCTTATCAAAAATAGGTTGTGAAATATTAATATAAGTAAATACACTTATCATAAACAAAGCAATTAACTTGAAGGATATACAGATTTCATTTTCATCCCAATACTGATCCCAGGAATTTTCAGTCTTGGGAGTTGTAAAATGTATCATGATTCTGCATGATTCAAACATGAGTTTAAGTTCCTCACTAACCAAATATTCTGGCTTCCTTCTCATAATAAAATATTAATAAATATACTCTATTCAATAAAAATCAAACAACAAAATGAGGCAAAGAAAACCAGAAGAAAATCTATAGAGATCACATGTAGTCAAATGGCTTTCAAAACTGGGCTATATTATAGGAGAACAGGAAGACACCTACAGAGGGAGGTGGATAAAATCATTATAATACATAAAGGAATTTAAAATATACCTTCTCCATTCTAGTGAAAGCTTTCTAGAACATAGTGTTAATGGATATTCAAGGCAGAAAGAATACTCTCACTGAACACAGCTTACCAAAATTTTAAAAATTATTCCTTTAAAAAAATCAATTTATATATAATTTTTCAAGAGCACATCCCTTGTGTAACATTACGAAAGGGCTCCATATTATGCTATCATAAATAACTGCCAATTCTAAGGTAGGATAAAATTAATTTATAGTAAGAATTTGCTTTTCTACATACATGCTATAGGATTGATACTAAGTTAATGGTATGTGCAAAAAAAAAAACTGAAAAGTTTAGCCTCAATCCAATTGGTATATTTGTTCTTCTACTCTCTGGAAGCACATCAACTGGGTTTTTGTTTTACAAGCATATTAAATTCCATCAGTTCTACCTTTCCTCCTTAATTACTTCTAATTTTTACTTCTTGAAAATAAGTTTCTGTCCTTTATTATGTATTACTACTTAGGGAGAAGTAATATCATTCTTCATGAGACACTCACATCATCGAGTTCCACTATCCTCACCGATGACTCAAGGTTCACTAATTCAGGTTGTTGTGGTAGGAAAGGATCTGGATAACTTTCTTTCAGATCTTCGACTTGGAAGTAAAACAAGAAAAAAGTATCACTCATCAAAGAATATGTCTTACCTGTTGATTTATTTTCTTCAAAATAACACAACCATCAGCACAGAGATGGTGCTCTCCTTTACATTCATGTGAGGATATAAAAGTTGTCAGTTTCCACAAGTGAAATATAAATTTTAATTAAGCAATTAAAACTACTTTTTTGTGAATGTAAGAGGGTTTGGTTCTCAAAAACATTCATTTTATATATATATATATATAAAATTTTAAGCAAATAAGTGAAATATTGATTGTATGCAAGATCATTTGGTCCTTCTCACAACAGCCCCTAAAAGAAGTGAAATAATTTTAACTTTGCAATTTTAAAAAGAGAGGGAGCGTGATGTAGCAGATAGAGAGCTGGCCTTGAAATCAGTAAATCATCGCTAAAGGTTGTCTCTGCCACAGATTGGTTGTGTGACTCTGAACGAGTCATTTAATCTCTTAGCTCTCTAGACCAGAGGGACCAAACATGCTGCCATGGGCCACATGTGGCCTAAACTGGATTCCAATATAATTGGAAAATATTTAATAAAATAAATTCAATAAAACATATATATTACATTTTAAAATAAAGTTAACATGTTGCCTACATCCTTATGTATGGGATTCTTACGTATGGGCTAGTGGTCCCCATTTCTATCTGAGTTTTACAGTGGTGATCTAGACAACTCAGATAAGACACTAAGATGGTAGGAGTTTCTTCACTCGAGAGCTCCCTAGAACAGCAAAATCATAGGTACAATCCCTGTCTCTCATCCTTACTTTTAAAAAATGTACTTTAATTAATAAAAAAAAAAAAAGTGTTTCTTCATTCCATAGAAGACTAAGGACCTTTTTAAAAAAGAAGAAAAAGCAGTTTTGAGGGATCTGGTTAATCTTTGACTGGCCATTCTAACTGAGGATAATCTACATCCAAGAAAAAACAAGCGTCTCTGATAGAGTAATGCATTAAAGTTAAAATAACACATTATCAATGTGTTATCAAATTTTGGTGCACCTTCAATATCATAGTCTTTTTCACTTAGTGTCGTGTCTTCAGCAGAAGCTGCTAAAGGAGTAAGTGGCTCACTAACGAGTACGGAAGGACTAGGCTCTTTCTTCAGTGACACATTCTTTGCACAATGAAGAGGGGTCCTGTGAAACAAAAGAGTAACGAAAAGTCTGAAATGGTGATAAACACTCTCCTTTAAGCAATCTCGACTTATTTATTTCACACTATATTACAAAGAAGAGAGATTATGCCTAATTAGGTAGGAGAACATGGTCTTCTAAGACAATATCAGGTTACTGACAAAATGTTAAAGTTCACGAGATGTCTCCGCACTGAATAACAATCTTAATATATATTTTTTTAAAAAACACTGTAATTTCTTTACAGGTATGTCCTGCAAGAAACTGGTTGAATTTCTATGCAAGTAATAGATGCATTGGGCCAGGTCCCCAGACATCGCACTCATTATGCAGTGCCACCAAAATTTTCATCTTGACAAGTTTAGACCAAGGATAATTTTGCAGGCAGTACTTAGATTCACTGAAAAATCAGAAATATCTGCATCTGGTTCGGGGTTTTCATGATAAGAATGTGACAGGTTTGCTCACAGTCATGTAATTTTAGGCTAGAAGGAACCTTACAGATCATGTAGTCCAAGTCCTTCATTTTAACAAATCTGTAGAATGAGGCATAAAAAAAGCTAAACAGCGTGCCCCAAATGAAGCTGCTAATCAGGAGCAGAGAACAGACAATATCCTGCAGCTTGTGTCTAATAATTAATCCCCTGAAATCTCTCCTCCACTCAACAGGAAGAAGCCCAAGTGTGCAGGAAAGAGTGACTATAAAATACAGCTGTTGTTCAAGTTACAGGCAGCGGGTGATCCTAAGAGCTACAAGCTCAACATGAATCAGTAATGCAATCTTCAACAACTTGAAGAGCCCTTCTGTGCTCCATGGGGAGGGTCACAGATTCCTTGTGCTCCGCTCTGATCAGAACACTTCCAGATCTAGAGTACCGGGTTCAGTTCTGGATCGTCTTTAAAGGAGGACATTAATAATAGGGAATTCATTTAGAGGAGAGAAAACAAGATGAATAGTCCTGAATGAGCATGGGATGTTGAGCTTGAAAATGAGAAGATCTGAAAAGGCCATGCATGAGAGCGGTCTTTGAGAATATGAAAGATCTTTAACGTACCAAGGAATAAACTTATTATACTCTCCCCCACACCTCCATCCCACCAAGGAACAATAGATGGAACTTGCAGAAAATTAGAACTATCTCAGAATTGAAGGAGGCAGCTAGGTGGCACAGTGGATAGAGGCCTGGGCCTGGAGTCAGGAAGACCTGAATTCAAATCTGTCCTCAGACATTTACCAGTTGTGTGACCCTGGGCAAGTCACTTAATCAAAATTAAATTAAATTAATCTAATTAAACCCCATTTGCCTTAACCCACTGGAGAAGGAAATGGCAAAACACTCCAGTGTCTTTGCCAAGAAAACCCCACAGACACTACCAACATGAAGAGTCTGACATGAATAAACCTGAGCAATAATAACAAGAAGAATGGTATGCCTCAGTAGACAGTAGATTCCCCTTCACCAATGGACTTTTAAGTATAAAACAAAAACAACTGCATGACCACTTTTGTATAGTGGATTTATAAAGGCGGTTCTCAGGGAGAACTCTGAGATTCTGATTTGCACCATGACTGAAGCCCACTCAACACTAATATAGAACTGAGAAGTGATGTTATGCAATATCTGTTAGGGGAAGAGAAAGACTGGGAACTTATTTACTCACTGGTCTTTAATATTGATATGTAAATGTAACTAGGTAGTGAAATGATATGAATACAAAAGCACATATATGTAAAAATATATGCATGTTTACATGATAAATATATTAAGGGGAGAAGAGAGAGACAGATTTGCCAGTAGATTCTAAGCTTACTTTGGACTATTTCTCTAATGATAAAAACAAGGTCTACTGAGCTCTCAACATTTTCACCAGTTCATCCTTGTGATCAATGGAACACATTTTTTTGAAGGAGCTCACCACAGCAGGGGTAGAGTCAGTGACCATAAGATAGCTTTTCTCTATTAAAAAAAATCTAACAATCATTAGATAATAATTGAAACATTGGCCTTTACCTAGGTATTATTACATTTGCTCTAATTAAGCTAAATGAATCTTAACAGGGAAATTTTATTTAAACATTAGTGTTTGGAGACAAGGGGGAAAAAAGATCCTAGACCACAAAATGTTCAAACTGAAAGTCTGAAATTACTTCAGGTGAATCCTCATATGGCATAATCTCGAGGTCGAAAGGCTGCCAAGTGACATAACCAGAATGAAGACATAGGTCTTCATATTCCTAGCCCCATGTTTTGTTTTGTTTTTCATTATAAATGATAATTCACACCATGAATCACCTTCTGCACTTTTACAATATATTTGAGAGAAATCATTTGACAAATAATATAACACACGAAACTACAGATTTTGAGATTATTACAATTATTCTGTATAGCACCAGAAGATGGCACAATAATCAATGGGTGAGAGTTTCAGATTCAGATAGCAGGATGAAGATCTTTGAAATGTATGAAGAATTCACAAATACAAGGAAATGCTTCGTAAGAAGCTGGAAACTCCCCACCCTGGAAGTGGCCAAAAAGAAGCTGGTTGGCAATCTGTGAATAAAGAGATGGTCTACCTGATCTCAGAGATGTCTTACAACTGTGACTAAAATGTCCAAAGGCATTGCCCTGTACATGTTGGGAAAAGATGAGCTTTTGTTAAGGCTGGACCTAAGGAGTTTAACCAGTTCTATCTCCATGCTCAAAACCAGAAACATTTCAAGCATGTTTCTAGGTCTAATGTTTGGTCACATTGGTAGGCCTGGCTGATCTACCCAGGGCTACAGCTACAGAGACCTATAACAATACACAATGGACATGGACCAGCACAACCAAAAGTTATAATTGACGTCGTTCTCAGAAATATTTTGGTTTTGAGTTCATGTGTCTCACTACTGTATACCAAGGCAGAATTAAATGGAAAATGTAACAAAATATGATTTAAATGATCCAACATTTCTTGGTTTTAAAGTTTTAAACACTAAGTATGAAATTGAGGCTAAAAAAAAAACCTTGGTTGAAATAACCAAGTTTCATTCAAAATTTCATTCACATGAATGAAACTTTAGACTATTTCTAACTTAGTGGTCTTCTGATTTCTTATGGCAGATTTGTCCTTTTTTCTATATAAGAAATTTGTTCTCTAACACTGGGTCCAAAAATAATGGCCTGTCATATTAACAAATGGAATTAGAATTCTTAGCAGAAAAACAGAAGTTTCATAGTGATTTAATCTTGCCTTCAAATTATTTTTTATTCAATTACGAAGAGAACAGATAAATTAGCTGTAGAAAGGCACTTCACACAAGTATAGAATGGTAATAGCTTTTCTGTTGCTTATTAATATTGTATAAATTCAGTAAATACCTTCTATGCTTCTTAAGCCATAGTCGTTCCACATAAGTCAGGCTGTCGTCTTTAAATTCAATTTGAAGTGGTTCTCTCCAAATTTTAAGATTTGTCTGTACCTCAGATGCTTCCACTTGCTCTAAAAAAAATTTGCTCATCTATCATTCAAAGTTAATTTATTAATTACCACATCTCATCAAATGCTGCTCAATTCAAAGAGAATGTATTCACTTTGTCTGTCATTGTGATCAATAGGTTTAGACTTTAAAAGAATCATAAAAGATTCTGCTGAATATATGAAATTTTTAGGATCCAAATACAAATTCAATTTGCAAAGTGATATAAACAAAATCTAAGTTTGAAATGCATATATTGTTTTCGTCAATTATTTCTTGACTTGCAACTATAAAACAATTCCTATGCTTGCCGTTTTGAGCAAACTAATTACTCTGAAGGAGAAAGATAAATTAAATAGATATACTGCCCATCCACTAGCCATAAGACATTAACATTCTAGGGCATGGAGTGAAGAAATATTCAACAATGACACTTGCAGAAGACAACTGCCTGCCAGAATTTATATCTTTATGATATTCTCCAAGCTGATGCTTAGATACTATTAAAGGAAAAGCTTCTGCTTTAATCTGATGCACTGATGATTTCACAAATCTAGGCACTTTTTCACTATAATTTTGACATCAAAATTAACAGTTAATAATTTCAACAGTAAAGCTAACATTTCTATAGCAGTTACTACGTGCCTGGCCCTGGGCTAAGTGCTTTACAGATCTATAAAAAAAATTTACCATCAAAACTCATTGTCAATAGGGCACAATCATGTTTTTGGATGTTAGGAAGCATTCATCAATCTATTTAAACAATTATTGACGACTTAATCATAAGAGTATATCTCAAACAGCAAGATGGACAATCCTAAAGGGAGAGCATTAAGAAGAACTGACATATTTACAAAACTGTGATCTTGGTTGATCCTCAGAAAGAACTCTGAAGTAAACATGGAGGGTATTCTTAACCCCATTTGACAGATGATAAAACTGAAGTTTAGAAAGATTAAAGGACTAGTGCTCATGGTCACAATCTTAATTATTCTCTTTCTTCCAACCGTAGGCTCCCAAAGTGAATGATACTGCCCCCTGGTGGAGGCACTGGAATGATGGGGGGGAGTAGCAGCCTTGCATGCAATTCAGGGGCGATACTATATGGTTACATGATCAATATTTTGTCATCAAGATTTCAATGCACGAAAAAAACACAACTTTACAATAAATTATTAAATTTAAGATGTGTCATTTTTTTAAAAACATTATATATTTTTTAAACGACACAAATTTCCAAAAAAAAATGTTAAAGGGTTGAAGACAGTAGATTTCCAGGGAGGCAATGGGTAATTTTTTTTAAAGGGAGCATTAGGACAAATAAGTTTGGGAATCTCTGTTTTAGACTCTACCCTTTAAATGATTATGCCCCAATGGGAAAGAAAAAAATACAAATATAAAACATAAAAATATATATGACAGAAACACAAAAGTACCATGGACAATGCAAAGTCTATGGAAAACCACCCACTAACAGGCTTTTAGTATAATTGTAATGCCGTCACTCATGGCTCTACTATTTATTTAACTCTGATTATGTACAACGAATTTGTGGGGAATATAAGGATGATTAAGATATAATCCCTAGGTTGACAGTATTCAGCTGATATCTTGGGCTTCTTCAGGAAATCTGGTGTAGAGAAAAGATTTGGTGGTAGTGTCAACAAATGGGAAGTGGCATCTAGAATGTATTAAGGAAAGAAAAACAAAAAATCAGATATGGGGATGGTAAGCATGTTTCTTTGGCCAGAAAAGAATAGAGTAGGAAAGAAATGATTTCAAAAGGTACAAATCAATGAAATTCATGATCAAGATTTTGATTAATATTCAAATGGCATCCACTGAAGGTTTCTAAAAAGAGGGAGACAAAATGGTGCACATGCTGTTGCAAAAACAATTGCACTTCATAATAATATAGCACTTGGAAATTTACAATGAACTTCACAAACACTTTACCCTCATAACCACCCTGGGAGGTAGGTCTTATTATCATCCCCATTTTACAGATGAGGGAATGGCATCAGGAAGAGGTCAAATGTCTTGCCCAGGATCACACAACTAGTGAATGTCTGAGACTGTATTTGAAACCAGATCTTCCTGAGTCCAGATCTAGAACTCTACTCATTGTACCATCTAGATATCTCATATTTATTTGTTTCTCTTTCCAATATATTTGAGATAGAGTGGCATCTGTGAGAAAGAATAAGTAACAATCCACAAAATATTATTCCAAATAGAAATTAAAATAACCACACTTTCTTTAAAAACAAGCACATACAACCATACTTTCTTTAAAAAAAACACATAAATTTTGTGAAAATCAATCTCTACCTGGAGAAGTTTCGGCATTCTTTTGAATATGTTTCTCTTTGTTTACATGACTGCCATTTCTCCACCGAATTAAAATTTCTTGAAATGATCTAGCAGACTCATCCTCATCAAATGAACCTTGAAGCAGGAGCCCCCCAGTCTGATTTGTCAGTTCAGTCTTTTTTGATGGTGTAGAATCAACCTAATTCAATTTCAAGTATTAATCAAAGATGTTATGCGAAGTTTTATGCTTTTAACAACTTAAGCATTAGATCATGAACTCTTAAAAATTAAATTCCACGTTTATTAATTGCTAACTACAAATATTATACTGAAATTTTTATTAAAAATATGCCTGTTTCTATACTTTCCAACATTCTCTATAGTTATTCAGTATCATGAACATTCAAATCAGAGTTTGTGAGCATATGAAAAATTATCCTAGATAAGATGAAGCAGCCTGATCTGTTGTTCTGCACACAACTTAAAGTTCAGTGACAAAAGTCTAAATAGATTCGCTAAATATATATAAAGACTTTGCCTCTGCCTACATTGACAGCAAAACAAAGGAGAGACTTAGCAGTCATTTCAGTGAGATCAAACTGGATAATCCAAGTAAAAACAAATAATGATAATTCTTTACTGGGACCTGAATTACTCAGCATGGCTTTCTACAGCAATCAAATACATTACACAGCTGTCAGATCCCGCCTCTGTACATTGTTGACAGAGAAACAGACTCTTACTGTTGTGCCTTTGCATGCATCATTTAATTCGTTGTCCTCAGTTTTCTAGCTCCATAGTTATAGGGATACATATGACTTCTAAAAGTTAATTATCACATATAACTATTAGAATTATACTTTCTTATTATTCAGTTAATTGGGGAAATCCGTTTTTTTTTTGATCTGGCCAAATTGAGAGAGATACTAAAATGTCATCCAATAAGTATGTTGGGCCTATGCTATGGGAAGAACACAAGTACAATTAACACAATTCAAATTGTTGTGTGTTCATTCTGGATCTTTGAGCCTTCGATATCGAAATTCAGTAGCACCAAGAGCCTTTCAATTGGTTCATCAACGCAAATGATTTGAATAAAAACTGAATATATAATGAGAACTGGGGCCAAAAATAAATAGTAGGAAGAGAATGGGCCATCTTGCATTTGAGAAACTACATGATACTTTTAACAATCCTAAATTGTTATTCCAAAAGAAAAAAATGACATTTTCACTGCAAAATTTTCTAAGTATTATATGCTTGTGAATAAATTACTCAATCACTTAGCATGAACTTATTCAGCACCTATTATTTGCCAGGAACTGTGCTCAGAAATGAGGAGACAAGGACAAACATTTTAAAATTATCAGCCTCCTGGGAACATACATTCTTTTGGTGTGACAATATGGATGTATGTGGGCATGTACACACACAGAAGCTCTGGTGACAGAAGAGATGGGTTCCAGATCTCACTTCTTCTTGCTCATCCAAAGTATGGAAACTCCCCAACAAAAAGTCTACTTTTCAGTGGCATCCTTGGGGGGGGGGCATATCAGCAGCATTTATGAAGTGCTTCTTATGTGCTGTGTTCTGTGCTAAGTGTTGGGGATACAAATATGAGCAAAATGGAAGGTGGCCCCTGCCCTCAAGGGGTTACATTCTATCGGGGGAAGACAACACATAAAAGGGAGTTGAAAAAGAGCTGGGAGGCGAGTTGTCAGTGCAGGAGCATGATGGCAAAGTCTAGAAAATAAAGTATGGTTGGTCTAAACCTTTTTTCAAAATGGAGGTTCTGGGAAGAACTCACCAGGGGGAGAAGGGGACTATAGGAAAAGAGGAAGAAGACAAATGAGGCATGGGGTCAAAGGTCAGGGGGGGAAGCATGACCAGTCTTGGACCCTCTTTTTTCATTGTACTTAATTAGACTTGTTTCACAAGTAAGGACAAATTTGCTTCTTATAAAAGAAATGCTAAATTTTAATGCAATAAGATAGTTCCGAAATAATCGTGAAGATTTAGATGAATATGAACTACACTTCACATAACACAAAGTTTGAGCTTGTTTTCCTTCCTCTTACCTCAGAGTCACTGACCTGAAGAGACTGAGTTTTTGAGGCATTTCCATCTTTTTTAATTTCATTTTTCAAATTCTGCTCCTCTTGAGATTCATCAGGATAAATTTCCTTTAGAAATCGATGGGCAACATCCAGTCTGGATAAAACTTGGGCTCTTGTCTATAAAAGAAGAGCAGCACACGGCTATAAAGTCAAAAGCGCAAGCTCTAAATATACATTGCATTGAGACTACAATATGTTTACCTCTTGGTTTTTGAGCTTTGTTTTAACACACACATGCAGCAATATGAATTTCAGTTCACTATCTGTATGCCCCCACCAAGAAAGTCCTACTCTGAGACTTGCTCTTGGTATAGAGGTAAACCAGGCTTTTCAAAGGCCTAATACTAGTGGCTCACAATATCTGACAGTCTTATCACATTGAAAGAGCTTTGAATACAAAGCAAACAATGGAGAATATATTTGTCACCCAAGCAACAGCCTAGCTTCAGTTTCAACTGTTCACCAGCAAATAACTGGTTGGCCAAATGCAGGTAATGATTTAATTGAGGTCATAACTTCATTAAAGCGTCTGTGTCTGTACTCCAGGGTGTGTGTGGTGACAGGGGGTGGGGGAGAAGGTTGAAATCTGAATCAAGAAAGTGAGCACATATATAAATCCTCTTATTATATTACTTGGTAATAATATATTTAAGAGAAAAACTGATATGTGTTTAATCTGTATATCCTACTAAACCCAATTAGTAGCTAATACTTATATGCATCAGAAGAAAAAGTTAGCAAATTTACTCAACTCAAGAATTTAATTCAACAAGACTCGGTGGAAAACATATCAGCACTAATTCTTTCTTCAATTAAGAGTTTATGGCTGACTATAGGGCTCTAGCAACCATTTAAATAAAATACTGTTTAAGTTTCCTGCAATATATTAACAAATATATGCAAATATTACAAATCTTGCATGTATTTCACACAATGAAAACAGATTCAACCAATATTTTCATATAGTAATATCATTAATCAAGCCATAGGTATTGACTTAAATTAACCTTGTTTTCAAAAAATTGAACTTCCAATAGACATGTGAACACAAGGATAATTCATGAATTGCTAATTGTTCTTTGGTTCTGGCATTAGCCAATTTTTAGCCACACTATATGTAAGTAGTAAATGCTCATTTATTCATTCATTCAAGCAATCAACATATTTATTAAGCATCTACTAAGTATAAAGTACTTACCACAACTCAAAGGAGTTCAACATAACCCAAGAAAAACATCATCTGGCTACTAATACTTGCTTACAAGCTCTCAGAAAATTCAACTTCCGTGGAAAATTTGGATACAGAGAACTGACCAGAAATCTTACCTCGGAGTTATTGGCAGCCTGCTTAATGGGATGCTTATGAAAGACATACTGATGCTTTGGTAACCGTGCAAGGCCCTGCCTGACCACAGCCAGGACTATTATGGATAAGCCACACACGGTATGACAATATGCTGCAGGAACTGAAAATACTGCAATCATATTTTAACTAAGATTAAAACAGCAGGGGCAATAATTAGCAGCACAAAATCTACAAGAGGTCACCATAGATATCCTCCCTCTCCTTCTAAAGAAAACAAGGCTGATCCTTCAAAAAAAAGAGAAGTTCTCCCAAGGGTGTCACTGGGTGAAAGCACTAGATTTAGTGTCAGAAAGACCAGAGCTTGAATCCTCCCTCAGACACTTAGACCTCGTGTGACTCTATGCAAGGCATTTAATCTCTCAGTCTCAGTTTCCTCATCAGTAAAATGGGGATAATAATAGTACCTACCTCACAGGATGGCTGTGAGCATCAAATGTAAAACACTCTGCAAATCTTAACACGACATAAATTCTGGCTTGTAGTAGTGGTAGCAATATTTAGGAGAGAAGTAAGTGGCTGCAAGGCTAAAAGGAAGTATAAAGAAATAGGCCAGAGCTTTTAGAACAAAGAACATGCATACTATATGTGTGCCGATATGGTGAGCCTATATTTAGCAGAAAAGTGTTTAAATTGTGTCTGTCTCCCCAGTGTGGGAGAGTAGGAGATAACACGGATGCACTTGACATTTGAAATTCACACACACACACACTTACACACAAACATGTAGAGGCAGATTTTTTTTTGGAATAGGACAGGCTTTTCTTCCTCACAATCTTATCTTTAGCTGGTAATTTGTGTTTTGAAAATAGTGCTTTTAAGTTATGGGTTTTTACTTCTATTTTTCTCACTCTCTGATTTGAAAAAGAGATAACAAGGTACTCTTCTCCAAACCATCCTCCCCTTAAACTTCGCTCTCCCGTCCCTGCCCCCCACCTCCATGCCATCTCTCTTTCTAAAAGCTGAGCAGCTCCAAAATACACTGACTTTTTCTAGCGGTATAACCAGACATGTCAGAGCAGCCCAATAAGAGCCAGTGAATGTGTCTTTATTGCTCTTTATCCCTTCCCAAAGGTACCTTAACTACAGGCTGCAATCTCCACTTCTGCACCCAATATTGTGTGCGTGCATATATGTGTGCGTGTGTATGTGTGTTTGTGTGTGTGTGAGAGTGACTGTCTTCTCTGTCTTATGAACCTCAAGCCAGTGCATTTCCCTTCTGTATGTGCCTTTTCCACTTGCCTGTGGGATGTAAGATTTACTGGAAGAAGTTGCTAATGCTAAGTTCCAATTGCAAAGTAATTTGATAAAGTTTGTTCTTATTTGGATGAGCAATGATCACTTATTTGTCTGTGGGCCAAAATTTCCCCAATGCGATCAATGAGTATTTTACCTCTGAATGCTTAATAAATAACACTTCTAAGACAGATAATGGAACATACCCTCAGCAGAGTGGAGAAAAACCATGAGAGCAGAATTGCATATATAATATCATATACGATACCTTTATCAAATGTTTTTTGCTTAACTGCTTTGCTTATTAACAAGAGGGGGTTGAATCTAGAGGAAAGGGTGGGAAATGCCCTGATCTAAAAAACAAAATGTATCACTGTACTATATTAAGACAATAAATTTATACTCTTGTTTTCAATGAAAGGTATAAGAGACTAACTTTCAATGCACAAGCTGCCAAGAGCAATTATTGCTAACGCTCAAATATCTGAGTTCACGCAAGTCATGTGACATGTCAAAGACCCGCCTATTTTACTCCTCAGATGGAAAGACAGTATACTACAGGAAGAAGTGTATGTCTCTGGAGAAAACTGACCTAATAGTGCCAGATAGGTTCAGTGCCTGCTAAGCACTTAAAGGAGACCAAAACACCATTACTGGAACCAAGAAGAATATGGTAGAGGTCCATCAGTCTAAAATGCAGTTCTTGGAACTGAGTGAGCAAAACTAGGCCTCTAAAACTGGGTTGACAGCCTATGCTTAAGGGTTCTTCTTGAACATCCTATACAATTATGAACTAATTTTCAAAATAATTAAGAGGGTACTACAAAAATACCAGGATTTTAAATAAATTTGGATATCTACTATTCAGAGGCAGGAAATTAACATATTACTCCAGGATTCTCTCAAAGAAACAGGAGCTGATGTGCCCTGAGATGGCTCCACTTGCTGTTAAGGTCTGGAAGGAAGCCTAAAATGCCAACCAACTGGGGCTAGTGATCTCACAGATCAGGTAAGCACCCCAGCCAATGTGATGTAGCTACTCTTAAGAATCGAAGACATGGATACAGTTGCATGCTGGCCCTACCCAGAACTATCATAATGACGAGAATAGTACAGAGGCACTGACCACTCAAGCAGGCAGATCCTGGGTGCACATGAAGTGGACTCTCTGAAGATGCATATGCTTTTATTATGTATCGGTGCTACATCATAACAAAACCGGGAAGGGTTTTTACCAGTTATTGGCAAGGATGCCATCTTGCTTTTTCTCAATGATATCCTTGGTTCTAAGTTATACAATAATGTATTACCAATCACTTGTATTATAAAACAATGTAATTCAGGAGAATCATTTCCTTAGCACAAATTAGAACAAATAAGAGAAAAAATCAAAGTTATTTACAGCTAAAAGCAGAAGGTACTGAAATAATACACACAAAACCAACTCCCCATGGGCTACCAAATAATGAAACAGAAAGCAAAAATAATACAGATGTCTTGAATGATTTTCAAAGGGAGATGGACCTACTTAGAATGGAATCCTTGCAGTTCCTTTTGAGTGTCACAGCATGACTCCAACTAATAGACTACTTACACCAAACAAAGACATCTTTAAAAGGCTGGAATTTGCTATAAACATTATGAACAAATGCATTCTTCCAGCAATACTTCAGAGGAAAAAAAAACATACCATAAACTGCATTCAACAGTATATGCTGTAGCTGTTGTCACGGTTAGGAGGAGAGGTGATGCTGTATGGGAATATTCCTAAGAAAATGTGCAAAATCCCACCATGGCAAAAGCAGCTTGTCACAAGTATGGAAGATGAGTGGAAAGACAATGGAAGATTCCATCATCTAACAGCTATGTTCAGTAAATTTTGAACACCATGTCACTTATTTAAGACGGCAAAAAGGAAAAATGCAGAATGACCTTCAAAACACAAAACTATGACAGAAATGCTCTTTTCTCCTAATCAAAAATTGAAAGTGAAACTCCAAAGTTAAAGGCAACAGAAAGGCAGCAGAAGCAAAGGCTGCAGAAAGAACAAAATATGCATTTCAACATCAACCAAAGGCTGCATGATAGAAGCTTGAGAAGCAAAGAAATTAGAAGAAGGACCACTCAGACAAGAAGAACGTGAAAAATGCTTGATCATCTATTTGGTCACATCACTGCAAAAATGTAAGACACATCCAATGTGACAGACAGCTCGCACACCTTTAATATAAGGAATGAGCAGTTAGGTTAAGGGAGGTAGCTGAACTTTGCACTTCTCTTCAAAACTGGAAAGTGACCAGTCAAAATAATAACAATAATAGTAGTAGTAATAATGACTAACAGTTATATACTGCTTACCACGTATCAATGTGCTAAGAAATGTATAATTCTCTCATTAGATCTTCACAACAACCCTAGGAGATAAATGCTATTATTAGGCACATTTTGCAGATAAGGAAACTGAGGCAGAGGCAAAACAACATGCCCAAGATCACATAGATAAATCGGGTCTTCTTGACTCCACTTCACAATGGTGTACGATGTAATAGTAGAGCTCTCTACCATCCTCCACTCTAATGCAAACATGACCCCCTTTTCTATATAGAAGGCATCACACACAGATTACCGCAAGGTGACCCCTTCAAATACAGATTATCTATAAGTTTCTGTGCTTTAAACAAATCATTCCTAGCTTGTATCCATTGAAAAAACATCCATAAACACTTAAAAACCAATATGTTGTCTGAGGAAAAAAAAGCACATGCCAAAAAGCCCCAAGGATATAAACGAGTGACTCATGATTCATCTGATGATTGATTAGTGAACGAGAAATCTGGAATCTCCATAATGTTTATACCGCCTTTATTAATTATCACAATATTTGACTTATGCACTCACAACTAAGTCACACACAGAAAATATTTACAATGAACCCAAACATCATGAGAACACCAGAGTACTCGATGGCCACGTGTTAATTGATCTCCATTTAATGCTTGCCAGTCAAAAAAAAAAATTGGTTAAGTGCTACTCTGTTCCAGGTACTATGCTGAGCCCTGTGGACACAAAGAAAATGAAAAACATGATACATTCATGTATCGTGAAGGAGCTCCCATCCGAACAGGGGAGCCAAGTTGCAGGCCATCTATGTATGCACAATAAGGAGAGAGAGGAGATGAAAGGTAATCTCAGAGGAGAGGCATAATCAGAGGGGACAGCAAAGAAAACGCTCCTGCAAAAGATGGGATTTGAGCCGAGTTCTGAAGGAAGCCAGGAAGTTGAGATAAAGAGGGAAAGTGTTCCAGGTAAGGGAGGGATTCCGCAAAGAAAAGGTTTGGAGGCAGGAGACGGGAGATGTAGTGCAGGGCACGACAAACAACAACGTCATTGGATCCCCAGAGTACGGGCAAGGGAGTAAAATTTCAGAGGATGGGGAAGGTGGGAAAGGGTTGGATTGCAAAGGGCTTTAAAAGCCAAACAGGATTTTGTAATAAATGCAGAAGAGGGAGCAACTGAATTGGGGATGGGAAGGTGAAGGGTCTGGTTTCACTTTGGTAGCTGAATGGAGAATGGATCAAAGCAATGAGGGACTTGAGGTGGGGATTCCAACCAGAAGTGTAATAGTCAAGGCATGAGGTCATTAGTGTTTTCACAGGTTGGTGACTGTGACAATGAAGAGAAGAGGAAACATACAAGATATATTACGGAGGTAGAAGCTACAAGACTTGGTTACTGACTAGAAATGTGGAAAGAGGAGTCAAGGGGGACTTAATTTACACCCAGGTTGTAAGTATGGTTGACTTACAAAATGGTGGTCCCTGGGACAGTGACAGAGAGGTTCTGAAAAGGGGAAGGTGTCGGTGGAAAGATGGGAAGTTCTGTTTTGGAGATATCGAGTGTGAGATGCCTAAGAGACATCAAGCTCAAGGTGCCTAAAGCATAACTGGTACTGCTAGAAGTGAACTTAGAGAGAGGTAAGGGTTGGGTCAGACAGAGCTCTAGGAATCATCTGAATAAAGATGATAATTAGATGTATGAATGCTGATGGGATGGCCAACTGAGATTTCATATTGGGAGAAGAAGGTCACCAAAATAATGGCATGAATAACAATTTGTATAAAAGGTGTCATCTTCCATAGTGACAACTTAAGCTCCTTACGGTTCTACCTAACTTTAAATTATCTTGAATAGGACTGAATATGGCTTTCAAGTTGTAGAACTTGGTCATACCAAAACCTCAACTTAAGCTCTTGATGTATTTGAATGACACTAGTTATTATGACTCTACTGAAAGGAACATGATGCAGTTCACCTAATGGAATCTTTCTTCAATAACATCAAAATGGTATTTGTACTCGCTAAGAAAAAAATTTTTTTAAGTGCACCGAGAATAGAGACTGAAACCTTTGACTCTGTATCTGGAAGTTAATTTGAACCAATGGATGAAAACAATACTCACAAATACCTTGGTCTACTCCAGGAAAAACACATTAAGCATAAAGCTATCAAAGACTGCCTGGCATCCTGAAGTCGAAGCTCAATGGGAAGAACACATTTAAAGCAATTAACACCTATGCCGTAACTGTTTTAACTGAAACTGTTGTCATAGTAAAATAGATGTTGGCAGATCTAAGAGGAGGTCAAACAAGAGTCTAGAATGATACACTAGAGGTTAGCTATGTTTCTTGGACTGACAAACAACAAAGTCCCACACTGGAAATGAAGATCTCCAAACAGCATTGAGAAATCAAATTATGAACTGGCCTAGTGGCAGTATGTTATCACCTACCAAACTGGGGCCTATAACCATCATCTATGACGTTCACCCACAGAAACTTAAAAGCAATATTTTAACAGATGAAGGCATACCGAATACTCATAATCATCAAGCTGCCCAAACCAAAAGGTTCTGAAATACAAAAAGCTAGTATAAAAAAAAATGAAAATTATATGGGAAGAAGATGAAGTGCCTCATCCAGAGCAGGGCTCCATCATCCTTTCCACCAATGACACCAACTACCACTGTCAGGATAGGCAAGCCAGCCTGGCTAAAGCAGGGAGAAATCCCAGTGGAGCGACAAGACATAGCATGTCCCTAAGCAGGTCAAACTGCTGCCAACGCCAGCTCCCTTCAGACCTAGGTAAAGACAGTTTGAAGTGCCCCAGGAATAGTGGTTTCACCTAGACCACTGGCCCTACTGCGAGCCCAGTCTCTGCAGCCATCACCCAGAAGAGCCACTCTTGTGCAGATGCCACCTGGCCGCTGTCTACAGGCACTGAAGTTTCCACCTGCCTTTAGGGAGCCAGCGCTACTGAAGGCCCAGAAATGAAAGTTCTCTCCCCTGAAACCTTCTCCACTATAGTCCAATATCAGACACACATATGGTGTCTATCAACAAAAGGGACATAAATGAACGTACCTTGCCATCTACTCTGTAGCAATACCCTGAGGACCAACTCAGCCTTTTCATCTGACTCACAGGGGAAACTTCCTCTGTCTCTTGGATAGGAGCGTCTTCTATCAAAATATGAGCTCCTAAAGAGCAGAGACGGTCTTGCTTTTTTCTGTTGTGATGCCCATGACCTAGCACCATGTTTTACACATTGTAACTCAAATGTTTAAATGTTTTTCATTATCATTAGTATTAAAAGCTACTAAGAGGAGAATGAAAAGATGAACCACTCATGACACACACACGAATTCTACCAATAAAACATCAACAAAGAACTGAATAAGGGGTTGAATTGTGGAGTTTGGTTTATAGAAAGAAAAGGAAAGGTTTATGATTTAGGATCAGCTTGTTACCAACATTACTTAGAGAAAACTTCACCTTAGGAGACAGACTTATTGATCAATGCACATTTTTTGATGAAGCAATGGACACTGTGCAACATTAACACTAAAGGCCGTAAAAGTTTGGCAGCTACAGGACACTTAAAAAGAGAAAAAAAGGGCTAACTATGCATGATAAGGTCATCGTCCTTAACTAACAGATGAATAATCCCCATATTGCAAATGGAAAACCCAACCTAACCTTAAGAAGGACAAAGACCAAGCTGCACTAGAATCAGAGCATCGGTACAAATGGAGCCGTTTTCCATGACTCCCTAGGCCAAAGACTGAGACATAATAAATTTTAAAATTTTTTATTAGATACAACCACATCAACTACTTGGGGCAGCTAGGTGGCACAGTGGATAGAGGGCTAGGCCTGGAGTCAAGAAGACTCCTCTTTCTATGTTCAGATCTGACCTAAGACACTAGCTGTGTGACCTTGAGTGAGTCACTTAACACTGTTTGCCTCAGTTTCACCATCTGTGAAATGAGCTAAAGAAAAAAATGGCAAACCACTCCAGTATCTTTGCCAAGAAAACCCCAAATGGGCTCACAAAGAGTCTGATACAATTAAGCAACAAAAACAGAAACTATTCAATCTCCAAACTACATGGAAGGAAAAACTTTTGAAAGATAGAGACCAAGTGGAAAAAAATGAAAACCATGCGGGAATAGCACAAGAGGCAAAGAAACCTGGTCAGTTACCACTAGTCATAAAGATAACTGTAGTGAGTCCAGGCAAAATGAGCTTACATACAAAGGGCAGTCCTTTTAGTCACTTGCATAACAATCTCCAGAACATTAAACATAAAGAGCAGAATAGTGACTTATCCTTCAACCTTTTCTATCTGAATTCTGTGAAAATTAGGACAACAAGATAAAAGTAATAATATTAATAGTAGTAGCATTGGTAGTAGTGGTGGTGGTTGTGATGGTGGTGGTGGTGGTAATAGTAGTAATAGTAGTAGTAGCAGTACTAGTTACATGACCCCTGAGTAATCTACCTTTCCTGCCCCAATCTCTCTACTGACCTCCAATCTCCCATCTCCAAGTGCCTTTTAGACATCCTGAGTTGGATGCAAAGTAAACCCCTCAAACTCAACATATTCAAAACAGAAGTCATTGTCTTTCCCTCTAAACTCTTCTCTCTCCTACAACTCCTACCTTCCCTATACTGTGAAGAGCAACATCATTGCCCTAGTCCCTCAGACTTACAGCGTAGGGGTCATCCTGGACTCCTCACTATCTCTTGGGCCCGTATCCAAGCTATTGCAAAGGCCTGCCAATTTCACCTTTGCACCAGCTCCTCCACATGTACCCTTTTCTCCACTGACTCTGCCCCACTCTAATGTAGGCCCTCATCAGCTCCCACCTGGATTACTGCAGTACCTGCTGGGGGGTCTGCCAGCCTCAAATCTCTTCCAGTCCATCCTCCATTTGGCCACTGAGATGATTTTCTTAAAATGCAAGTCTTACCATGTCACCTCCGACTCCTCCACTCAATACACTCCACTCAATACATTGATCAATAAGTCTGTCTCCTAAGGTGAAGTTTTCTCTAAGTAATGTTGGTAACAAGCTGATCCTAAATGATAGGTTTGGCATTCAAAGTCTTTGAAACCTCATCCTTTCACACCCTTTCAGCCTTCTTATATCTCACTCCCCAACATTTACCCTTTGATCCGAGGACACGGGCTTCCTGGCTGTTCCATGAACAAGACGCTCCAGCTCCAGGCTCGGCCTCTCTGGCTGCCCCCCATGCCTGGAATGCTCTCTCTCCTCCACTCCAACTACTGACCTTCCTGGCTGCTTTTAAGTCTCAACTAAGAGTCTACCTTCTACAGGAAGTCTTTCCCAACTGCTTCATTCTAGTGCCTTCTCTCTATTAATTATTTCCTATTTATTCTGTATATAGCTTGCTTTGTATATATTTGTTTGTATGTGGTCTCCCCATTAGATTGTAACCTCCTTGTGGGCAGGGACTGTCTTTTCCTCTCTTTGTATTCCTAGTGCTTAGCACAGAGTAAGTGCTTAATAAATGTTTATTGATTATTGATTGAGAGTAGGAGTAATGATGGCAGTGGCAGTGGTGATGGTAAAATGGTTGTAGTAGTATTACGTGCAATGGTAGTAGTAGTGCAGATTAATAATCTTGGCATCTATCAAACCTAACAAGATAAAATCAAAAGGGCAGAGCTCTATCCAGTGAACCACCTAGTTGCTGCATTGTTTTGCTAGTCTTCATAAGCTAGAAAAGAATAAATTTCTACACAGTAAATATAACTGCAGAATACACTTGAGAATTCAAGAAATGCACAATACTGAAATTAGAGCATTATCACAGATGCAACTACTACCCTTAGATGCTTGGCCATTAACATTATCTAAAATTACTATCATTTCAAACAGTTGTTTCCATACCAAATACATAAAATCTAAACTACAATGAAAGAAACCTAGCAGAAAAAAACAAAATCATGCAGAAAGTTGGAGGGGGATGCCATTCTCTCTATGACTGGAGTTGGTAAAAAATGCTTTCAGAGAGTCATAAAATGAACCTGCTTGCCAGCTTTTATTACGAAAAGCAATCATTTTCTACACCTGCACAATCATTCACCAAGGATTAAAGAAAGAAGAGCAACTTTTCTTAAGAGCACATCTATGTGAGTTCCATTGAAAAGGAGAATCATAAGATAATTAACAGTAACAGAAAGCAAAAGTTTGAGAAGTGATACAAGTAGTCAAAGCAGTACAAAGGATGAAATAAACAATCCAACCTCAATCAAAAACATTCTCATGGAGGTTTGAGAAGCAATTAAAATAGAAGAAAGAGAGAATCCCCAAAGAAAAGGATAGGGAAAATTTTTGGTCCTCTGTATCTGTGCTCTCCAAACTTTTTTTGATTGCAAAACCTTATCAGTGAAAAAGTTTTAAGCACACATCTCCAATACGTGTATATTTACTCATTTTGAAATTAATATGGATACTACTATCCTAACAATTATTATCATTACAAAACAAGCAAAAATAGAAGTGAAAAAGGGTGAAAAAAATTAAAACTCTATTTGATCTTTAGATTCAATGGAGAGACAGTTGAATATATTTAATGAGGAAGGGGTAAGAGAAGAGAGACAATTATCAAACCAATGCACTAGGGAAATCCCTTTGGCAGCAGTGTGAAGGGTGGCAGGGAGGTGGAAAAGACATGAGGCAAGCAGTCCAATGAGGAGGCGATTACAATGGTCCTGGCAGCGTGGTGGCTGTGTGAATGCAGAGATGGGAATACATATGAAAGATGTAGAAGTACAACCGACACGATTCGGTAACTGAATGTGTGGGTGTGGAGTGACTGAAAGCAAGGAGTCAGGTGGGGGACATGCTGCCTTCAGCAAGTACCAAGGAGGCTGAAAGGGGGGGCTTGGGGAAAAAGGACGAAATGCTGTCTGTTGATCCAGAACTCGATCTGTCTATGCCAGTGCATCCTGCTTGATTCTGTCCCACACCCCTTCCAATAAAAGCAGGGTGCTTACTCACTGCCCCACCACAAAACCCAGGTTTGGGGGTGTGCACCATAGCCAGCAGGTGATCTGGGGGGCAGGGAGGGGGAACTGAATCTTACTGCTGGCACCCGCACAACTGTGGTGAGTAGCAATTACAGTCAATTGGCAACTTTCATGGGGGTAACATTCCTAGAAAATGGTGTGAAAGTCAAAAGCACAAATGCTGATACACTGAACATGGGGAGTTAGGTTCCTGTGACCACCAAAAACTGTTATCGTTCACGAGAGATTGCTGAAAATACCCGTTTCTGCATACAGTTCTTTATAACAAAATAGTAATTCTAATAATGTGCACATCTCCTAACATAATGACCATGAAATAACCCATAAAATGCTGGGGAGAGGAGAGGTAACAGCAAACAGGACGGGGAGGGCGATGTCAGAAGAGGCCCAAGAGAAGGGGGCAACACCTGCCACCTCTAATCTCCCTTTTCACTTGGTGGCTGAATTGTCCACCTATGAAAAGTGCATGCCCCGGGGGCAGTCCCAGGCAGTCCAAGCTCAGATCTCTTGTACTGGCTGGCTTGGCTTGGCCAGGCCTGTGGAGCTGCTCCTCCATTCAGCACCAGCACCAGAGGGAGACAAACAAGGGCAGCCACTATCTCATCTACCCACAAACTTGGTCTCTCTCTCTCTCTCTCTCTCTCTCTCTCTCTCTCTCCTCTCCTCTCTCTCTCTCTCTCTCTCTCTCTCTCTCTCTCTCTCTCTCTCTCTCTCCCTCTCTGTCTCTCTCTCTCTCTGTGTCTCTATCTCTCTGTCTGTCTCTCTCTCTCTCTGTCTCTATCTCTCTGTCTCTCTACCTGTCTGTCTCTTTCTCTCTCTCTGTCTCCCTCTCTCTCCCCCTCTCCCTCTCCCTTTCCCTCTCCCCTTCTTTCTCTAATTCCCTCATCATACACTTGAGAAGTCACTTTAGCACTTTCTGGAGCAGATTCACAAACACTTTTATGAATACATTCCTCTTTTTTGCTGATATAAACATGAATATCACACCTCTTATTTTTTTTCCTCTAGTACACATAGCCGTGAATGGGCATGATTGCCAGCGTGAAAGTGAAAATGAAATTACTAATAAAACAAATGCTTGAAGTCGCAAGTTGGCGCAGCTTAAAATTCGGCTGATGAAATGACAAGTCTCAGAAGGAGTGAAGGAGTTATCTTGAAGAATAAGGAGGGAGCTTGGGGGCACCTGGGAGTGCGTATGTTGGGTATACTGGTAGTTGTGCTTTTGTTGATAAAAAGCCCTATGATTGGCTCTTGAAATAAGGGTGGGATATGACATGTTTTCCCACCCTCTGGTTGGTGGATCACATACATC
Organism: Phascolarctos cinereus; assembly: GCF_003287225.1. NCBI lineage: Eukaryota > Metazoa > Chordata > Mammalia > Diprotodontia > Phascolarctidae > Phascolarctos > Phascolarctos cinereus. The sequence continues at coordinate 28,068,261 of NW_027556180.1, forward strand.
CAGGGGGTCAAGTCTTGTTCCCCTCACCACACCACTGCCCCCACTTTGGAGACCATTGTGATTTCTGCTATGTAACAAGAAGTCCAAAATACTGAAAATTCAAGTTGGATGGAAAGAGAAAGAGAATGTGAGCACACATTAACATAATTAAAGAGAACAGTTATAAAGAGAAAGGCAACTAAAATTCTAACCTCTCTGTAAAGAAGCAGGTAAAGCTGAGATCCATAATTATTGACTCAAAGGATTCACAGTTGCACATGGATTACCAGGCGAGGCATTTCCAGCTTCCACTCAGGCATAAGCCTGAATCCACCTCTCTTAAAAGAAGGTTTCATGTATTTATTACTAAAATATGAGAGTACCAGTTATCTCTCCAAATATAGGCCAGTTTATAAGAATTCACATATCAATTAAAAATTCTATAAATAATTACAAGAAAACAATATATTGGTTGAGAAACAAAAAGGAGGGGCCAAAAATGCACAAGTGAGTAAAGAATGACCTATTGATTTAATAAGACGGGGGGAAGGAGACAAGCATTAATTAAGTGCTTACTATATGCCAGACACTATACCAAAAGTTTTACAAATATTATCTCACTTGATCCCACCAACACTACAAAGTAGATACTTTTATCATCCTCTTTTACAAATGAGGAAACTGAGGAAAACAGAGATTAAGTGACTTGCCTAGGTTCACACAGGTAGCAAATATCTGAGGCTGGATTTGAATTCAGTTCTTCCTGACTACAAGCCTGGTGTTCTCTCTACTGAATCAGTTGTCTGAAAGCCCTGTAAAACTTGTAATGTTTTCATTGATTATTGCAAAGCTTTTGATTGAGTTCTCAACTAATGGCTTAGTTGTATTTCTCAGTTGAGAAATACAGCATTTATATAACTGATCCAGATAAAGTGAGAATGCTAGAATACTTGGATAATTGGAATACTGCTCTATATTTGAAACTTGCCACCAACCCAATATTGTTAAGAATAGGTGATATGAAACGTGATCTTTTGTATGGAGAAAGTTGAATTCCATAATGGTTCTTGCCTCGCCTTAAATCTATTATCATCTTTCCCAAACAAAATTACATATGGCTTCCAAATTAAAGAGGGACAGGGAATCAAACATGGTATTAACCCATGGAGGTACACAAATGACATCAATCCATATAGCTCCACCAAAAAACATGTCATGCATTTTCTTCATTTCACAGAATCTTTTGCCAATGACGTAAAAATGTCTTTTGGACTCAGTAAGTCAAAAATTCTTAACATATACCAAGGAAAGGTAGAGAATGAAAGCTTTGAACTTGAATGTAAGATTACATTAACCCAACATATGAATACAATAGTGATAAATTATTGGTCTGCTTGAGACAAGATACATCAAGCATAAGATGGGCTACAGACATTAAGAAGCTTATCTCAATCATGAAATCAAAGTGGCATGAGAAGATGCTTAAAATAATCAATAATTATGTAATACCTCTTTTAATATACATGTAAAGAATTGTAAAAATGATCAAAGGAGATTTGAAAAATATCCTAACAAAACCCCATACAATCTTAACCAAATGTGGAGTCCTTCATCCTAAGGATGTTATAAGAAAAATTAACACTTCCTTGCCAAAAGAAGGAATAGAATTGATAGATATTCTTAGACTACATGATTAACAGGTTCAAAGTCTATCATAATACTTTCAGAATAAGTGGACATCATTTCCTTGAGTAAAAGTAAAGGCTAATAATAGGTACAACATTGGATTTATCCAATGCAAAAGTACTCTACCACCAGATGGAGCCTATAAAATGGCTAACATCCAAAAGTGGCATCGATAGGCCATCCCCATGGGTGACATCTACATGAATTCTGTCAACAACACATAGACAAAGCAGGGTAGAACAAATGTCTGATGTGCAGCTTTGTCAATGGGAAATGAAGGCATTTGTGATCAGAATTCTAGACCAGGTCATCGTCAACACAAAGTACAGAAAGGTTATTCTTAAAAACCTCAAACTTATCGATCGCTGTAAAAAAAAAAAATTAAAGAAAAGAATATAACTGCAGCCTACAAAAATTTAGCACCTACCTAATATCTAGCAAGACATGGCTTGGTAGTTAGAATTCAATATCGGAACCCCATGGGGACTGACACATGAAAAACCGCCATACTACAAATAAAAACCTACAACTATCGTAAGGATTCCAACCACTAAGGTCAACCTGGTCATTTATCCCAGATTAAAATGTGTATAGGTCCATAATAACTTAAATATAACAGATTCATAAAAACTGAAGAACATTTCAATATGCACTGCCACGTCAAATATTTATAATGCCCAAGCTACATGGAAAACAATGCTTCTAAAATACAGATATCTAACAGAGGATATTATGATGGTAGTTAGGTGGCACAGGAGATACAGTGCCACGCCAGGAAGATTCTTCCTGAGTTCCAGTCTGGCCTCAGACACTTACTAGTTGTGTGTTTGTGGGCAAGGTGCGTAACCCTGTTTGCCTCAGTTTCCTCATCTGTAAAATAAGTTGGGGAAGCAAATAAAAATCACTCTAGTATCTTTGCCAAGAAAACCCCAAATGGGGTCACAAAGAGCTGAGTACCAACAACAAAGGCTGTACAGTAACAGCATGAGGAACATTTCAGTCCTGGTCTGTCTGCAGCCCAAGTCTTACTGAGGATGCTCTCCACAAGCATACACAGGACAAACTTAAATCCTTGTATTTTTTTCAACTCCAAAAAGTATTTACTTTATCCACTTGTTTAACAGTCCATAGAACACTATGTAAAAGAATATTAGTGCTTTCCCAAGACCATTTTTATCTGAACCCAGTGAAAAAAAGATGAGATGAACGAGACAGTAGTAATAACAAGAAGGTTATTCTTAAGGATGCCAGACATATTGATCAATGTAAACCATATCACGAGTTGTTGGAACCTACGAAACAAATCTGCAAAAAATGTAAAAATATATCATTTCTTGGATTTCCAGAAAGGCACAATCAGATGGCAAGAATTATAAGCTAGAACCTCACTATCCTTTATAAACTCATAAACAACAAAACTCGATACTAAAAATATGTATCCCAAAATATCCTTGCAAATTAACAAAATAAATTGTACTAGTGCCAGAGCATCATTACAGAGATGACTATTGCCCACAAGTACCCAGACATAAATTTAAGGGCATGTTAATAGATGTAACCATAACCTAATACTCATAACCTCTCATCTACACGAAGTGGAAAGCTTTCACAATAAAGAGACCTAGATGAAAAAAACATCAAAATCACATAGGAAGAGGATGAGATATGTCATACATATATATATATATATATATATATATATATATATATATATATATATATATATATATATATATATATATATATATATATATATATGTTTACTGGAACTGTATCAAGTAGGCTTTCATTGAGTCTACAAAAAATAAACTTATACCTTAAACAATTTCAATTCAATTTTTATATTACAATATAAAACCCAATATATTTTAATCCAGTAGAGGTTTTAGTCAACTACAAAAAGTAGTTATTTTATCTACCTGCATATACTACATCAAATATGTGTGCATATATACATGAATAATAGTAACATGTCCCAATCATGAAAATATGTGAAGACCATCAAAAAGATGGAAACAATTTTCAAAAGAACATCTATCTGATGTGTTTGATATATAATATATCTCAGATGACCCTAATAACAGTTCTATCAGGTTGATGGTGCTATTTCTGAAATGTTACAGATGAGGAAATTTAGAAGCTATGACTTGATCATGTTCAGAAAACTTTAAGTGTGAGAGGTGAAATTTGAACCCAGGTCTCTTCAGACTCCAAAACCAGCAGTCTTTCCATGACAGTGTGTTGCCTTTCTAAAACTGAAGCAGGAGATTTTTCGATAACAAAGTGGCACCCTCCCTTAGAACTGTTCTTTTTTTTTAAATTTTCATTTAGTAGCTAGAACTACAGCAAAACTTTTATAGCATGACTTTAGTTTTAAATCTGCTACAATTAATTACAGCTTAATTCTAAGACGAGGCAATGGACACCAATTAAGCAGAGTTATCACATACTATATTCATAAATTATCTGTGAAATAATGAAAAATGTGACATGCCTGTGGAGCTGCATTTGTGGTATATGCTGCAAATTTTCCAGATGAGCATTTCAAAAGTAATCTAACACTAACACATATATTCTTTCGTAGGAAAAACTGAGTTACCAATACACTTTGTACTTTGTAACTGGCTCATAGTTCCTTACATAATTTTTTAAAAAATGAATACAACAGATTAATCCATTAAATTTAAATTTGATTTCTATGAATTGAGGCTTACAGATATCTAAGATGACAAAAAACAACTGCTTTCATTTGACATTAACAAAATACTAAGGATAAAATCTTTGCCAAGAAAACCCCAGATGAGGTCACAGTCAGACATGACTGAAAGCAACTGAACAGCAACAGCAAAAGAATAAAATGACAGAAGGAATTTGTATTTACTAATTGTCGGCCCAACAAATACACCATTAAGCTGCCTGAAACAAAAATTATAACAATCCTATCACCAGAAAGATTTTTTTTTAATTTGCAATCATTATCTAAAATGGGCTTAGACTCTTAAAATCTAGCCAATAGCTTACTAAAATATTCAGATTCCTTAAAAGTCTGCCCAATATGACGGATGTTCTAATAAACCTTGTCTTTGGCTGAAAAAAAAAAGAATTATCTAAAATGAATGTGTGTGTGTGTGTTTAATCTTTAGGGGTTTCAGGAAGTGTAGCACACTAATACACTAGTGGAGGATTCATTAATTGGTTCCAACAAATCTGGGAAGCAATGTTAATAAAGTGATAAAAATGTCCATTTTCTTTGCCCCAGAGATTCTAATTACGAGGCACGATCCCACCAAAGGTCAAAAACAGGAAAAAAAAGGGTTCTTAGATAAAGTCAAATATTTACAGCAGCATGTCTATGGTAGCAAAGACTGAGGTACATTGTACAAGAAGAAATGACAAACATGAAAATTTCAAAGAAGCATTGTAAGAGTCATACAAAGAGATGCAAAATGAAGTAAGCAGAACCAAGAGAAAAAATATGCACAATGAAAACAAGACAAATAGAAAGAACAAACAAAAACACCGTTATGTCTGTGGAAATATAATGATCCAGCTTGTCTCAGAATAAGAGATGGAAGTACCACAGGGTACTTTTCTTCCTCTTCATTGGAGAGATGAGGGCCAATGAGTGAGGAACATATTCTATAAACTGTCAAACTCAGTTGATGAGTTGCAGAAATGTTTTCTATAATTTTCTCCCTTCTTTTTAAAATGTTTTGTTATGAGGGATGACTCACTAGGCTGGGGAGGGAGAGGGAGATATTTAGAAATAAAGATGATGTGAAAGGAAATGCTATTAATATTTTAAACATTCTCAGAAAAAGCAAGACATGCAAATGGTAAATGATTATTGAGATTAAATACCATAACTGAAGTAAGGTATCACTAATCGTTGCAAGAACAGAAAGGTCTCTATATAACTCATACACATCTAGATTTTCCTCTGGAAGGAAAGCTTCCTTATCCAAAATATATGTTCCTGCATTAAAATCCTATTCTAATATCTCATTACGACATTAAGATAGCCTTGGGTGCTTTAAAGTTCAAGAAGGTCCTACTAAAATGCAAAAGTTTTGAAGATGGACCCAGTAACAAGAAATTGTGTTTGTGTCCAGCCTGGATTGTTAAGTAGGAGCAGCAAGAAGTGAAATAAATTAGAAACCCTAATGCAAGAAGGCAAACTTAACTTCCAGAGATAGTTCTTTGAACTGGCAGGATGCTTAAATGAATAGAATATAGTTCTGGAAAAGATCACCACATTAAAAATTTTTAAAAAAAAGAAGTAAATAGGACAAAAGAGAGAGGGTAATATTTTATGTTCAGAAGAGATACTCATGTGTGAAAGTTCAGGAACCAGAAGGAAGAAACATGATGGACAGCATCAAGGGTTAGATTAACATCAGCAGAGGCAAAAACAGAATGAATGCTATCATTGTAATACCACCACAAAACAATTAGATGGAAAGAAGAACTGGATGGGTTTGCAAAACAGAGCACAAGGCTGACATAGAAGCATGGAAGACTTCAATGTTCTAGATGTCTACTGGACTTTGCTCTCCTGCCAAAGCATAATAACTAATAATTCCTTGACATGGTTTCTTCAAAAAGAGAAGGAAACAATGATAGGAGACTCTGTTCTTGGAACAAGAAATTCCAATATATTATAGAATAGCAGTCCCCAATAAGCTTGAATAGGATTGGTTCTGGGCTGAAAATGATGGGAGCTTGGGGGAGGGAGAGCAGGGAATGAAGTGAAAAATGAATGTATAAGAGATACACAAAATGTATAAAATGTGTCAGAGAAAAAGGAAGGAAAGTAAGTCTCAATTTGATAATTATTTTAGAGTTTAGGAGAGAATTCAAAGTGTACAGAGAAAGAATAGAGAGCAAGTAGGTACCATGGATGGAAGTTCTATCTTTATACTAATTTTAAAGTCCATTTTAGCCTGATCACATTATCCATTTTTTATAACTATAAAAATTTTACTATAAAAATTTAGATGGTAAAGTAAATAGTAGGGTCAGGAGGCAAGAAATGTTCACTGGTGGTCTGGCTTTGTCTCTATCACCTCTACCTATGCCTGTGTGTGGCACTGACTGCTATGTCTCCAGGAAAGGTAGTGAGGCACTCAAATGTGCACTCCGGGGCATGTCATGAGATTCACTGAGGGGCTGCAGTCTTCTCTATTATCCTGCAGGACACAGAGTGATTCAGGAAGGGACCCTCAGTTTTAGCCTGAACACCACCTGACTTGCAGCATTAGTCACTGGGAAAGACTGCCTAATGATGTAATAGGTCGTAACTAAGTTTAGGGTTGCCCCCTTTGCAATAATTAATGGGTTGTTTTAATTTTTTTCTGAAGCATTTAATGTTTAAAATTCTATCTTTATTGAATGTGTGCGCTGGTCCTTCTTTCATGTTTTCACATGTGAAATCTGTTGGGTTCTTCTTTGTCAGGCTCAGCACTACTGGTATATGGCCTTCTTGGCAACAAAAGAAAGAATATCGAGATTGGACATATGGGGTGAATATGAGAGAAGTCACAAGTGATGCCTGTCAGCAGAGTGCTTATTAATGCATTGCCTGGCATATGATAGATGCTTAATAACACTTATTGACTTAACACCAAAGTTGGGAAACTGGTTGACTAGAAGGATGGTGGTGGTCAAAGCAATGGGGAAATTTGGAAGGGATGGTTTTGGGAAAAAGATAACGAGTTCCATTTTAGAAATTCTGAGTTTGAGTTGAAGATAATCCAAACAGCAGTTGGTGATGTGAGAGTAGAACTCAAGAGGAGGCTGAGGGTTGAATATATAGATCTGTGAATCATCTGAATATGAATTGTAATTGAATACCCAGGATCTGGTGAGAAACCCAAGTATGATAACTCTGGGAGAGAAAAGATGAAGGCCCAAGACAAAGCCATAAGAAACATCTACATGAAAGGGCATGACCTGGATGAAGACCCAGCAAAGGGGAGTGAGAAAGAGTAGTAAGACACTTTCTATACAATAACCTGGTAAAGCAAGCAAAGTATTATTATTATTGTTATTGTTATTCATTATATGAATCAGATCTAGAGTAAGGTAACTTGTCCAAAATCACAGAAAGTGTCAAATATTACCATAATTTCAGGAAAACATCATTATGTTAAATGTCTTACTTTTTTAAATCCATATTTATATACAATCAAAATAAATGACATGATAATAATAAGGAAAATAAAAGAAGAAATGATTAAATACTTTTTCCATTTTGTCCTTTCTTTAAAAAAAAAAAACAAATTACCTAATGTTTTATCTATTTTATTTTTAAACAGGTACTATTTCAGTTTAGCAATGCAATGGTTTATACAACCCTGGGAGGTAGGTGCTATTATGATCCCCATTTTATAAATGAGGAAACTAAGATTGAGGTTTAGTGACTTGCCCAGAGTCATGGGGCTAGTAAGTGCCTGAGGTGCGATTTCAACTCAGATCTTCCTGACTTCAGGCCCAGCACTCTATCTACTGTACCAGCATTCTTTTTACAACTGCAAAACACTTAAAAGAGATTCAGATCACTTATATGACTGCTCTCTAGAGCCTGAAAAAGCTTTTCAAATCCATCCACCTTCAAGACACACAGTATATCATCTACTTCATTGTAGGACACTAGCTCGAACTAGAAAGAACCAAACACAGTGATTTATTGCTCATGTTGCTGAATTCCCCAACATTCTTCACTCTGCTGTGAGATGGTAGGATTTCATCTAGTAACAGTTTTAAATTCTCACCTGAACTTTTTTTTCCCTAGAACGATATTATCTTTCAAATTACCCACCAGAAGAATTCATCACTCTGACAATGTACCATTAATCAGGACACACAGGTTTGATATTTTATGGCATTTCAAGACAGATGACAAGGAGGAACAGAAGTTTCAGGTTAGTTAGAAAAACATTATCATTGGTGGTTGGATCAGTGGGGTATAACATACAAACTGCTGCTACTATTATCTCAAATGCCAACTTACTCATTGAGAAAGCATTAATGATTATCAATAATTCTACACACATTTTTGGAAAGTTCGATCTCCTTCAACTCTCAGAACTGTAACAACTAAAACATCAGGGGGAATCAGGTCCACTTCAAATTCTCAAAATTCAGAACTCGAACTGGCTGAGTCCATTGATTCTAAGTGCTGCCTACCTCCCATTTTCCAAATGCAAAAGAAAAAAAATCTAATTTATCCTTCTCATCTCTGCTCCCAAAATTTTTCAAGAAAAGTAGACAGCATCTCAAACCATGAATCTCCTAAATAATATACAACACCCCTTCTTTTAAAAAAGTATACAAGTCATTCTCATTATAACAAAAAAAAAGACTCAATTTGGTTGTTCTATAATTTTATTAAATAGGGCTGCTACATGGCACAGTAGAGATAGAGCAATAGGCCTACAGTAAGCAAGACCTGGGTTCAAATCCAGCCTCAGATACTTGCTAGCTGTGTGACCCTGGGCAAGTCACTAATCCTGTTTGCCTCAATTTCCTCATCTGTAAAATGAATTGGCAAAGGAAATGGCAAACCATTCCAGTATTTTTGCCAAGAAAACCCCAGATTGGGTCATGAAGAGTTGAACACACTGAAACAACTAAACAACAAATTTTATTAAATTGAATACTTCATGAATTTCGTGAAGTGCTTGGATACTTTCTATGCAACGACCTGGTTGCATAGACTCCCAAATCCTAAGATTCTGTGATCATTGTATTCTTATTATTATTTGAACTATCTTCTAAGTACAGTCCTCTTCTTTCCTGGTTGCTGCCAATAGTTTCTCAAACATTTTCTCCCTCTCATATATCCAAGATACTTTGCTAAGTGTCCTAGGGCAGTTTTCTTTTATTTGAACTAAACTCATTTTCCTAGAATTGGTCAAAATGCCATATTGGCTCTGACTTCATTTATTCAAAAGATATCCATGGACCATTTCATAAGTGTCAGCATTAGAACATTTTTCAGACTGTGTTCCAGTGAAGTCTCCGAATTGGGCTCTGGAGGTGGCCTCTGGTAGCAAAAATTAACACTGACACATTTTACTGATTTCAGAATGACTACAACCGGACTGAAATGTTGGTTTAGAATAAAAAATAACAGTGAGAAAAATTAACTAACAAGATGTTATTGCCTTTCCGTATCATGATAGTTTTTTTCAATGTATTAAGTAGTTACAATCATATATTTAACTATTTTGTGAGCAATGTCTGTTCTTTGAAGAAAAATGCAGAGGAAGATGGAAGTGACGCATGGTACATGCTAATGCAGTTAGTAAGAGTTGTGATCTAAATGCTTCCTTTATAACAAAAAAAAAGATTCACCAGGTGGGAAGAGCTGAAGGGAAATAACTGAAATAAAATAACAACAAAAATAACAACACTCAATAAAGTTAAATGAATATTAAATTATGTGTTTAATAAAAATAGAAGGCTTTTCATCATAGCATCTATGTTCCCCAAATCATCCCACTTTTCTAGAAGGGTAAAATACACCATTCACATCTAAAATCAAGATAAATTTAATGGAAGAGGCAATTCCACAAAGTGAAAGTCACTGAAGCATCTTTGTGTATCCAATATTCTACACGCTTTCATTAGAGGTAGCTGGTTAGGGGTGCAACAGATAGTGTTAGGACTCAAATCAAGAAGCCCTACATTCAAGTCTGGCCTCCAATGCTTACTAGCTGAGTAGCGATTAACACAAGTTATTTAATCTCTACCTGCCTCAGTTTCCTCAACTATAAATTGGGGATAATAATAGTCTCATTTTATTATAGTATATATATCTGTGTATATATATATAATCTGTGTATATATATACACACACACACACATACACTTATGTTATGTTATGTTATGCTGTTATGTTGTTACGTTACGTTACGTTACGTTACGTTACGTTACGTTACGTTACGTTACGTTACGTTACGTTACGTTACGTTACGTTACGTTACGTTATAAAAATACCCTACAGGATTATTGTGGAGATCACAGGAAAAAACATTTGTTAAAAGCATTTAATATGGCACCTAACATAGGGTAGCCACTATAGAAAGGCTTATTTCCCTCCCCCATATTCATTAATAAAGAACAGGAAAATTAACATTCCTACCTCAGAATTATTAAATGTATTCATATGTAACTTTTATATTTTTACAGTTTCAAAGAAATGATAGGGAAAGGATGATCTTAAAAAATGTGAGGAAAAAGCCACAGATAAATATGAATATCCCAGAAAGAAAATCAGGAAAATATCCTGATCTATGTCCATATGCCTATTTTCTATTTTTTAATAAAAGAGGGTTTTAAATGAAAATAGGAAGAGGTCGGTTTTTATAAATGATTCTCTCCCATAAACTTCATTTTTACTGTAATAGTTGACTAAAATGTGGAGAATACAAGATCCCACTGGATTTACTGTGTGTTGACCACGAACAAATCAGGCATTTGCTTCGGCAGAGTAAAGCTCAATCGTAAAGATTCTAATTCCCAACATGCATTTCTCTTACATATGTCCAGGTCATATAAGATTGTTTGATAAAAGCAACAAGAGATAACTTGCTTCAATGATCTCTCTGATTATTAATACCAAGAAAGGCAAACACATAAGAGATACACGTCCATCCAAGGTATCTGTCCACTTTTATGGGAGATGTCTTGCATGAGGTTCAAATGTGATGCTAAATATGCTAAGTTCCCCCAGATGCCCCCACTTAGGGATCATAGTGTTCTAATTATATCCGTCCCAAGAAAACTACAGGGTCTCCTCTACAAAAAGCTGGGATTCTTCAAAAATGATCCGCCAAAAAATCTTATAGGAAAAATGGAACGGTTGGAAAACGCCTATTGTCAGACGAGGACGTGCAGCTGGTGGACCAGTCCATCGGCTGTCTATTGAGTCAGTACATCAGTACATGTATTTGGGGAAAGCACTGCAGATGGCCCATGGTTGGAGCCAAAATGGAATAGAAAGAAGACAGCACACTGGATAGGATTTGTGTGGGGCATTCTAACTATCCCAAGCTGTTTCATGTGCAAAGACCCATCTTTTCAATGAAAATGTTTCTGCAGTGATACTCTATAATTATGAGTACTAAAACATCATATCCCTGAGGAATCTAACTAGGGGTTACCCAGAGGGCAATGGAGAAATGGATGGAGGCTAGAGCTTATTTCCAATAATAATTTAACTTCGAGGAGTAACTTAAGAGGTATCATCACAAAAGCATGCAACAGAAAAAGGCTGGTAATATGGTAAGAATGAAGGTTAACAGTGAGCTCCACTGATACCCAGAAAGTGTCAAGGCTTCCAGCATGGGCAGATGCTCCAGAGAGGGTCTATGAAAGAACAAGAAATGAATGAGAATCACATAGGACGAGAGGTATGGCTGGGGTGTGACCTTTGTTTATAAAAGGAGCACACATGTCAAGAAGTTTGCAGGTCCACTAGGGTACGACATTTATATAATCCTTTGTATTTGCACACTACTTTAATGCCCACAAAATGCTTTGCCCACAGGAACCCTGGTGGTGGAAGTATCATAGTGCCCATTTTACAGGTAAGGAAACTGAATTCAAGATAAGTTAAATACTTATCAAAGACCACATACTATAAAATATGAAAGCCATGATACAAAGCCCTGTTTTCTGAAACTAGATTGAGCATTTTTTCCCCCACTAGACCACCCTAATGCTTAACAGGTTAACTCTTCAACTTGTTGAAAAATTTTAAAAATTAACAGACCTGGACACTAGGTGGCGCAGTGTACTGGTCCTGGTGTCAGGAGGACCTGAATTCAAATCCAGCCTCAGACTCCTGACACTAGCTGTGTGACCCTAGGCAAGTCACTTAACCCCAGCTGTGTGTGAGAGAGAGAGAGAGAGAGAGAGAGAGAGAGAGAGAGAGAGAGTGAGAGAATTTTCTTGGGGGCAGCTAGATGACACAGTGGACAGAGCATTAGCCCTATACTCAGGAAGACCTGAGTTCAAATCTGGCCTCAGACACTTGACACTTACTAGCTGTGTGACCCTGGCCAAGCGACTTCACCCTATTGCCTCGCTGAAAAATGAAATAAAATAAAATAAAATAAGAAAAATGTTAAAATTAACATTTTTTTTCTTACCCTATTGTTTCTTACCCTAGCAGGTGTGGTATAGTAGACATAATCTGCATTTCTTTGATCTGTAATCTAAGAGTGCCTTAGACTCTTTGCACTGGTGAAATATTGCAGTCAATTACAGCACCCTCTGCGATAGCAAAAAACCTGAAACCAAACTCACACCCAAAAATGTAATGATTGAATAATTGTACTATAGGAATGTAATGGAATATTATTGGGCTGGAAGCCATTACAATTAAGAGAAACTAGGGTTAATTAATTAATTACAGTTAAGAGAAATGTGGGGAAATGTGTATGATGTGACACAGAAAAAATAAAATTAAAAAAATAAATTATACAAGTACTGCAATAATATGAATGAAAGCACCTGGAATCTGGTTAACTGTATTAACAGTCCTGGTCCCAGGAAACAGGATTGCAGGCCCATTTTTCCCCCAGTAAATGGGACAGGATCAGATGTGGATGCTTTGCTGGTTTATTTGGCTTAACTGGTTTTTTTGTTTGGTTGGTTTTTGTCCCAAAGGACAGTCTGATGGCAGTTGGTGAGGAGCATATTGAGAAATAACTGTGATCTCTGGAGAAATTAATCCACTTTGAAAAGAATTAAGCAGAAAAAGAGGAAGCTAAGTGACAGGTTGATTTATGAAGAAAATGTCTTGAATAATGATTTTCAACAAATATAAAAATAGGAAAATTCATCAAAAATTAAATACAAACAATATCAATATGAAGACTGTCTATATTCATTTGTAGCCTCTATCAAAGGATTGTTCATTTTTACCTAAAATTTCCAATCATTCCACCAAAAATGTAAAGCCTCATGCTAAAACAAAAATTAACTGAAAAGTAGTATTTAGTGTTCAATGAAATAATTTTAGGAGATACGTGCAAATTATCTGTAGGAGCTTTGGAAATTAATGAAAAATACCCTGTCTTCTAGATGATGAAACATATGCTTTCAAATTTCTCACAAAGAAACAAAAACACATAAAAAGCGTTTCAAAAATCCCAACCTGTGAAAGAGTCGTTCTATGGCGCTTTAGTGCCCCCTTCTGATGGATTCTAGCAAAGCAGGATGAACAATAATTTTCTCCACATTCAAGGCAAACCTTGGAGAAAAAAAAACAGTAAAAGATACTTTTAAGACATGATCCTTAGTGAAATTTCACATAATCATTTCATTTTCTTCTCATTACTTCCCCGACATGCCAAGGTGCCACTCATGATGGAATGCTTAGCAGAAACTATGAAACAATTCATGTAAGTTTTCTTTTTCTTTTTTTGAAAACCTCCCTCAAGCTCTGTTCCACAAATACTGTCAGTTTTTTTCCTCATTGGACTATATTATTTGGTCAGTCAACAAACATTTATTAAATGCTTACTATGTGGTAAGTTCTGTGCTTTTGACTTTTACCAGTAGTCCTCAAAGTAACACCAAAGGATCTTCCAGATGGTCCAAAAATGTAAGGATGAAATTTGCCTTTGTCTGAGAGAGATTCCCAAGCAGCAAGAGAACAAGGTGAACATAGGGTAAACAGTTTTATTCTAAGTATCTTCACTTAGACAGAGTACAATGTGCTGCTTCTGCTGCTGCTGCTGCCGACACCATCAGTACCACATCAAAGAAGAGCAATGCCAACCATATGATGCCTACCCACTGTGTCTCTGACCAGACCTGAGGTGAAGGCACTGACCATACCAATAAGGAGGACTCAGGAGAACAGAGTGGGAGGACCAAGACAGGAAGTCTAATTGTGATATCCTATTTAACACTTTGTTTTTGCTCTGCCCACCTAGACTCTACTCTTCAGCTTCTTCCCATTACCCCTCTCCCCTACATGGTGATAACGAGAGGCAGGTGGCTGAGAACCGAGCACCTCAAAAAGCAGGTTCAGGGTAGTATTTTTTTGCAGTATCTGAGGCTTTTTGTTCTGAAAAAAGCAGCTCACACACAAAACTGTCTGAGAATGGTACTTAAGATCATAGATTTAGAGCAAAAAGGAGCTTTTTTGGTGAAAATTCAATTTTATTTTATTTTTTTAATATAAATTTATTTATTTTTAGTTTTCAACATTTACTACAAGATCTTGAATTCCAAATTTTCACCCCATCTTGCCCCTCCCCCACCCCAAGATGGCATGCATTCTGAACACCCCTTCCCCTAGTCTGCCCTCCCTTCTATCTCTCCCCCCTCCTTCTCTTATCCCCTTCCCCTTCTATTTTCCTGTAGGGCAGGATAGATTTCTGTACCTCATTTCCTGTATTTCTTATTTCCCAGTTGCATGTGGAAACACTTTTTTTGAACATATGTTTTTAAAACTTTGAGTTTCAAATTTTCTCCCTTCCTTCCACCCCAGCCACCCTAAGCAAGTCAATACAGGCCATACATGTGCAGTTATGCAAAACATTTCCATAGTAGATGTGTTGTGAAAAATTGACTCTACTTCCCCTGATGAAAAGGAGCTTCTGAAGGCCATCAGGGCCAACCCCCTCATTCTAGGGTTGAAGAAACTGAGCCCCAGAGAGGTAGGTTATCTACGTAAAAAGTGGCCACGCTCAGATTTGACCCAAAGTTCTCCAAAATAAGCATCATAAGGTTTCCGTTGGCATCCACACAATGTCAAGGGAACCAGAGGAGGGAAGCCCAAGCACTACTTTCTACAGTAAGCCTTCCCTTATCTCCTCAATTGCTTAGTGCTGAGGCTCACAGACCACTCTGAATTTAATTCATTTGCATGCATTTGTATTCATTGACTTTATTTTATACATACTTATGTAGGTCCTCTTTCTCTTCCCAATTAGAAAGTAAGCAGGGATGGTTCCCTTCCTGGTATCTTCCATTTTAAGGACAACTCCCAGACCACCTACGTGTTCATTCTACTCCAGGTTGCCCAGCAGACTCTACAATTGTCTAGCCCACCTCAGAGGCCCTCCTTCTCAGCTCCCTTTTCTGTAGCTTCCTCTTACTTCCCCCGACACTGGAGGGCAGGGACTGGCTTTTATTCTTTGAGATAGCTTAGCACAGCAGGCACACAGAAAGGACTTATTAAATGCTTATTATTGACTTGACATTTTTATTTTAATAACAAATAAGTTAATTTTGCCTATGAATGTGGGTAATGGGACTTAATGCATCAAGTCAAAAGAAGTTTCTTAAAAACAAGAGCTTTATCACAAAACAATCATTATGATGAAAGTCTCCTAATCATCCATTCACCAGAGCTCTAAGAACACTCATACATATTTCACAACTGAGTCTTTTACCTACTTCATCAAGACTTTCTGCCTCATTTTGATTTAAGAATGGTTTGTTACTGGTTGTTTAATTATTTGTTGAGAAGACTTCTGATCTAGCCTTTCTTTCTGCAGTATCACAAACCATCTTTCTCAGGCACCAATTCAGATCAAAGAACTCTTAAAAAAAAAAAAAAACTCAACCACAGCTACAAAAGTATGTCTGCTAGCTAATTAATGTTCCCTGCAATCACTTGAAGATCCTTGAACAAGACCTTCAATAGCTCCCATTCCTGTCTGATCTCTCTCACCCTACCCTGCCTCCTGCATACTCTTTCATTCTGGCACACCCACCACTGGTTCCCTGAATATACCTTGCAAAACACATTTATTTCTTGCAAACCAACAGAAAAATAATTTCTTCTAGGCACAATGTTCTTCCACTTCAATTCAATTAGCTCTAGAAAAATTTGCTCTTCCCATCCTGACCAAGTGTTATGGAATATCTCACAAACAGATGTTGCTGGCCTGACTTTTTTCTTAATAATACTAATGACAAACATTAATGCAGTGCTGTATGATTTGCAAAGTATTTTACATACAATTGTTTTACCATTTTACAGATAAGGGAATAAAAGCTTATTGATGATGAGAACACTCATCTTCCTAAATTCAAATCCAGCCTCAGACACTTATTAGCTGTGTGACCCTGAGCAAGTCACTTAACTGAATTTAACTCAGTTTCCTCATCTGTAAAATGACCTAGAGAAGGAAATGGCAAACCACTCCTGTAGCTCTGCCAAGAAAACCCCAAATGGGCTCACAAAGAGTCAGCCTTGACTGAACAACAATAACAACGACGTGCCTTTCTACATTCGTGCCAGTAAGGTCTAGGCACGCCATTAAATCTGGCAACACCCTGATGCCCTAGATGAGATCTGGTCAATTGGCTTTGCCCAACATCACACTGCTACAGAAGTGGGACTAGAAGCTGAGGCTTCTATATCCTAGTGCAGCCCTCTTTATCTCCAGGCCGTCCTTCATTCTTCTCACCCCTCGTGCATTTATCATTTATCCATATTTTTTCTTCATAACAATGCTTGATTGTCATTTCCTATCCACAGGATCATAATCACTGCTCCATATCTTAGCATCCTTCTAGTCCACCTTTCTAGACAAGAAATTAAGTCTCAGTGAGTTATTTGCCCAAGATCACAGTCAAGACTTGAACTCAGAACCTTTGACTTCCAATTCTGTAGTCTTTCCACTGCATCCCCTACTACTTTTTGGGGGTTTATGTGAGCCTTTTCAACCATCACATCAATTCCTTGACAGTAACTATCTTGAACATTCTCTCAACTTTCTTATAATGAATATAATGAAACAATTCTAAAACAAATTCCAGATAGTTGATGAAGAGCAGACTGAATAAGTAAAATTTTAGATTTAATAGTTTTAACAAATCAAATTTATCTACTTTTGAAATTAGCTCAATGTATTCTATCCAATTATTCTAGGTAAAAACAATGCAATAAAATAATGCAATTAACACATTAATAATTTAGATATGAATGGATGTTTCTAAACTACTTGATGGTGAGTCAAAACTACATTTTGAAAATGTTCCTGAAATCGTATTTAAAACATTAACTTTCTGGGCAAATTTTTTAAAAAATAGAAAGGTAATTAAAGTCTGGCTTCTATATCAATAATAACAGATTCTAAATTATCCGGGTCAAAATCTATGGGATTTTGCTCTTTTCAAAAATCGTTGCTCCCTTCATAATTTTAACGCATAGTGATGTCACTGTTGGGTTGGCAAGAGCAAAGAGTTCATGACTTGGTGACCAAATTGCTGTTGATGAAAAGCCTGCTGTTGATATTATTAAAGTTTTAATAAACATTTTTTTTGAATTTTCTTTGAATTTTCTCTCCTTCCTGTCTAAACTCAATGAGTCAGCCACTGCTACAGTTTCTTTCTTCATTATGTCTTTCGCAGTTAGACTCTCCTCCTACCCATTCCCACCATCAGTATCCAAGCTAGGTCATAAGCACTTCATTTTCTAAGCCCTGCAATAGCCTCTAAAATGGTTTCCCTTTCTAATCTCTTCTGACTCTAAATGACAGAGGTGAAGTGGTGTTAACCATCGTGACACACTATTTCCATGAACAATACTTGTTACAAGCACAGTAAATTCCAGCTCTCACTAAGTCGGCATTTCAAGCCCTCTGTGATCTGGTCACACTGTATTTTTCTTCCAGTCATATGATTTACTACTTCTAAAAAGGAGATTTCAATGAAACTAGCATGGTCTATTTACCGACAACCAAATATGGTTTCTTTTGGTTTGGTTTTTCTCATTAATGTATGCTCTGTCTCTCTTTCCTTTTACAAGCAATCTCCAAGCATTTAATCATGCCCTAGGGGCCAATCACTATATTATGCCCTCCATTCTCTCTACCTATCCAAATTCAATTAATCCTTCTGATCTTAATCTAATAGTTCCTTCTGCTTCAGTTTCCCTTAATCACTGCAGTCCACAATAACCCCCTCCTATCATTCAATTACTAAAGCACTTTGTATCATTCATCTGGCATTGAATCATAGCTTTGCATCCTTACTTACAACATTTTAGATGTGGCTGTCTTTTCCCCAACTAGACTACAAACTCACTGGGGGCAGAGAGGGCATATAAACGTCTGAGAATACTTTTATGAACATGGTAGGTAATCAGTAGATATTATACTTGAACAGAACTATAAAATTTACTGTACCCAGATCAGTGAAGCACTGTTTCTATTAACTATCTCTCGGTATGTGGAAATAAAGCTTTTTCAATTTATGGTGACAGAAGGAAGAACTGGTTCCCACACAACCTACTCGACAACAACAGTAACGTGTTAATTATTAATAAGTTAAAATCAAGTACAACAATACCTCCACCCCCTTGTCAACACTTTACGGGGCATAAAGAAGTAACCTCTTGTAGAATTAAGAAAGCAGCCCGCCATCAGGTGGCCAAAGATTGGCTTTACTGCCATGGACCCCTAAAAAAAGCCAACCATCCTTGAAGGCAACTGAGGCAGGAAACAACTTTGAGGAACTTGACTTGGCAGCAGAGAAGTCTAGGAATTCAAGAGAAGTGAAGAGGTGCATTGTGGTGAGGAACGAGCCCAGGGAGCCCGGCTCAAGGAACTGCTTAGCGAAGACCCTGCTCCCAAAGGGCAACATGAGCACAAGAAGGAAAAAGACCCTGGAGTCCTACAGAACTGGAGGCATGGGGGATCTTGGCCACAGGTCTTCTGCAGGTGTGTGCTTCCGCACCAGTGTCCTCTACATTTCTTCCCATTTTGCCCACAGCCTCTTCATTCTCTGGCCTTTGCCACGATGCCTCAGCAGTCTTCTGCTGCCAGCCCTGTGGCCCCCTTTTCCCACTGGTTCATTTCTCTTCTCATTTTGAGGAAAGCCCCAGACCAGCCTTCCTTCATTATCTGAACTTCATCACCATGCCCCATTTATATGCTTTCCTTGCCCCCTCTCCTTCCACCTTAGCCCCTACAAGTTTTTCAGTCTCCTTTTATGTGGGGTCTTCCTTCATTAGAATGCAAGCTCTTCGAGGGCAGGGGATGTCTTTCTTTTCAGTTTTCTATTTGAATCCTTACTGCTTAGCACAGTGTCTGCCCCATAATAAGCATTTAATATTTGTTGACATGATTTAATTTGATTTATGCCATGTATATTTTGTGCAGTTGGGAAAGGATGCACCCCAGATTTACAGGAGGGAAACATTTTACATTCTCTGTTCCTACTATATTATCATAGTAACTGCTTTTTATTTGATCCAATTGTATTTCCTGGCTGACTATTAGGACACTAGGTGTCACAGTGAATAAAGCACTAGGCCGGGAGGCAGGAAGATTTGAGTTCAAATGTGGCCTCAAACACTTACCAGCTGTGTGACCCTGGGCAAGTCACTTAACCCTGTTTACCTCAGTTTCCTCATCTGCCAAATGAGCTGGAGAAGGAAATGACAAACCACTCCAGTATCTCTGCCAAGAAAACCCCAAATGGGGTCACGGAGAGTCAGACATAACTGAAAAGCAGTTCAACAGCAGTATGCTGACTATTACAGTAAAGCTCACTCTCAGGGATTTGTGAATATGAGTTGTATGAATACAAAACCATCAAAGATGCTTTCAACCTATGGGAGTAGCTGCCCCCAGCAGACCCACTCTGCAAACCCATGAATGCCAACCAAGTTGGAGAGGCTAATCTAGAAGGGTTATTACATAATTGTAATAATATTTCTCCGGCGCAATGATAAATGCATATCCCACAGCATATTTAGCTATCCTGCAGGGGAATCAATAATGGCTATAGAGTCAGAAGACCTGGGTTCAAATCTCAGCTCTGTCACTGACTACCTGTATGTTCTCAGGCAAGTCATTTAATCTCTCAGAGTTACATTTTTCTCATGTGGAAAATTGGAAGGAAAGGTAGACTAAATGATCATCCCGTTCTAAATCTAAGATGCCATAAATGCAATTGAAATAGCAATATTTTGAATTTCCAGCAATAAAACTTAAAATTCTACTCAGTAACTATAACATACATTTCTTTAAAAAGATATATATCATATTATTTGAATAAGAAACATGTTTTAACTAATTTTAAGCATTTATCACTTTTAAAATGAACACTTCCATAGCAAGTGCCTTCCCAACCCAAATTCAAATAAAAAATCCTGAAGAAAGGTACTTACTAGCAATGCAAATTTGTTCTCACACTGTCCACACACCTTCCCCTTTCCTTTTGTTTTCTCCTGGGTAGAAATGTTTGTCACTTTATAATTAAGTGATTGTTTTACTGCTTCTAAAAGAAAGAACATTTTAAATTAGTTAAATAATTGTAAATGAGATTTTTTTTCACTTATTGATGAAGTAAATTAGGTGGTATTTTCCTAATTCTGTAATAGCTGTTATTTTTAACTCTTGTTCACACAGTGTTATATTATGGTTAATCTTTTCTCCACCCACCAACCACATATATCTTTACATATTTATGTACGCAAATCTCTCAACAGATTCAATGGACCAAAGGAGTCTATATGGGAGCAAAAATGTATTGAATCATAGATTCTTTTTCATTTTTAATATTTCGTCAAAATCATCTCTATGCTAAACTATCCTGTAATTTTGCAGTTTTAGTTTCCAAAAGATCTCAACTTTTCCAAATCAAAATAAAATGTACAGCTGTAAAGATATGCAGATGTACATACATATATATAATATATAACATATAATATATATATACACACACATACATATAATTATGTACATGTGTATATATATGTGTATATATGATAGATATGAGAAATCTCCTTAGGGGCATACTATACCTTTGTATCAAATGTTTTCAAAGAATGGTTGTTACCTACTTTGTGATGGTAACATAGAAACCTGTTTGAGTAAGCCACAAGGGATCAGGCAGGATGCCAGCTGAATTCAGGACACGACAACCCACCCAAAGAGAGCCCAAGGAGATTTCTTAAATATCAAAGAGGGGTGGGGAGCTAGGCGGCCCAGTCTGGCCTTGGAGTCAGTAGGACCTGAGTTCAAATTTGAACTTGACACTTGACACTTGACACTTACTAGCTGTGTGACCTTGGACAAGTCACTTAACCCTGATTGCCTAGCCAAAATTTAAAAAAATTTTTTTAAAAAAACATACATATATATATATATATATATATAATATATATATATTATATACATATATATATACATATATATATATATAGTGTATATATATCAAAGAACATTCAAGGAGAACAGCAGCTGAGGAGAGAGATGAAGCAAAGACAGTGGGACAAAGCCTAGTATGTGCATGGCCTGGCAATGAAGCCTCACTGTGCCCCGAGGACTACGTGGGGCTCAAGCCAAGGATGCTCTCTTCTGCCAGCTCAGGAGCTCAGGGGTTTAGTCCATGAGTCTCAACTCAATACCTGTGATTAAAAGCACCTAAACTTGGTATTTCTATAAGCTGTTTATGGGTTTTGCATTCAACTTTTTTTTACTGAAATAAAACCAAGTCTTCTTTAGTGTCGGTATGAAGAATATGAAATATTTGATTTATATGTTAGTCAGAATGCTTGCATGTGAGATATTGTGAGATACCAATCTTTATACTTGTTTAATAGAGAAATTTCCCCAGATCTGTGGGTAAGAAATTGAACCAAGGAAATTGAAAATATTCCCCCAAAAGAAAAGTTAAGAGTTTTATATCACTTAGAATCCTGGCCCAAGGGCTAGAAGTGTAAAAAAAAAAATGCTGAACTTAGGGAAAAAATGAGATCAGAACTGGCTTGATTTTCTGAGGAGTTTCTATAAACTCATAACGATCTTTTTGGTTTTCATTATTATTAAAAAGCAGTTTGCTGGTGTCCCTTTAGTTTCCATTAATCAAAGAATATACTACATTTTTAGGCTTCTAAACCAGCTTTCAATTGTCCAAGATTTTTAAAAGAATGTCAAATACTTTCACATGAAAAAATCCTACTTTTATAAAGATAGGGGAAAGTCATAGCATCATTAATGTACTCCCCAATTAATTCTCACCTTATTTTTACGAAATACTCAAAGTATAATGAATGAAACCTACTTTCAAATGTGATTATTTTTTAAAGTTACCATGTTATTAGTTTTGGTTTTATTTTTAGTTTGAACTAGTAACAGGGAGCAATTCTGGCCATTTTAGGATCGATTTTGGAATAAAGCATCTCATTAAAAGCCAGTTGCAGCAACATGTAATAGAAAGAGTGTAAGGTCACAGTCGACCCAAGTTCTGAATTATATGTCTAGCCATGTGATTTAGTACCTACCACTTTACTAATCTGATCCTTTTATATCTGTAAAATGGGACAATAATATGTGTTCTCTTCCACTATCCCTACCACAATCCCTCACTGTGGCCTAGAGAGCTCTCAAAAGCTCTGTCATAGATCTGAAATCTCTGGATGGTCCCACCAAGCAGCAGGAAGAGTTTTCCATGAATATAGACTGTATGTCCATGAGCCAAAGGCCAGTTTAGCTGAGTTTCAAGAGCCTCATCACCAGAAGGTGATGAATTCTGTTGGTGTCAGCAACCAAGGAGACCATCCCCTATGTCATGCACAGGAGGGCAGTAGGGGAGCACCTACACCAATGAAATCCCAACTCCTAAATGTAGAAAACATGTACTAGCAACCTTAGTGGATTAGAGGGTCACAAAGTAGTGACAGGAGCACACATTTATATCACACCGGAATGCTGACAATAAACTTTAGCCACAGCTCCTCCTGTGGAGGAGGTAGTTTGACTATTATTGTCACCATATTTAAGATGAAGAAATCGAGTTTCAGAAAATATTGACACTATTTCCTTTTTTAATTCCACATCTGACCCTCAGTGAATCACATGCTTTCTCTGTGGGTACATAGAAACAGCATCAATCTTTCTCTATAACTGAAAAGCAAGGTGCATGTTGGGCTGGTGTGTGTGTGTGTGTGTGTGTGTGTGTGTGTGTGTGTGTGTGTGTGTGAGTGTGGGTGTGGGTATGAGTGGGTATGGTATGGGTTTATGATTACATTGACATAGGGAACACCTAGCATGGTAACTCTCTTCGTGATGGAAATCAGCAACTTGCCTACAATTTATAATCTCAGAACGGTGCTTTGAGGTGCTGAGAAGTGAAGTGACATGGTCGCTCAGCCAGAAGGTGGCCAGAAGAACAAGTGAAATCTAGGCCTTCCTGACACCAAGGTCAGCATTTTCTCTCTAGAAATATAAATATTTTCAGATATTATTGTTGTTCTTAATTAAGAACATAATTAAGGACCACCAGGGAATTATATGTGGAAATTAAAAGAGAAACATTTTATACATTTTTTAGTTCAAAAAAGTAAAATGTAAATATTTACCTTGAACTTCATCCTTCAGGATTTTTAATTTCACTTTTCCTGGAGATATCTGCATTAATGAAACATGTGCTCTTACCATATTATTGAAGACTACATAGGGCTTATTTCAAGAAAAGTAACATTAATATTATTACTAAAACAAGCATTAAAGATAGCTAACATTTTGGAATAGTTTGAATGGAAAGTTTCCCTGTTGAAACATAGTAATATAAAAACCAAAGTTTTATAATTAGTCATTACTAATTAAATGGAGAAGATACATAAAAAATAAATTTTGGAAAGAATTTTTAAGAATCACTATTTAGAATTTTAACAACAACAAACTGAAACTGTCTCCTATAAAAAGGTTTTAGGTAAATGTTCAAATGCTATACAGTAACTTCTCACTGTGTCCATTATTTTTGAATCTGATTCTAGGGGATGTTCCATGGTATAGGGACTTGGGAGTCAGGGTCACTGGACCTGGGTTCTGGTCCCATCTGTACCATTACTGTGTGACCTTGAGCAAATCGCTTTTCCTCAGGTTCTTCATCTGAAAAGTAACGAGGTCTGAGTATCTCGAAGGTCTGTTCCGGCTCTAAAAGTCCAAATTCTATGATTTTTTTTTTTGCAAATTGAGTTACCCGAAATAATCTATGTCTATGAGTATAGAGGCTCCTAACTCTCTTACCCCAATGACAAGTGTCCTGCTAGACCAAGACCTGTAGTTATTCCACATATAACTGAAGAAAGATGTATACGTGTGTGTATATGTCATAAAACTACAGAAATCAGTCTTTGTCAATCTGGTGTCTATGATACCTAAGTATAGTAAATTTTTACATTTCCTAACACATTTTTAGGCTCTCAAATGTCTTTCCCAAGGTTCAGCCATTGCAACTTTCCAAATTCTTTATTTTGTTTGACAAAAAGATTTAAGGTTAGGCAATAAGTGAAATGAAAAGGGGGTGGGGGGGAGAGACTTCAAAATGAGCCTAGAGAGTATTTAAGATTCAAAGTGCCTAAGATATTAATAAGAGAATTGTATATGTGATAACTTAGCTGAACTGTCTGCATAGGGTGCCATCTTATTTAAATTCATTTCTGAAGAAACCATGTAAGCAAGCCGGATAATCTGCCCACGGATTTATTTTATGTCTAACGATCAATTTTCAATTTGCATGCTTAATTGCTCAACTTATGCATGTAAATATAAGAATAATGAATGCCTGTGCTTCCTACATATTTATCAACTTTGGTTTCCTCCTTTGCCAATATGACCCTAATTTTTTTTCTCAAAGACATCAGCAATTTTGCTCCAGAAATGGAATTCAATGTTCATCATTCCTGAAGCCTCGGCTACTGAGATTCTATGAAGCCATGCCAAGACCCCAGGAGTAATCTCTTCATCCAGGTAAACAAAAAAGCCCATGGGAAACTGAAAACCTTCTGAGTCAGCCTGTCAGAGAAAGACCAGCAGTAATGGCCCAAAGCCCCTTTGCTATTGGCAGAGGGTATGAATATAAACTAGCTGCCAGTTCCCCAACAGACTTCTCTTCCCTCCACTAGCAAGACTCAGAACCAGTCCCCAGATCCAGGTTCTTAATTCCCTTCCCCCAATACCTAATGTCCTGCTAAACCCAGGTAATAATGCTATAAAAGCCTACCCAACTGGTTAAGGGTTACGGGTGGAGAGGGAGGTTGCTCCGTTCCCTCTGAGGCACCGGCAGAATTCTAATCAGGATCAATTCCACCTAGGATCTCAGAGGACCTGACCTGTTTCCACCATCATCCCTGACTGACCTTCTTACTGTAAGTATGGCTCCTCAATAAAATCGGCTGCTTTCCTGTCTTGTTGTGGCTTCAAGTGTCTCCTTGTACTAGACCCTCTTATCCTGAACCTTTCTAAGTATGCATTAAAAGCTAAAAAGAATAAAAACACCAGTCTTGCAAATCCCATCTTGTTTTAAAAACTACTATTGGTGATATAAATTATTAATTTTATAATTTCATAATAGGTAGATAGATGGAGTTAACACACCTAACTGGGGTGTGGTCAGATCATTTGGTTTGGACATCTTAATGCTAGGTCAGGACATCTGCACAAACTGAGTTAAACAGATACAAATATAGATAAATTGTTGTTTCTACAATTCTACACTTTGTTTTTTTGTACCAGACAGCGATAGTCAAAAGTTTCTTCAAAGTATATAAAAAGCAGAAAAAACAACTTAAAATGAAGATACTGATTGCTTTTCTTAAAGGAATACACGTGCACCTTCTAGGGCTATATCCCAAAGAGATCATACAAATGGGAAAAGGACCCACATGTACAAAAACATTGATAGCAGCTCTTTTTGTGGTAGCAAAGACTTGGAAATTGAGAGGATGCCCATCAACTGCGGAATGGCTGAGCAAGCTGTGGTATATGAATGTAATGGAATACTATTGTGCTATAACAAATCATGACCAGGCAGACTTCAGAAAAACCTGGAAAGACTTGTATGGACTGATGCTGAGTGAAGGGAGCAGAATCAGGAGAATGTTGTACACAGTAACAGCCACGTAGTGCAATGACTAATGTTGATAGACTTAGCCCTTCTCAGCAATGCAAGGATCTAAGACATCTCCAGAGGTCTCATCCAAAAATGCTACCCACATCCAAAGAAAGAACCATATAGGGAGTTTGAATGCAGATCGAAGCAGACTATTTGCTCTTTTTTTTTCTTCTGTTGTGTTTTGTTTCCTCTTTCTGGTGGCTCCTGCTATTGGTTCTAATTCTTCCTTACAACATGACTAATGTGAAAATATGTTTAATGTGAATGTGCATGTAGAGTCTACATCAGATTGCGTGCCTTCTTGGGGAGGGAGGGGGAGAAAAATTTTAAACTCAAAAACTTATGTGAGTGTTGATAAATCAAAATAAACTAATAAAAAAAAGAAATGCACACGCACTTCAGTTTGATTTCCATCCTCATCTCTATTTCTACATCAGTGTTTTCCTTTAATGTACACTCAGCCCAGTGCCTCAGGGAATGGTCCCCTGACCAGTCCATCACTCTGGCCCGGCCAGCAGAGCACTCACACTAGAAAGGGTGAGAGACCTCCCTCCCCCCTCCTGCCGTAGCACAACTGCAAGGGCCCCTCGCACAGGGACATTCCGATGAGCTGAGTCTGGCTCTCCATGATCCCATTTGGGGTTTTCTTGGCAGAGACAGTGCAGTGGCTTGCCATTTCCTTCTCCAGCTCACTTTACAGATGAGGAAACTGGGGCAGACAGGGTTAATGACTTCTCCAGAGTTATACAGCTAGAAAGTATCTGAGGCCTGATTTGAACTCAAGTCTTCCAGATTCCAGGGCCAGCATTCTACCCACTGTGTCACCTAGCAGCCCTCCAACAAGAATCTTGAGTTTAATTAAACTTTGAGCTTCTCTTAACAAAACCACTGTCTATCATTCTCCCCTCCTCTGCCACCTGTGTGTTTCTGTCAGTCAGTCAACCTATTTATTTATTAAGCACATTTATTTATTGAGCACTGTGCTAGGCACAGTGTTGAGTGTTAGGAATACAAAAACAGGCAAAAGGTAGTCCTTACTCTCAAGAAGCTCACTATCTAATGCGGTGGTGGGGAACCTGGGGCCTTGAGGCCCTGATCTAATGGTTTCTATAACTCATCTTCCAACCTCCTGCTTTCTACACCCCAGAGACACTGCTTGATACACACTCTCACTCTTCCCACCTCCTCCTTGCTTTTCCCATACCTCTCCTTTATCCAGTTCGGCCTTTTGTATTCCAGTTCTTCCAGATTAACAACTTCCTTCCACTATATGCTGTAGAACTCTTGTCCTAATGTGAGCAAACTTCCCCAAAATGAGAGTTAAACCAAAAGGTGGACGGGCCTGCTGCCTGAAGGACCAGTGAGTTTCTGAGAGAGAAAGAGAGAGAGAGAAAGAGAGAGAGAGAGACAGTGACAAAGAGAGAGAGACAGAGAGAGACAGAGACAGAGAGAAAGAGAGCAGAGACAGAGACAGAGAGGCAGAGAGGTCTTCAAGCAAAGAGAATTAACCAAAAGTTAGATGGGCCTGCTGCCTGAAAGAGTACTGAGTTTCTGAGAGAGAGACAGAGACAAAGAGAGACAGAGAAACAGAGAGACAGAGACAGAGAAGTCATCAAGCAAAGTTTGGAGGACCTCTTGAATTCTACCTTGTACAGAAGATTCCTATTTAGGGAGAAGGCCTAGGTCACCTCCAAGGTCTCTTCCAATTCTGATAATCTGTCCTTTTGAAATGAGTCATCTTCCCCACCAACCCTCCTTCTGACTTCCTTCTTTCTTCTAAGGGACTACCACTATCACCTCGTTTACTTAGGCTTGAAACCTGGAAGCAAACTTTGATTTCCTCCTCTCCTTTAACACAATGGTACCCAATTCTGGTCCATAAACAACTCTTATCAATTCCTGATTCCCAATAATACAATGTCATGGGAATCAGGAATTGATAAAAACCAATCTTGAATTTATTTAAAGTTATTTGTGATATGACTGTGAAATTAAAAAATAAGAATAATTCACAAATATTTCTTTTATTTTTAAGACACAAAGCAACATACTTACTATTCAAATAGAATTTATACTCATATAAAAACTTGTAGAATTATTCTATAGATTCTATAGAAAAGTTCCATAGAAATAAAAATTTCTACTCATGAAGAGAAGGTTGAAAATGTTTAATATTTGTCATACCAATGGCAAAAGCTTTATCCTTCATATACAACATCTAATAAAACATAACTTCACTTGCTTTAATCCAGGGCTGAACCTTCCCCAGACTAAATGAAATGAAAAACCATCAACTCTTAGCTGACAGATGTAAGTCCTATTTAAAGAAAAAAGGTGTACGTTGAGATAAAAGAGGAGCAATTCAAGATCTAAAAATGCACATCATACTACTATTTCAAAAACATTCAGTTCTCAACTCTGTGAATGAATACAAGCTACCAGAACAAGTCAGAATCATATTGCCTAACAAACTGACCAAAAAGCAAATAAAATATTCTTACCTTAACAACATTGTCTTTATTTTGTGACATCATTTGTGACTGATTACCCAATTTACCCGGCTGTCCAGATTTCCAGTGATAGCCATTTGACCTTCTGTATACACAAAGAACAATAAAAATGTAATTAATATAGATATAGATATAAATATATTTCTCTTGCTAGTGAAAATAAATATATATTTCCTTTTCCAGGAAATGGGAATCTAGTTTAGGGCCTAAAATAGACTTACAAAATGAAAATGATTAATGATATATTTCTAAAGTCATTATATCCTCCATAATTCTGAAAATATAACCCCTTCAATAATGGTCATCTTAAAAGTATAGATGACAAGCAAAATACAGATTAGAATTTCAATTGTGGAACATTTTACCACCTCATGGACACCATCTTATAGAAAATGCTGAGGATCATCATTGAGTTTTCCAAACTTACTGACCAGGATCCAAAATTATGAACATTCTGGGAAGCAAATAATTATTTTTTAAAATATGCAACATTTCAGCACTAAAAAAACTATGCAGGTTTCCAGGAAGGCATCACTATGTCAGTTTTTAGGAACATCTGAATAATGTTCCAAGCAGAGAATTCAGCAGCTCTCCCGAGGACAAACTGAAGATCCTTTGATCTAAACCAATGAAGCCCAAAAGCTTTCAGCTGAATATTCAGAGGTGCCTAAAGTAACTGATGAACAGCAAAGAAGTAGGCTCCTTATCCAATCAAATAAGTCTTTATTAAATAGCTCCTATGGGAAGAGGACCTCCCTAGGGGCTGGGAAGTCAATCAAGTTTAGACAGGCTCCGGCCTTAATCCACATGGAGCTAACAGTCTAATACTGGATATAACACCTACTCTGATAATGATATTACAAAAGGATACAAAGTTTCTTGGGGGAGGTAGCATTTGAGGTCAGATAGCAATTTAACAAGCAAAGAAGAAAGGGATAGGCCTTATATCGCCTGGGGTCAGGAACTTTAAAATAATAATAATAATAATATGTTGATGATTATATTTGAAGATAATTGATTTCTCCTGTAATACTATATATTTTATTTTATGCATTCAAAAACATTATGCTGAAAAGCGTCCAGTTGACCTCATCAGACGGCCAAAGGGGTCTATGGTACAAAAAATAAAGATCCCTGTTCTAGAAAGACAAAATAAGGGGGACAAAGAAAATCACGGCAAAAGAAATTGTTGGGCATGTTTAGTGAAGAGAGAGTAGCTCAAAGTGGCTGAATCATAGACAAGATGGAGAGGAGCGAAGGATGCTAAAAACAGATTATCATCCAAGATCATGAATGCCAAAGAAGGAGCTCTGACGTTAGCTCTTCAAGTAATCGGGAGCCACTGAAGTTCTGTCAACAGAGACATGATGTGCACAGATGCAAGTAAGGTAAATTTGTATGCATTAGTATGAAGGAGAGACTGAAGGGGGAAGAGAATGGAGCTGAAAACACTTGTTAGGAGGCTACTGCCAATAATTCAGAGATAGTAATGAGGTCCTATACTAAGGAAGTGCCAGCAAGAACAGAGGAGATATTATAAGACTACTGCAGAGAGATATCACGGAGACAAAACTGACAGAACTTTGGGATGGATAAGCTACAAGACGTGAGAAGATGAAAGAAGGAATTGTCCAAGACTTGGAACTCAATTCAAATGGTAGTGCCGCTGAAAGAAGTATTGAATCTAAGAAGGAGGCAAAGTTTAGGAGCAAGTTTAGTCGGCAAAAGGAAATACATTTATTAAGTACCCATTATGTGCTAAGAACTGTCCTGAACACTTCATAAATATCTCATTTGTCCTCACAAACAACTCTACAAAGTTTCGAGGAGCTATTTTTATGCCTGTTTTACAGTTGATAAACTGAGTTCAACAGGGATTAAGTGACTTGTTCAGGGTCACACAGCTAGTAAGTGTCTGAAGATGAATTTGAATTCAGATCACCTTGAGGGTCTGGCAGCGGGAAAGAGAGAGAGGGGATATCCAGAATTGAGCCAGAAAAAAACAGCATCCCAGAAGCGGCCAATGACAGGAAGATGAGAAGGTCAGACTAAGCTATGGTAGAAAAGGGAGAGATTGGAGATTTCCACTGGCCTTTTGGGGTGTCTAGGAGGCGCCATAGTGCACAGAGTGCTAGGCCTGGAGTCAGGAAAACTCATCTTCCTGAGTTCAAATCTGGCCTCAGACACTTCCAAACACTTACTTTTTACCTCAGTTCCTCATCTGCAAAATGAGCCAGAGAAGGAAATGGCAAACCACTCCAGTATCTCTGCCAAGAAAACCCCAAATGGGTTCATGAAGACTTGGACACAACTGAAACAAATAAATACCACCATCTTGACTTTAGGCCCAGGGCATTATTCACTGCACCACCTAGCTTTCTATATGTCGATTTTGGTTTAGGCACAGGCTAGAAAATCCAGTTCATGTTCCGTGAAGTTTGGATTCAATCAAAGGCTGCACTTGAGGACCTAGAGAGCCGCACATGGCCTCAAGGCTTCAGGTTCCCCGCCCCTGGTTTAGGACATCATCAAATTATATGTCAGTACGACATTCAGTTATACCTCAGGCATTTGGTAACAGAAGTTCACAGCTCAAAAGAGAAGTCAAGGATAGAGATACAGCTAAGGGGATCTGTCTGTGTAGAGAAGATAAATTAATAAGATTATTAAGATGAGGGTGAAGAAAGAAAAGGGGCAAGGTTAGGCTACTCTTGGGTTAATCTCAGACCTAGCATGTGAAGCCAGTGATGAAAGAGAAGCCATTGGAAAAGTACAAGGAAAATACTGAGTACGGTACTCTCCGAAACCAAGAGAAAAGGAAGGATACAGATGAGGAGGATGTATCCAAGGGTTAATTATGCCAGTTCATTGGAGGATAACCACTGACAAAAATCCACTGGTTCTGGCCAAGAAGGAGACTACTGGTGACCATAATTACAAGAGCAGTTTCAGTAGTGAGGAAAGAAGACAGCTGCACGCATCACAAGGAGTATGGACAGAGGAGGAGATGATATCTCCCTTATTAGAATGTCAGCTCATTACAAGGAGGGATTATTTTACTCTGGTATTTTCATCCCCAGTACCTTGTGCATAGTAGGCACTTAATACCTGTTGATTACTTGATAAAGTAGAGGCATAAGTCCATAGATAACTTTTTGCAGAGGTTCTGCAATAAAGGTAATAATAGAGATGGGCGACGGCTGAACTGCATA
Organism: Phascolarctos cinereus; assembly: GCF_003287225.1. NCBI lineage: Eukaryota > Metazoa > Chordata > Mammalia > Diprotodontia > Phascolarctidae > Phascolarctos > Phascolarctos cinereus. Next base: position 28,100,533 of record NW_027556180.1, read on the forward strand.
GAAGGGTCAAGGGAAAGCCCTTTGTCATATGGAGAGACTGAAAATGCATGAGAGATGCACTGATTGCTTGAGCTAGGCCATGGCCCAGGCAGGTGGATCCTTCCTTAGAGACTAGAAAGAGAGCTGAGGTGTTTGTGGGTGGGGGTGGGGGTTAAGGAAACAACTGAGGAAGCTCTTGTCCGATGGCATCCAAATTTCAAGTGAATCCATCTGTTCGACTAATCAAAGTATAAGTGAGCAGATGTGGTCAGGGACGTTCCCCTCCTCCATCCAATCCCCAGGACTCGAGTGCAACCAGGTGCTACCGCCCTGTACTCAAGTAGATACTAATTCCCCGTGCCCCAACCTGATCTCCCTTGGCGGTAACCCAGGGTTCTGACTCCTCCCTTACCCTTCACCCCACTACATTGGTCCCAAGTCACTGAAGGCAGGGGAGCAGCTGCACTGCCACTGTTACCAAGGCAGGCCTTGCCATCTGACCATTGACTGCCTGCCAAACTGGCCTATCCAGGGCCATAAAACTAAATTGCCCTTTCTGTTCCGTCTCCTCCATTAGAATGTGAGCTCCCTGAAAACAAGGGCTGTCTTCCTTTTCTCTGTATATCCCCAGGGGTTTAGCACAGCGGTCAGCACCAAGTAAGGGTTTAATAAATGTGTTTCTATTCAGTTCTGTTGAAGAAAGAGATGGAAAAGTCACTGTGAACAAATGTGATACAGAATTGATAAGATAACACAAAGTAATAAAATCAAGTCTTTATTCTTCAGCATGTTCAGGGAACAGAGTTCACCAGATTACCAAGAAATTCCTCATTTTCCTAAGGAAAACATTTTGCTAGAGTGGCATTAGTCTATAAAAGACTTATGGAGAGAATTCCAGAAATGTCACCTACTCTCTTTCTTCTTTCTCCCGGCTCATGCTTGATTGTAATTGTTGGAGTTTCTTCTCCATCTCTTGGGTTTCCAGCTCTAACTGTACTTTCTCCACCCGCAATTCTCGCACATTCCTGAAGAAACAGGATTGAAATGTATGGTGGTGATGTGCCTTGTAAAAAAAGTATTGTAAATGTTAACAACGGGGAGGGGGGGGAAATACTGAAATAGGACACTATTAGCTTATATTTTAACTTTTTTTCCTTTAATTTTGCAAATAAATAGGAAATTTCAAGGTAATACAATGGCTGTACTTTTGCTTTCCTTAAAAAATGTTCCCTAAGGTGCCATTCAATCTTTGGGGTGCTGACTCTATTAATATTTCCTTTATAAGCTGTGCTTATTTAAATCTTAAACTTCTGTTGTTGCTACTACTCAGCTAAAAGTGGAGATTATAAATCATTTTCTCTTATACATGAATTGTGCCCAGAAAACTCATATGCACTAGGAAAATAATGTAAAAGAATGAAATATAAAAGTATTTGACAGATTCCAATTCCTTTCCTCCAACAAATTTTTATATTTATAATGGCTTTTAATCATAATTCTTGTCATCATTTCAAGTAATTCTTCAATGCAGACAATATGCATAATGCAGACAATATTTGAATAATGCCAATTGCTGAAATCTTAATTTAGTTGTTGAAAATGTTAGTAGTTTCTACCTGAAGTTCATATATACATGTGTATATACATAAATTAACACATACACACATATCCAGAAAAATAACAAAATACATCACATATAGACCAAAATTGGCTTACTTATTTCATTACCATAACTTACAATGACTAAAAATACAAAAGCAAAAAATTCTCAAATTCAGCTTTATTTTATCCTTCTATTTAAAATGCATTTGTTAGTTTAATTTCAGCACAGAGCTTGATCAAGATGTAAGTTCTAGAAAGGGTAGAAGAGCTAAGGGAAATCTTTCAGGACTTGGGAGAAATGCAAACACTAAACCTGCCTCCCTTCTGTGAAATGCCGAGCAAGGGAAAACTAAATACCCTTTGATTTGTGCCTATTAATATTAACTGTTGCAAACTGAGTGGAACATCTTACTTAAAGCTAATAAGTCCTTAGTCTAGAAAACAGAAATATATATGAAACCATAATTGATAAATTTGCTCATTCTTCTTCCTTGCTGGTATAGAAGTCATCATTTCGTTTCCAGACATGATTCAAAAGTGGAGGTATATGCAAACAGGCATACTTCACACTCAAACAGACCTAAGATCTATTGAGGCAACCCATCAACTCTACTTCATAACAAGCTATAAATAAAAACAGCCCACAAGCCTTCCCACCATCGACACTATCTGCATTTCTCTCTTCTCTACAAATCTGCCTATTCCTTCTATTCTTCTGTGTTTACCTACTGTTCCTCACCCCCAAAATGGAAGTGAGTAATTCACCAGTGTGGTATACTAGACGTGAGATAACCTCAGAGCTGGATCATAGGTTAATATTCTGCTTCCAATTCACTAACTATGTAAATATGAGAAAGTAACTTAACTGCAGTGATTCTAATTCATCTATTCAATGGGTATAATAAGCCCTCTGACATGTTCCTCAAAGTGTTTTACAGATAATCCAATTAATGCATATGACATTTCTGTAAACTGTAAAGCAATACAAATATCTGCTATTATTTTAAGTGGTAGTTGGTGAATTGGTAATGATAACAAATTTCTCAAAAGAGCAAAAAGTATCCAGTGGGGTACAGATTACCAGCTATAGCTCTTAAGAGTTCTGGGGCTTGTGAAGTCTAATGTTAGCTCCCTCACAAAATACTCGGCAATCAATAAGTCTAGTTCTTCAGCAAACAGTGGGAAGCAGACAAGTGGACTGATAATAAGAGTTGTGTCACCCACACATGTACACGTATGCATATAATTACATGTATTTATCACATGTGGATATATACATATATGTATTTGTGACTACATGTATTATTCATATACTGACACACACATATTTTGACTGGGTATATCCCGTTCGTGTATGTGTTGCTTACATCATAGGAAAACAGAGTTAGAGCTACAAATACACCCTAGAAATCATCTGTTGAACATAGTTACTTGCCTAACGTAATAGAAGGACTATGTGTGAGCAATGTATGCATATATGTAATATGTGCTTATGTATATATATATATATGTGTGTAAATATATGTATACACATGCATATAATATGTATATATATATGCAAGTACATATAAAAATATGCATACATATGTACAGGTAGAGGGAGTTTCTACATTGCTAAGATTATGATTCCATGGAAATAAGTAATGGAGATGTGTGTGTGTGTGTTGGTGTGTGTATACCAGTATGACCTTTGATAAGTCACTTAAAGTCTCTCAGCAAGAGTTTTCTCAACAGTAGCACTGCAAGGTAGAGGTGAAGATTTCCAAGATGTCTTCCAGGGCCAGTTAAGTGGCTCAGTGGATAAAGCACCAGGCCTGGAGTCAGGAAGATGTGAGTTCAAATCTGGCCTAAGACACCTCCTGGCTGTGTGACCTGGGCAAGTCACTTAACCTCTGTCTTAATCCACAAGAGAAGAAAATGGCAAACCATTCCAGTATCTATGCCAGGAAAATGCCTTGGACTGAATGGTCCACAGGGTAACAAATAGTCAAATTAGACTGAACAAATGAATAAGGTCACTTCCAGGGCTGATGTGATGTATGTATCAGTTTATCAATGGAATCATAATCTCAACAATGCAGACTCCCTCCACTGCAGACAGGAAACCATCCATCTGTCCTCATTCTAGGAGACATGACAATGTCTACCCGTAAGTCCTCTATTGGGGACCTCCCCACTATGTTTGCTGTGGTTCCTCTTGTGTGTACCAGGATCCTTTGCTCTCTGCTCCTACCAATCTTGGATGTAACTAAAACCCCACTTTGGGGCTACTCCCCCAACTCCTACTCTCCTTGGCAGGTCAGGTCCCCAGAGCAGGACTACTACTACCACAGAACTCTATAAGTAATCCAGAAGGACCAGACCTCAGTTTCTATTTCTTATGTACTTACTGCCATACTTCACTAATGACTATGATAGTATAACCAGAATGGTAATTAGAAAAACATGACCTCCAAAAATCAAGCACACACTCACACAAATACGCACCAGTCTCACGGGGACAGTGGAAACAGAGCACAGAGGTAGTAAGACATACTGCCCAAGGAGAGGAGTCATAGACCAACAAACTAGAGAACCAGACAATTTTTTCCAGGTACCATGCACGCTCGAAAAACCTCCAACAAAGGAACTAGGCATCAGACACAGAGCAATTACAGCTGTCAACACAGGACAGGAAAGAAGACCAACAAGGTAAGAGCCTTAGGAACGTACAGTAGAAAATGCTCATCCCTAAAGTTTACTCCATAGCCTTTCTCCATCACCCTCTATTCGCCAGCAGGACCCACAAACTGACCTACAGGATGGTGCTCTGGCACCCACTCAGAAATGTCCATGTTGCAACAGTTCCTGCTGGTACAAACCACCCAGTATTCTGTTGGAACAGCAGCGAACCTCAACTATACCCAGCCAGGAGCAGAGGAGTAAGAGGTACAGGGGCACGGGTGGGGGGCAGTATACTCTGCCTGGGGCAGCCCCTGAATTAAGGAATCCAGCGTGTGTTTGTGTGTGTGTGTGTGTGTGTGTGTGTGTGTGTGTGTGGTATTGCTGATAAAAAGAGTATGCATAGTTTAGGAACTTTTTGAGTATAATTTTTCTCCAGAATGGCTTTACCAGTTTAAAGCTCCCCTACTAGCACATTAATGTGAACATTTTCCCCACATCTCTTCACCTTCAAATAACAAACTATAAAGGTATGAATTGACTAAGCTGTCAGTCTAGAGAGACCACTAAATGCCTCAAAGTCTCACTAGGGCTACTGATCTAGGGTAGTCTACTCCTAATTCTTCCGGCCTCAGACACTCACTCTGTGACCCTGGGCCAGTCACGTAACCTCTATTTACCTTAATCCACTGGAAAGGGAAACGGCCAACACTCCAGTATCTTTGCTACAAAGACCCTATCCGGGGTCACAAAGAGTCAGACACAACCAACTGAACGACGATAACAATATTAGTCCTAGTTCAGGCTTTGTAATAACGTAAGGAGTCCTGAAGACATGGGATATTTGGAGGGGGAGACCTCTTTGGATGAGCAGACTTCAGTGGAAATTGGAAATACCAGAAGGCTCTGGGAGTGTGGTGCCTCAGCACATTGAACCTCCCAGCCAGCTTATTCCTGAGGGCCTCCCTCCAACTTAGGCTCATTCGGGGATACAGCTTCCTGCTGCTGGGATGGATGACAGTGGCATTAGGTACCTCATCTGACATGACAGTAAAAGCCCATATCTGTATTTCATATGAACACTTCCCTTAGAGCAACCTGGTGACATAGGTGCTACAAGGATTATTATCCCCAGTTCACAGATCAGGAGGTCAAACCTCAGAGAGGTGAAATAATCTGCCCACTGTCAAATCCCTAGTAAGTGTTAGGACTGGGGCTTGAACTTGCATCTTCTAACTATATGCTAAATGGTCCTTCCACTATTACACACAGCTTAGAGGTCTCCCTAAATCTCTATTTCTCTCTAAGGTAATTTCTGCAATGTGAATGAGAAAGCATTATTGAGAGTCATAAAAACCATCATGGCGGCTTTGTTTCATCTCTAAGCTGAGATTACTGGCTAAGCATTCTTGTCTATATCCAACTTTCTCCTTCAGTTATTTTAGGGCCCAAACACTATTCTTCTTCCCTGCTAGTTTTCTTGACTATAGATGAATCAGGTGTGAAATATTCATATTTATATCTGGAAATACTTGGATAGAAAGTGGATGAGAAAAATGGAATTATGGATGCATAACATTTGAGTTACATTATACATTTAAATTTGAAAGCTATATTTAAACACTTTTAAATTCTGACATCTACAAACTTTCATAATTATTTCAATTACAGTTAATGGAACATATGCACTTACTTGGTTTTTAGTTTTACAGAGTTTCCAGTTTTTCCCCACGGAAGAACTATAAAATCATTGGTGTTCATGATTTATGATGTAATAATATCCTCTCCAAAGTATTCTGATTCATGAACTCTTTTATGGTATATAACCTGGTCATCAAATGGAATAAATATGTTTTAGCCAAAAAGAGATAAAATGCAAGTCAAAACTACACATATGTAAAGAGAAATCTAAAAACAAAACAAAAACATTCACGATAACATGTTCCAACTTAAATTCCTCTACGTAACACCTGAGATCCTGTATTAGTCTGAATAAAGTCACTGCCAAGTAGAAGGCATAGCTTTAATATTAGGTTGCTTTAAAAGGAAAACGCCATTAGGTATACATAGAAAATAGCAATCGTAGCATCCCATTTTAGTACAAACCACATGGTCACAGGAGTGGGCAGAGAAAATGTTTGGCCTATATATTTACACAAATGTGGTATGTAATCCAAAACACTGCCAACAGTGCTGGACTAACATTATGAGTTAAGATTTTCAAAACGGTCTCCTTTACAACAATACTAGAAGTCATTCAAGTACCATTTACTTCAGATATTTTAACCCCTTTTACAGATAAGGAAACTGGGGCAGAAAAGCAATGACTTGCCTAAATGCCTAAAAATGTTGAAGCTGAGACTAAAGCCTGAGTCCCCTGACCCTAAAGTCAGCATTCTTTCCACTAGAGTCAGTAGTCTCCCTTATAAAAAAAACTTTAAAGATCCCTCATTTGATCAGCTTAGATTCTCCTTCCAGTGAGAGATTACATTCACTCTTCACTTTAGTAGATTGTTTGATCCATTAGGATTTCATCATCTCAGCCCTAAATCAATCAACAAACATTTATTAGACACCTACTGTGTGCCAGGCATGATACCAGGTAGAGGGATACAAAGACAAACCTGAAAAAATCCATGCTTCAAAGGCCTTTATGTTCCATCAGGGAAGAAATGTTCAAATATTAGTATATATAGGACAAAATCATGTGGGATAATAAAATATAAAGACAAAGCAGTAGGGGTCCATGGGCACCAGCAGTTGAGGGGGAACAGGAAGGGTGCTGGTAGAAGTCAGTGCTTGAATGGTGTCCTGAAGAAAGAAAGGGATCCAGCATGGTGGCGGGAACGAGGTCGCGCACTCCAGGCACGGGCGACAGCCAGTGCAGCGCACAGACCACGGGACACTGAAGGACATTAGTTATTCATCAGGCGTTTAGTGAGCGCTTACCATGTCTCATCTGCAAAGTGTGCCAGAGAAGGACATGACAAACCGCTTTGTCAGGAAAACCCCAAATGGGACCACAAAGCATCGGAGGCGACTGACCAACCACGACGCAGCTAATGTCAGACACCATGACAAAAGACCAGGGGATACCAAGAAAGGCAGAATTTCTGCCTTCAGGGAGTTCCATTCTAGGAGGGCAGACAACATATAAATAACAAGATAAACATCCAGAGTAAATGGAAGGTAAGTGTGAAGAACAGAGAAGTCGGTTTCGACCTTGTTACTCTCTTAACCTCTCTCCTCCGACATAACACTACCGTGGCACAGGCCCTTACCAGCTCACACCTGAGCTATTGCACTAGCCTGCTCACTGGTCTCCCTCCCTCGAGCGTTTCCCCTCTCCAATTCATTCTCCATTAAGCCATCAAATTTATCTTCCTAAAACATAAGTCTGACCGTATCATCTCCTACTCACTCAATTCCAATGGCTCTCTGTTCTGTCCAAGCTCAAATATAAAATTCTCTGTTTGGCTTTTAAGCTGGTCCCTTCCCAAAGCCCTCCTACCCTGATGAGACAGTAACAGTGGCCTATTACAGGATAGTCTTGACTCAACTATTTTTATCCCATGCCTCCTCACCTCTACCTCTTCACATCTCTGGCTTCCTTCAAGTCTCAGCTGAAACTTTTCCCAGACCTCCTTAATCTTAGTGTACCCCCACATTATCCTGTCTATATTTACACATTGTTTGACTGTTCCCTCCTCCACCTTACTATGAGTTCCTTGAGAGCAGAGACAGGTTTTTATGTTGTTAGTGGTGGTAGTGGTGATTGGTCAATTGGCTTTATTATTTCCCTTTCTTTGTAAATACCTAATAAATGTTAGCTGTTTGTCTGATGGAGTAGGGAAGCCAGGAGGTAGAGCCAAGAAGGGATGGCTTCCAGGCATAGGTAACAGCCAGTGAAATGCATAGTCGGAAGACTGAGGGTCTTATGACAGAAACAGCAAGGAGGTCAGTGTCACTATATAGCAGGGTATGTAGAAGGGAGTAAGGTGAATAAAAGCAGAAAGGTAAGAAGGGACAAGGTTATAAAGGGCTTCAAAAAACCAAACACAGGATTTTATATTTGATACTGGAGGTAACCAGAAGGCACTGGAGTTTACTGACATGGAGTACAAGTAGTGATTGTGAATAAGTCTGTATTCTATTATGAGCTCCACCAATAAAAGAAAGAAAGAAAGAAAGAAAGAAAGAAAGAAAGAAAGAAAGAAAGAAAGAAAGAAAGAAAGAAAGAAAGAAAGAAAGAGAAAGAGAGAGAGAGAGAGAAAGAAACAGAAAGAGAAAGAAAGAAAGAAAGAAAGAAAGAAAGAAAGAAAGAAAGAAAGAAAGAAAAAAAAAGAAAGAGAGAAAGAAAGAGAAAGAGAGAAAGAGAGAAAGAGAGGGAGAAAGAGATAGGTAGGAAGGAAGGAAGGAAGGAAGGAAGGAAGGAAGGAAGGAAGGAAGGAAGGAAGGAAGGAAGGAAGGAAGGAATTATAGCCAAAAGTTCGGCTGTGGTTGCTTCTCCAAAAGCCTGAAAAAGAAGTAGGGCTGTCATTCTCTATTCTTGGAGAATTCAAGCCCAACTTAGTTCCCCTGAAAAAACAAACCTCAATGATTTGGGGGTAATGAAGATGGGAAAACAAAACTAGCTTCCAGGAAAAGTCATTCACTCAATTCAACTCAGTTCAGTTCAATTCCATAAACACTTTGAAAGCACCTCTAGGTATATGACTTGATTATGTTCGAGAAACGCAAGTTCTTTACATTAACTGAATGACTTGGAAAATGTGATCGTTCTTTGAGGATGGTAAGGTCACATTTAGAAAATTATTTTTTTTCCAATGTATTAAATGAAAAACCTGAAACAGTTATTCTACCCATTTAACATATACTGAGGGTAATTCAGTGAGGCTCCAAGAGCCAGTCTGCTATTTCTTTCTGTTGTAGTTGTTGTTAATTTTATTAATTTATTTTGATTTATCAACAATCACTTCCATATGCTTTTGAGTTTAAAATTTTTCTCCCCTTTCCTCCCCACCACCCTCTCCAAGACAGCACACAATCTCATATAGGCTATACATTTACATTCCTATTAAACATATTTTCACATCAGTGAAGTTGTAAGTAAAAATTAAAACCAATAGGAGGAACCATTAGAAAGAGGAAACAAAACTCAACAGAAGAGAAAAAACAGTGATAGCGATTCAACTTGGTTGAATGGTTCTTTCTTTGAATGTGGACAGCATTTTCCATCACGAGGCCTCTGGGGATGTCTTAAATCCTTGTATTGCTGAGAAGGGTTAAGTTTATCAATATTAGTCATTGCACAACGTGGCTGTTATTGTGTACAAACTTCTCCTGGTTCTGCTCACTTCACTTGGCATCAGACCATACAAGCCTCTCCAGGTTTTTCTGAAGTCAGCCTGTTTATCATTTCTTATAGCACAATAGTATTCCATTACATTCATATACCACAGCTTGCTCAGCCATTCCGCAGTTGATGGGCATCCTCTCAATTTCCAATTCTTTGCCACCACAAAAAGAGCTGCTGTGAATATTTTTGTACATGTGGGTCCTTTTCCCATTTGTTTGATCTCTTTGGGATATAGCCCTAGAAGTGCTATTGCTGGATCAAAGGGTATGCACATTTTTGTAGCCCTTTGGGCCTAGTTCCAAATTGTTCTCCAAAACGGTTGGATCATTTCACAACTCCACCAACAATGTATCCAATTTTCCCACATCCTCTCCAACATTTATCATTTTCCTGTTTTGTCACATTGGCCAATCTGATAGGTGTGATGTGGTACCTCAGAGTTGTTTTGATTTGCATTTCTCTAATCAATAATGATTTAGAGCATTTTTTCATATGACTATAGATGGCTTTAATTTCTTCATCTGAGAACTGTCTGTTCATATCCTTTGACCATTTATCAATTGGGGAATGGCTTGTAGTCTTAGAAATTTGTCTTAATTCTCTATATATTTTAGAAATGAGGCCTTATCAGAGAGACTGGTTGTAAAAATTCTTTCCCAATTTTCTACCTTCCTTCTAATCTTAGTTGCATTGGCTTTGTTTGTGCAAAAACTTTTCAATTTAATGTAATCAAAATTATCCATTTTGCTTTTTAATGTTCTCTATCTCCTGTTTGGTCATGAATTCTTCTGTTCTCCATAGATCTGATAGGTAAACTATTCCTTGTTCTCCCAGTTTACTTATGTATCAGCCTTTATATCTAAGTCATGAACCCATTTTGACTTTATTTTGGTATATGGTGTGAGATTTGGGTCTATGCCTAGTTTCTGCCATACTCTTTTCCAGTTTTCCCAGCAGTTTTTTTCAAAGAGTGTTCTTATCCCAGAAGCTGGGGTCTTTGGGTTTATCAAATAATAGATTACTATAGTCATTGACTACTGTGTCTTGCATATTTAACCTATTCCACTGATCCACTCTATTTCTTAGCCAGTACCAAGCAGTTTTGATGATTGCTGCTTTATAATACAATTTAAGATCTGGAATTGCTAGGCCACCTTCCCCTGCATTTCTTTTCATTAGTTCCTTTGATATTCTGGACCTTTTGTTTTCCAAATGAATCTTGTTATTATTTTTCTAACTCTATAAAATAATTTTTTGGTAGTTTGATTGGTATGGCACTGAATAAGTAAATTAGCTTAGGTAGGATTGTCATTTTTATTATATTAGCTCGGCCTACCCATGAGCAACTGATGTTTTTCCAATTATTTAGATCTGATTTTATTTGTGTGAAAAGTGTTTTGTAATTGTGTTCATAGAGTTCCTGGGTTTGTTTTGGAGGTAGACTCCTAAATATTTTATAATGTCTACAGTAAGTTTAAATGGAATTTCTCTTTCTATCTCTTGCTGTTGGGCTTTGTTGGTAATATATAGAAATGCTGATGATTTATGTGGGTTTATTTTATAGCCTGCAACTTTGCTAAAGTTGTTTATTATTTCAAGTAGTTTTTTACTTGATTCTCTAGGATTCTCTAAGTATATCATCATGTCATCTGCAAAGAGTGATAGCTTTGTTTCTTCTTTGCCTATTCTAATACCTTCAATTTCTTTTTCTTCTCTTATTGCTAAAGCTAAGTTTCCAGTACAATATTGAATAACAGTGGTGATAATGGACATCCTTGTTTCACCCCTGATCTTATTGGAAATGCTTCTAGCTTGTCCCCATTACATATAATGCTTGCTGAAGGTTTTAGATAGATGCTATTTATTATTTTAAGGAAGACTCCATTTATACCTATGCTTTCTAGTGTTTTTAATAGGAATGGGTGTTGTATTTTGTCAAAAGCTTTTTCTGCATCTATTGAGATGATCATGTGGTTTCTGTTGGTTTTGGTGTTGATATGCTCAATTATGCTGATAGTTTTCCTAATATTGAACCAACCCTGCATTCCTGGTATAAATCCTACCTGGTCATAGTGTATTATTCTTGTGATAAGTTGCTGTAATCTATTTGCTAGTATTTTGTTTAAAATTTTTGCATCTATATTCATTAGAGAAATTGGTCTATAATTTTCTTTCTCTGTTTTGACTCTTCCTGGTTTGGGTATCAGCACCATATTCGTATCACCAGTCTGCTATTTCTAACATGCTCTTTGGTTACAATCATAATAGTGCTATCACTGCTTTTGCAAAAAATGGAATGAAAAGTTTCTAATGATGACTGTCAGGATTGCTGAAATAACTCACTGCTCTTCACATAGATACATGTGCAAATGTATAATATACATTGTGAATAACTGATTGAATTTGCCTTTCTTTTGGGGAAAAAAAACCATGTCAATTCCTAAATGTTGATCTGTTCCACATTTAAATTATTGTTTTATTAGCCAAATTATTTTATTCATTTCACTTCACTCATGTGAAGTTTCCCCCCAATTAAGTGTTTCATCAAACAATGGCACAAAAGCATTTTTTTCTTTTGGGGGGAAGGTGATATTAAGAAAACAGTAAGACTATATATGGAAGTTATGCTCCCCTGAGTGTTTTTCTTAAAGCCAAAAGAGAAATAATCAACTTTGTTGGGGTACCAAGACAATAGCAATGTGAATATGGTAAAGTATCAATCTATGGTCAAAGATTTTAACTAATAAAATAAGGAGAAAACACAAATTCATGATTCAAGCTAAAAAAAGTCAGTATTATATGCTAAGATAATGATGATGATGGTAGTGGTGGTGGTGGTGGGATACCAAAAAGTCTTTTGAGCATGTTGTGACTTTTCCAGGTACTGTGTGTGTGTGTGTGTGTGTGTATGTGTGTGTGTGTGTGTGTATAAAAACCTGAAATATGACCTGACCTAATATAGACTGGCTTGATAGTTGCACAATACATATTCCCATTCTGAGGAAACAGACTATAAGCAGTCAATGGAATAAGGCCAGGAAAATTGAGAAGGTCTGAAAAGCTGGGAGACTCCATTAGGACACACACTGTCACAATGAGTCACCCTGCCTTAGAGGCAAACTCCGTTTGTCACTAATATCTATAATCTTATTGGAATCCCTTAGGAGAAAAGGAGGTTAAGGAAGGTACTTTATTCAAGCACATGAAAATTTATAAATGGAAAGTTTGGGGGGGGGGAATGGTTGATTTCAAAGCCTTAGTACTTTTAAAACTATAGACCATTTTAGAATTCATTAAACATGAGTTTTTCTACCATGTACTTAAGTGAGTTAACATTGTCCAGCTATTTGTTACCCTTGATAATTTCTAGTGCCAATGAGCACAGCAAACCTAAGTTTTTTTTAAGTAAACTCAGTTTAAAAGTTTTCTATTTTTAATCTTATGAAATTTCACTTTAACATTTCTTCAATATTGGCTTTATATTGTGTAATTTTAGAGCTGGAAGGAACCTCAGAGGTCATGTGATCCAATATGTCTAATTCAAATAGAAAGAGGAGCCACTAATCCATACGTAGGGATCCCCGAGAGGCTGCATATTGACTTTATTTATTTTAAAATGTAATATTATCTTGGTTTTATTGTATTTTTATTTATCTTGTTAAATATTTCCCTATAACATTTTAATCTGTTTTGGGCTACCCTTAACAGTGGGCTAACATGCAGCCCAGCTGTGTAGATGGCACCTCTGCTTTAATCAACAGATGATGAGAAAAGAGAGGCCTACATGGAGGTTAAGTGGCTGGACCCACTTCACCCAGATGCTAACAGGGTTAAGCTTTGAATCCTAATTCTTAGGTGCTGTGAACCCTAATGCAGTGCTTCTTTTTGGCATCCCATTCCTGCTTGTTGGGCCTTCTCTCCCTGGAGTGTCTCTCTGTTCTGGCCCCTTCTTCCACTGGTGAGTTCCTTCTGGGACCTCTATTTTGGGGAGAGGTATAGCTAGCCATCCTTCCCCACTCCTGGTTACACTTCTAACTCTCCACCCTCCATTCACCATACCTTCAAGATCTATTTTGTGTTCCTTGCTGCCATTCAAATATGAGCATAGAAGGCTAGCTTAGGAGCCTGAAAGATCTGGGTTCAAGTACAGCGTCTGAAACATATTGGATGTGAGAATCAAGGTGCTGGGAGTTTCTTCATCCAAGAAATCCCTACAGCACTGAAATCACTGGTCCAGGTCTTATCCTACCTTGAGTAAACCAGGCAAAACCATAGAAAAGGGGCATGATTACATCCAGTCAACAATCTGCACGTAAAGCTACCTTACCAATAATGATCATTTTCCTGATACAAAATCTAGATTTAAAACTAGATTCAAAATATAGTCTCTTTTATCTAGAAAATAATTCTATTTCCTCATCTGTTGAGGAAGTGGCAAGATTTCTAAAAGTCCCTTCCATTTCCACATTCTATGCCCACATAATCCCATAAATCACATCATATGTCTTTACAAAGATCACCCATATCATTTAAGCAAGCTGCTGATGAAGTATTCATTCCTCTATCACACTCTTTTTTAATCTGTAACAAATAAGAAAATTTGGAGGAGAATCTATTATGTTTTTGAAAGCCCTATTTGCTAAACTTTACAACAATGTTTTTAATAACTTAAACAGCTTTTGCATTTCACTTATCAGGCCACTTATTATGGTCTTTAAATGGCTTCCCACTCTCTACAGAATCAAGTTCAACGTCCGTATTGCCAGGCCTGGCACTCAGGCTTGTCCCTCTACCATCTTACCTCACCCTTCCTTCTAACCTTATCTCCCTAGAGGGCTCCATATTCTTTAACTAAAATACCCAACTCCATATCCCTGAATATGCCCTACTCAGAACTTTTATGTATTTCAGAAATACTCTTTTAACCTTCCTTCTCTGTTTAATTCAATAATCTTATGCTTCCTTTATTTGTGGTGCAAAGGCTCAAGAGTCAACTCTACTGTGAAATTGTTCTTCTCCCAAGATGTGATCTCTCCCTTCTCAAATGCCCTCCTCTTCTGAACATGTCTGGCCCTGTGCCATTCATTTGAACTTTATATTCTAACTTGCGTTGGGTTATGCCCAATCTTCCTAATTAGACCACAAACCCTGTAGTAAGGAATCCATACCTCTTTGCACTCCCATCCTTACACATAAGTGCTTAATGCAACAGTCTTTTGTTGATAAAAATGGCTTAATGATCTAAACATCATATAAAAAAAGCTCATAACATTCAGACTTAATGTGTCCCTTTATTTGGGGGCAAAGTGAGATAAAGGTGTTGGGAGATCAAAACCCTATATGGAGGGGAGAGAAATAGAAATACCAAATTGTTTCTACTACAATACTTCCCAGATTCGAAATTTCATGAGGATGACTCTTTCCTCTATTAACTCAGAGTTCAACCCCTCTATATTTTCCTAAATGGTCTTAACTAGTGGCCAAAATGCTCATCAGCCTGAGGCCAATTTGGTCATCACTCTCTAGCCCAGATCTGAAATATTTCCAGCTTGGTAGGATCTGCTGTACTCCACAGGCATAGCTTTTGAGAACCTACAGTCAACTCCATACCATGATGTGACATCTAAGTGAGACTTCAGTGAAAAGTGAGCCTTAATTTTTTTTTAATTAGAAGTGATACTTGGGGAGAATTCCACGACTCAGTTGGACTTTTATTAAATATCTCTTAATTTAAGTACCTTAATTGAGTAAATAATTTAGGTATCTTAACTAACTAATGTAAATTACTGATGTAAGTACCTTAATTAAGAACTTCTGCCTGACTTAGCAGAGAAAGGGTAAGCCTTAAAATAAGGAAAACTTGGGTTTAAGTCATGTCTACAACATATAGATGGGGCAGCTAGGTGGCAGGCTGGATAGAACACCCAGCCCTGGAGTCTTCCGCATGAGATTATAAGCTCTTTGAGAGCAAGAACTGACTTTCTCCTGGCTTGCATTAGTATTCCAGTGCTTACTCAATATTTGTTACAGGAAAATTAACTTTATATTGTTAATATCAATTGTAATGCTCCCTCCTCGTTGTCAGAGTGGCCTTTTGACATCACAGGAAAGGTGCTGCATTCCTGCTCTAGAGGTAAATTACTCTCAACTAGGTTGGGCTTTACCCCACTCTAGATAAACTTTGTTCCATTTACCCAATAAACAGATGCCTGTTAAATGACTTCCTCCGAGAAGACTTCTTCCAGAAGTTCAATGACTTCCTCCAAGAGACCATGGCCAGGAAATGTCCGAGGTGAGACTAGAACCTAAGTCTTCCTTGCCCCAAAGCCAGCTGTCTATCTTACTAAGCCGTTTTGCCTCTGATTGACATAACAAAGGCCCAAAGGAAAAGTCCACAGGTAATTTACATGGTACCCAGGGCATCCACAGTGAGAGAGTGAAGTGGGCGGAGCCCCCTGCACAGACCTTAGGAGGCTGGTCCCACCTAGGCCGAGGACTTAGTCAAATCTGCCTGCTGAACACTCTCAGACAAGTCCTTGGCCTATGTGGACTTGAGTTTCCTCAAGAGTACAATGAGAAGGTTGAGCTGATGGTCTGTGATGGATGATCTTAATCACTACATCACACTCACCCATTTCCACTCGGATAGAAGGCAGAGGTTGGGCTAAATTGCCTCTGTTACCTAGAATCCTTCCATAAACCCAACTTTGCCTCTATTGCCTCATCTGTAAAAGGAAGAGGTTGGACTAAGGAAGGTGCCTTGTGCCGCACTTGGTGGCACAGTCTTCTCTGAGTAAAAGTTGCCTCCCCTGTAAAATGGGAGAGCTGGTTTAGCTGACCAATAGTCTTCAGCTGTAAAAGGAAGGGTGGTAGACTGGAAGTCATCTACCCTGTGACCCTAAGAACTGTAGAACCTACAAGACATCCTTTTACCTCTCTGGGCCTCAGTTCCTCATGTGTAAAAAGGAGGAGTTTGGACCAGATGGCCCCTTACTCAAAGATCATTCTGTTATCTTCTGGTAGTGGTGTGAAGGAGGATTGGTATAGATGGTCTCTGATCTGTGATGCAGCAGGAGGCACGGTGGTTGAGCACTGGCTCCAGACGCTTAACAGCTGTTTGACCCTGAGCAAGTCACTGTTTGCCTCAGTTTCCTCTATTGTAAAAATAGAGATACTAATGGTACCTATCTCTGGGGTTGTTGTGAAAATCAAATGAGATATTTGTAAAAATGCTTAGCACAGTGACCGGCACACAGAAGGTGCTATATAAATGTTTATTCCCTTCCCTACAATCCTGCTATCTGTGTGACCAACTTGGGGGAAAGTCCTTTCACCTCCCCACCTTGGGCCACAGTTTCCCCATTTGTAAAAAGAGAAGACCGGTGGACTTTGGCCGCCTGGGCAGGGGGTCGGTCCCTCCAGCTTCAGCCCTAGGGGGGTGGGGCAAGAGCAGGTGGAGGTGGGCAGGTAACAGCTCCCTACCCGCCCCGCCTCCGAGCTCCTGACCCTCGGCGCTCCCTCCGCCCGGCCCCAGACACCGTTATGGTTCCCAGCTGGCCAGCGGCCCCCGCGCTTCCTGGGCCACCTCCGGGCTCAGATCGCCCTCGAGCCGCTGCTGAGCCGGACCCAGACCCCCGACCCACCTGTGGCCCCCAGCGCCTCCATCTCCAGCGCCGCCTGCCCGGGGCGGGCCGCCCAGCCCTGCGTGGTGCCCCCGCCTCCGCTTTGTCTCCCTGGTTACCTGGCTACCCGCCGTGTCCATGGCAACCGCTCCTGCCGGACCGTACCACTCCCGAGTTGGGCCGCAGGGAGAGCGCGCCGGCGCGTTCCAACCAGCCCAGGTGTGTGGGGGAGATGCCTCCATCCCGGTCACCCCGGCATCCAGGGCAGATGAAAGAGCAGAGTGGAAGCTCTTGCAGTCAAGGAATGTGACGTGATCATTTCTGTGTTTCTGTCCCCAGCGCCGTATACTCCCTGGGTGGCTCAATAAATAACAACTAGCATTGCTACAATGATGTAAGGTTTACAAAACATACAATGTTAACGACCCTGTGAGGAGGCTGTTTCATCCTGTTTTACAAACGAGGAAGCTGAGGCCGAAAGAGTGAAGTGACTGATCGAGGTCACACAGCTAAGTGAGGCCCGATGGAACGAAGTCTTCCAGACTCCAAGTGGGGCTCTGAATTCACCGCGCCCCACACCAGACAAATGACGAGGGGGCAGATGACCCAACTTTATGAGCCAATAAATTATAATGATCATGCAGTCCCTGCCAGGGAACAAGCACTAAAAGCCTTTTGCAGCACAATCTCATTTACATGTAGAAACCTCTCTCAGCATCTGCGGAACAGATCAGGAGCCAGAAATTGTTATTAAGGTTGATGCCTTGTGAGAAAGTGTTCTGAAACAATATCCAGACATCTTACTTCTCTAACCTGTGATTAGTGACAAAGTGAAAAAGCAAATAGAAGATAAAACAACAGCCCCAGAAAATGACATGCTGTCTACAGAGGCATAATCAATTCCTTAAAGACATTTAAGATGATTCATGTGTTGTTTTTTCCAATAATTTACTTTCTTTGTTGACATTGGGTCTTCCTGTTACAGGTGTATGCTGGTAAATTCTTAACAATCTCTTCCCAAAAAAATGCCCACAACATACTTTTAAGTTCAGTTTTAAATTAACATTTCCTCCATCATTTTCTTCAGTCTAGACAAACAACAAAAAAAGAAATCAAGCCTTAAATGGTAGCTCTCGTCAATTTCCAAGGGAAAAATGCTCACACTAAAAATTTAACAATTAACTCTTAGGAGCTAGCCTCAGCACAACGCTGGTTCCCTGTGTTCACAGGAAAATCTCATTACTTATTAGCAAGGGAACTTTGCCTATGTCTGTGACCTGTCCTAGCTCATGCATCCTTGGGCAGCCTGATGCCCCCACCCATATCTCCTCTCAGTCCAGAAGCTCCTGGGCTGGTAGCTCATATACACCTAGTTCACTACAGCTAGGAACTCTCAAGCTGAATCAACTCATCAGCCTCAGCCTCCATAGCAGCAGGAATTACAAGGGATAGCCATCACACTTGGTTCAAATAACTGGTTTTTGGTTTTTGTAAGCTTTGGGTGGAGAACTACATTGCACTGGGATTTTCTGATTTTTGAGATCCCTGTCATGTTACCTATTTGTATTTCCATTTTTACCTCTTGTAAAAAAATGGAGAAGTGAATCAGACAGGTGTAATGGAGTTGGCAGGAAGAGATGACTGATTCTTTCCAGATGTGTAACCTTGAGGAGATAACTTAATGCCTCTGTGACTCAGTTTCTTCATCTGTAAAAGAAAGTGAACAATCCTTCCACTTCTTATCTACTGAGAGTGTTGTGAGGTAAGTGCTCTATAAGGCCTAGCTCTTTAGAGAGGTGATTTATTGGTGTTATGGTAACATGGTCCATGCTTATGTAGTTTTGCCTTTATCCTCACATCCCTAGTTTCCCCCAGACCAGCTCATGCCAGAGATCAGAAATAAAGAGTTGGAGAGAATTTGGGAGGAACTGGAGATCCTACTTGTGACCTTAGACAAGTGACTTGACCTTTCTGGCCTTAGTTTCCTCACTTGTCAGAATGAGGATACTGGAGGAGGATTAGATTGAGAACCCTTCCAGTTCTAGAGCTATGGCCCTACTTAATGGGATTGTTGTGAAGTGTTGAGTCAATGAATTAAAAACCCAAAGGATTAGCTTCTTGGTGACACTACACCTGGAACAGTTATACCCAGGCTGTATGCCAGGATGGCCAGACAGGGATTCTGGAGAGAGATCACACGAATGGTATAATGGGCCAGGTAGATCATTTGACCATTGGATATAAGGGAATCCCTCTGCTTTCTACTTCTATCATTTTCCTGGAGATCCATGGGTTAGAGCTAGAAACCAAGAAACTGCTGGTTCACATGGCACCATGCCCACTTGGATAGGAAATTCCATTTCATCTTAGATGCAACAAAGACAGGAAGCTGCCAACATTAGTTCATGAATTGCTTGGCCATGAGAATAACATATTTGGATGAGATTTATTAGTTTCCCTTTTTCTTTAAAACTTTGAATGGACATAGGAAGCATTTCCTCAATAAAAGAATCCACACCTGCCTGACTCAAGGTGATGAAGACTGAGAGTGGGAAAGGGCATGAGTTCAGATCACAAGGAAACCACAGGTCTCCAGATGAGTGGCATTCTACTTGGAAAACTCAGTTATGAACTGGGGCAAGCATTGAGATAGCGTTACAAGCAGTAGGGAACCAATTGCTTAAGAGTCTCAATACTGTCTTTTGATTATCTTTCTATTCTAGTAATTTAATTTCCAGCAAATATATTCTGAACTGTGATATAAGTATGCTTTCCTTTCCACATAAAGTTAGGAAGGAGAGAATCTTAATGGAAAATGTGTCATTAATAACAATAACAAAAACAACAATCAGTAGTATTTATGTAGTACTTTAAGTTTTGCAAAGCCCTTTATAAATTATGTTTCATTTTATCTTCATAGCAATTCTAAATGCTATTATTATCCCCACTTTACAATTTTTTTTTATCTATGCTTGAGACCAAGAGACTCTTGGACATGGGGTGGAAATGTTATTGACTACATGTTCTACAAGTCTGTGCATTAACCTACAGACTGAGGATGTCACCAGATATAGAGTCTGTTTACATAAGAAGGCTCTCCAGAAAAGAAGTATGGCAGATCATTACAGGAGTCTTTGGTAGAGTTAAAAGAGCTGGAAAGCTCGTATGAGTGGCAGAGATGTTCTCTGTGGGGGAAGACTTCCACACTAAAAGAAGTCAACATTCACTAGATTGCTGTGCAGAGTTTCAAAGAGAAGTGGTTAGGCAGAGAATCTTTGGATGCTACTCTCTTGTGACACATGAGGGCCAGGAGCGTTCTGCATTACAGATGAAGAGGGGAGTTGGCAAAAGCTATACTAGAGGGATGTGAGGTGGCAGTCATTTGGTATTGGTCCAGAATGCCATTTACTGCTTGATTAAATTTCTCTTTTGTCTTGCTATTTGCATTTTCTTAAAATCTTTTGCTCTGAATTCATGGTTTATCTGGTTTGGCTGGACATAGAGATGTATTGGTGGGGGTTCAGAGCTATGGATTTGAATAAATGATGACCCAAAACAAGATAAAGAACTTCAAAAGCAGTGAGTTTTCAGTCATGTAGGGATTTATGTAGGGAGAAGAAAAGGGGAAAAAAAGATGAGTCTATGCTCCATGTGTGTGAAGCATCAAAAACTTGACATTCCCTCCCCTTCAGACACTCTGCCAAACTGGCCTGATTGTTCTCCAAACTTGGGCTTCCATCACTCTGTTCCTTTGGTCAGCCCTGTCACCAGCCTGGAATGCACTTCCTCCATCTTTCAGGATGCTAAGCTTTCTTCACACAAGCTCAGGTTACCACACCCTGCAGAAAGGCTTTACTGATATCCCCTCCAGTTGTCAGTGACCTCTTGATCTCAGTTTATCTCACATTTACTTACCTGTGCTCATTTTATATCCACTGACCCCCACCACACACACACACACACACACACACACACACACACATTTACGCACATACCCCTTAGTGGAATATAATCCCCATGAAGGCAAAAGCTATCTTACATTTTCGCCTTTATATGCCACAATGCCTTGCACAGGATTGGTGTTTACCATGTGTTGGTTGAATCAGAGGCTTTATAAGTGAGAGTAAATCCTAAGCTATATAATATCTGAATGAACTACACCCAAAATGCCCAAATGAGGAAAACTCATATTTAGCAAGGGTGAGGAAAAGTTAATTTGATTCTAGAGAGGAATTATTCTTAAATGGGACCACAAGAAACAAAATGGCTTTGGCCTAAAAGGAATGAACCATTTTAGAGACCTAAGAATTAGTCAAAAAGCTTAAGTGCCACCTAGTCTGAGAAGGGAAGTGTTTCTTTTATACATGCCTCTGATTACCTGAGGATGAAGTATTTCTTCTCAATTTGGTCATGCTTTTCCCCTTCATGACAAACCCTAGAAAACTCATTTTTCCAATTTGTAGTATATAGGGGGACAGATTTGTTCAGTAGTGTCTTCATGACCCCATTTGGGGTTTTTGTGGCAAAGATATTGGAGTGACTTGTCATTTCCTTCTCCAGCTCATTTGACAGATGAGGATTTAATGCAAAAAGGATTAAGTGACTTGCCCAAGCTCACATAACTCATAAGTGTCTGAGGCCAGATTTGAACTCAGAAAGATGAATCTTCCTGACTCTAGGCCCAGTGCTCTATCCACTACATCACCTAGCTGCCCCAGGGGGCCAAAAAAATCAGATGCCAAACCAGCATATCCAGGGATGAAAATGACAACTGAAGGACAGGGGAAAGGGAATTAGGGACTGAGTGGAGACAGATCTTCAAAATCAAGGAGTGAAGAAATAAAGTAAGAACCAAGGATATCTCTTGCAACTGTACACCAGGAACCACCAGGTATTTATACCTGCCCTGTGGCTGGACTTTCTGATGGATGGATGGATGGATGGATGGATGGATGGATGGATGGATGGATGGATGGATGGGTGGACAGACAGTTGGGTAGGTGGATGGACAGATAGGTAGGTAGCTGGATGGATGGATAGATAAGTGATGTTTCTTCTCTGTCTCCCAATTCCCCATTAGAATGTGAACTCCTTGAGAGCAAGAATTGTCCTTTTGTTTATGGCCTTGGCACTTAGCACAGTGTGTGGCACATAGTAAGCATTTAGACTTGTTTTTATTCATTTCAATTCTTTTGTTTTCATTAATTCATAAATTTAGAAAGCCCAGGAAGGTCAAAGCCAAAAGGTCCCTGTCCCACTTTCAAAAGGAGGAGCCAGTCAGGGTACACAGTATTTTCTGAAGTTTTTGCAAAATTGTGCTTAATTTTTACAGTATAGAAACACAATTTGTGAACAAGTTGTACATTTTGGAAAGTTAAATTTAATAGAAGACCCATATTTCAGTTGGTGGGATTTGGATTAGAATCTCAGACGTCCTGCCACAAGAACACACCTATAGATTACTATTTTGGCAGCATTTTTTTGTTTGTATTGTTGCAAGAACGTTAACTAGAAATTCTATTTCTATGACACCTAATGAGCATAGGGAGGGTGGAAGATCACACAGAAGCTTATGCTGCTACAGGCTGGGGCATCAGAAAATATTTGGCTCCCCATGTATGTATAGTGGTCTTAACTTTCATGGCACTGGCCAGCATGCTGATTTGAGAATAGTAGCATACTTTCTGCATGAGAGTTTTAAGACACCCAGAAAGAGCTTGGGGGAATATGACCAGGCAGCTAAGTTGAAAGAGAATTGGGCAGGGGGAGCCAAGATGGCAGAGGGAAAGCAGTGACTTGCTTGAGCTCTCCCCCAAACACCTCCAAATACCAATAAAAAATGGCTCTAAACAAATTCTAAAGCAGAAGAACCCATAAAAAGACAGAGCGAAACAAATTTCCAGCCCAAGACAACCTGGATGGCTGATCAGAAAGGTATATCGTGCTGGGTAGGTAGAGGAGCACAGTACAGCATTGGCACGAAGACTGCAACAAACCTGGAGCAGGACTCAGAGGACCGAATCTCGGGCAGCTCTGGCAGTTTCCAGATCTCTCAATCCATGAACACCAAAGACAACTTAGAAGGTCAGTGGGAAAAGTCTGTTTCTATGGTGAGAGAGAAGCTAGGTCTCAGCCTCAGTTCCCAAGCCAGCGTGACCCCAAGGTGGCGGCTGCCTCCTGAGCTTCTGACCCACAGACTGAGGGTGAATCGGGTGGCTGATCAGAGGGGGATTGCAAAACATACAACCAGAAGAAGACAACAAAGTCAAAGCTTCTACATCCAAAGCCTCCTAGAAAAATATGAATCAGTCCCAAGCCTTGGAAGAGCTCAAAAAGGATTTTGAGAAGAAAGTAAGAGAAGTAGAGGAAAAACTGGGAAGAGAAATGAGAATGACGCGAGAAAATCATGAAAAACAAGTCAACAGCTTGCTAAAGGAGATCCAAAAAATACTGAAAAACATAACACCTTAAAAAATAGCCTAACCCAGATGGCAAAAGAGTTCCAAAAAGCCAATGAGGAGAAGAATGCCTTAAAAAGCAAAATTGGCCAAATAGAAAAGGAAGTCCAAAAGCTTACTGAAGAAAATACTTCATTAAAAATTAGAATAGAGCAATTGGAAGCTAGTGACTTTATGAGAAATCAAGGCACTGTAAAACAAATCCAAAAGAATGAAAAATTAGGAAACAATGTGAAGTATCTCATTAGAAAAACAACTGACCCTGGAAAATAGATCCAGGAGAGATAATGTAAAAATGATTGGACTATCTGAAAGCCATGATCAAAAAAAGAGCCTAGACATAATCTTTCAAGAAATTATCAAGGAAAACTGCCCTGTTATTTTAGAACCAGAGGGCAAAACAGAAATTGAAAGGATCCACTGATCTCCTCCTGAAAGAGATCCCCAAAGGAAAACTCCTACAAATATTGCAGCCAAATTCCAGAATTCCCAGGTCAAGGAGAAAATATTTTAAGCAGCCAGAAAGAAACAATTCAAGTGTTGTGAAAAAATGATCAGGATAAAACAAGATTTAGCAGCTTCTACATTAAGGGGCAGCAGGGCATGGAGTATAATATTCTGGAGGGCAAAGGAGAGAGGGTTACAACCAAGAATCACCTACCCAGCAAAACTGAATATAATCCTTCAGGGGAAAAAATGATCATTCGGTGAAATAGAGGACTTCCAAGCATTCTTGATGAAAAGACCAGAGCTGAATAGAAAATCTGACTTTCAAATACAAGACTCAAGTGGAACATGAAGAGATAAATAGGAAAGAGAAATCATAAGAGACTTATTAAGTTTGAACTGTTTGCATTCGTGCATGGAAAGATGATATTTATAACTCATGAGACCTGTGTCAGTATTGGGATAGTTGGAGGGAAAAAAAAATATGTATGTATATATAGAGAGATATAGATATAGATAGATAGATAGATAGATAGATAGATAGATAGATAGATAGATAGATAGATAGATAGATAGATAGAGGGCACAAGATGAGTTGAAGATGAAGGGGTCATATCTGGAGAATAAAATTAAGGGATGAGGGAGGATTATACTCAGAGAAGAAGAAAGAGAGAGGTAGAATGGGGTAAATTATCTCACAAAAAAAAAAACCAAAAAAGTCTCTCACAGTGGAGGGGAAACAGGGGAAGGTGAGAGGGAATGAGTGAATCTCATTCTCATAGGATTTGGCTTAAAGAAGGAATAACCTACACACTCAACTGGGTATGGAAATCTGTCTTACCCTACAGGAAAATAGGGGGAGAAGGGGACAAGAGAGCAGAGGAATGATAGAGAGGAGGGCAGATTGGGAAAGGGGGTAATCAGAAGCAAACAATTCTGAGGAGGGACAGGGTCAAAAGAAAGAATACAGTAAATGGAGGGGGCATTTTAGGATTAAGGGAAATAAAGTTAGTTTTTCACAACATGATTACTATGGAAGTGTTTTGCATAACTGCACATGTATAACCTATATTGAGTTGCTTGCCTTTTCAATGAGGGTGAGTGGGGAACGAGGAAGGGAGAAAATTTGGAACCCAAAGTTTTAAAAACACATTTTAAAAAATGTTTTCACATGCAACTGGGAAATAAGAAATACAGGAAATCGGGTACAGAAGTCTGTCCTGCCCTTCAGGAAAATAGAAGGGGAAGGGGATAAGAGAAGGGGGGGAAGAGATAGAAGGGAGTAAATGTTGAAAACTAAAAATAAATAAATTTTTAAAAAATATACATTACTTTGGGCAGAGCACCCAGAGGTAAGGGTCTGATAACCTATGTGGACAGAGGAGAGGAGAGGAGAGAAAAGGAGAGGAGTCAAGTTGAGATGTCACCATAGGTAGAGGTCATAGTGTAGAGGTCATAGTGTAGAGGTTCTCTATTTAGCTTCTTACGATTAAGAAAATTATTTTACAATATGCAATTCACGGCTTTGAGGCCTACTATCAGAACTTATAATCACTGCTCCTATAATCACTGATTAATATTAATCTGAATAAAATAGAAGTCCAGTAAATCATCTATCCCAGTCTCAATGATAACAATTTATCCATTTTTGAAATGATTTATTTACAAAAAGTTTTATTTACTTTTAAAAAGTTTTATTTAAATTTCCCGCCTCCCCCATCTTTCATATAAGGTTCCATTAATTTTACCTCTGCATTTTTTTTATTCCCACTATCTTACCCAACTTCACTCCACAGGTATAAGCTTTTATTTTCACTTACCTGGAGAAAGTATCCTAACTGCATTTTCTACCTCAGTACTCCATTTCACTTCACATAGTAGGCATTCAATAGATAGTGACTAATGTAGAAGTATTGCACAGCTTCTTATGTATAATGGGTATCATATTTCTTGCCTCCTCAATACGGGGGAGGGAAGAAAATAATTTGGAATTGACAATAAAAATAATAATTTTAAAAATTAAAAAAAAGAAAGAGAATGGGTACTATGCAAGAAAGGAGATCAGAAGAGGAGACCATAGAAGGAAATCCTGCTAAGGAAATGTGCATCATGAGGGTATAGAATAGCTGGGGGAAAGGAAGATGCTAACCTGATGAGGATGGTGGGGACAATAAACACAAGTTCACCTGCCCGACAATTGTCAGCCAAGACTATAACACTAATATGGCCATCTTTATATTCATAGTATCTCATATAGCATCTGTCCACCTTTCACATCTAGTGTGGAAGGGACTTGTAAATATGGAGATTCAATTTGAGTAAGTTTACATATTTTTAAAAAGTTGTTTGTCATGAGAATCACCAAGAGTAGAGTCATTTGGAGCTGAGAAGGGTTTGTAAGTTCAGCCTTTCCAAAAATCTGCCTTTCAGATGGTAGAAGTGAAGTCTAGGCAGGTTGTGGCTTGCTTCAGGCCACATGGTTATTGCCAGAACTGATACTTGAATCTTATCCACTGTTCTTTCCACTATATACTATTTAAACTTATATTGTAATTCACATGATCTACATCAATGGAAGGAATTCCCAAACCGTTGACACTTACTACTGTTTGAGACTAGTTATTTAACCTCCTTGGGCCTTGATTGCCTCAGCTGTAAAATAAAGGAATTAGATGTGATGGTCTCTGGAATCCTTTCAAATTCTAGAGTTCTGACACTCTGGTTCTAATTTATAATCTAGCCTAGAAAATGCTAGTTTATAAAAGACCCATGGGGCTTAGATTCTTATAATCTAGCCACTGTTCTGACTCCTTAAGAGTCTGCCCAATATGATGGATGTTCTAATAAACGTTGTCTTTGGCTGAAAGAAGGCTTGAGTTGAATTCTTTCAGACAGCACCTGCGTGTTGTGATTTTGGGGTCCCAGCACCCTTAAACCATATCATTTTGGGGGCCCATATAGGGAAACTGCCTAACCCCAACTTCTTCTCCAGCCAAGACTAGAGGTATGTGAGCCTTTCCCTCCCCTCCTTTCTTGTTCTGCAGTTGGGGTCGCTCTCCAAGAACCAAGGCTTGGAGGTACTTTTCTGGCAAGCAGTTACAAGGCTGTCTCGAACTTGGCCTGATGCTGGCAGGCTCTCTGTTCACTGGGTCAGTTGAAGGCCATGGACCTGGGTACACCTTCCAAAGCATAGAGGACAAGGACAGATGCCCTATCCAGAAGTGTATGCTCAATTGTGGTAATTCCCTTAGTGCTAGGGAATTGGGGAAAGCTGCAGTTGCTTTTTGGTTCCCGGAGGCTTACTTACTCTCTTCCCTCTATACCTCTGAATCCCCCTTCATGGAGGTTACAGGGAAAGTTAGAACAGCTAAAAATATCTTCGCAGATTTTGGAGGTTTTGTGATTGATCGTTAAGGAGTTTTGAAACTCTTTCTTACAACCCTGGTCACTTTTTTCTCCCACTCCCTTCCCTTGAGTCAAGAGGGTATGTTAACTCCACTCATAGAAGAGAGTTTCATCCTTTACCCCTCACTTTTGATTTTGCACTTCCCCACCTGGGAAAGGAAGGAGGGGGAGGGGCAGCAGCTACAGTGTGGGCCCCACTGGCAATGGGCTTGGGCCCTAGGGCAACCTTTGCCTGGAAGCATCACCCAGGTTCAGCACATCCTGCTCAAGGTAAAGAAGCTGGCCTCTGAACTTGGGTAAGCATGCTCTTTTAAATTTGTAGTTTTAACTGTTAATTATGAGATGTTGATTCTCTGTGTAAAGTAATTTGGAAGTGCATTTAACAAAACTGAAGTCACCTAATTGGTAATGGGTTTGTTTCAAGTTTCAAATTGGTGAACTTTCTGTATCAGTTATGCCAAGCAATTTTTCATAATTTGGTTACAACTAAAATAATTTAGCCATTTTTGGTTATTGTTTTAATGTGTAAACTAGCCAAAAAGTTTGTTTAGGTTATGTATGGCTTGCTGAGAATTTGCAAGTGTATAGAAATCTCTAATGATTGGCTTTTAACACTAGGACAAATTTAAGTTTGCTATGTAAATCCTGGAAAAGTTTTTCCTAAGCTGCGATTAGTAAAACTTGTTGAGGCAAAAGCTCATGGGATTTTGTTTTGAGTTGTATGATGGGTCATAATCCATCGATAATCAATAATCCACCATCTGAGAGAAATGCCACATGCTACTCAGAGAAGGTGATACTGGTGGGAGGTCAGCATTGGGAAAAGCCAAGAGGATAACTCCTGGCTCAGTTTCCCCATTATGTTCTTTTGAAAGGGAATGTTACCCTCCTGGCTATTTCTGAGTCTGGATGTGAGGTGGATTTGATACCGCATTGTTGGAAAACTGTATTATCTGAATTCAAACAGAGCTAAGGATGTTTTATCCTTTCAAAGTTGGGCCCTAAATCTAGTCCCTGCTTTATATCTGGGCCCTGCAGTTTTTTCTGTCAGATTTGTGTCTTCTAGACTATGGGCCATTCACCTACAGTTGGTACCAAACAGCAAGTACCAGCCAATGTCCCCACATGGCTCCCTGGATGCAGCCTGTGCTTGGTTCCAGTTAACCTCCTCTTTGGGACCCCCTCGAGGAAGAGAGAGCTCTATACCCCTTGCCAGCAGGAAGCAGTTTCAGAAGCCAAGAACTTCGCCCCTTACTCCAAAAGAATTTGGGTCCCATTTGTTTTAGGGGGGAATGATGGGGTTGGGATCTGGGCCCCAGAAAGGAAAAACCCTGGACTTTCCCACATGGACAAATCTTTGGCTTTAGCTTGAGGCTATAACCCTACCAACTGGCCTTTCATTGTGGCTACACCCAATCTCCCCTTCATTGTCTTGCCTCCATTACCTCATAAACTACTTGGCCACTCTAAGATCCCTCCCACAGGCTTTCTGAATATAAGGTCCATCTTGTCTCCATTAATTTGCTTAGATTCTTATAATCTAGCCACTGTTCCAACTCCTTAAGAGTCTTCCCAATATGATGGATGCTCTCATAAACTTGTCTTTGGCTGAAAAAATAAAAAATAAAAGACCCATGGCAAAGCAGAAAGAGAAGTGGAATCAGAAGACCTAGCTTCAAAGCTTTCCTCTGCTAATTACTACTTGCGTGGCCTCAGGCAAATGACTTTACCTGTGTAGGTCCTCAGTGTCATCATCAGTAAAATGGGCTGGATGATCTCTAAGGTCCCTTAAGCTCTAAATCTGTTCCCCAGGTTCTGATTCATCTCACTTGTTGTTCTTCAGTCAGCCATGTCCGACTCTTTGTGACCCCTGAACCACAGCAAGCAGGCCCTTCTATCCTTCACTATCTCCAAAGTCTGTCCAAGTTCATGTTTGTTGCTTCCATGACACCATCTATCCATCTTGTTCTCTACTGACCCTTTTTCTTTTTGCCTTTAATCTTTCCCAATATCAGGGTCTTTTCCAATGAGTCCCACCTTCTCATTACGTGACCAAAGTATTTAAGCTTCAGCTTCAGTATTTGGTCTTCCAATGAATAGCTTGAATTAATTTCTTTAAATATTGATTGATTTGATCTTCTTGCTGTCCAAGGGACTCTCAAAAGTCTTCTGCAGCACCAAGATTCAAAAGCATTGTGTTTGTGGTGTTCAGCTTTCCTTATAGTCCAGCTCTTACAGCCATGCATTGCTACGAAAAAACTGTAGCTTTGACTATACAGACAACTTTGTTGGCAAGGTGATTTCTTATCTTTTTAGTATATGCTGTCCAAATTTGCCATAGCCCTCCTTCCAAGGAGCAAGTGTCTTTTAATTTCATGGCTGTAGTCACCGTCTGCAGTGACCTTTGAGCCCAAGAATATAAAATCTGACACTCTTCCATTTCTTCTCCCTCTATTTGCCAGGAAGTGGTGGGACCAGTTGCCAAGGTCTTAGTTTTTTTGTTGTTGTTGTTGTCTTTTTTTTTATGCTTAGCTTCAAGCTAGCTTTGACACTTTCCTCATTCACTCTCATCAAGAGGCTTGTTAATTTCTCTTCACTTTCTGCCTCAAAAGTGGTATCATCTACATATCTGAGATTGTTGCTATTTCTCCAGGCAACCTTAGTTTCAGGTTTGATTCATCCAGCCTGACATTTTGCATGATATAATCTGCATGTAAGTTAAATTAACATTGTCTATTAACTGAGATACTATAAGCAGGTCATACAGTCTCTCCAGCCTTCAGTTTCTTTATTTGTAAAATGAGGGAAATGGATTCAACGACTTCTAAGATATCTTCTAACCCTAAATATATGATTTTAAAGTCATCTTTTAGCTAAGCTCTTACCTCTTTGTACTGGCTCTCCTCTAGGCTTGGCATGCTGTCTGTCCTTACTTATTTGAGCTGAATCTTAAAGGAAACCCAGGTTCTAAGAGGGAACCCTTAATTTCCTTTACAACTGAGATCCGTAAGATCTTCTGCAGGAGGCCATTCCTGGTTCCCACCAGTATTTGGTGCCTTCCCCACTATCTTTATGCCTATCCACTCTGCATGTATCTTGTATGTACCAATTATATTCATTATATATATATATTGAAAACAGAGACTGTGTTTCATTTTTTCTCTTTGTAACATTGGTACTTAACATAGTTCCTGGAACAAAATAGACACTTGATAAATACCTATTAATCCAATGACTGTGGGGTAGCATAAACAGAGGGCAGTATATAAAAGTAAAGGATGGGTAGAGACAGGAGAAGGCAAAAAGACAGAGGGAGAAAAGAGAAGGGGAAAGCTGCTCAGCAGAATGAGCCAACTACATTTGCTACATATTCTGCCCTGAAGCTCATGATATTTACACATTATTAAGTTGAGAATGCTGAGTGGTTCCCAGCAAACTGACCTTTCAATATGTATACAATTAATGTTTCCTACCGGGGCCCCAAGGCAAAGTGGATTCTTCTCTGATTCTCAGTTGGTCCATCTGTAAAATGGACAGATTGAAGTAAACTACTTTTAAGGTCCTTTCTATAATTTATGATACTGTGATAGTATATGAAATAAGAACACGACCCCAGAAATTACATCTAGCTTGGTCTCCCTTCCTTGGCTTGTCTCATCAATCAATCATCAATAAATGTTTTTTTAAGCACCTACTATGTGCCAGGCACTGTGCTGAGCACTGGTGATACAAAAATAGACCAAAAAAGAGTCTCTGCCCTCAAGGTGCTTAAAACCTAATGGGGGAAACAACTTGCAGACATATATATATATATGCAAAGCAAGCTATATACAGGATAAATAGGAAATAACTAGTAAAAGAAAGGCAATAGAATTAAGAGGGGTTGGGGAAGTCTTCCTCTAGAAGGTATGATTTTAGTTGAGATTTAAAGGAAGTCAGGGAGGTCAGTAGTTAGAGTGGAGGAGGGAGGATGTTTTGGCATAAGGCTAACCAGAGAGACTGTCCACATCAGGGCACCCTAAACTTCAGTCTTGCATGATGCCAGAAGACAACCATGGAAACCAGAAAACCACATGGAAACACTGATCCCACTATGCAAGGTTTTTATGTGCACATTGACAAAACGCCCTACCTGCCCCATTGCCCCTCTCATGAAATACCACCCTGTAGAGCTAAGGGCTGTCCTGAGGCTCCATTCTCCATGGTTTTCTAATCATTGCTGTGCTCTTCTTCCTTCTCTCATCCCTTGCCATCAATATTCCAACACAGCTGCGAAAATAACTTGGAGCATGCTTTTCAAATCATCAAGAAATCGCTAATATGTTTGTCACAATGTTGATTTTCAATCCATTTAATTTCTCAGCTTATTTGCTTTTAGGTTAGTGGTGCCAATTTGGTGAAGAAACCATTATTTATAATTGATGGAGCTCAGGGTAAAGCTCGTCTTGAAAAGAAGGAGGGAGAAACAAAAAAGAAGCTGGCATTTCCAAAAGAAAAAGTCATTCATTTCTGATCCTTGCCAAGTTTTAATAAGTGTATCCTACTGTCTTCTTGAGATTTATGCACTGTTAGCTGCACTTCATTGGGAAGATTTGCATTTCTCACTTATGCACTCAAGCTGGGAAGCAAAACAAGAGTTTCTAGGCTTGCTTGACTGGAATATATCTGACAGTAATTTTCCGTCATCAAATTGATTCTTCTTCAGCTTGGGTCCCCAAGGGCAAATTTTTCATCAGATTGTGCAGAAACATATATTTGCCATTATAATAAACCTTTCTTCAGATGCTGCTCTAAAACATCCCCATAAGGCCACTACCACATGAAGCTAGTATGCGAAACAAAATTAATGATTCTTGCATGTGCCCCAAGCAAGCAATATTACCCACGGACCTACTTTTGCCCTTAATCTTAATTCCTGAAGCTATAAAATGTCTGTTATAAGTGGCTTCCCTCCAAGAAAACGATGGTTTTCCTAACAGTTTTTAGCACCCCAGATGTGGAAATGGAAAGAAATCCACTTATTTCCCAGCATCTGCTAAATAACTGCCACCTGTCTTTGTAATGTTTCCCTGCTATGGTATCTTGTTTATTGTTTTTTTTTCCCTAATGATTCTCATTTGTGTTTATTTTTTTAAAAATATTGTCAATGTGCTGATGTTTCAAAATAGCTCCAAGAAATGAAGCAATTACTCAATACTCTCAACAAGACTTTATGAAGCCCCCATTGTTTGCAGGTCACTGTGCCCCTGACTGTTGGATGGCGCTGAGGAAATGATTTCTGTTCTCTGAGACCATTTCTCAGACTCCTAGAATTCTCGGACTTCTAGATTCAGATCTAGAAGACATATGTTGTCTAATCCCCTCAGTTTACAGATAAGAAAATTGAGTCCCCATCTGCAAACTGAGGACTTTGGAACAAAAGATCTCCAAAGCCCCTCTCCTTTCTAAACCTGTGATTCCATGATGCTGGAGGAGATAAGCAATGATATTGTATTGGATAATTGTTATTCAGTTGTTTCAGTCATGTCTGCCTCTTCCTGATCCATTTGGTGTTTTCTTCGCAAAAATATGGGAGTGGTTTGCCATTTCCTTCTCCAGCTCATTTGACAGAAGAGGAAATTGAGGCAAACAGGGTTAAGTGCTCAGTGTCACACAGTGAATAACAATCTGAGGCTGGATTTGAACTCATCTTCTTGACTCCAGGCCTGGCACTCTATCCACTGTGCCACCTAGCTGCCTCCAAAAAGAAGGCCACCTTTCTGGTTCCACTGGGGCCTTATTCATCCATATTAACCCATAATTAGGGAAGCTGTGATGTGGTCAAACCACTTGGGAACTAACATGGAATTAAACTAGATGGGTGATTTTAAAAGTCCAGGGTCTTTGACTCAGATTTCACATGGCTAGACATATACGTCAAGGAATTTAAGAATAAAAGCAGAGTCCATATATGGCAAAATATTTATAGCAACCCTTTTTTATGGTAGCAAAGAACTGGGAAAAATAGAGGCACTCAATATTTGGGAAATGGCTAAACAATTTTGGGCACATTAAAGTAATAGAATATTACTGTACCATTTAAAATAAGAATTCAATGAAGAACAGGAAGACTTGTTTGAACTGATGTAGGATGAAGTAAGCAGATTGTAGAAAATAGAATATATGTATGAGTGTGTATATATGTTTATAAATGAATGTGCAAAATGACTATAAAAACATAAACAGGAGGAACTGCAGGCAAATAAACACTGTGCACTTATAATAAACAAGCTTAAAGCAAAAAGAGAAAATGTCTTTTCCCTTCTCAGTTTGAAAAGATGGACAACTATGTGAATGGAATATTTTATACACTTTTCAGACACAGTTGAGGTATTGGTTGGTTTTGCTGAGGTATTTTTTTTCCTTTTTCTTTTCGAATCTTTTTTACAAGAGATGGGCTACTGGGGATGAATCATGGATGGATAAAATTGAGAAATAAAATGCTATAAAACAAAGAAGATTGATAAAAATAATAAAAAATAAAATTAAAAAGCAATAGTATTACCTTATACTGCATAGATCCTATTCTTTTCATCATAATAATCATCATAAAATTTATTTCCTTATATCTACTTAATTTCATAGTCCAGAGTAAAATAGACATAATAAGGGCACTATTTCACAGAGGAGCAAATGGGTGCATAGACTTAATTCAATTCACCAAACACAGAGGGTTTAGAGACCAGCCCTGATCATGCAGCAAGTGAAAGGCCCAGGTGGAAGGAAGAGTTAAAGCAAGAAAAACAAAATTTAAAGAGAGAGAGAGAGAGAGAGAGAGAGAGAGAGAGAGAGAGAGAGAGAATCTTTCAGAGCTATAAAGACTCAGATCATTGCTTATAAGCGTTTTGCTTTCACTGAAAATCTGAAAAAAAATAAATGAACTGAGTCATTTTACATGTGAATTTTGATGGGGTACAGAATATCTTAATACAAGTGAAATTCAGCAGAAATCCATTGGGTGGCATTCTCCTATAAGTTTATGTGAATAAGGGATCTCTGACAGCCATTACAATCTCTCTCTCTCTCTCTCTCTCTCTCTCTCTCTCTCTCTCTCTCTCTCTCTCTCTCTCTCTCTTTCTCTCCCTTCTGTCCCTCCTTTCTCTCTCCTTCTCTCTCCCCTTCCCTCTCTTACACACACACACACACACACACACACACACACACAACCCCTTTACATTGTCACCATAAAAACTTGGCTTTCTTGGAACCTTTTAAAATCTAAATTGGAAAATATTTTGAAAATTAGCACATCTTCCAGGTACCTAAGATGTAAATCCCAAAGGCCTGAGCTCTGCTGAACTCCTCACAATTTTCTCCCATTTAGAATTGTTTCTTATACAAAACTCTGCAGGTTAAAGAAATTGACTTGGAAATAAGCAAACCTGCTTGCTGTGCTCCATTCTGCCAAATGAAACAATTGAGCTCGTGTCCCTTGTCTCAAGTTCATGTTCTCCTAGCTGTCAAGGACAGGTGGTGATAAAAGGCTTACCTCCAGGCACCTCTGACAGGAAATGCTACAGGTCAGTCAGAGCTAAGACTACATTAATAATGATCCATTCTGAGAGGCACTCTGGGCTGTTGCCATGAAGCCAAGATTCATCAGGGTTGATTCTTACAAGCAGGTGTCTGTATCAGCATATACATTCTGTTTAATCCCTCCCTCAGAAAGGTATAGGAGAGAAATCATTCCAATTGCAACAATGATTCCCAATCTTAGAAACATAGAGAATGGTCCCTAGGTATTGCTGCATCAAGGTTCTCTGTCATATTCTCAGTACATATGCCATTGAAGACAGCAGATTTCTACAATGTTAATATCAGGCCAACACATAGATTCCTTGGTACTTGTGAAGTGAAAGTTAGGGAATCTGATAGAATTAGAAGGCAGCTTGAAAAAAAAAAAGATCCTCTCTAAAGTAGAGCTGGCAAATGCCACCTACATTTTCTTTGAAAATGTTTAGCAAGGAAGAATTTACCCACTCCCGAGCCAAGCCATTCCATTTATGGCTACGTCTAACAGATAGGAACTCTAGCCTTTTATCAAGTGTAAATCTGTCTCTGCAATTTCTACCCACAATTCCTAGTTCTGCCTTCTAGGGACAAGCAGAATATGTCCAATTCTTCTTCTATATGACAGCCTTTCAAATTCTTCAAGATAACTTGATGTCCCTCTAAAAATTTTCTTCTCTAGGCTAAATGTTACCAGTTCCTTCAACCAGTATTCAAATAGCATCGTCTCAGTTGCCTTCCCAATCCCGATTACTTTCTTCTGGTTATTAGTCTGTCCACGTCCCTCCTAAAAAGGTTGTGCCCAAAGTAAGCGTAATATTCTAGATGTAGTTAGAACAAGGCCTCCTAGTATGATAGGGCTGGAACTTCCCTATTCCTGGACACTGTCACACTCTTTACAATCTAGGACTACACTAGCTTTCCTCATAGCCCCATCACCATCTTGACTCATATTAAGCATGGCATTCATCAGATCCTCCAGGTATTTCCCGGGTGAACTGCTACCTAGCCATGCTTCCCCAGTTTGCACTTTTACAGGTTTTTTTTATATCTAAAAAGAATATTCTGCATTTGTCCTTGTCAGCACTTCATTATATTTGATTTGAATCAGTGTTCCAGGCTGACAAGATCTTTAATCCTTCCTTTCATCTAATATATTAACCATCCCTCTCTGTTTGTTTTTATCAGCTATACATTTTATATCATCTATATCTCTGTGTTTTGTATCATGTGTATGTTTTATAAGCATGCAATCTATGACTTCAAGTTACTGATACAAATATTAAATAGCACAGGGCCAAGCACAGATATTTCCTTTCAGGTTGATATTGAGCCATTAATGAAAACTGTTTGTATCCTGAAATTCATCCAGTTCTGAACACCATTTAATTGTTTACCTTTAGCCATATCTCTTCATAATCCCAACAACCACATAATACACTTGATGTTTTGCTAAAATATATGCAAACTATATCCATAACATTACTCTAACCTACCAGTCCATTAATTTCGAGAAACGTGTGTATATGTGTATACGTATATACACATATATGTATACATATACATGTATGTATGTATATACTCACATACATGTTTGTATGTGTGTGTATAATATAAATACTATATGTAGTGTATATGGATATATATTTAGAGAGAGTTCCTATCCTGGAGTAGTGAAAATTTGAATTCAAAATCTACATCAGATACTTCCTAACTGAGTGACCCTGTACAAGCCACTTACCATCTGTCTGCCTCAGTTTCCTG
Source organism: Phascolarctos cinereus (assembly GCF_003287225.1). Lineage (NCBI taxonomy): Eukaryota > Metazoa > Chordata > Mammalia > Diprotodontia > Phascolarctidae > Phascolarctos > Phascolarctos cinereus. The sequence continues at coordinate 28,137,378 of NW_027556180.1, forward strand.
TTCTATAGAATGACAATAACAATAGTACTTGTCTCCCAGAACTGTTCTGAAGATCAAACAAGATATTTGTAAAGTACGTTGTTAATTTTAAAGTGCTGTATAAATTCTAGTGAAGGAAATTAATGTTCTATTTTATTAATGACCAATTACTAGTTAGAATCAAGGTTTTCATTTCCTCATTCAGGGACCAGCACCTGTAGGTCAGCCAATCTCTGAAGGACAAGGCTGATACATGACACTGGCCTAATCCTTGGGGTACATGCTTCCCGATCTTGGGGAACCTAACAGAATCTAATCTAGTTGAATTCCAGCCCCAAACCATTAAGCCCATGTCCTTGTACCCCTCCATTTGAGTTTAGGGTAACACAGCTCATGAAGAAGAAAATGAACCAGAGTGATTTAGGTAGAGATGGATTCCTTTGTCTAGATTGCTGAGGGTGGCTGAGTCTCATGGTCAAGCCACATTCTCAACAGGAGGAGCTGAAAGATTTCAGCCCCCATCCTCATTTAAAAATTCACCTTCTCATTAATTGCTCACCAATCAGGGTTGATTTCTCCTGTAAGTGGCATTCCCTTTCATAAAATTTTTAAGGCATTCAGTGACTCCATTAGGTGTCTTTGGTTACTGAGAGAAATTACTCATCATCAATTTATTGATTATCAGATAGCATAATTAATAAGTTGATTATTAATTACCCAGAAACTGTGTCTCTCAGGTTTTTCATTCATCTCACTGGCTCATGTATACATACACACACACACACACACACACACACACACACATATGTGTGTGCATGTATATATGTGTATATATACACCCACTTATGTGTGTGTGCATGTGCATATATACACATATATACATATATGTATATGCACACACATATATGTATATGTGTGTATATATTTTTATATATGTATATATATATGTATATACACACACATATATGTATATGTGTGTATATATTTTTATATATGTATATATATATATATATGAGGGACAGAAAGGAGAGAAAGAAGCAGTGTGGGATAGATAGATAGATAGATAGATAGATAGATAGATAGATAGATAGATATAAACTATGTAGTTAGCCTTAAGTCCAGCAAGATGTGGATTTAAATCCTATCTGATGCATCTTTTCTGTGTGACTCAGATCCAGTTGCTAAACTTCTCAGCACTCTAACAAAGTACATGGTTTCTTCACTTATGTGTTTGTATGTGTATGTATAGGTATATGTATATGTATGTAAATTCCCTGTTCATTCAAGTTATCTCTCCCTTCCTCACATCTAAATGGACCATTTCTTGCCTTTTAATCCAGCCATAATTGAAGAAAAAAATCCAATAAATTTAAATCGAGCAACAAGCATTTGCTAAACCTTGGTTATAAGCCAGGTACTGTCCTCAATGCTGGACATAGAGACAAAAGTGATCGAGTCTCTGTGTCCTTAAAGAGCTTACATCCTACTAGCATTCTTCAGTCCAAATCCCTTTGTAATGACCTTCAAAGAGCTGCTTACATTCCTTCATTGTGCTGGCATTTGACTAAATCGAATGTGGCATAAACTAAGTAGGCAACTGGAGAAAACTTGCGGTAGGTTTGTGGTTTGGTTTGCTTTTGGATTGTTTTTAACTGAACTTTGTGTTATATTTTTATAACTAGCTTTGACCTGCATTGAGAAAGAACAGTATGGAGATGGCTCTGGCTGCTGTTGTTAAAACTGAATGTTAATGAATGTCTTGACATTTCAGAAATATTTAAATTGAAATGAGAAGATGTAAGTGACAAAAAAAGCTTTGTAAAATAAACACATGATCATAATCTACTAATGCTTTTCAAAGCTTTGGTGATAAAACTTGATGGGAGAAAATTATATTATCTTTTGTTTCCAAACTAAGAGTGAGAGTCAGAAAAAAAGACAATAACTGAAAATGTCAAAAGAGAAAGTTTAACCATTACCTTGACCTGAGGCTTAAATTTATTTAAATATCCCTTGGTCTCCAATCTGGTACCTCTTTATTTATTGATTTTGAGAAAGGAGTAACAGGGAAAGAGAATAAGAGAAAAGGCCATTGAGAAAAACTAGTCATGGAATTGCCTTAGGAAAGCACAAAGGCCCTATGTTTTCTTTTTCTTAGCATTAAATTGAAGATATTTGATAATTTTAAAAAAGCAGGAAGAATTTGCCTATTTGGTTGTGTATGTGTGTGTGTGTGTTTTAATGAAATGTTAACTAAGAAAAAGAAAACTTGAACAATAACACTCCTGGCCCCTTCCTATAGACACCCCCTCTTTCATTCTCCATCTGATCCCTTAGAATTTTACCTGGATTCTTATACCTACCCAATTCAGACATTAGTTGCTGTCTTTAAAAGGGTTGCTTAGAAACTAGGATGACTCAGTGCATGGGGCAGCATCTTCAGTTTGTGATATTGGGCCACATCAAATTTTCCTGTCCTTTTTTTTTCTCATATGTTTGTTTTATGTGTACAGTTCTCCTACGCCCCCTTCCAAAAAAAAAAAAAAACTATGCTAAGTGAAAAGGGGCAGAGTAAGATAATAAATAGACTTCTGGAGTTGGAATCAGGAAGACCCGTGTTCAAATAACATTTCTGAAAGTAGCTAGCTGCATGATTGTGGGGGGGTCAGGGAAGAACTGTTTTGAATAGCTTGTGATCTGTATTAGTTAAGAGAGTTCTCCACGTTGAGGAAATTACCTATCCTTGGCTTATTGATGGAAAACAAATGTCAAAACATACATTTTCAAATATTTGACATTTATTTAATATTTCTACCTTTTCTGAGTATAAATTGGTCTGAATCAGGTCCAGAATAGAAGCATTCTTAATTTCTTCTCTCATCTGCTGAAATTATCAGCAATGCAATTCAAGTCATCAGCTACCATATTTTTAGTAAGTAATGTAAACCCATCAAGAGCAAGGATTGTTTCATTTTTGTCTGTGTGTCCCCATCTAGTAAAGAATTCGGTGAGTGCTAAGTGTTTAATAAATGCTTGTTACATTTAGTTGTATTTTGAAATGTTTCAATATGTCTGGATCATGAGACTATCCTTGATTTGCATTAGCTTATGATTTATGTCTAGAACTTATTCTCTATTTTCTTCAACTGGCCCAATAGCCTGCAGTGGACTGCCTGAGTATACTGCCTCTCTTTCTTCTGTCTTTGAACCTCACCCAAGTGTCATCTACCATTTCTACCCAAGGAAATTCACAGATTTCCATACTGGTTAATTTATAGTCTATATATGCTTATGCACACATGTTGTGTCACTGTTAGAATGAAAACTCTTTAAGGTTAGAGAATATTTCAATTTTATTTTCATTTTCCTGGAGATTAGCATGGTACCTTGTATCTAAGAGGTGCTTAATAGATGTCCATTGACTGAATTGTGATGTAAACTTCTGCCCAGTATTCCATTTAACGTAATCTATGTCTTGACTTGTTGGAGTGCTAGAAGACAAGATTCATGATGTTCATTGGGATTGGACTTGGTAATTTATAAGGGCCTTCCCAATCTGGAGATTCTATGGATCTGCGATCTTTTCTGAATTTGAATTCTCAGAAGAATGAAGAGTCTTTTTCACAGCATTAAATTAGCAGTGCAAAAACAAAGCAAAGCAAAACAAAACAAAAAAACTTAGTTCAAGGGAAACTGTTACAAGTACAGTAGCCTATAAATAAAAGGAAAGGGGTGGGTGCTCTCCTTCTGGAAGGAAATGCAGACGATAACAAAACTTACATAGTTAAGAAAAACAAATCATCTTTAGGAGAACTTTCACTGAAAAGAGCTTTAGCTTTCAAAAGAAAAATTGTGCTGCTGAGTCAGCAGCCTTGTCAGAGAAATCGTGTCTTTCTAGGAAGGGGTGTGTGTGTGTGTGTGTGTGTGTGTGTGTGTGTGTGTGTGTGTGTGTTTGTGTGTGTGGGTGTGTGTGAGAGAGAGAGAGAGAGAGAGAGAGAGAGAGAGAGAGAGAGAGAGTTTCCTTCTCCCAACCACAGCCCAAAAAGGGGGGTGGGGGAAGCAATCACTAAAGAAATGCTCCTTGCTCCATCCTTCCCAACAGCATTGAAAATGACATGTGGCCTAGCTATATTGGAATCTGAACATAGCTGCCCCAAATGTCTGCTTTTGTATGCTCAAATGAGGATAGACTCAGCATAGCACAGCACAGACCTGGGAAAACTCAAACAGAGACAAAAATAGGCAACCCAAAGAGGCAGCTTGTTTGGGCTAGCAGCAAACAGAGCTCCCAGGAGAAAGTACACACACTGGAGAATGTGCCCATTTTCACCCTGGCTCTTGAGTTTCTAGTTAGTCAACAAAGCACTACTGAAAAATGAATGAGCTTTAATTCTTGTTCAGTCATATAGCTGCTCAGTCAGGCAGGATAAGAGATAATGAATCGCTACAATAGGAAATTGATTTGTGTGCTCACAAATTCCTCATTTTGTTTATATTTCAGATGTGTCAAGATGTCTTACTGAGGTTCGGTTTTGGTTTCTTTTTTCAGCATCTTATCATAACAAAAGGGGACATATTGACTGCATCTGAAAAATGCAAATTTACTTTATCTTGAAGTGCCAGATAACTTATTGCCTGGCTACAACTCTAATATGAAAAAAATATGATATTTTGGTCACACGAGATAACATAGCCAACTGCTGAAATCCGCAATAGGGGAACAAAACTATAAGCTTCTTGAGGATAGGAACTAGATTGTTTTTCATTATTGTATCCGGCCTCGCCCTGTGTTTACCACTATGAATTCCAGCATCAAAGATGTTGATACCATGGACATTTCCCCTACTAATGCAAATTGAAACATTCCTGTTACTCAATGGCCGCAAGATTCTTTACTCCTCCTGTGATAATTAACGATCTGTGATTTTATCAAGGTACAAGAGCATCCAGTCTGAGGATTCACTTCACTGACTGCAACCCATCTATAACTTTGGCTCAGTTGAAGCACAATGCTTATTGATTAATTGATTGATTGATCTTGTCCAACCTATTATTTAATATGGATAAAGAGACTAAAGTTCATAGTGGAGATTTATTCAAGGTCACATGGATAATAAGTAGCAAAAGCAGGATTCAAAGCTAGGTTTTCTGACTTCAAAACCAGTGTTCTTACCATTGGACCACAGTGGACATAGGGAATTTCTCAAGATTAGGTGGCTTAGCCAACTTCATATAATTAGTAAGTGTTAAAGGCAGGATTTCAACCCGTGTCTTTCTGACTCTAAGTTCATCCTGGTATCTGAATCACCATGCTTTTCCACTTTGAACATAGTAAGTACTTTATTTTTCTTGTATTCAAGCAAATAATTGAAGTCCAGTCAAGTGAAGATTTAAGATTTTGGGGAGCTAGACAGAACTTGTAATGCCAACATACGTAGTCTTCATAGCTAATGGTCTGAATTATATATAAATGTACTAGTTAAAATATTTAACAATCTTTTTGTAATTGCTAGCTTCCCCACATCCCTACGAGTATTCAGCATAAACATTAGTATCTCCATTTTACAAAGGAAGAAAATGAGGCCCAAAGAGGATCTTACTTGCCCATGGTCACTAGTAGATATCTAGGTACTGGACTCCATTGATTATATCAAACTTCTTTTAATCAGAATCCATCCATCTCACCAGTCAACTGAACCATCATGTGTTTAAGGTAGAAGTTGGCACTGAGAAATAAGTCTAAGTTTGGATTTTAAATATTTGCAATCTTTAGATATGCCAACTTGAATTCATTTACTGTAGAACAATATTCTAGCATACCGTATGGTATATAATGCCAGAATCCAAAAAAAAAAAAATCTTACTTTTCTCTAGGGACTATGAAAATGTTGCAAATGATACCAAAAAATCAATTCCAAGAAATGAATTACTGTCATCTAGGCTGAACATGACGTGGTCAAACAGACTGGATTTAAAGGTATCGAGTTCAACAGAATAAGAAACAAGTATATTCAAACTGGCAAGAGTAGCAGAGGTCCTAGATAGCTCAAGAGATGCCATATTGGGAAGAAGATGAAATTTAAATAGTTTGACACTGAAGGGCAGGACCCTGGACACCTCAACAAGAGTACTGGAGATACTATTCAATTAAATTCAACAAGTATATTTAAAGCAACTATCGCGTGAAGAACACTGCAACAGGAGAAGATGTAAAGCTTAAATAGGACATCTTTACTATTCTTACAAAGCTTAAGGTCTGTTAAGAAGATATGATGCACAAACAAATCAAATAATATGTGATTTTTAAAAATTTTTATCGATGTCTCTTGATTGTATATTACCTATGTTTCTCAATATGTCCCTCACACATACCTCTCCCAGATAATTAGCCTTTAAAACAAATAATAAAGAAACAAAAAGAGTTCAGCAAAACTAACCACATATCAACATGATATTCCACATCTATAGTCTCCCACCTCTTCAAAGAAGGAAGGGATCAATATTCTAATAGCTATTGGGGGGGGCCAATTTTGGTCATCAAAATTTCACAGAATTCAATTTTAATCATGTAGATGTCACTTTATTGATTTATAGGGATATTGTTGTGGGCATTGTATGTTTTGTTTTCTGGACTTGAACTCAGGGCGCTGGATCCAAAACTTAGGGTTATGATTTAGGAGAAGCAACAGTAGTAAAGCGTATTGTAAACTCTCAGTAAGGAAAATACCAACTACTTTCCGGAGTCCAAGAAATCAACCACCTCTTCTCCAGGGAGCTAATTATGGCTCCTTCCTCAATTTTAGCTTGATTAGCAGCCTAAAAGGCATCTCTAGAGTTGTTAAGCAGCTAATCCTGCACATAGGCCCTACTATCCATGAGATTGCTGTACCAAAGACCTCCACATCACTAAAAAAAAAGATAGTAGGTACTCATTAACTCATTACATAGGAAAAGCTGTTGCTTTTTACAACACACATACAGATGTTTAGCAAATATTTCTTAGACTGACTAGCCAACTGAAGAAGCTTCGGTATCTCTAATTCTAGTGTTCTTCTCACCAAATCATTCTGATATATGAATACATCTATATCTCATAGTTTGGCCAGTTTGGGAACTCCTTCCATTGATGCAGATCATACGAATTATACTGTAAGTTTAAAAAGTAGAGGCAATAGTATATAGTGGAAAGAACACTGGACAAGATTCAAGGATCAGCTCTGGCAATAACTACGTGGCCCAAAGCAAGTTACAACCTTACTAGATCTCAGTTCTATCATCTGAAAGGCAGGTGTGAGCCCTTCTCTGCTCCAAAAGTTTACATATCTGTGGCTTTACTTTTGGTGATTCTCATGATAAACAACTTTTTAAAAAAATAATAAATTTATTTAAATTGAATTTCCACATTTACAAGTCCCTTCCACATTAGATGTAGTGGAGAGATGCTATATGACATGTTATGATTATAAAGATGGCAATATTAGTGCCATAGTCTTGGCTTACAATTGGCAGGCAGGTAAATTTGTGTTTGTTGTTCCCACTATCCTCATCAGGTGAGTATCTTCCTTCCTGCCACCTGTGTCACACTCTCATGATGCTCATTTCCTTACCAGGACTTCCTTCTATGAGCTCCTCTTCCAATCTGCTTTCTTGCGTAGTGCCCATTGTCTTTCAACTCAGCTGCCTGGTCATATTCCACCAAGACTTTTATCGATGTCTAGCTAGCTAATCTGATGAAGTCATGTGTTAAAAAGGAGCTGCATTGAGATCACAGGATGCGGCCTGCAATTTTACTTCTGCTATTTACTATCTGGATCTTGGGTAAATGAATCACTCTCAGCCTCACTTTCTGCTTCTGTAAAATGAGGCAAGTGGATTAGATGACTTCTGAGTGAGTCATCCCCTCCAGTGACTTGGACATCTCCCTTGATTTGGGCACTATGTTTGTTAAAGCAGCTTAATATTATGTCAGTTTGTTCTTTTTTTTTTTCAGCTGCCATGTCACACTGTTCACTCATATTGAGCATACTTTCCTTTAAATCCCCAGAATTTTTTCAAATTATGTGATTTTTTAAAAATAAATATTTTATTTGTTTCAATAAGATGAAATCTACTTTCTCCCCTTCCCTCCTCAACCTCTCTTGCAACCAAAACCCATTACATGCATGTATAGTCAATCAAAACAAATGTCCACATTGGTCGTGTCAAAAAAAAGTCTCATTCTGCATTGAGTTCTTCATCTCTCTATCAGAAGGTGAGCATCATGTTTCACCATTAGCCCTCTGGGATTCTGGCTGATCATTATTACACTGATGAGAGTTTAGCACAATAAGTAATCCATCACATTAATATACCATAACTTATTCATCCATTCCCCAATTTATAGTTACTCTCAGATTCCCACCCTTCACCAACTGAAAAAGAGCTATAAATATTTTTGTATGTCCTTTGCTTCAGACTCATCAGCCCCTTAATGTATTCTTTCTCTAAACCCTTTCCCCCTTTTCCCTTTTCCCTCCTATTTTTCCTATTGTGTGAAACAGATTTTTGTACCCAATTCTGTATGTGGATGTATTCTTCCTTCTTTTAACCAGTTCAGAAGAGAGTGAGGCCCAAGTATCTCCCACTTCCCCCACGCTCCTCCTTGATTGTATACACATCTATTTAAGCACCTTCATCATGTGAGATAATTTTTCTTCCTAACTTTCTTCTCACTTCTTCCCTAGAGCCTTCCTCTTCCACTTTCTTTCCATTGTTTTCTTAAGATCATCAAGAAATAACTAAACTACTCCTTGGCTTTGTCTAATTGGAATCACTCTTTCAACCCTGATGATGATAACATTCAGAGGGAACACATGTATCATCTCTTGACATTTGAATGTAAGCAGTTTATCTTTGGTCCTTTTTGTTATTATTCATTCATGGTTACTGTCTTATAATTCTATTCACTCCTGTGTTTGAACTTCAAAGTTTCTCCTTTTCATCAGGAGTGTCTGGAAGTCCTCTATTTCATTAAAGATCAATTTTTCCCCTGTCTGATTATATTTCATTTTGCCAGCAAAATTACTCTTTGTTATGAACCCAGATCCTTTACCTTCTGGAAAATCATATTCCAAGTTCTCACTTCTGCATAATGGTGGCTGATCATTAAACTAGTTGCTAGTAGGTCATCCCGATTGTGGCTCCTCACTACTTGAATTCTTTCTTTCTGGCTGCTCACAGTATTTTTTTTTATTTGACTTGGAAGCTCTAGATTTTCTGTATGATGTTTCTAGGAGTTTTCATTTTAGAGTTTCTTTCAGGAGGTGACCAGTGGATTCTTTTCATTTCCACTTTGACCTCCGGTTCTACGAGATGTGGGTTCTAAGAGATTTGTCATATAGCATTTCTCCACCTTTCTTTTAAGATTTCTTGATATAGAATGTCTAGGCTCTCTTTTGGTGATAGTGTTCAGACAGTCTGATGATACTATATATATTTTTTCTTCTTGACCTGTTTTCCAGTTCAGTTGTTTTTGCTATGAGAGACTTCATATTTTCTTCCATTTTTTTCAGCCTTTTGACTTTGTTTTAATGTTTCTTTTCTCCTTGATGAAATCATTGGTTTCTATTTGGTCAGTCTGAATTTTGAGAGGGTTGGTTTGTGGCTTGGGTAAGGTTTCATACCTCTTGTGTCAAGCTGTTAATTCACTTTCCAATTCTTTCTTCCATAGCTCTCAGCTCATTTCCATCTTTTCCCTCAAGTACCCTCATTGAATTTATTCGCAAAAAAAAAATAACTCAAAATAAACTCTTGCTTCATCTCTTCCAGGAATTCAATTTGAGCTTGAGTCCAGACTGTGCTTTTCTCTGAAGCATTGACAGTAGGTGTTTTGGAGTCATTCTCCTTCTGGGTTTGTGTCTTGAGGGTCCCTGCCTCCATTATGGTGGGGTTCTTTTTTGTTTTCTCATTCTTCCAACCTACTTCCTGATTTTGGACTTACCGTTAGGGCTGGGCTCTGTGGCACTTCGCAGGGAAGGTCTAGGCTCGTCTTGTAGGTGGCCCACCAAGTGTTGTGTTATTCTAGGATCGCAGGGATAGGCTGGGGACTTGCATGCTTTCAGCGCTCCCAAAGAGATCTGATCCGGAGGCAGACTCTGATTGCTGCCCTGCTGGTCTGAGCTCTGCAAGTTTCTGACCTGAGCTTGAGTCTGTGCAAACATAAAGTTCTGTTAGACTCTATTGCTGTCAGCCGGTTGGAAATCTCTCTTGGTTCAAAATGGCTGAATTGTAGGCTCTACAATTTTCTATCTTAATTATCCCTCTGCATGCTGGGCTAGACGATGGAAATGGGACCTCGCTCTGAACTTCAGGCCTGAACTACGCCATTGCTACTTCTGGCTTCTGGTTTTTCTCTTTCCAGTCCATCACCCAGGGCCTTTCTGCCTAGGAAAGGCAATGCCACCACTGTGCTGGGCAACGTGTGGGTGTCCTTTTCACTCTGCTCTAGATTTGTGACCCAAGATTGGATAGTGGACAACAAAGCTGCCAGTTAGGGGCTGTATCCCAAAGAGATCACATAAATGGGAAAAGGACCCGCATGTACAAAAATATTCATAGCAGCTATTTTTTGTGATGGCAAAGAATTGGAACTTGAGAGGATGCCCATCCATTGGGGAATGGCTGAGCAAGTTGTGGTGTATGAATGTAATGGAATACTATTGTCCTATATGAAATTGTGAACAGGTTGACTCCAGAAAAGCCTGGAAAGACTTATATGGTCTGATGCTGAGTGAAGTGAGCAGAACTAGAATATTGTACACAGTAACAGCCACGTTGAGCGATGACTAATACTGATAAACTTAACCCTTCTCAGCAATACAAGGATCTAAGACATCTCCAGAGGCCTCATGATGGAAAATGCTGTCCACATCCAAAGAAAGAACTATGGAAGTTGACTTGCTGTTTTTTTTTCTCTTCTGCTGAGTTTTTTTTCCTCTTTCTGTTGGTTCCTCCTATTGGTTTTAATTTTTACTTACAACATCACTAATGTGAAAATGTCTAATAGGAATGTAAATGTATAGCCTATATCAGATTGTGTGCCATCTTGGGGAGGGTGGTGGGGAGGAAGGGGGAGAAAAATTTTAAACTCAAAAGCATATGGAAGTGATTATTGATAAATCAAAATAAAATAATAATTTTTTCTTAAAAAGCTGCCAGTTGGGACCTGTCTGATTGCAATGCTCTGGTACTGGCCTGGAGGTGCCCCAGTCTGGGTCTGGGGTCTGCTCTTGTGCCACTGTACAGCTTCTCCCTGGACACTAGGGTGCTGCATATGCGTTGTGCTCCTGCCCTGACTATCCGCAATGCCTGCAAACCTCAGCAGCATCATTCTGCCTATGAAAGCCTGAGTCAAAGGACTCACTGTGGCCTTTTCTGGATTTCTCCACTAGGAGTCAGTCTAGTGTGTTTTATAAATCTGTTTGGATGAGCTGCCGACGGGAGCTGGGCTGCATTACTTCCTTTTACTTTATCATCTTTGTTGGGGCTCCCATCAGTATGTACTTGTGAAGTGGATTTGGAAACTCCATTTTGGGAAAAGGCCCATACTGGCCATACTTATGACTTTTTGGACTTGAACACCAGGCTTCAGCTACAGTCTTGCCCGGGGATGTCCCTCAGAGCCTGGAACATTTGAATTCAGGTCTTGCTGAGCCCAGGCCAGACACTCTATCCACCTAGACAATACATGTGTACCCATGTCAGAGGCTCTCCCAGAAGTCCTTCATATGAATATAGAGAGAATCCATAAGCATTCCTCTGTATGAATATAGAAAGAGAATGTGTGAGTTCTTCATTACTATGAACATCATGAAAAACTATAGAAAGACTTGGGGATAGGAAGATACAAACAAATGGGTTTTTCTCAAGGGATGGACAAAGACATGGATAGACTGTGCCATGGACACTTGTCCAGTTCCCCTTCTTCCTCTTTGCCTGTGGGGCAGCTGCAAGGGTTTCAGTGAGATACGGCACCTGGAGTACAGGAGTATAGCCAGGTTCTCTTGGCTGGGGATCTATTAGGGGTGGGGCAGCTAACACGAACCCAGTAGCACCCGTGTCGGGGCCGGGGGGGGGGGGGGTAGCAGAACCAACGGACCTGCAGAAGGTGAATGTGGCTCCTGGAGTCCCAGCGGGGGGCCGGTGTGGAGGGGGGTGGAGCCTGCGTATCCAGGCGGCAAGGTGGGCTCAGGCCTCACAAAGGCGCTTGCTGACGTCACCGAGCGTCAGCTCTGCTCCGCCCCTCGTTGCCTGAGTATCTGTGGTGGCCGAGAGTTCAAATTGGCGGTGTGACATTGCAGGGGAGCAGCTGAACGGCAACCCGAGGCTCGCCGGAAGCTAGGGGCCACACTGCACCTGCCTCAGCACCTCGAAGTTACTTCAGATAGAAGGTAATGGTCCCCAAGTGGTATTTCTCTGACCTTCGCTTTTCACCCCTTTAGGTTCTGAGGGCAGCCAGGGGGCTGCAGTGGGGAACAGCTCTGCCCGGGAGGAAGCTGCACACAGCCCCAGGGGCTTCACTGCAGGCTTTCAAGTCAGATCACTGGCTGGCAGGACGAACTTCCTGCTTGGCAGTTGCCTGCAGGGAAAGCACTGGACTAGTACTTTGCTTTTTGCTTTTTGGTTTTTGTTTTTCTGCTGCCAGCCTCTTTCTCTCAAAGGGTACCTCCCCCACTCACTGCTCCTCTCTCCTACCATTTCAGCTCTATTTTGTATGCTGTCTTCTCATATTAGAATATAAGCTCCCTGAGGGCAGGAAATGCTTCTTTTTTATTATTTGTATCCCCAGAACTCAGCATAGTAACTGACACATAGCACATTTTTGTCCATTGGCCTGTTAGATAAGCTCTAATGTCTTAGGCCCTCAAGATCCATTTGAATTCTGACCCCCATTCCCACAATCCCTCTAGGATGGATTTGGAATTTATTCTGAACTCCTCGTCTCTGCCTTCTTGTCTATGTAATCTGCAGTGTTCTCCAAAGGAACTATCACAGTTTATACCACTTGGTACCATTCTTCACCAGAAAATTGTCACCCATATACACCTCCTCTACTTGTTTCAACTTTCTACTCTATCCACATGTTAGCAAAATCAGATCATTTTAAAATTCATCTGTGTAGTTTTCATCTTTTAGATACATCTCAATTTTTTTAAAAGATGAAGTTTTAGCTGCTAATGAGGATAACTAATCTTTCCTTGAGCTCTCAGTTCACATTTGTACTCTACCTTGGGAGCCATCAGTGCAGGCTATTACTTGGAATTCAAGTTCTACTGATGTGTGGAGAAAAGACAGCTTAATTTTATGACCAGCTCTATACAATTCTCGTGGAAGTCAGACTCTAGCAATTATTTAGTGAACTTGGTAAATCCACAGCCTAAGACCTCATATGCATATAATTTGTCTAGAGAAAGACTTTCCCTCTACCCAAAAGAAAATTATCTTGAGTATACATATGTGTAGATAGATAGATAGATAGATGGATAGATAGATAGATAGATAGATAGATAGATAGATAGATAGATAGATAGATAGATAGATAGATAAACAGATAGATATGTACTTTGGTCCTTCTCCTTCATATAATTTTTGTAATCACATAGATATTTAAGGCAGAAAAAAAAAACCTACTTGGTAAATTACCTACTTAGCCAATGAAAAACAGAAAGAAGTAATAATCTGCTTCCCACTCCAAATCCACTCCCATCACCCAAGAGATTATAAGCTCCTTGAACACAAGGACTGTTTTTTTATATGTTTATTCCCCCATTAACTATAGAATAGCAGGAAATTATTCAATGTTTTTGAAAGAATAAATAAAAAAACAAACAAATGCAGGGATTCGGTGGACATTTTTTAACTCTGACACAAATAATCTTAAATTAACAAAGCCCTTATGGGGATACACACACACACACATATATATGTATGTGTGTGTGTGTGTATAGATATGTGTGTGTGTGTATGTATGTATGTATATATATACACACACACACACATTCAATCACACACACATATATATACTTATACACACCTACACACATCCTTGCGTATGTAGGTATGTATCTAAAGGCATTCAGGTGGTACAGAGGATAAGGTGCTGACTTTGAGTCAAGAAAATCTGAGTTCAATTCAACCTTACACATTTAAGAGCTGTGTGATTTTGGACAAGTCAGTTGACCTTTGTTTTCTTTTTCTTGACTGTAAAATGGAGGTGATAATAGTACCTACCTATGGTTATTTCGAAGATCAAATGAGACATAATTGTAAACTATTTAGCGCATAGTTGGTGGTGCAAGCGCTGGTTATTATTGTTGTCATTCCTATTCAGAAAGTCTAAGCTGAAAAAAGTGGAGCCGTTAAAATTCTGGCAACATTCTATTTAGACTGGAGTCAGGCTTTTTTTATTTGTTTTGTTTTATTAAAGAAAAACAACACAGAAATTGAATTACAATTTTATAATTTTAAGCAGATGGCTACAGCTTTGGGACACTTTATTTTTTCTTTGCGCAAAGGAAATAAAAGAGTGTGCAGGTTAATTAGTAGCACTTCTGACTTGAAACATAGGTGCCTGAGGCTTAGCGGATCATTAAAAGATTTGCTCTGCTTCTTCCCTGGACAGATTACTGGAAAGTTTTTCATTTTGTTTTTTTTTTGAGAGGGTTGTATTTTTTTTCCTATTATGAACTTTCCTGTTGTGTGAATTTGATCTCCTGAAGTTGTTACATCTGCCTGTGGCCCTGGTATACTCTAAAAAACAAACTTGGCTTTCATTTGGCAGACCATTCTAGCATGCATGCTTTTGCTCTGCAATGAATATATCTTGCCTTCTTTGGTATCTCTTTTGCCTCTGGTGCTCTCTCTGCTTCCTTATTTCCTTTCTCCAAATGCCCTTTCAGATGATTCTTGCTCCACAGTCAGGTTTACCAGTGTGTGTTCATAACCCCAAGCCTCAGGTAGTTTGGGGCCCATTTTTAGTGGTCCCAATCTGTGATTCCATTACTGTAGGGTACCCTGGACACACTTCACCAATTCAGAACAGTAATTTGTCTGTAATGTTCAGTTTTACAGAATTACTTGGAGCACCACAAGATTAAGTGACAGCCAGTCTATGTCAGAGGTAGGATTTGAACCCAGCTCTTCATGACTACAAGAGTACCCCTGTATTCACTACCCCCTGTAGTTCTGAAACCAATGGTAATAGAACAAACAACAAAAGCAGCAACAACTGTCATTTATAGAATTCTTATGTTAAAAACTCAAAAACTATATGATGAGGTAAGTACTATCATTATTTCTTTATTAATTGATTAATTAATTTTTAGTTTTCAACAATCATTTCCATAAGCTTTTGAGTTTTAAATTTCTCTCCCTCCCTTCCCACCTCCCTCCCTAAGACAGCCCACAATCTGATATAGGCTCTACATATACTTTCTTCTTCTTCTTCTTCTTCTTCTTCTTCTTTTCTTCTTCTTCTTCTTCTTCTTCTTCTTCTTGGGGGGGGCAGGCAATGGAGTTAAGTGACTTGCCCAGGGTCACACAGCTAGTGATTGTTACATGTCTGAGGCTGAATTTGAACTCTCCTCCTGACTCCAGGGCTGGTATTCTATCCATTGCGCCATCTGGCTGTCCCTACATCTACATTCTTAATAAACGTGTTTTCACATTAGTCATGTTGTAGAGAAGAATTAGAACCAATAGGAGGAACCACAAAAAAGAAGAAACAAAATAAAACAGAAGGGAAAAAAGAGCCAATAGTATGCTTCAACCTGCTTTCAGACTCCATAGTTCTTTCTCTGCATGTGGGTAGCATTTTCTATCGTGAGGCTTTTGGAGATGTCTTAGATCCTTGCATTGCTGAGTAGGGCTAAGTCTATCAAAGTTAGTCATCACACAATGTGGCTGTTGCTGTGTACAATGTTCTCCTAGTTCTGCTCACTTCACTCAGCATCAGACCATACAAGTCTTTGCAGATTTTTCTGAAGTCTGCCTGCTCATCATTTCTTATAGCACAATAGTATTCCATTACATTCATATACCACAACTTGTTCAGACATTCCCCAATGGATGGGCATCCCCTCAATTTCCAATTCTTTGCCACCACAGAAAGAGCTACTATAAATATTTTTGTACATGTGGGTTCTTTTCCCAGTTTTATGATTTCTTTGGGATACAGCCTTATTTTATTTCTTACAGAAAAGGAAATTTAGGCTCAAAAACTTCACTATTATGTGAGTGTGATATGGCAACCCAAACAGTTAATGTTATCTTGGGCTCTAAAAAGGGTTGAGCTTACAATGGCATGCTGTCCTCTGACCTGATCTAACCACATCGGGAATATTGTGTTCTCTTCTGGGCACTATATTTTAAGAAGGGCATTGATAAACTGGATGGCATCAAGAAAGGGGGATCCAGGATGGTGAAGGGCATTATGTTTCATAAGGATTATTTGAAAGAATTGGCACTATTTAACCTAGAGAAAGAAAAGAGTTGGGAGGTACTGATCACTTTCTTTGAGTATTTTTAAGGCTGCTACATGAAAGAAAGATTAAGTTTATTTCATTTCACTTTCCACCCTCCCCCTGAGCAGAACTAGAAACAGTGGGTAAAAATGTAAAGAAAGACAGCAAATTTAGGTTTGATATAAGAAAAAATATTTCTTAATCACGAGAGCTCTCCTGAAGTCCAATGAGATGTCACAGGAGTTAGAGTCTACGGACAAAGGATGGATGGCAGCTTGTCAGGTATGCTGAAGGAAAAATTCTGTTTTCCTTGTGGGCTGGGCTAGATGGTCCCTAAAGTCCCTTTCAACTCTGAAATTCTCTGATTTTGTAATTGAAGGCAATCTGAAGGATTTATTCAGAATATCATTGTAAGATTGTGCTCTCCTTTGAGGGCCCTCATTAGAGAATCATGATTAGAACACTCTGTAATGCTTTCTTTGACTTTGTAATCATGAAAGACTTTGCTTTGTTATGTTGAGGACTGATTGGTTCAGAACTGTAATTTCTGATGACTCATGCAACTAGAAACTAGAAACTCTAGTACTTTCAGTGCATTGTGTCCCCCCACATACACACTCCGTTTCTTTAGAAATGGCTTCCTGAGCAGGAACAAAGCCGAAGAAGAATTTGCAATGGCAACAGACTCTAGAGCAAGGGTTCTTATATTTGGTTGGAAGGGTATGGTCACTTGATTTTTTAACATGCTAATTATACTTCAAAATAATTGCTTTCCTGCAAATCAAAACAACTCTGAGGTACCATATCACACCTATCAGACTGGTTGACATGACAAAACAGGAAAATTATAAGTGCTGGAGAAGATGTGGGAAAATTAGAAAACTAATGCATGGTTGGTGGAATTGGGAATTGATCCAACCATTCTGGAGAGCAATTTGGAAAGACGCCCAAAGGGCTATAAAAATGTGCACACCCTTTGACCCAGCAGTACCACTTCTAGGGCTGTATCCCAAACAGATCATAAAAATGGGGAAAGGACCCAGATGTACAAAAATACATATAGCAGCTCCTTTTGTGGTGGTAAAGAATTGGAAACTGAGGGGATGCCCATCAGCTGGGGAGTGGCTGAACAAGTTGTGGTATATGAATGTGATGGAATACTATTGTGCTATAAGAAATGATGAGCAGGCTGACTTCAGAAAAACCTGCAAAGACCTATGTGGTCTGATGTTGAGTGAAGTGAGCAGAAGAAGGAGAACATTGTACACAGTAACAGCCACATTGTGTGATGACTAACTTTGATAGATTTAGCCCTACTCAGCAATGCAAGGATCTAAGATGTCCAAAAGCCTCACGATAGAAAATGCTACCCACATGCAGAGAAAGAACTATGGAGTCTGAAAGCAGGTCGAAGTACACTATCTGCTCTTTTTTTTTTATTTCTTCTTTCTTGTAGTTCCTCCCATTCATTCTAATTCTTTTTTACAACATGATTAATGTGAAAATATGTTTAATAACAATGTATATGTAGAGCCTATATCAGATTGCATGCCATCTTGGGGAGGGAGGAGAGGAGAGGGGGGAGAAAATTTAAACCTCAAAAGCTCATGGAAGTGAACATTGAAAATTAAAAATTATAAAATAAATAAATATAAACAAAAAATAAAATAGAATTAAAAAATAATTTATTTCCCTTGTAATCTAATGTATTTTACTTTACGCATTTAAAAACATTCTTCTGAGAAGAGGTTCATAGCCTTGTCAATAGGGGCATAGGAAGGGTTAAGAACCCTTGGTCTGGACCAAGCTTTTATAATGAACATGATGCCCACAGTCAACCAACCATACATCTACCACTTAAGGGAAGACAATTAGACCTGGCCAGAAATTGATGCTGCATTATGACGGTGCTCCATCATGTCAGTGAATCTCTGCCACTAAACTCCCTATAGGGAAAACGTTCCTGTTGAGTGTCGAGGACAAGTTGTCTTAACCAATCAGATGCAAAGTGTTGTGGAGCAGTGCAGGAAGAGCTAGAGCTGAAGTGTCAGGACAGGTGTTCCAATCCTAGCTCTGTCATTTACAACCTGTGCAACTTTCACCCATCTCTGATTCAATTTCTTCATCTGTGAAGGAATAAGTTTGAACTGAATGACCTCTAAGGTCCCTTCCACCTCTAAATTTAGAATGTGATAGTTAAGTGATTCAGGGTTCTTAGCTCAAATCTGGATTTTGAATAAGTCGCAGAATCAAAGAATAACCAAATCTGAGAGTCGAAAAGAACCCCAGTCGTGATCTGGCTTAACTCAGAGCTGCCGAAGAATCCTTTCTCCACATCCAGCAGTTCAGCTCGTGCTCAAAGACCTCAGAAGAAGGGAAGTGACTCATTCCGCCCTGACCAGCTCAAAGGCTTAAATAAACCTCAGTTTGTCTCTGCAACTTTTACGTGCTGTCCCTACTTCTTTCCTTTGGGGCGAAGGAGGAATAAATCAGGCATGGAGAAAGAGCACAAGGTAGTGACTTAGGCGATGTCTGTTCCAGATCTGCCACAGCCTGTACAATAGCAGAGAAGTCACAGCCTCTCTGGGCCTCAATTTCCTACTTAAAAAATGAGGAAGTTGGACTTTTGGATCTTGAACATCTCTTCTCTATCCACACTTGTGGTCCCAAAGGTCTAGACCCTCTTCTACAAGACAATCCTTACTGTACTTAAGGAGTTATCAGGTCTTCATTATACCTCCTCTTCTCCACTGATCCTCATATGGCATCACCTTGAAGCCCTTCCTTCTCTTTGCAGACCATTTATATAATCAAAGTCCTTCCTTAAAATATGTTGAACTAAGCCTCATTCTCCAGATGAGATCTGACCCAATCAGAATTCAGCAAGGCTCTCCTCTCTTTCATCCTGATCACTGTGCTGTTCTTAAAACAGCCTATTTATATTACCTTTTTGGCCTAGCTTAAAGACCACTAAATTCCCAAATCTTTTTCTTTTTCTTCTTGTTCTGCTTTTGGTCATGTCTCCCCCCCCCCCCCAATATATGTAACTCAATCATTTTAAACCTAGGTGTAAGACTATAAATGTATCCCTATTCAATTCATTTTATTAGATCTCTGCCAACTTCCTAACCTGCTAAGATCTTTTGGGATGCCAATTCTGACCTTCATTTGTTAGCTCTCCCTCCCAAGCTTTGTGTTTGCTAAGCATATCTTCTGTTCATTCAGCCAAATCACTGTGCAGTCAATCAACAAATATGATTTACAGAGCACCTGTTTTGTGCCAGGCATTGTGCTGGATGCCAGTGATACAAAGGCAAAAAAAAAAAAGTCTTTCCCTCAGGGAGCTTGCATTTCATCAAGGGAGGCAATAAGTATGTAAGTATGTAAATAACTGCATTCCAAATAAATACAAAATAAATTTGAGGGGCCAAGGTACTAGCAGATGAGATGGGTTCAGGGCATATAGAAGGTGGCATTTCAGCTAAACGTCTGTCGCTAAGGGACTTAGAGTTTCTAAGAGGTAGCAGTAATACAGGAGTGCACCTCAGGCATGGAGGGATGGCCTGTGGAAAAACATGGAAAGGGAACTGGGATCCTCCTGTGTTAAGAACCCAGAAGACCAGTTTGGCTGGACTGCATAGTGCACGTAAAGGGGAATGACTAGGGGTCGGTTTGTAAAGAGCTTCAAACGCCAAAGAAATAAGTTTGTATTTGACCTAAGAGTTAATAGGAAGCTAGTGGAGTTTGCTGACACATTCAGAACTGGGCTTTAGGTACATCCCTTTGGCAGACTTGGGAAGGATTGAATGGAGAAGGGAAGCACTTAAAATAAGGAGACTAATTAGTGGGCTAATTAGTAGGCTGATTAGTTACCAATTAATTAGTCATCTAATTGAGAGGTGATGACTTCTGAATTCAGCTGTTTGCCATTGGAAAGATGAAGCCCAAACTCCTCAACTCTTCATAGTATCAATACTTCATCTAGGTGAAAATATGTATAAATCAGTCAACTAACCATAGGCCTTAAGATAAATCGTAAAAGGTCTTTAATTAGAATGATTTTTCACAGGAATCATATCATAGTAGGTTGAAGAAAGTTGACCACACCCCTAGGATCATCTCTAAATTATTAAGCTAGTTGAGAAGGTATTGATTTCTAGAAACTAGAGAAAGTGTGGCTTTCTAGCACGTCCTGGGGAATCAGACACTATGGGGTGGAGGAGAAGTAGGGGTGGGCAGGTGTCCAAGTATCCTTCCCTCCTCACCCTTTGATCAGAAGAGGATTCTATGAACGTTGAAGGGCTCCTAGGTTTTTAGACCATCTATCTCCCCATTATTTCCAAGGTGCATCTCTGAATCCACTGATGGTGGTATCTGTATCGGGAGCCAAGAAGAGATTGGACCTACAGCTCTACCAGGATCCTTGTAAAGAGACTGCATCAGGCCTAAGGGAAACTCCCTGAGCACCCCACAAGAGGGGTGAGAGGGGGAAGACTTCCAGCAATCATGAGCTGTATGTCATCCCTGCCACATGTACTCTCTAAACTTCCGTCCACTTTCCCCTCGATTCTGTACATACCTGTGAGAGAGAATATGTCAGAGATATTTGGGGGATTTTTGTACCAGCTGTTCATATAGTAAAAATTCCTTTCTAAAAGCTACTTAATATTAGCTAACTAAATTTGATATTAATTGGATGGGTTTCTGGCCATAATGTAGGTGACAGTTGAACTTAGAACTTCAAGGGAAAGAAAGAACAGAGTAGTTAAAGAAATTTTAAAATAATTAAAAGTTCTAGTAACAGCTCCAAAAATATACCTGATCTGAACCTAGACTTCCATACCTTGTGGTGCAGCCTGGGTGAGGAAAAATATCTGCGGAGAAGCTTAGCTGAGAAGGTTAAAGACAAGGGTCATGGCTACTGCCTGAGAAATCTGGCCAAGAAGAATTACAGATTTCTCTGCTGAAGAGAGACTCATAAATAACATTCACCTTCAGGAGTGGGAAGTATGAGTTGCAAGTAGCCATGAAACAGCTTGAAACCTTGCTAAGGCAGGTCAGGCAATGCAAAGAGTAGGCTGATAGAGCAGAGTTGAGCAGTTCTAGACTCTTATCATTTCTAGGGTAGAGGCTTATCAACCATAGCATCTCTTTCCTTGGTAGATGGTGGTGGTGGTGATGTTCAGGGTTTTTCAGTTGTATCTTATTCTTTATGACCCCATTTGGGGTTTTCTTGGCAAAAATATTGGAGTGGTTTGCCATTTCCTTCTCCAGGCCTTTTACAGATGAAGAAACTCAGACAAATAGTGTGAAGTGACTTGCCCAGGGTCACACAACTGGCAATTGTCGGAGGCCAGATTTGAACTCAGGAAGATGAGTCTTCCTGACTCTAGGCCCAGCACTCTATCCACTGCACTACCTAAATCATAGAAGAGGTTAAAAGAATCAATGAAATAGGAGCAATGCAAGCATCTGTCATACGGGGTGACCCTCAAAATGGCAGTGTTAGCAATCAGCTAGAACAAGGAGGAATGTACGTCTCTTCTTCTTCCTTGATAATCTCATCCCCAGTCACCCCAGACTATATTTCTCTACTAGGCCCTGAATTATAGAACCCAGGGACTCACACATTTGGCCTACCTATAGCACCTTGAGCTAGCATGGCATGGAGGATAGGGCAGTGGACTGAAGTCAGGAACACATTTGTTCAGATCCCACTGCAATACTTCATAGTTATGTAATACTGGACAAGTCACTTAACCCCTCTGTACCTCAGTTTCCTAACCTGTACAATGAAGGGCTTAGGATCAGTCACCTCTAAGGTCTCTTACAACTCTAAATCTATGCTCCTATGAATATAAAAAGTGACCTTAACCAACTCATGGTGCTCACTATTTTGTAAAGACATGAATCTTATTTGCAAGTTCCTGAAAGCTTTCTGAACACAGAAAATATGAAGAAAGCTATTTCTGAGAGCACGTTTTTCAAACAGACCCCTAAGTAGCAAATCTATAGCTCAAAATAAGCCCAAGGATAGGGAGTAAAATGGGGTTAGAATAGGAAGGGCTCACCTAGGGCACAACCTCTAGGGGAAAGAAGTGAGCTATGTGCTATAGAATTGATTCTTGATTTAATATAGAAGAAACAATTTAATTGTTGCTAGCACTCTCTAAAATTATGTGCCCTAGGCAAAGCTCCATTGTCCTACCCTAGTTATAACTCAGATTTCAAACTGTCATTTTAGCCATAGCTATTATTGGAACTTTTATAGGATCATAGATCTATGACTGAAAGTGCCCTCAGAGGTCATCTGGTCTAAAACCCTCATTTTACTGATTAATCAACTAAGGCCTAGAGAGCTCAAGTGACTGGTTCAGATAAGTGACTCACCAGCTGAGAACATGAGGAATTTAATATCTCATTTGGCCATGTCCTAGTATGAGTGTTTTTATAAAAAAAAATTTTCAAAGAATTTCACTACCTACAGCATTTATATGCATGCTATAAAGTAGCAAGACCATTTATGCAGAGAATAGTGACTACATACACACCAATAAGCCAATATATAACTTTCCATTTACTCATTACACAGGGTCTCCAATTTGTCTGTACCAGAAAAAGGGAAGGAAAAGAAATGGCACTTTCATAATAATAATGTTTGGCCAATCATTCATATTCTAAGCATTCATTTCTCTTTGGAGTCTGTCTTCATTTACAGTGAATCCATATCTCTTCCCCTCATCTTTTGGGCCTCAGGGTTTGTCACCCTTCCCATAAACAAAATTGATTCTAGGAAAAGAAAAGAAAAATAAATTTTTTTTGCATTTTGGAAGGAATATATAGATTGGAGGTGACAGGGAAACTAGGCACTAATTTATTTTTAAAATATCCCCTCCCCAAAATTTAAGAAAAAAAGATTTTTTTTCCTGTGTCTGAATAGGTAGCATGTAACACTGTATCCTGCTATTTCATTGTTCCGTTGCTCAACTGACTTTGTCTGTTCACATCACTACTAACCATCATTATTCATTTTATTTATTATTAATCATATCACATGGAAAATTATAAAGCATTTATGAAATAACCACATTAAATCGGAAATCCTTCTTTGAACCAGCAAAACAAATAAAGTAGCTGTGGAAATAGTGTTGTAATAATAGACAGAGACACATTTAAGGTATATAACAATGGTCATCAGCATGTTGAAGGCTTCATCCAAAACTTAGTAGATATTTTTTAATGCATGTAATGTGAGCCCTGGAGGTTAGAGATACTGCTTCCCAGCTTTCTTTATCCCACTCTGAATCAATATTTAATACTCAAAGAGATATTTTTCATCATTAATGCTTTCACACCTTCACGAGAGCTGTATAGCAGAAGAAAGGATAAAAAAGGAAAGCACTTGCTTCTAGCCATCCCTTTGCTTGATTTACCCTTTCTCTAAAACGACCAAGGAAACTGACCCAAATGGGTTAAGTGTATTCAAAACTGTCTTAGTACTTTAAGGTAATGTATTTCCTCCTAAGATGAATGCATGACACTTAGAAAATTGTGATGTGAATTCTCATGCAATTTTTTAAAAATGCAGATAATTAAGATAAAGATACTCGGCGTCCAGTGTGGCTGTGGAGCGATGCTTTGTCACTGGACCGAGGAAGATCAGAGTCTTATAAATCTTACAAAAATCACTGGTCAGCTGTGGTCCGCTATCAGTTAGGCATCGAGTCTTTATGAAACAGCTAGCATGTGCCGGGCACTGCCCTAAGGTCTGAGGATACAAATACAAAATGAAAACCGTTGCTGTCCTCAAGGAGCTTATAGTCTAATGCTGTTGAGTCATCTCAGTTGTGTCCAGCTCTTCGTGACTTCACTTATGGGTTTGTTGGCAATGCGTGGTTTGCCATTTTCTTCTCCAGCTATTTTTCTGAGGCAAATAGCATTGTCACTTGTCCAAGGTCACGCAGTTACTATTTGAGGCCAGATTTGAATTTTCAAAGGCGAGTCTTCATGACTTCAGGCTTAGCACTCTATGCACTGCACCCCCTAGCAACCTGTACAGGCTAATATTTATTTTTAATTGTGGTGAAAATTGATCATCCATACTGTGGAAATAGCTGAACGTGCACCGGCCCAGGTACTTGGAACTAAGCACCACAGGAGCCGAGGCAAAAACAAAGCTGCTCTATCCATCAGTTGATCCTGGTAGGGTATTGACTGTCCATTCACTAGATGATAGGCACTATAAGAACCAGCCACTGGATTCCACCCTTGGCTGGTTCTCATCTTCACCTATTATAATCATGCTGCCTTTGCAGCATGATTATCTGTCAAGGGGAAGGTAAGGGAGAGGAGGAGAAGAGAAGAGAGGAAAGGAGAGATGATTTAATAAAGTTTCAGTGATATCTGTTTATCTCCTGAGCAGATCTGAGAGTTCTGAACACGGCAGGTGGTTCTGTTATTTTAAGTGGAATGTCATTGTTCTGTGGGAATCAAAGGATTCACTTTACTTTTCTGAACTAGAACATTTCATTTCATACACTATTATTGAAAATGTGCTACTGAAAGAAAGAAAAAAGAAAGGAAGGAAGGAAGAGAGAGAGAAATGGAGGGAGGAAAAGAGGAAGGACAAAGGATTTAGATAGGAAAGAAGAAAGGGAAGATGAGGAAAGAGAGGAATGGAAGGAAAAGTGAGAAGGGGAGGAAGGAAGGAGAAAGAAAAAAGGAAAAGGAGAAGAGTGTGTGTGTGTGTGTGTGTGTGTGTGTGTGTGTGTGTGTGTTAAGGAAGTTTTCCTAAAGTATCATTTGATTACACTCCAAGTTGCTTGATGACTAAATTAGAAGAAATGAGTCATTTTTGGGAAATGGAATTGGTTGAAAAATGTTAACTTTAGATAAAAATTGATTGAACTTAACAGAAATTCACACATATGCGCATACTCTCAAAGTCAAGGACAGGGTTACCTGGTTTATGTAAAGCATAAATCCACTGTGGAGTGCAATGGTTTTGCTTGTCAACATCTTCCTCTTTTAAATAGTATCTTGTATGCATTAGTAGGACAGCAGAAGCAAAAATGAGGACAGCATATTGTCCAGTTTCTCCTCTCCCTACAGGAGCCATTACTTCCCCAGTAAATGAGCTGTCCATCATCCTCACACAAATTTAAGGACACCCCCCCCTTTTTAGACTTTCTCATCTCAACACTAACCATAAAGGGGGAAATTTTCATTAAGACCTGCTGACTAAGTGCCATCACAAATAAATAATAAGTGGGATTTGTTTGGTACAGAGCTACACTGTGGTTTTGCTGATCACTGTTGCATGGCTTTAGACTATAAGCAGGTCACCCTGACCCCACGGAACCTGGAAAATAAAGAAGGCAAACGTAATCACACCAAATGCCGTTATTCTCTTACCCATCAGTGCCCCCCGATGCTTTATTTCTCTCTGCTCTTGAGATTCAGTGATTATATACTCATTTTAGAGAATAATAGTTATCTAAAGGTCAGAGATGCATAGCTCAGATGACCTACTCTCAGCACATTTCTACATAGGCTTATCCACCACTGCATTTGTGGTGAATGAAGAAAGTTCTAAAACTATTCATTTTTTTCAAGATGCAGCACTTCCCCTGGGTCAGCCAGTAACCAGCTGCAAGAGATACAGGTGTCCCCTTAGGCAGCATCTGGTAGGACTGGGAAGAATGCAAACCAATGTAACAGTAGCTGCCGTTTATATAACACGCCAACGTTTACAAAGAGAGGCAGTCGGGTGTAGGGAGCCAGCCAGGAAGAGCTGATTTCAAGTGCCACCACTAATAAATACTGGCCGTGTGACCCTGGGTAAGTCATTTACCCTCACATCTGTCCTGATTCTATATGCTAAGTTGTCTTTTTAATGTGTCATGCTACCTTTCTAACTCTAGTGGAAGCTAGTTTATTCAGCCTGTGTGGATTTGATCATGAATCTTTCCTGCGGGAGCTAGTTTTCTTGGAGAAACTTCTCTAATCTCTGTCTCCAAAGCTCAGCTAAGATGCCCCTTTCCTATGGGAAGCTTCTGCTGATTCCCCCAGCCCAAACGCTAGTGCCCTCTGTCGATTACTTTTGATTTATTTCATATATATGTATGTATGAATATACATACACATATATATATATACATGATATATATATATATATATATATGTACTTATATAAATACATGTCTTCTCCTCTGATAGAATGTAAGGTCTTTTAGGAGCAGGGATTGTTTCATGTTGTCCTTTTCATATTTCTTTTGATCTTATCACTTCGCCTGATACATTTAAAAAATATAAATAATTGTTGATTGATTGGCCCCCTCTCCCCACTAACTCTGCTCCTGTGGCTGCCTTCTTGTATTGGTGAGTTCTTCCTGGAAGCTCAACTTTGGGGGAGGGCCCCAGACCAGCCATTCTTAATTCTCTGGACTTAACCACCGTGGCCCAGCCAGGGTACCTCTCCCCTCCACCTACCTGCTTCTCAGCTCTACTTTTATGTGTTGGCTTTGCCCATTAGAATATAAGCTCCTTGAGGGCAGGAAATGTCTCTTTTTTTGCATTATTTGTCTTAGGACAGTGCCTGGTACGTAGTAAACGTTTAATAAATGCTTTTGGGGGCAGTTAGGTGGCACAGTGGATAGAGCACCGGCCCTGAAGTCAGGAGGACCTGAGTTCAAATTCAGCCTCAGACCAAATACTTGGCACTTACTAGCTGTGTGACCCTAGGCAAGTCACTTAACCCCAATCGCCTAAAAAAGGCAAAAAAAAATGCTTGTTGACAGACTGATATAAGTTGTTTTCCTTTCTCCTTGGTGTCATATGACAGTCTTCCTTTAGTACCAATTTACATGGCAATATATGTCCCCGCTATATCTTGCCTCTGGTCTTATCCCAAGCAGGGAAAGATGTGGAGATGGCTTTTCATATTACCTACACTCTAATATGAAAATTATGTCTGGTTGCAGTTACCTCTCAGCTCCAGAAGCCTGTTTATTGCTACCATGATCAGTAAACCATTCAACACAGGGGTCCCAGTGAATTTACCTGTTGGGTTATTCTTCAAAATAAACAAGAAAGGCCGATTAGCTACAAACTGGTTGGAATCCAGACTCATGATTACCGGCACCTGCCCACCTGCAAACAAAAACACATTGTCAATAGGATTGGTTGGTTGAAATGGAAAGCTTCAGAGGAAAATATCTGCGTGGAGTTTTTGAATAGGCAGGAAAGGCCACATTGTTTGAATAATTCACATGCAGAAGAAATGACGCATTTTCTAAACACAGAAATTTGGAATAAATTTGAGTGATAAAGAGCAAAAGATAAGTATCATATGATTTTGAAAGTATTCTTCTCTATACAGTTCTGCTAGCTGGCAAAGAATGCCAGCAATTATATTGTACTCTCTCACACTATACTAGATCACGTTGAAGCTGTGGAAAAATTGGCATTCTAGCTTGGCCAAGTACCCAACTATTCCTTCTCAATGCATGCTGCTGACTTAGGTCTTCCATCATTGCCTCAAGATGCAGGTCTGATCTGCATCCTGTCTACTCTTCAGCTTTCGAGAAGGGGGTGAGCATTTCTCACTGTCTTGGAACAGCCAAACTCACCAAATTTTGCAAAATTGTTCCATAAGCATGAAGGTTTTATTTTTTATTTTTCTTGTTGCTGTTAGGGCTACTCCAAATGTGCCCTCTCAAAAGAAACCCTACACACATGCATAACTCAAAATCCCCAAATGTTTTGTGGCGCATGCATGGAGGTTTTTTTCCTGTAAGGACCTCCAGAGTGGTGTGTTCAGCGTAGGGCACCTTTTTTAAATGGACATTGATGAGCTAGAGGGAAATTTCAAGGAAGGCAACTGCCATGGGGGAAAGGCCTTGAGTTTATACCATAGGAGGACAAGTTGAAAGAATAGAGAATGTTTAGCCCAGAGAAGAAATGACTCAGGGAAGACAGGACAGCTATCTTCAAGTATTTGGAGGACTCTCATGTGAAAGAGGAATGGGACCTTTTCTTTAACTTCAGATAGAAGAACTAGGAGCTACAGATAGAAATCACAAAGAGAAGAACTGAGTAAAGGTAAAGAAAACATTTCCTACAGTTAGCACCACCCAGGAGTGATAAGGGCTGCCTTGGGAGGCAGTGGATAGGCTTCCCTATTAATAAAGGTCTTCAAGCAAAGGATGAATAACAATTTATTGGCTAAATGGGAAAGAAATTTATTGTTCCAACAGGGCTTTGGCCAAGGGGTTCCTGAAATATTTGCCAAATGTAGGCACCTAGGTGGCACAATGGATAGAGTGCCAGGTCTAGAGTCAGGAAGACTCATTTGCCCAGTTCAGATCTGGCCTCAGACACTTACTAGCTGCATGACTTTGGGTAAGTCACTTAACCTTGTTTGCCTCAGTTTCCTTATCTGTAAAGTGAATTGGAGAAGGAAAAGTCAAACCACTCCATCATCTTTGCCAAGAAAACTCCAAATAGGGTCCTGAAGAATTGAAATAACTGAAAACCATAGCACTTACCTTCGAAGGTTGTTGTGAGGATCAAATGAGATAATATTGTAGAGTGGTTATCACAGTGCCTGGCACCTAGTGGGTGCTATCTAAGTGGCAGCTATTGTCATTGTCATTGTTAGTTTGGATTCGTAGTTTACAGATTGTGTGTTCTCTCATTCCCTTCTTTTTGCAGCTAGCAGTGATTAGAGTGTTGGACCTTGAGTTAAGATGACCTGGGGCCTCAGACACCAGCTATGTGACCCTGAGGAAGTTCCTTTATCTCCTCAGTCTCACGTCTCCTCATCTGTTAAATGGGAACAACAACAGTCCCTCCTTCACAGAATTGTTTTGAGGATCCTATGAGATAATATGTGAAAATCACTTTGAAAGCCTAAAAGCTCTATGTCAATACTAGCTATTGTTAGTGTTTTATTAGGGTTTGTCAATGTTTAGCAGGAAAAAAAGCTGATTACTTCCTTCTAGACTGCACCAGTCTCATGCAGCTGATATTATAATTTGCAATAACTTGTTTATCCTTGAAGACTTGAAATAGGGAGGTTTTAAATGATTTTTAAAAATTCATAAAATATCTATTCCTCTTTTGTAAATATTTGATTAGCAGCATAAAAGGATAAGAAAATGTATGCTCAGTCAGGGATCTGTGACAGTCACATCATTCGCCTGTGTGAAACATTAGGTTTTCACCCCCAGTTATTGACTCAAAGGTGTTTTGGTTTATGTCTGAATAACTCAAATGGTTCCCTATTGGAGAAGATCACTGATCTTTCTCCAAAGCACAAAGCAGGTCCTTCTCATCCTTTGCAATTCACATTCACATTTTCCATTGACTCCCTAGAGAATCCACTGAATTCTCTGGAAGCTTTCTTCTAATGCTTTTACTATTTTATGACTATCAGGTCTGGACCCCATCTTCTGCTCTCCCTCCATGAACTACCCCCATAAAGGAACCCACAGTAAGAGAGCAGTCAGGCCTTTGCCCTTCTTGGGTTCTGCTTCCAGTTGTTAATCCTTGGCAAGGGACTGTGCAGAATCACAGAATCTCAGTTTGACAAGAAGTCAGTTATTCTGCCTTCACTTCATTTGTGGCCCGTATCCTTGTAGGAAGATTCATTGCTGTTAAGTCATTTCAGTTGTGTCTGACTCTTCATGACCCTTTGGGGTTTTGGCGGGGCAAAGATACTAAAGTGATTTGCCATTTCCTTCTCCAGATCATTTTACAGATGAGGAAATGGAGGCAAACCAGATTAAATGACTTGCCCAGGGTCACACAGCTTATAAATTTCAGAGGCTGGATTTGAACTCATGAGGATGAATCTTCCTGATTCCAAGCACAGTGCTGTATCCACTGCACCACCTAACTGTCCCAGAAAGTTCTAGTCTTATAGCATATATAAGATAAGTGTATGTATTTGTGTGGGTATTCTGACTTAAAGTCAGGAAGACCTGGGCTCAAATTTTGTCACAGATAATTGCTAACTGTATGTCTCTAGGCTAGTCCCTTAACTTCTTAGGGCCTCAGTCTCCTCATTCATGAAATGAGAGTTGAACCTGCTGTCTTCTAAGCTCCTTTTCAGCTCTAATTGTGTGTGTGCATCTATCCACCTACACATCTACATCTACCTATTTACATATGTACATACTACATACATGCATACATACATGCGTGTATGCATACTTCATACATACATACACACACATCTGGCAAGGGAATGCAGTTCCTACCCCACATTCTCACCCAAAGGACAAGTTCCCTTTTTGTGAAAAATTTGCATTATATGGCTGCTGAGTTCCCTTCTAGTGCTGAAATTCTATGCTGCCAGGCTATGGTGGTCCTCCTTAGCCTTACAGAGCAACTTTTTAAAGCCCCCAATGCAGAGCAGTGGCCAGCTCGTCAGCTGATGACAATATGGCAATGATATATTTAAAGTCACTCCATTTAACCTACAAATTTCCTTGACATTGCATGCCATTTGAAAATTAATCTGAATGACATGTTTTAATGAAGCACTGCTCTCAATGTGGCTACTAATTTATAGACATTTATCAGACAGATTAAAAGAGAAGTTTTTTAAAAAGGCATGCACTTGAAAATATTGATTTGGAACTGAAAAATTGTATGATTAGACATTAAGAGAAATCACTGAGAGACTCCTTAGAGTTAGTCTTCAATTTCCAATTAGTTCTCCTAGATTTAAAGAAATTTTTTTTTAAAAAAAGGTCTGTATTACAGAATTACATGAAGCTTAGGCACTACATAAACCATCATTAATTGGAAGCGGAACATGAAAGCATCATTCTGGTATAGTAAATGGCCACAGTCACCAAAGTGGAATCAGCAAAGCTAGGAAAGAATAAGAGTAATCGAAGATGATAACCAACATTTTTATACAGCATTTTAATGTTTGCCAAGCACTTTACAAAAATTATCTCATTCAATCTTCACCGCAACCCTGGGAGATAAGTGCTATTATTACTCCCATTTTAAAGATGAGGAAACTGAGGAAGGCAGGTTAAATGAGTTGCCCAGGGTCACACAGTTAGGAAGTGTCTGAGACTAGATTTGAATTCGGATCTTCCTGACTCCAGATCCAATGTTCATTGTACTGCGCCACCTGACTATATCATAGGTCAGTATCAATAACATTTGTCTAAAACACATTCCTAGAAATTCAATAAAAGATACAATCTTTGCTTAATTTCATTTCCAAATCTTTGAATTGATATATTGTATCTTCTCTGCGTCTAGGCAGCCTTATTATGCTAATTTACATGTTGCCTGGCTTACATACAATAATAATAACAACAACAATAACATTTCCATAGCATTGTGTGGCAGGTACTGTTCTAAGTGCTTTACAATTGGTATTTCATTCATGTGTATTTCATAGGTAGGTGCTATTATTGTCATCTCTATATTACAGATGGGGAAAATAAGGCGGGCAGGAGTTGTGACTTGCCCAGGACCACATATCTAGGGGGTGACTGAGTCTGGATTCAAATGCAGGTCTTCCTGACTCAAGGCCCAAGGCTCTATCCACTGTTGCCCCTCTGAGCTTTAACGCACCAGTAGATCTATTCCCTAGGTATTTGCTATAGCAGAACAATGAATATTCAACTTACTGCAACAATTTCAGTATCACGTAGCGTGATTAGAGTAGGTAGAGGAAAAGAAGGAGTGATGTCCATGGACAGGAGCTGAACCTCTGATAATTGTTCCTCTTAAGCCTTCCTGCCATTTATTTGTAAAACAAATGTCTGTCTTACCAGTCGATGCTGCTGCTTCGCTGCCATCTTCATTTATCACAAAGGCAATTTTTTGCGTGATTTGAGAGACGTGTAAGTCAGACGAATCTGAAGGAGAAAATGGAGAATATTTTCAATCATGAAAGAGAATAACCAAGAAATATTGCCAGGTAGATTGCTGCCAAAAGTATTTCCTTTTTCTTTTCAATGATCAATGAAAAAGAATAGAAAAACCAAGGTTATTTTTGTTTGGTTTTAAAGACCATAGGCCTTGAAACAGGAGGCATATGAACACCTTTTAATGAAAAATTTTATTAATGAAATACATTTGTTTTGACACCTTGACTTAAGTCTAATAATAATTGTATTTTCCTCATTTAATTTAAACAAATGCTTCATTTTAGATTGTCAATCAATCTAGCTATTTTTTGCTATTTATTTGACTGATACCTCTAATGACAGTTGAGTGAATATGCTTTCAGCAAGTCAACCCAAACAAATGAAAAAGAAAAAAAGTCTGAAATGAGGGACCCTTGTGTAAGGGAGGAGCATGGAAGCCTCTAGAAGACAGGCAATGGAATGTCTGAAAGGATCTTTTGGTACTGCCTGAAGCTGTGGTAGGAATACTTGGGGGTGGGGAGGGAAGTGCTTTCCTGGATCGGGAGCTCACAGGCTGTAGAGGACTTGTAGGGGGACCAGTGACTGCACAGGAAGGAAAGCTTGGGATGGCAAATGAGGAAGGTTGGGAAGGATACTAATGTAAGTTCTAGAGAGAAGACTAGGAAGCAGGTTTTAGAAGGGTCTGAAATGCAGACCAGACCTAGGACCAAAAGCAGTATAAATTTACCTCAGTCCAATTGAATGGATGTAGTATCCATCTCCCTCCAGACAGCACTGAAGCAAGTAAAAGGAACAGGTCTGCCTATTCCTCAAGCCATGCCTGACAAACTGGTCTGTGGCTAGACTAAGTTAGTGTAAGAAATCTGCACTTTGTAAACAAGTGAAATCCTTTTAGATATTCTAAATTGTAAGGGGGCCTAAATCACTAAAAACACTGGGAGTTTTATTTCTTTAACTCCAGGAAAAATAAAAACTATTTCAGGAGAGAGAGACAGAGAGAGAGAGAAAGAGAGAAAGAGAGAGAGAGAGAGAGAGAGAGAGAGAGAGAGAGAGAGAGAGAGAGAGAGAGAGAGAGAGAGAAAGAGAGAGAAAGCACAAATGGATGTCACTTTCCAGGAGACTGAAGAGATTGGCACTGAACCTTGAAATGTCTTTGTCTTGCCACTCAGATCATTAAGAGAATCCAGCAGGGGTTTTGTGTACTCAAAACTGCTGGAACCATGGGATTCCCTCCACTTTCTATTTCTTCCTTCTGTTTTGTCCTCAGAAACAATGAGTGGCATGGTTCATTATGAGGTGTTTCTCCAAACTGACTGACTGGATTGACTACAAATTTACATCATCTACTCATAACTGGGCTGTCAGTCTTTTTAAAATGATTCACTATTACTCTCCATAGCAGATATCCCACCCCTCTTCATCTCTTCTCAAGTCTCCCCTGGCACCTTCCCCACCCTCTCGGCCGAGGAGTCTACTTCATAATTCACTAACAAAATTAGAGGTATTTTCTGAGATCTCCATATCCTGCCCTAATTTCACTCTCTCCTCAGTGCCAGTACCTCATATCCAAATACCTACTGAACATCTCAAACTGGATGTCCCAAAGACATCTTCAATCAAACTCATTATCTTTTTCTCTAACCCTCCCCTTTTCCAAACTTGCCTCTATATCAAGGATACTTCCATCTCCCAGTTACTCAGACTCACAACCTTGATATCATTCTCAACTCCTTTTTCTCATTTACCCCATCTAGCAAATCTGTAGCCAAATCTTATCATTTCTACCTTCACAACATCTTTCATATATATCCAATTCTCTCTACTCATAGACACCAATTTACTCTAGTTTGGGCCCTTATCATCTCTTGCCTAGACTACTGAAAGAAATTAAACAAGCCATAAATGCACTCTTCAAATTAAATATATGTGTATATAAGTATATACATATGTATATATACTTATATACACATATTGTATGTAGGTATACATGTACATATACGTGCATATACATACATACATAGACAGATTTATAAGCAAGAGCCTTTTAATGGGTCTCTCTGTCTCAAGTCTCTTCCTGTTCCGATTCTTCCACCATTCAGTTGCTAAAGTGGTCTTCCTAAAGTGTAAGTCTGATCAAATCATCCCCATGCTCTACAAACCATGGCGGCTTCCTATTACCTCCAGGATCCAATAAAAAGTTCTATTTATAATTTAAAGCTCTTGATTCCTTGAGCCCTTCCTATATTTTCAATCTTCTATTTTGTTCCATCTACTACCGCTAATATCCAAGTGGCCAGGCATTCTTGCTCTTCCTTGCACCCCAAGCCCCAGGTCATGTATTGGGCCTTAGTATCTACTATCCTTCAGAGCTGGAATGTTCTTCTCCTTACCTCTGACTCCTAGTTCCCAGGCTTCATTTCAGATTCAGCTCAGTGACTACCTTCATGAGGAGGCCTTTCTCATTACCTCCAGCTTCTAATTTCTTCCCCTCTGAGGTTATTTCTCTTCTACTTTGTGTCTTCCATGTATAGAGATTTATTTTATTCTGTCTCATTAGGATGTAAGCTCCTTGAGGGTACCAACATTTTTTCTTATTGTCTTTCTTTGTATTTCTGAGGCTTAGTGTAGTGAATGGCACATATTGATAGAGAAGAACACCACTCTCAAGGCAGGCACTTTCCCCAGCCACCTACAGCTCTACATAGCTTGCCACCCTTCACAGTAACCCTATCACCATTGCTCTTCAGACACAGAGAATTGCCTGACACCCCAAGAGTATGCCACTTGAGGCTGAACCCTTGGGAATAATGATAACCTACCTGAATGCATTCCACAATGATTAACATAATTCCCACCTGTCATATCTATCTCATATCAATGATTTGGAATCTCCTGTATCCATTGTTCAAACACTTTTCTTTATTGATGACTCCTTTATTCTCATCCCTCTCCACTCCCCCCCACCCCCACCCCAGCACCACCACCACCACCATCACCCCCACCCCAGCATCACCACCACCGCCGCCACCACCACCACCACCACTGCCGCCACTCCTACCAGCAAGCTCCAGTTCCAAGGCAGTGATCTCAGGAATGACCAGATGGAATTTCATCTGAAACCTTTGCTTTTCTCACTTGCTCCATTTTCATGCTCTTTCCTGATGACACAGCTTCCCTGGCTCCCCTTTCCAGGACCTGATGCCCTTCCACTCATACCCTCCAACTCACTCATCTTGGGAGAGAGTTGGATTGCTCCTTACTCCCCCAGTGCCATGTCCTGACTCTCCCTCTACCACCATCACTCAGTGACCTTTTGAGGTTCATTCAACTGATATTTATAAGCCAATCAAGATTCTTTTAACTGATGTCTATAAATATCTAGAACACTCTCCTTCCTTCCTCATTGACTTTGGTATCTGGCTCACAGTCTTTCTCTTCTCCCCACCTCCTGCCCTTATAGTAAAGGACTTCCACAAATACCCTAAGCTCTTAATTATTCAGTTTACTCATTTCCCATGACCTACTCTTCTACCTCAGATATATACAGTGATGGTCATGTCACCAGTCTTGGCCTTACCCACAAGTACCCCATATCCATGGTTGTGAACTCTAAAATTCCTTTATCTGATTATAATCTGTTGCATTCCAACTCTCCCTCTGGCTTGCAACATTAAAACCTGTTCTTCATCTTTACCTTCAATCAATTCACCCCTCACTTGTTTCCCAAGCAATCAGCACTGCCCTGGCTGTATTCTTTTCCTTTCCCTATCTTGATCCCTTGGTGAACCAGCTCAACTCTACACTGTCTACTTCTCTTGAATCTCTTTTCCCTCTACCCTATCAAAGACCTTGCCATTCTAAACCTTAACCTAGATTACTCTCACCATCCAATACTTTTGCTATCTCATGACTTCCATTTCAAACCAGATGTCCCACAGACATCTTAAATTCAACATGACCAAAACCAGCTGAACTCATCATCACACCCCCAACAAGTCCCTCTCCTCTTCCTACCTTCCCTATGACTCTAAAAGCTACCACCATCTTCCCAGTCACCAGGGCTAGCAACTTGGATGCCATCTTCTATTCCTCACCCGCTCTCTCATTTTGTTTATCTAGTCACTGGTCAAGTCCTGTCCGTTCTGCCTTCACAACATTTCTAATACATGCCCTCTTCTCTCCTCTGATCACCACCATTCTGGTACAGGCCCTCCTCACCTCATTCTGTGACTATTGTTGGTCTCCTTGCATCAAACCTCTTCCCACTCCAGTCCTGAATCCACTCAGCTTTCAAATTGATCTGACACATAACTGACCATGTCACCATCCCCATTCAATAAACTCTAGTAGCCTCTATTGCCTTGAAGGCCAAATGTAAAATCTGATTTGGCCTTTTAAAGGCCTTCATAACTTGCCTCTTCCTACTTTTCCAATCTTCTCACACCTACTGCCTTCTACATACTGTGCCATCCAGTGACATTTACTTCCTTATTGTACCTGCACAAGATATTTCATCTCTCAACTCCATGAATTTTCATTGACTGTCCTTCATGCCTGGAATTCTCTCATGCTTCATCTCTTCCTTGATGGCTTCCTTCAAGTCTCAGCTGAAGTCCTTCCTTCTGCAACAAGCCTTTTTTAGTTTTCCTTAATCTTAGTACCTTTCTCCTGAGACTATCCCCAATTTTTCCCATATAACATTTTGTTTTCACATAGTTTTGTTCATGTTCATGTTTATTGTCCATTATAACATGAGCTCCTTGAGAGCAGGGATTGTTTTTTTTTTAACCTTTCTTTGTATCACCAACACTTAACATTGTGCCTGGTACATAGAAGGCACTTAATAATAAATGCTAGGTGACTGAACAGTTTGTGTTGTGCTTGAAATACCTTTTTTGTCTCATGGACTGCTTACTGTTCATTTGTATTTTTAGCAATCATTTTCTGGATAAGTATGATTTAAATTTTGTCATGAGTTGGTGTTTTCACTATATAAAGTATGTTAGGTGAGGAGGTGAAACATATGAATAATTGATTATACCAAGTTCAGCTTACTGGAGACCACCCTTCTCCTTGTCAATTAAAATGCTGCCTGAGGGTTCAAAACATTTAATGAATTTTAATACATAATCAGCATTAAGCTTGAAAGCTTTCTACTTTATAGAGAAAAGAAGCCTGAGACCTTTACTCCAGACTAAAACCTTTAAGAGGTAATCTCATTATCTCCAAGCTAATATTTTTCTTTGTACCAGTGAACTTTGAGTATTCTCTGCCCTGGAGGCCAGAGAAAGGGGAAGGGAGATGGAGCTGAGATGTCAAGGATAAATCATTCTCTCTGCCTGGCCCCTGTACATAGAGGTAGATATGGTCCGGGAGAATCAGTTCTGCTTCTTCTCCTAAAGGGAGGGGCATGACAAGGGTTTCTCATCCAAATTGCCCTCCATAAGAACATCTGCTGAGTTCAAATAAAATTATTTCCATTCATTTGGTGTTTTAAGGTTTGCAATGCACTTTCCTCACAACAGCCTTGTGATACAGGTATTATTATCTCCAATTTCAGAGGCAGTTACAGAGGACATAGGTGGGTGGATATAGGTACAATGGATGCAGAATTGGCCTCAAAGCCTAGAACACCAGAGTTCAAGGCTTGCTTCTGACATGCACTAGATATGTGACCCCAGGTAAATTACTTAACGTCTCAGCGCTTTAGGCAACTTTCTAAGACTTTAAGTGCTTGGAAGATGGGATGCCACTTTGCCTTGGGGACAAACTCTGGGAGTTCCATGTACTCAGGAAATCACAATTCCCATCTCTATCCCCCCATCCACATCTTATAGATTAAAAAAAAAAGTTAGGCTGTAAGTGGGTAAGTGACTTGTCCATAACCACACAGATGATTAAAGAGGTGATATGGGATTCACAGCTAAACATCCTGAATCTAAGTCCACAACTACATGCTTAACTGACTTGGTCATGAATTAATCAGCAAAAGGGCCTCAGGGCTTCCTCCTTGCCTGTCAACAGGCCCAGGGGACTGTCTTATCCTTGAACTCATCTTTGTGACAGCCCAGGCTGCTATTGCATTTGTATTCCCAGTGTTTCACCTAATGCCCAGCTCAGAGCAAACACTTAATAAATACTTTTCATTCAGATGTAGCTGGTCAGCTGTAATGGTGGGGCTGACCACCCCCAGATCTGGGAACCAGAGTTTAGCTAGAACTGGGGCAGAGAATAGAGAAACTAGAAGTAAAACTGCTAGTAACAATTGGGGACATTGATCCTTTCCTGCTGGGGATTTGCTTTTAGCTCTGTTATTACTTATATAACTCTTCTAAATATAATGGGATCAAAGGTTCAAAGATATAGTGCTGGAAGGTAGCTCAGCAGCTTTCTAGTCCAAATCCTCTCATTTTACATGTAAAACAGAGGCCCAGGGAAGATAACCCATTTGGTCAAAGTTATATGGGAGTTATCAGAGATGAGATTTGAACCCAGTACCTCTGATTTCAGTCAGTGTTTTCTTCATTATAGCGTGTATTGTTGATTCAATTTAATAAATATGTGTGAAGTGCAGCTAAGTGGTGCAGGACTTAGAGTACTGGGCCTGGAGCCAGAGAGATAGTCTTCCTGAGTTCAAATCCATACTCAGACACTTACTAGCTGTGTGACCCTGGGTAAGTCACTTCACTCTGTTTGGTTCAGGTTCCTCATCTGTAAAATGAGCTGTTGTGACAATGGAAATGACAAAGCACTCCAGTATCTTTGCCCAGAAAACTCCAAATGGGGCCATGAAGAGTGAGACACAGCTGAAATGAGTGAGTGAAGGAGTAATAGACTTTGGTACCGAGATAGAGAGACGTGAAAAGCTACTAGCCTTGCCTTCAAAGAGCTCACGTTCTGATGAAAGAGGTGGATGGAATAAACCAACATAAATGACAATATAAGAAAGAATATAATAAGCGTCAAGGTTTAGTCTACACAAAGTATCAAGAGAACTCTGAGGCTACAACCCATGTGATCTGAAGAATACTGGTACCATAAACAGCATAGAAAAATTAGAAGGAGAACAGAGCTTTAGGGAAACAGATGAAGAGTTCA
Source organism: Phascolarctos cinereus (assembly GCF_003287225.1). Classification (NCBI taxonomy): domain Eukaryota; kingdom Metazoa; phylum Chordata; class Mammalia; order Diprotodontia; family Phascolarctidae; genus Phascolarctos; species Phascolarctos cinereus. The sequence continues at coordinate 28,176,859 of NW_027556180.1, forward strand.
GCTTTAAACATGATGGGTTTGAGATTCTAGTGGGATATTAGGTTGAAGATACCCCACAAAGTACAGCTCTGGTGAGAGGCCAAGCCATAACATCTGTTTGGGCTGGGTTGGGGAGGTATGGAGCAATCTGCTTAGCGATGATCATTGAAGCCTTGGGGCCAAATGAGATGACCAAAATAAAAATTAGAAACAGAAGAGATCCAAGGTAATACTTTTAATATACATTCCATTTAAGGGAGAGAGGGCTGCAGGATTTAGAGTTAATGAAAGAGACAGAGAAGGACCATTAGAGAAGGGGAAACTAACCATTCCGGTGCAAAGTCATGGAAGCAAAAGATACAGATGACATCAAGAAAAATGAGACAGTCAACAAGCAAAGTCAGTGTGAATAAGAACCAGAAAAGAGGATTAGATTTGCTTGTAGGAAGAGCAATTGTAGTAAATTTGTGAGGTGGACACCAGATTGGAAGGTACTAAGGAACGAGCGGGTTCAGGCAGTAATTGTGTGCTACTCGTTCCAAAACTTTGGAAGTAAAGAGCTGGAACGAGATGGAAAGATGGCTGAATGGAGTAACAGGCTCATGGGAAGACATTTTTGTTTTAACTGTCCTTAACCTATTTTTATGTGAAGGAGAAGGAGCTATTTGAGGGATGAGAAACCAAATATTTGCTAAATTGGAATGAATGAAATAATCCTTCTCAATAAAAGGGTCTGTATCTGAAGTAGTTTATGAATGTTTCTTCTTTCTAGGGGGACATACAGTGAGTCATCGTAGAGAAATTCTGAGGAATAGCAGTAGCAAGTATGCCAGAAATTAGCTATTTCACAGTGGGAGATACTCCATCTTCTATGGGAGCAGAGGGAAAAATTATTCCTTTTTGACCGAAAAAAAGATAGCATGAGGCTTTCATTCTATTAGTGAAGAGAAACTTGGCATAACTGTAATAGCTTTCTTCCTTTCTTCTGCCATAAAGATAAAATGGTTAGAAAGATAGGAACCAAAAATCAGAAATTTGTTTGTTTGTTTTCCCTGCTGGACTTTTATCACATGAAAGAGGGAAAAATGGGAAGATGGATAGGGAAAGACTAAGAAAGCCCTGGCTAAGCAAAAAAGCAAAAAACACAAATGAACGACATCTGCTGATCACCAGCATCCATGAGAAGTTGCTGTTGCTTTTGACACTAAACTGAATTAATGCTCCAAATCATGACCAAAGCCAGGAAGAGTCCAGACTCCATATTAAAATAGTACCTTGGATTATAAAAGACCACATTAATTTAGTCCTATGAGTATGTTAGGAAATGTGATAAATAAATAAGTTATAGGTTTATGAGAAAGCTATCAAATTTTGCCTCAATTTTTATTTCTTTAAAATCTTGCTCAGTATTTTACACTAACTTTCAACTCATTTTGATCATATTGTTTCTTAATTATTTAATAGTTATATTATATATGAAATACATTTTACATGATTGCACATATATAACCTATATTAAATTGCTTAGTGTCTTAAGGAGGAGAGAGGGGAGGAAGAGACATTTGGAACTCGAAATCTTATTTTTTAAAATGAATGTTAAAAATTGTGTTTATGTGTAATTGGAAAAAATAAATACTACTAAAAGTAAAAACAAAAAAAATTATATTATGAATGCTCAAAAAGAATGAAGAAGAGGAAAGCTTATTAATCTCTTCTATAATAACAAAATGATGAGGTTTTTATGAAGAGGTAGAGTGTAATTCACATATGTCAGGTTACTTACTAATCTAGTCAAGAAGGCTGTCAGTGGAATTTCGAGGGCAAGAGAGAGAGAAAGCCCAGAAAAACTGCAAAATTACATATTATGAAGCAGGTACTATTAAATATACATATAAAAGAGATAAATAGCTCTAAGTAATTCTCAAATGAAAATAGAAAATAACAGGCAGGAATAATACTGAAGATTCAAGGTATATCAATACATAGAATATAAAAAATGAGATGGACTTTAAATTTTCACACAAAAAATACAATCAAATAGGTATCATTGAGACTTGGTGGTATTGTAGTTTGATTGGATGATGGCAGCAGCAGAATGTGTTCAAAAAGAATCATAATTTGGAAAGGGAGGGAGAATAGCACTACCACTTAAGAATGAAAGCGCAGTGGAGAGTATTTGGAGGAGGATAAAAGGAAAAACAAAGCAATGTTATTGGGAGAAAATACAACAGACTACTGGACAAGACAAAGGCAGTGGATTATGCTTTACAAATACAGATTTTGTTCAGAGACAAAGTATAAAGTCAATGCTGGACAATTAGGTTTAAATCCAAAGTCTACTAGAACTATAAGTATAATTTGGCAAAACGTAGGGCATCTGAGAAACTCTTTAGGTAACCTGAAAATCTCTCAGAAAGTAGAGGAAGGGATGAGGAGAAATAATCTGGACTAAATTCTAGCGAATAATTAAATATGATGGTTGAAAAGGCAATAACAGGGACAGCTACATGGTGCCCTGGATAGAACACTGGCCCTCAAGTCAGGAGGACCTGAGTTCAAATCCGACCTCAGATACTTGACACTTCCTAGCTGTGTGACCCTGGGCAAGTCCCTTAACCCCGATTGCCTCACACACACACACACACACAAAAAGACAATAACAGGAATCTTGGAAAAAAGTAATCAAATTAACTTTCAGTTTGTAATGGAAAGAAAATCACGCACTAGGATTAATCAGAAATGTACTTTAAGCTTTAGGAAATGAAATTTCAAAAAAAAAAATTACCAGAAAAGATGACATGATTTCATAGCCTGAGACAATAAAAGGTAATACCATAAGGGGATGGGAGTTTTTTTATTGCAATTCTATCTTTACAGTTGAGGTTCATATCAGTGACAAAATAAATTTAACAATGGAGAAAACAATGGAGCTACACAGATGGCTCTCTGATGACTTCAAATTTTAAAAAAAGCAGATGGACAAAAAGTGGGAAGAGGATCACATAATCAAGGATGAGGAAAAAATGAAGAAGAAGAGGAGGAGGAGGAGAGGGGGAGGGGGAGATCAAGAGGGATACATTTCAGAATCCACTAAAATTTATCATCAAAAAATTCACAATCTGCAAGTGCCTACTATGTGTCAAGCACTGAAGTTATAAGCATAAATAATGAAACAATGTCTACTCTCTGGGAGCTTGTATTCTAATGGGATAGATACCTTCTGAACCTCTCCTCAGTTTGAAAGAATCAAGGAAGAGATAGGCCCATTGTTTGAAACAATGAGGTAATGTTGAGAGAGAGAGAGAGAGAGAGCACAGACTACTTAATTTCTGTTTTGCTTCTCTCTCTTCCAGATTAAACGGTCTTCAGTCTAACAAGCAACATGAAGAAGAAATGAAAGGCAACGGCAGGGAAAAATATGGTGAGAGATTACCAAGCTACTTTAAATGTGTTCAAGTCTCTGGGCCTAAAAAACCTACCTCCCAGCATAGTAATAGAATATGTTAATGTCATTCGAGGACCTCTGTTGGTGATATGTAAGAAGTCATGGGGAGAGATGCTAGAAAATTGAAGGGGTGTTATCTTGGTTGGTTAAAAGGAATCAGATAAAATCGAGAGATAGGGGAAATAGCACTTCATACAAAGAAAGGATGCCCTTGTATAGGAACTCCAAAGTAGAAGAATAGAAGTATAGGGGAGAGGGTTTGTATGAAGATAATAAGAGAGAAATAAAGTAATATTGCTGTGAGAACAGACAAAGAATATTTCCCATTTTGCATCCTTCCCCATTCCTCCACTTTCTCCTTAATATTTCAGTGAAAGTTGGTGGGTTTTTTTTAGATCTACAAATCCCCTGCCATGCAGACTCTTCCCAACCACGGTTAGGTACACACTATTTCTTTCTAGAGGTCTGTATTCTACTAATATGAAAGAAGAGATTAGTATACTTCCCCATGCTTTATCTTTTTTTTCTTTTTGTAACTATCCATAATGCAACTCTTTAGTGATAAAAATTAAGCTATGTACCAAGAAGGAAAAAGATGAATTTGGGAAATTCCAGACCAATGATTTTTATACTGGTCTTACAGAAAAATTCTAAAGGATTAGTAAATAGCAAGCATTTTGAAAAGAAAAAGGAGATCCCTAAAGTTAGCACAGAGTCACTCACATCAAACTAATTATTATTATTTTTAACATAATGGAACTGCTAGATTTGTAAGACATGCCTTGAATGAGTGAGTACGCTTTAATTTCAGCAGACTTGACAAAATCTCCCATAATATACTTATTGGTGGAAGAATAAAATGGTGGGTAATTAATAAAACTTGCAGATAGGTTCGCAGAAGAGTGAGTGTTGATTAATGATCTTCTGTTAATTTGAAAAGAGGTCTATAGAAGAGTAGCACAGGACCCTGTCCTTTCTGTTATCAGTGACTGGCATGAAGAAATGTAAGGTGTATTTATCATATTTTTAGATAACCTATAAAGCAAGCATAGATAGACACTATGATTGTGCAGTTCTGCTATCCTAGGAGGTAGGTGCTACAAGTATTATCCCCCTCTATACAGATGAGGAAACTGAGGCACAGAGAGCTTTTAAATCCAAGTCTCACCAACCACATTACTTCAAATGCTTAACACTGATGAGACCATTGCAGAAGTAAAATCTGAGAGGCCCAGGGGAAGTGTGTCAAATTCTTATCTCAGGTGGAATGTTACATTCTGTAGACTAAGAGTGGCTAGCCCTGACCAGTGGTATGAGTCAGAATTCACCAGCCTCATGACAAAGCTACAGCAATTTTCCCTTAAGTGTTCTGTGACATAGGGGGAAATGTGCTGTATTTATTGTCAAAGAACCTGGGTTTGAATCTTTGCTTTGCTGTTTCCTATTTATAAGATGCCTAATCTCTCTGGACTTCAAAATGAGAGGATTGGCTTAGATGATCCCAAGCTAATAACAATCATAATTAACTTATAGAGTGTTTTAAGATACATGAAGCATTTACATATATGTTTACTCATTTGATCCTCACAACAACCCTATGAAGAAGATGTTATTACCTCATGGTAAAATAGGGATATTATTATCCCCATTTTACAGATGAGGAAACTGAGGTTGATGGAGATTAAATGGTTTGCCCAAGATTATACAACTATCCCTTCCACACTGAGGAGATTAGGGGCATGGCACCCCTGCATTCTGGAAAATCTGTGTAAAATTTTTTGGCCCTCACTTCATACCAGAGAGGAAATCTGAATTATTGTGGTATTAAAAATGAAATATGTTGATGTTATATGATACTATGCATTTATTTTATGTATTTCTGAGTTTCTAAACTTTTTCTGTGTCATGTGCTGGCCTATACCTATGCTGTGCAGCTTTTGCAAAACTCCAAAAAAATTAGCATTTAATCTTTTTTATGCCAACCCACACTCTATCAAAACCACAGTGGGGAAAGTCACGATGTAAGAGGGATAACTGCACTACCAGCCTGAGGCGGGATTTAAGTTCAGATCTTTCTGATTCCAAGTCCAGTGCCCCATCCATTCCACATCCAGCTGTTATCTCTAAGGGCCTTCCCAGCCCTAATCCTATAATGCATATGTAATTATTATATTATGCTAAATAGATCATACTGGCTAGAGGACCCTTAGGTATGTCTATGGCAGATTACCATGTTGGATCTTTCAGAAAACATGCTGTATCAGTCAATAATAAGTATTTGCTGCCTTTGCAGTTCATCAAAATAACAACAATACAGCTGTAAGGGCAATTTTGATTTTCCCTTCATGTTGTAAGGATGCATCCTGAACTTCTGAAAAGCCACGTGTGGGCCACAGATTGTGCATTAGCTATCCCAGCGATTGACCTTTGGATCTGCAGCTCAATGGCACCAATGTGCCACGTTGTTTTACACTCACTCACCCAAAGGAGAAACAGGCCTTCTAGGTGCTATGTTCTATTTCTATGTCAACAAACGATGATGAATCTCAGCAGAGACATTCAGTGACCTGCTTTGTGCTATAAATTTTCACTGGAAAATCTTTGTCTTGTACAGGTTTACTGAATACAGGCCAGTATAAAATCCTTGAGGTTGGGGACTATGCCTTACTTGCCTCTGTATCTTCCCATGCCATGCCCAGTGCCCTACCCATAGTTGGCCCATAGTGGTCTGACAGTAAAATGTTCTGGAGTCTTAGATGGGGCCCTCTCTGTATTCTAGGTCAGAGAACAGTGGCAGCTTGCAGATGACTGTTTCAAGTACTTTAATACTCCTACATTAGCATTTGCAAAATGGTTTATGAGTTTTTATGAGTTTTTGTTAGAGAAGGGCTGTGAAGTTATTATTCCCATTTTAGAGGTCTAGAAATGAAAGCGTCTGAAATAAGAACTCATGGTTGCATTTTAACGCCATAAATCCACCAAAAATTGCAGTTATCTGGCTTAACTAACAGTTCCAAAGTGTTTTGTGAGCTCCATGAAGGGAATTATTTAAACAGAAAACATCCTGAGAGTTTATTGGCTGTGTGAATGTACAGAAGTGACATTTATGCAGCTCGTTCTTGTGTTTTATGGGGTGTATTGTTTTAAGTTTGAAAATCAAATGGTTAAGGGGCATAACTGAGGGAAGAAAAAAACTGAAAACATACTTTAAAATATCTGGAATAATATCACAATCATCCATCACACTACCTGCTATTCCTGAAAGGTCACAGCCACCGCTAAATATCTCCGTTATATTCAGAGCCTTGAAAACTTCCTTGAAATCTAATTTTTGTTCTATTTGAAGCCTGTAGGGGGGAAAAAAAAGAAATGCTTGAAACATTCTCCATGACTCTTACCAGATTAATTTTTTTCAACCACAATTGCCTGTGCAATGAAATACTTTTTTTTTTCAATCATCACATTTTATATTTAATCAAGTTTTGTCCTCTTTCCTGGGCCCCACATAAGTTCAATCTTCTAGTTTTCATTAATTTCTCAGAAACAATTGGGAAAATATTCCCAGTGGGTTTTTTTTTTGTTAAATTAACCATGAAAAGAATACTTGAACAAGCTGTTTTGTGTTGTGCCTCTACTTTAGAGATCAGCAGCATTACCATAGCTAACATTTATATTGTACTTTAAACTTTGCAAAGCATTTTACAGATAACATCTCATTTTATCCTTACAACAACCACACGAGGTAGTTATTAACATGGTTATCCCCATTTAAAGATGAGAAAATTGAGGCAGGCAGAGACCAAATGACTTGCTCAAACTTGAACAGCTAATATCTGAGACTTAATTTAAACTCTCCAGGTGCAGCAATTTATCCACTACATCACCTGTCTGTGTATGGCTTCCATATACCCTCATGAAGCCCTGCTAAAGTGGAAGAAGATCTGAGTCTGGAGTGAGATGACCTGTGTTTGAGTCCTATCTCTGTCACTTCTACTTACCATATGATCATAGATCATAGACCTTAGAAGCCACTGAGTCCAACTTCTTCATTTTCCAGAAGAGGAAATTAAAGCTAACAGAGGTTATGCAACTTGCCCAGAGCCACGCAACCAGGAAGTGTCTGAGGCAGGATTCACCAGGTTTTCTTGACTCCAAGTCCAACACTCTATCTCATATGTCACTCAGTTGTCTGTATTACCTTGGACAAGATTCTGGGCCTCAGTTTCATCATCTGTGCCAATGGGTGAGTGAATGGAGGTCTTTCCCATTTCTAAACCTAAGGTCCTGAGAATCTTATTCATATTGCAACATGAAAGTATACTTTTAGAGAAGTCTCCTGGGCTGAATGTCAAAACTGATACCAAGAAAGCAGCTAAATGACCTATTCTTTCAATTTGCCTGGAGGGAAAAGAGGTCTTTAGTTACTGTACTCAAAATGGGGGTTACATAGGCTTGGAAAGGGACATGAAAGATCTAGGCTGCCCCAGTCAACAAGCAAGCATTTATTAAGTGTGCCTATCATATACATGAGCTTCTCCTGGACGGTAAGTGAGCTGTGATGCCTAGAGTGAATCCAAGGACATAGGAAGGCCATCCTTCACAAGTGGCCTTTCACACTTCTTGGCTAACTATATCACTTCAAGCAATTTTTTTAACTTCTCTGGACCTCAGTTTCCCCACATGTACAATGAGAACAAGAATGTCTATATTATGCTTTTTGAGATGCAGCATGGTGGAGTAGATTGAGTCTTCCTGGGAGTCAGGAAGACCTGGGTCCAAATCCCACATCTTACACACAATGGCTATGTGACCCTGGGCAAGTCACCAAACCTCCCACTCATCTCTAACTATAATTTTCAGGGGAGTTTTCAGAAGAAGTTACATACAGGGAGCTCTCCATACCAGCAAAATTATGGAGGAAAAAAAGAAAAGAAAGAAAGAGAAAGAAAGAAAAGAAAGAAAGAAAGAAAGAAAGAAAGAAAGAGAGAAAGAGAGAGAGAAAAGGAGAGAAGGAGAGGAGAGAAGAGAGAAGGAGAGAGAGAGAAAGAAAGAAAGAAAGAAAGAAAGAAAGAAAGAAAGAGAAAGAAAGAAAGAAAGAAAGAAAGGAAAGAGAGAGAGAGAGAGAGAGAGAGAGAGAGAGAAAGAAGGAAAGGAAGGAAGGAAGGAAGGAAGGAAGGAAGGAAGGAAGGAAGGAAGGAAGGAAGGAAGGAAGGAAGGAAAGAAGGAAGGAAGGAAGGAAGGAAGGAGAAGGAAGGAAGGAAGGAAGGAAGGAAGGAAGGAAGGAAGGAAGGAAGGAAAGAAGGAAGGAAGGAAGAAATAGAAAATGTGAAAAAGAGAAATTGTAAATTGTAATGCTTGACAACAAGCGGCTTCCAATCTAGTTGGGGTACAGATATATATATAATGATAAGAATTATAGTTGGCACTTCAGGTTCAGCAAAGAGATTTTCAGGTATTATCTTGTGAGACCCTCTCAAGGATTCTGTGAGGTAGGCACTTGTGTGGTTTATTTTTATAAGACCTGTGCCTCTATCAGCATGGGGCACTCCCAGCTGAGGAAGTTCCCTCTGCCAAAGCAGGTTAGCTCCTGCTCTATAACTTATGGCCCTAAAGAGCTGCCTTGGCATGCAGAAGCTAAATGACTTACTTGGCCAGGGTCACACAGTCAACATGTGCGAGGGGAGGGATGACAAACATCATCTTGACTCTCTATCCCCCATACCATGCGGCCTGTTTTCTTTGTGTTCCCCTACAAGGCCTAACACATTGCATACATGGAATAAATAAATATTGATGGATCTTGAATTAATTTGCTCACAATGAGTAGCAACATCACCTATGGATGGATCAGTAAGCATTTATTAAGCAACTTTTACTTATACTCTATGCCTGCTGCTGAAAATATGGATGTAAGTTCAGAGCAGTGTCTGCCCTCAAGGAGTTTACATTTTCCTACATCTAGACCCAGGTTCTAGTGTTGGACCCACCACTAATAACTTATATGATTTTGGACAAATCATTAAATTTTTCCTTAACTTGGTTTCCCTGTCACCCGGGGAAAATGCCTCTAACATCAGTGTAATTGTATCAACTGAAAGAACAGATATAATAGTGATGTTGTTAATAATATTGACAAAAGATCTCATTTCTAAAGTATTTTGTTTTGCAAAGCCCACTAATTATATCTCAGTGCATTTTCACACCAACCCTGCAATAGGTGCTATTATTATTGCCATTTTACAGATGAAGAAACTGGGTACAAGACCTTAAGAAACCTGAAAAGGTCTATAGATTAGGGCAATATTCAAACTGAGTTCATTCTAACTACTCATTTTGTGATCCACTGAAGTTGCCCCTAAGCTATATGAAACCTTCTTGAGAAGCAAAAAAGGTGTGAGTTATTATTAACTATACTCTTTGGAAGACTTTTCAGGTAATAAATTCACAAATAATATGCATACTTACATATACACAATGCCTGAACATTCAGTTTAATTCTCTAGACTTTACCATCACAAATGACTCCGCTGCCTTCTTTCTCAGTTCCTGGGGCCTCTTTCTCTCATTGGTGAATTATTTTTCAGAGTCCTCATTTTGTGATTCTGGCTAGCCCCATGGTGCCCCACTCCAGATACTCTCTCTGGACCCTTCCTTCATCCCCTCCATTCCAGTATATTGTTCCCTTTTATATGTTGTCTGCTCTTGTTAGAATATAAGCTCCTTGAGGGTAGGAAATGTTTCTTTTTTTCGTGTTTGTTTGCTCTTGTATCCCCAGAGCTTAGCCAGAGCCTAGCACATAGTAAGCACTTAATAACTGCTTCCTGGCCTGACTTGACTCTTTTTTTTTTTTGGTAAGGCATTGGGGTGAAGTGACTTTCCCAGGATCACACAGCTAGTAAGTGTCAAGTATCTGATTTCACATTTGAACTCAGGTCTTCCTGAATCCAGTGTGCCATCTAGCTGCACTCATTATATAGACATTCCAAGAACCTTGTTATAATATTACTTACTATAGAGCTATATAGGATAATATGCTAGATTAATCATTCAGTGTTTGAAATAAACCTGACTTAAGTAAAACACTAGAAAATATCCTCTTACGGTGTGACCATATCTTCCATTTTGTACTTTTATACTTGAACTTATAAAAGTAAGCTGTTCACAGACAGATTTGGGGGGGATAGGTGTTCTTAAGTGTTAGCTATAACATAAAAATAAACATAAACATGTCAAGACATACATAAGATACATATATATAAAATATAATATTCTATACAGAAATACTTAAAAATTGGAGAGATATTTAGCAATCATGGCTGAATCTTACCAATACACTAAAACCAATGATACTACCAAAATTAATTAATATCTTTAGTGCTATGTCAATCAAATAGCGAATGGTATACTTCGTAGAAGTAGACAAAATTCCTTTGGAAGAATACTAGGTCTAGAATTTCATGGGAAATACTGAAAAATATAAGAACAAAAGGGGCCCATCATTACCATAGTTTAAACTAGATTGTAAAGTGGTTATCATTTGATTTCATTGATATAGGGAACTCTCAGTGAATAAACTTCCTCTACCAATGCATATAAATAACTGCTTGATATTTTAATGTTCTTAGAGAGTTGTTTAGTCATGAAGAGGTTAAAGAGGCTAGTCAGAGTCATAGATGCAACATGTGTCAAAAGTGGGCCTTGAACTTATTATATCTTCCTAACTTGGAGGTTCCCTCTGTCCCCAGCACCACTGTGACTCTTCATTAGGTACTGGTTAATAGTGGAATAGGCTAGCTAAAGAAGAGTCAGAATTGGTTGGATCGCAAGAACTAAAATTAATGAGGAAACGACTATTTGACAAGAACTTGTGGGATAGATGGAAAGCAGTTTGGTAAAAAGTTTAGACCAGTATCTTGTACCATATACTGCATTAACCTCCAAATAGAAATGTGATCTGAAGATAAAAGATCATACAAAAAATTAATAAATTAGAGGAAAATAGAAGGAAGTGCTTTTCAGATATATAGATAAGAGGAGAATTCTTAAACAAACAAAGGATAGAGGTGGTCATAAAGTGACAAAGGAGATCTTTACTTCTGTTTCACTCTCCCATCTGTTCCACCTCCACACTATCTGCCTGGCACCCGGGAAACAATTCTTCCTTGCCTGACAGTGATGCATTGGATGGTGAGTCCCTGTATAGAACTGTCACATTATTCATTCAAAGAACCACTCATGCCACTCACTCTTTATTCCTGCTTCAAGTACTGGCCTCCTTCTCTACCATCACACTGAGTTTTTTTCACTGCCACACTCACTGTCAAGTCCTCTTTTTCTCCTCACTTCTAACTCCCATTTATTTTTTGTCTTCCTCTATTAGATTGCAACAGAGAGTACAGACTGTCTTGTTTTCTGACTAGTACTTAGCACAATACCAGGAACATAGCAACCACTTAAAAAATGTTTTCTCCATAATACACTTTCTCTCTCTCCCTCTCTCTCCCTTTCTCTTTCTTTCTCTCATACACACACACACATGCACACACACATGTCTCTATACACACATATATGACAAAATAGAACATTTGGATTATGAAAAAAGTCTTTTGCATGAATAAAATTCATGCATGTAGAATAAGAAGAGAAATTGTAGAAGGTGGACAAATATTTTTCAGAAAGTAACATTAATAATGCTATGATACGCACAATACATAGGGAACTATCCAAGTGCTGAAGTCCGAGAGTCATTCATTCCTTAATAGCTAAGTAGTCAAATAGTACAAAAAGTTTTCAAAAGAAAAATGACAACATCAATGACCATACAAAATCATTAATAATAAGAGATGTGAATTTAAAAACTTCTAGGGTTTCACTCTCATTCTCACTAAATTGGCATGAAAAAAATCGGAAATAGTTAATATTGAAGTAATTTTTTGGAAAATAATACATTAATACATTGTTATTACCTAGAAACAGTGATGATTTCAAATGAAACACATCTACAAATCTTTTTTATGATTCTTTAGAAATTTCTTCTGCAAGCTTCTCTGTAAACAGTTAGTTTCCCTATATTTAGATGAAGGAAGAATTCTGTATGGCTTTGCCACAGAATTAGCTGCAATTTGAATGACTATAACCTGAAGCTGAATCTAGTTGAATTAGGCTGAGAAGACAGTTCCGTTTTCACATGGCTATCCTTGCCTTTTACAAATCTGGATGTCCCTGTGTGAAAACAGAAGAAAGCTGGCATAAATAACTCCTTCGAAGTTAGAAGGCACACTTCCATGTTGAAATCATGCCCAGCTTTTGGTTGTGTGGAAAGCTTACTGTTCATCTCGGCAAAACTATTGATTTGGCTTTCATCAGCAGCCATATAATCAAAATCTGCTTCATTTTACCTGTGCGAGGGAAGCCATTTTTTTCAGTTTTATTTTTAAAAGTTTGGGACCGTCATCTGCATGGGCTAGACGAGATCGCCTGATGAATGTAATACAAAATTATTACAAAAAGATTTGCACGTGGAGTCCAAGGACCTGGGTTCCGATCACCTTTGTGATCTTCGGCCAAGTGACTTTGCTTCTCCCCATCACTTCCTCATCTATAAAACGAGATAGATAGTTGTGCAAAATGGCCTCTTGGGGCTCTTCCTGCTCTAAATCATTTAGATTATGTTCCTTATCTTCATGATCTGAAACTACGAATGTACACCTATAGTAAAAACAAGGGAAGGTACTTGAAATGCTCTTTCCCAGAAAAAACAAACAAACAAACAAACAAACAACTGAATGATGCACAATCCTAATGATCAAGTAAGTGTGGTCCCAGAGAAGAATTGAAAAAATGCATTTCCCTCCCTTCTTTGTAGGGGTGGGAGTCTATGGGTGTAGAATATTGAATATACTGTGTATCAAACACGGTTTATGTACTCATGGATTTTGCTGGATTGATCCACTTCCTCTTTTTTTTCCACACCCCTTCGGTACAAAGACTAACTTTCTCCATCAGGGGTAGGAAAGGATATATTTGGAAACATATGCAATATTAAAACAAAAGATATCAATAAAAGCATTTTAAAAGGAAAAACAAATATTCTATTGCAATTATGATTATAATAACTGATATTTATACAGCACTTAAAGGTTTATAGAGACTTTACATATGTTATCTCATTTAGTGTTTATGACAAATCTTGCGGGGGGGGGCTCCTATTATCCCCATTTTAAAGATAAGAAGTGAAGAGATTTACCTAGGGTTACACAGTTAATAAGTAACTGAGGCAGGATTTGAACCCAGACCTTCCTTAATTCAAATCCAGTGTGCCTTTTACTGGGCCATCTTGCTTCTCAAGTGGTTGAGTTAATAACCATATTTTGAACTCGATATAAAGTTGCAATTTTTTCTTCCCAGTGAAAGTCATTTGCCAACATATAACTGATATTCTAATTGCCTTCTTGTTAAGTCTTGATTAGAATGAGAGAGGAGAGGCAGCATGGTACAATGGACAGAGCACTGGATTTGGAATTGGAGCACCTGCATTCAAATCCCACTTTTGCCACTTGTTAGCTGTATGACCTTGGGTAAGTCACTTAACCTTGATGGGCTGCAGTTGTTCATCTGTATGATGGGGCAGGGGGAGGAGGTGGGCCAGATGGCCTTCCTGCTCTAAATCTAGGATCACATAGTAAGAATTCAAATTTGACAAGGAGAATACATAGAAATGCTAGACTTGGTTCTGTGGGTGGTTAGGATATCTCTAATACTGAAATCATAAATGTAGTCAACAGTTTCTTATAGAAATGCTTTATGTGGGACAATACAAGATTATCTCTTAAAATCTCTTCTGTCCCTGTGAATCTACCCTATTATCCTATTTTACATTAAAAAAAACTTGTACTTGTCATAAATTGGAAATAAACCAGTCCAAGAATATCCTATAGGATGGATATAAATCCACAGTGAATAAATGTGGAATTTAGTCAGCACTGAGGCATATCAGGATGGGAACTCCCTTTACCAGCTCTGAATATAAGGCTTCTATAGTATTATAGCATCATATATTAAAAATTAGATAGGATCTTAGGTGCCATTAACAGATATGTCCAAGGAAGTTCCTTGAGGTAGATAGAGATTAGTTGATTTGCAGGTTACATGGCTAGTAAATGTCAGAAGTAGGATTCAAACCTAGGTTTTCCTGACTCCAAGCCTAGGCACCATGTGGTGCTGCCTCTTGAGCTTATATGAAAACAGTAGCAGCAGCAGCAAGAAGAAGAAGAAGAAGAAGTAAGCAGACAAAAGGGCTCAATTACAAACCGCAAGTTCATTCAAATCATTGGATAGGTAGGTATATATTATTTTCATTTAAAGGACTCCTATTGAAGAGAGCCTCCATATTTCTCCTTTTATATATGCCCTCCCCACCATTCCTACAGTAGGTAAAGTGCTCTAACTTTATTACAGCTGTAAGTGACAGAATTAGTGTTCTAGGCTGTGGTTTGTTTTTTTGGGGAAAAAAGATAAGGATGGCATCTTATATTCGCCATCAATACCCTTACTTTGGGGCGAGGGAAATACTTTAAGCTCTATTGAGGAAAAAAACTAGAGAAATCTAAGGTACGGTCATAAAACAATTATAATAATTCCACTTAATCCTATTACTCTAGTCTTACATTCTTCATCCCTTCCAGAGAAAACTGAGCTCTTGAATCCAGTCTCCCTTAGAATGGATTTATGCCAAGTCAGGTTAGGTTCATCTTTGTGCCAACAGAGTAGAATGCCACCTCAGAAAGGATTTTTTTTGCTGATGTCAGCAGTCTTCTTCAAACATTTGTCACTTTTCAGCCTACTATTCTGAATCCTCTCTAAGTGAAATGAAATGGGTGGGGATGAGGCAAAAGGAAGAAAGAGACCAGAATAATAAAATGCCATTACAAACCTAGGAAGGCTTATTTCCACATGTTCCTTCTGCATTTCATTAAGCCAACCTTGGATTTGATCCACAGAGACAATTTTTTCTACTTCCTCAATGGCTACCCCTTCCGCTGGAAGCAGGAGAATCAGACTAAACTCATTCCCTTCATAAGGCAATTCCACCACCTGGTAGTTCATTTGTGAATGAGTAAAGTAACCTACAATCAAGGAGGGAGAAGATAGATCAATCAATCAATAAAACATTTATTAAATGTGTACCATGTGCCATATATAAATATATAGAGATAGATATAGGCACGGTGCTGAATGCTTGGGAACTTAGGAACTAATGGAGGAGACAATACATAAATAGATACCTACATGACAGATAAATTACACAAGAAAGGTAACCTTAGATGGGAAGGCTCATGTAATTAGGGGGCCCTGGAAAGGTCTCTTGTAGATAGTATCATTTGAATTAAGTCTTAAAAGAAGCCAGGGATGCCAATAGTTTAAGGTGAAAAGAGGGAAAGCATGTCTGGCATGGGAAACAATCAATGCAAAGACACAGAGGTGGGAGATGAAATGTCATGTGCAAGGGAAAGTAACAAGACCAGTATTCCCGGACTATACAATATATGAGGAGTGGGGGGGAGAGGCCAGGAGTTATACAATGGATATTACCAAGAAAATACATTGCTGTTGTTTTTCACACTTAGGATTTCATCCATAGTCCTTGTATGGAAACTCCCAGATGGCTGACTCCTGCCCCTAAGCCTGGAGAGGTCAAAGGGTTTCCCTTTCTCTTTTTCTTTTTCCTTGCCTCCCACAGTAAATCTCCAAATTACCTAACTTTGTCCTCAGTTTCATCTTCATCATTGGCACTTTGGTTATAGAGCCGTCTTTAATGGTAAAATCCATTGGCTGTGTCTCTTCTTCTCTGAATTTCTGTTTCCAGTCCCCCTTGAAATAAATGGCATTCACCAGCACAAGTCTTGTTAGAGGGCTAAAGTCCTTGGTTGAAAACATGTTTTTTATTTTTCCTTTTGGGGTTAAAAGAGAGAAAAGAATGTGATAGTTCCTTAGACTAGAAATATCTGTCTACCTAGCTATCAGGACTTACAAAATAACCATTAACAAGTTTTTATGTTTGAGGGAAGGGGAAAGGGAGAAAGAGAGACCAAACAATTTTTCCCCTTTCATTCTGTGCAAATTTGTAATCATCTTTCTGACTGAATGGAGTTAGAATACTGAAATGTGTAGCTGTCTGTCATATGCATCATGGGTAGGATAAGTCAGTCTTTAAATCAAGGGCTTCTCTTCGGTAGATGGTACAGTATGATTGGCCAATTATTCCTCAATTCCTAATCATCAACTGCAGAGCCACAGTCTAGTTGTATCTCTCTCACTATGGGTATGAGGCATTTGAAGTTGGAAATAGCATTCCAGTCTGAAATGCTAGCAAAAAGTTTAAGGCCAGAGTAAGGCTGGAGGTTGCTGAAATGCTCCTTCTCTGCTCTCCAGAAGGCTTTTTATGTGAATGAAGGATTAGGTTTGTTCTGCTTGGCCCCATAGGGTAGAACTAGACATAATGGGTGGAGATTTCAGATACAAATTTAGGCTTGATGTCAGAAAAACAAACTTAGTAATGAAGATATCCCCAAACAGAATGGGCTGCTCCAGAAAATAATGGACTCTCACTTAGCAGAGGCTTAGAGCAAAGTTTGGATGCCCACTACAAGTTCTGATGTAAGAGGAAATTCTTGTTCTCCTATGGGTTAGGACAAATGGTCTCTGTGGGCCCTTCCCACTCAGAGATGTTATCATTATGTGACCCAAACGTGCGAGTAGGAGCAGAACAGAATGGCAGGAAGACCCATGACAGGACCTAATGCTAACCTAGCCCTTACGTGCAGCAGAACGAGAGAAAGAGACAGAGACAGAGAGAGAGAGAGAGAGAGAGAGAGAGAGAGAGAGAGACAGAGAGACAGAGAGAGACAGAGAGACAGAGACAGAGACAGAGAGAGAGACAGAGAGATGGAGGGGGGGAGAGACAGAGACAGACAGAGACAGATGGAGACAAATAGACAGACAGAGAGAGAGAGAGACAGAGAGAGAGAGAAAGGACAAGGCTGACTCATTGAAATGAACCTGAGTGTGAACAGCAGACAAAGAATGAAAGCCTAGTTCTTCTGACTCCAAATATGGCACTTTTTTTCCTTCTGAGGTACATTTTTGGAGAAACAATTTAGGAGAAGTGCATTTAGAAAGGAACTTTACCAAAAAGCACAATGAATGCCTTTTGACTCTACAGGTAGGGTGTTAAGATGCTCCTGCTCTTCTATGGCTTGGAATTTTACCCCAAAACAAACATAGTGAGTCCCTTTGTGTCTACTTTTTGAGTTGATTGTCCATTTGGAGAGTTACCATGTTATGGCGGATAAAGAATTAGACTTAAGTTTAGGAAGACCTAAGATGTCAGATCCTAGCTGTATAACTCTGGCCAAGTCACTTAACATCCCTCTTCATCCATACAATGAGGATAACAATAACTACCCGATAGGGTTGAAATAGTGTGTGCAAAATGCTTTGCAAACATTAAATTACTGTAGAAATTTGAACTAAGGTAAGGCTTCATGTGAAGGATGTGACAAAAAGATAAAAGACTCATCCTTCAGTGATTTGGGAAGCCCCAAACCATGTCTTCTTTCATTTACTTTGTGGAAAGATTAAGTTTCTTGAGTGGCATGTTGCCAGGGGGGTTATCAGGATATTTTGCTAAGCATTAACACATTTAACCAAGGGGTATTAATGATTTACAGTAAATGTGGGAAATAAAGCATTTGTTACTAAAGAAGTGAGTACATCATCAGCTGCCTTCCCTTTGACAAAAAAAGAGTGACTCCAAAAAACTGGGGCTGGTGCAAAAATTGCTGTTCACCATTTTCTGGTGAACCATAAAAAATCGATGTCATTCAACCCAAGATCATTATTCTTCTAAAGCTGCTCTCAATTCTTCCGTTTTAGGACCCAGGAACAATAAGAGGGAAAGGAAGTAGAGTTTCTCACTTCTTAATTCCTTTGTGCCTATGTTTCTGCTCTGGGTATTAGTAAGAAAACAGCCAGTCATTCCCAGCTTGAGGGCACAGAGAACCACAAATATGAATAGCAAATAAGGATTCTGGGAAAATGGACAGCTTTACCATCTGTTTTGTTTTCCACCCAGGTACTGATTGCCTCTGCGCAGGACTTTGCATCTTGGAAATCCACCAGTTTTACAGCGCTCTGAAAAAATGCCTCGTTGCTATGGAGATACTGTTCTTTCACCAGGAATCCTTCCTGAAGGTAGAGGGCGTTGGCAAGATTAAATGTAAATTCTTGCTTTTGGGGGGGTATGGCAGAGAGAAATGACTTCAGAGCCGAAAATTCTTCCCCTGAAAAATAATTATAACATATACTGACATCTTGAACAACATAAAAACAACAGCTTTTCAGCCCAGCTATCTAAGCACTCGGATAGATGTCATAATTCTTTAGACCCTTAGGTATAACTAACACTGCATTTTAAGTTACCATAAATATTTTAAATGTTTCCTTGCTGCAGAAAATGAGTTTTTGCAGAAAACAATTTATGTTGAGGGAGAAGAAAGTGAGCGTGGTTTCAAACTTTACCAAAAAAAGCCCAGGATGTATCAAAGGAATATGGCAGGGAGAATGGAGCACTGCACCTGGAGTCAGGAGGACTTCGATTAAAATTCTACCTCTGACACGTGAGCCATGTACATTAACATGGTGCCTCCAATTCCTTATCTCTGGAAGAGGAAGAGCATCTACTTTGCGAAGCACTTCAGAAGTTTTACATTGCAATGTGTCAGTTATTATTTATAGCAGTCTAAAGGAAAGCATTGTATTCACAAGCCAGTTTTGCTCCCAATGAGATTAAGAATTAGTCTTTAGGTCACAATTCACACATAACATGAAGTTATGATCATCCCCAAAGTGTTAGACTAATGAATACAAAGTCATAAAGAGAGTGCCCATTAATTGTGGAATGGCTGAGAATATTGAGTTATATGAACATGATGGAACATTGCAAAGTAAACATTGACAACTAATGAGTAATTCAGACAACTTGGAGGCATTTATATGAAATATTGTGTAGCAAAGAACCAGGGGAATTATATACATAAAGACTGCAATTATGTCATATTAAAACAAAGCCAGATACTGAATAATTGTGAAAACTGATCTGGCACCCAAAGAAGATATAAGGAAGAGATACTTTAACATTGGTGGAGAGATGAGTGGGGGAGCTCCAGCTCAAGAATGGTGCATATGCTGTTGCCAAATACTCAATCTGTCATTTGTTTTGCTTAATTCTTTTTCTATATGAACATGAAGGGCTTATTTGGGATGAGAGGAAAAGAAGGCTAAATCCATAAATTAGTGTGGCATAACCACAAAATACATTGGCAAAACTTATTTTACAAAAGTGATTCCAAAGGGATGGGTTTTTATGCCTGACTTTTGAGACTTTGAGAGAAACTTCTTGCTGCTGTTGTTTTTTCTGAGTCACTGCCCTTGCTAATTCTCTGAGAAATACAGCAAGGCACCTCTAATCTTCTTTATAAAAAATTGCCTAGATCATCCCTTTAATAGATCTATGGACTTTGAATATACACAAAAGCACAATTCCTAAATGATTCCAAACTCATTCTTCAGGAAAATCTTTGTGGTCTGATTTGTGTGTGATCATAGTTAATTCATGTATTCAAAAGTTAATGTTGGAATGGTGTGGTAAAAGTTTGGTCATAGGTATATATGGAACTTGGAAAAGGTCTCTAGTGGCATGCCACAGGGTTCTGCATTTGGCTTTATGCTCTTTAACATTTTTATCATTCACTTGGATAAGAGCAAAGATGACATGCTTATCCAATTTCTGGATGATACAAAGTTCAGTGGAATAGCTGACACTAGATTATAGAATCAGGATCCAAAAAGAAATACCTTGACAGGTTGGACTATTAATCCCAATACTAGACATTTACTAGAAATAAATGTAAACTGTTATATCTAGGTTCAAAAACTATACAAGATAAATCAAGTATAGTTAAAGAGCAGTTAGACTGAATAAAGTTCTGAGAATTGAAATAGACTTGGAAACTCAACATGGGTCAATGCTATAAATTTGGCAGGATTGAAAGTTAATGCAATCTGGAGCTTCATTAAGAGAGGCATGGCTTCCAGGACTAGAGACAGTCTAGAGATGAACTTTAACCTGTAGGCAACCTCAGAAGTATTTTGCTCATTCTAGGAAGGACATTGTTAAGATAGAGAGCATCCAGAAGAGGGCATCCATGATGGTGAAGAACCATTAGTCCATGTCATATCCAGATCAGCTGAAGGAACTGTCCTGAGAATCAAGTGACCTGGAGGCTAAGAATACTGAATATTTATTTAACCAATTGTAACATGCTTTCCTTATAACAAACCTTGAGAAGAAGATAGCACTAATGCTGCTATACCCCATTTAACAGACAATAAAACAATCTCAAAGAAAGTCAGTAGGGTAGAGTTGAAAGTCCACTGGACAGGGTTGTAATCTCAGAAGGAAGACACTAACAAGTTAAGGGGCTTTTGGGGGGGGGAATTGGGGAGGACTAGAAAAGATTCCTTTACAGAAGGTGGGATTTCAGCTGAAACTTGAAGGAAGCTAGGGAAGCCAGGAGGTATAGATGAGATGAGAAAGAATTCCAAGCTGGTGGACAGCTATTGAAAATGAACAGGTTTGAGAGATGAAAGATCTTGTGTGAGGAATGATGAAGAAGCTATTTTAACTAGATTGTAGAGTACATGAGGGTAGCTAGGTGGTGCAGCGGATAGAATGCCAGCCCGGGAGACAGGAAGACTTATCTTCATGAGTTCAAATCTGGCTTCAGACATGTACTAGCTATGTGAGACATAGCTTAACTCTATTTGCCTCAGTTTTCTCATCTGTAAAATGATCCAAAGAAGGAAACAGCAAATCATTCCAGTATCTCTGCCAAGTAAACCCCAAGTAGGGTCACAAATAGTAGGAAATGACTGAAAAGGACTGAACAACAATAACAAAGAACATGGTGAGAAGTAAGGTGTAAGTAGATTGGGAAGGTAGAAAGGAGCCAGGTTTTACATTTGATCCTAGATGCAACAGGGAGCCACTGGAGTTTATTTAATTGGAGACTGATGATAGGTGCTTTACAAAGCTCGCTTTAACAGCTGAGTGAAGGAGGAAGGAGAATGAAGAGAGACTTGAGGTAGGCTAACCAGTAAGCTGTTGGAATAGTCTTAGCATGAGATAATGAGGGCTTGTACAAGATGGTAGCTGTGTGAGAGGAGGGAAGAGGGTGTGTAGAAGAGATGTTGCAAAGGTAAAAGCAATACATCTAGAATCTCCGGTTGCCTATAGGATATCTAGTTCAAAACGGCTAATAGGCAACTGGAGATTCTAGACTGGAGGTCAGGAGAGAGGTTAGGGCTGGATATATAGAGAATCACCTGCATAGAGATAAGAATTGAATATACAGGACCTATGAGATCACTGAGAGAGATAATATGGAGAGGGAAGAGAAGAGGACTCAGAAGAGAACCTTGAAGTATAACCCACAGTAATCAGGTGCACACCGAATGAGGATAATTAAAGCCTAAATAGTGACAACCAGCATTTATATTGCACTTAGAGGAATGTAAGGATGTAAAGTCCTTTGAATATATTATCTCATTTGATCCTCACAACAACTCTGTGATAGAGCTGATATTACCCCCATTTTATAGAAAAGGATATTGATACAGAGAAAGATCTAGTGACTTGCTCAGGGTCACACAGCTAAATCAGTGCCTGAACTCCAGTCTTCTTGACCAGCTTTCTTTTGCAGTAGACTCCGTTGTTGCTGGCCAACTATTCCAACTCTACCACCTGCTGTTTGACATTATCACTCCTCTCTAGAGTGTAAAATCAAGATTCCTGATTAGAGCACCATTGCTACAAGTAGCTTTCATTGATATAACTTTTTAGAAAAGCAAAACATTTTTTAGATTTCACTTCATTTCATGCTGAGTAATAAACTCTCAAAGTACATAGGGCAAATACTCTTAGACCCATTTTACAGATGAGAAAAAACAAACCCCTTCCAGTTCTGATTCCACTTTCCTACCTCAGGGGAAAAAATTGTTCCCCTTTCCTAGTGAATTACAGCAGTTCCTGCTCAAACCTTCCTTCCATTAGGAAGTTAATTGGCATCTTTTGTTTCACTCTGCTGGTTTCAGGAATTGCTTCTGGGCTATTTAAAGGATTGGCGTGACCAGACTAACACAGGAGCTGGAAGACTTCACTCTAGCTCTTTGAAACTCTAGTGATCAGCCTTAAGAATTCTGGGGGGGTTGGGGGGTGGCAGAATAGTTCCGAAGAATTAATTAAGACTCCAAAGGCATTTGGCAGAGTTTGAAGCTGATTTCCTGACATTTTGCAATTCAGTAGCTTTTCTTAAAGTGAAAAAAAAAATGCGATTCATAATCATTTGTCTGAGCAAATGGATTTATGTCATGTACTTAGGCCTTAAGAATGTGTGACAGCAGCCCTTTGATAAATCACAATTCTTGGAAGTTAGTAGGAAAATGTCACCATCTAGCAGAAGTTGTGTGTGTATATATATGTGTGTCTTCATAATCAGCTTTGTAGACTTAATTTAATTTGCAGATAAATGACCTGTATTTAATAAAGACTTTAATGGAATGTTATTGCATGAGTCACATTCTAAGAAATGAGAGCCTACTTATTTGATTTTCTAGGAAACAGGGCTTCTCTGCACCAGCAAGGACAGGAAAAATGCAGTGAATGTGGAATAGAAGGACTTGGGTTTGAATCGTGGCTCTGACACTGCCTTATCTGTAGGAACATTGGACTGACTTTTTCAAAACCTCTGAGGACCTCAGTTTCTTTATTTGTAAAGTGAGGCTCTTCAAGCTCCATATCCCATCATCTCTCTGGCTCTGTGTGTCCTTCCCTCTCTTCCTTTGGATTTTTCCTTTCACCCCTCCCAACTGTACCATTCCTCAAATCAATTTTGCACCAAGTGGGGAAACATAATGTTTTCCTCATGAGATAAATGGCTGATTTGATAAAGGTCACGAGCAAATTTCTATCATTGTATCTTTGCCATTTCTGGTCATACGATCATAGTATCTGAAAACTGGATTTCTCTTTTGAAGAAAAAAAATCTTTTTCTCAGAGACTTTGGACGACACAGTGATAAACCCCTTCCTTTAAAAATTAAGAAACTGAAGCCTGAAGTGATCTGCCCAAGGTCAAACAGGCTCCAAATGTCAATCAAGATACAAACCCAGGTCCTTTGTCTACAAGCCAAGGCTCATTCCTCTGTGGCACACTGTCTCCCTAGAGGGACCCCTCTGGAGAGCCCTAGAACCTGCCTGATACTCGACTTGGCAGATCTGACAGAAGAAATTGAACATGATTCTTGCTAAAGAAATCTCACCAGTTGAGTCTTCTGGAAGTCTCAGAGCTTTTCTTATCTGGTGCTGGGCTTTTCCTTTGGCCCCCATCTGTACCATTCCCAAAACCAATCTTGCACCAAGTGGGGAAAATATAACATTGTCCTCATAAGATGAACGGATGGTTTGATAAAGGTCCAGAGCAAACCTAGCATTGTTGTCAACCAAGAAACTTGAGCTGTGAATCCATGTGAGGAATGGTCCACAAAGGGTCAGCAGGAATCTCCAAAACCAGGTCTGAGTCATAGTCATGCCTGTGTATGGGTAGAAGCAAAATTGAAGGAACAAGAAAATACCAAAAAGTCACTGCCTGTAAGTCTCAAGAAAAACCTTCCATTTGCAATTCACAAGTCAGTGATGTGGAGTAAACAGAGTCCCTGTAATTTGGGGTTTTCTCACTAAGCATTTTTACATTTAGGAAGAGCAAGACTGATGGTTTTAATATTGTTTTCCTTGTCACTATTTTTAAAATATTTCTTGCATCTGCTGCTCTGCTTGTTTTCAACTCCCAGCAAGAAGCCCCTGCTCCAGATACTCATCCTCCATTTTCCTGTTTCCTTTTGGGTGTTGTTTCCCCCTTTAGACTGTGAGCTCCTTGAGGGCAAGGACTGTCTTTCTTTTTTTTTTTTAATTAATTGGATCCGCAGCCTGAACACAGTGTCTGGACGCAATAAGTGCTTACTAAATGTTTATTGGATTGGATTAGAGTGGAAGTCTCAACTTATGACTTCATGAGTGTAGGGAAAATCCTTCTACTTATCAGCCATTCATCTGTAACTTATATTCTTAGAGAGGTGCCTGGTGACTGAGTACATGTTAGAGATTACTAGTAAATTTACTGGTAATTTTTAAATGTGACATTTCCCAAGGGGAGGCCATAATTCTGGAATGTTGTCAGTAGTTCTGTCCACTCAGAATGGTACCTTCTCAGCCTTCACCACATTTGTGATATGGTTTTCTAGAACTTTAACATCAAAGGCCTGAGGAGAAAAATGCTCTCAAATGGACAGAATCTGAGTGGATTCTAGCTACTGCTGACATTACATAGCTGCAGTTATACAGCTTTACATGTACAGGCAGTTGCAATATTAGAAGTCAAATTCTTAAAAAAAAAAAACCTAATATAGGTACATCCATGAATTATCCAGAATATTCTTTACACACTCATTTAAAAACCTCTTTGTTTTGGTGATCAATACCTCATGGGGAGAAGAGAAATCTCAAACACATGTTGAAAGAAATTTTGTTAGGACACTGAAAAAATATTCTAAAGCACCAAACAAATATTTTATTAAAAAATAAATCGATACATATAGTTGTCGATGCTACGGTCTTAATGAGAAAACCAAATTGGCCAGAGGAGAAGTTTCACATGTAAGATTTTCGGTGAACAAGTCTGTTTTGATATACTGAGAAACAGTTTTTTGGGTGAGGTTTTTGAACAAAACATCTGCTTGCTATTATGCAAATAGCTAAAAATTATATAAATGCTTATAATTCATTCAATATCAACCACGTTAGGGACCCATTTTGCATCCAAGTACAAATTAGAATTGCAAACAATGTTTTTCAAGCATATAACATGCTTTTCTTGCTTGTATTATAATCTGAAAATCAAGCCATGAGTATTTATTAAGTTCCTACTGTATGCCATGCCCTTTGCCAGGCACTGGAGATAGAAGACACAATGGAAATAATCCCCACTTTCAAGGAACTTACACTCTTTGGGGAAAAACAACATAAGTAAATAGAAAATACATGATATTAACCCCAACAAATATAATTTGTATGACTATAGCGCTCATTATAAGAGAAGACACTGTTCCCCAATTGATAAATGGCCAAAGGATATGAAGAGGCAGTTTTCAAACAAAGAAATCAAAGCTATCTATAGTCACATGAAAAAATGCTCTAAATCACTATTGATTAGAGAAATGCGAATTAAAACAACTCTGAGGTACCACATTCACACCTATCAGAATGTCTAACATGACAAAAAAAGGAAAATGTTGGATGTTGGAGGGGATGTGGGAAAACTGAGACACTAATACATTGTTGGTAGAGTTCTGAAACTGATCCAACCATTCTGCAGAGCAATTTGGAACTATGCCCAAAGGGCTATAAAAGCATGCATACCCTTGGATCCAGTAATGCCACTGCTAGGTCTATATACCAAAGAAATCCAAAAAATGGGGGCAGGGACCTATTGCACAAAAATATTTATAGCAGCTCTTTTTGTGGTGGCTAAGAATTGGAAATCAATTGGGGAATGGCTAAACAAGCTGTGCTATGTGATTGTAATGGAATATTATTGTGCTATAAGAAGTGACAAGCAGGATGATTTCAGAAACCCTGAAAGACTTACATGAATAGATGCATAGTGAAGTGAACAGAATCAGGAGAATATTGTACACAGTAATAGCAATATTGTTCAATGAAGAGCTGTGAATGACTTAGCTAGTCTCAGCAATACAATGATGCAAGATAATCCCAAACGACTAATGATGAAGCATACTATCTGCCTCCAGAGAAAAAAATTAATAAATGTTGGATACAGACTGAAGCATGCTATTTTTCATTTTCTTTCATTTTTCCCCTTTCATTTGAGTCTTTGTATACAAAATGACTAATATGGAAATGTTTTACACGATTGTACATGTATAACCTATATCTGATTGCTTACCATCTCAGAAAGAGGGGAGTGGAGTGAGAGAGGGATAGAATTTGGAACTAAAAACTTTAAACAGAAATGTTAAAAAAAAATGAAGAAAAAAATAAGACAAGACACTGGAAATCAGATTATAATTAGAAAAGATCTTAGATGCCATGGAGTCCAACTCTATTGTCTCATAGCTGACAAACTGAAAAGAGGACAGGTTAAGGCTAATCACAAAACTAGTAAGTTTCTGAGGTAAGATTTGAACCCCTTATGACTCCAAGTCCAGGACTCTATTTACCACTTTCTGTTTCTAGGCATCAGCAAATCATCCCCTTCTAGGGGAAGCATTTTTACTTACCCCTGAAGTTCAGGTTGACAGCTGAACATGTCTGTACTTTCATACTGTACGATTTGGTGAAAGGTCTTCATTCAATAGCTTTGAATCCAAATTTGCTATCTAATTTACATAGTGAAATCCATTAAGATGAAAAAGTCATCCCTTAATTGTTGAAATTACAATAGTGTCCCCTGTACCCACAGGAATTCCAACCTTTATCAATCCTGCTGAATCATCATATGAGGTCCTATCACACCCATATGTTACACCAAAGGAGTTTCAGGTGTAACATCAATGTACTTACCTTAAAAAAATGCCTGATGGTTAGTTACTGGATGTTGTACTTAGAATGAGCTTCCTGGGAACTGTTAAGAGCCTTGCTCTGTGGAAGGGCAAGGGCAAACACATTTATCATGAAGGTTGTTTGATTAATCCTTCCAAACTCACAGCTGGTGTTCAAGAATTCTGTTACGAGAGCACTAAAGGATAACATTAACTGATTACCCTTAAGAGGTGGAAGAATTGATAGAAAAAATCATTTCAATGGGCAATAAAAGGAATAGGACAAAAAATGTACCACTCGAAATCCATTGAACAAATGTTACCATTATTCTTCATTCTGTTTAAATTACGGCATGATTGGAAATTGAATTTGGAAGACTATGCAGTCGGGTCTGAATTGAACTAGTTACTTATTCTTGTGGTTTCACAAAGGAATTTAACACATTCCACATGGATGTCATCATCAATATTTAATGGCACCCATGAGAAAAGTAATCGAATGGAGCTGAGTCTACATGGGGATGCAGCTGTATCATATGACTGTATTTAAAAGAAAAAAAATCTGTGCCTCATCATGGAAGTCAGGGCCACTGAGCTACAGGTACAGTCAATGACTGTGAACAACGGCCCTGAGAACTTTGCCACCTCATCTTTCTAGTGGTCGTATTATATCATGGATTCATTGCTAGTCACTATGCTTTTGGACATGGTAACCATCTAATTTTTTTTAATCCATTCATTTATTCACTAGCACACCTAGCTCTTTTTCAGTAAACTGTTATCTAGCCACAGCTCCATGTATTGTGTTTATTAATTTAATTGAGATATAGTTTTATGCACATCTTTATTAAATCTCCTGTCATTAGATAGAGCACAACAATGGCTCTTTTCCATACAGGTCTTTGAGACCCTGATTCTGTCACCTGACATGTCATCTATACCCCTTAACTGTCTTCTTCCCCTTTGTTCCTCTGCACAGGCTCGATGATTTAATGGTACTGGCCATCTTGCTGTTCCTATCACATAACACTCTTTCTCCTGATGCCTTGTCTTTTCACTGACTGCCCCCATGCTTGTAATTCTCTCCTCCCTCCTTTCCATCTCTTGGCTTCCCTGGCTTCCTTTAAGCCTTACTTTAAATCCCATCTTCCACAGGATGTTTTTTTTTTTCCAAACCTCCTTTCTGCTACTATTTTCCCTCTGAGATCACCTTTTATTTGTAATGTACATACCTAGTATGTACATATAGTTATTTGCATGTGGTCTCCCTTATTAGACTGTGAGCTCCTTCAGAGCAAAATGGTGGGGTTCTTTTCCCCTTTCTGTGTATCCCTAGCACTTAGTATAGTTCTTACAACAGAGTAAATGCTTAAAAATGTTTGTTGACTGACTGTATCATCTTCCAATTTTATGTGCATGTTATCCATGCATTGTCCAAATCATTGATGAAGATATTAAGGAAACAGTGTGGAAGGATGGAAAGAACACTGGCCCTGGAGGCAGAAAACACGAGTTCAAATTCTGCCTCCCACTTTGGGAAAATCACTTAAGCTCTATAGGCTTTGGTTTCCTCATCTGTAAATCAGAATGTTGGACTAGGTTGCTCCTAGTGAAAGACTTAGGATCCTACATTAAGCAACACAGAGCCAAAGACAGATGTCAAAGACACTCAATTGATTAAGTTGTGCAAAAAACTATGCTAGGCACTGAAGGCACAAAGACAAAAATGAAACATTATCTGCCCTCAGGAAGTTCATATTATACTTGTTTTTTAGTCATTTTTCAGTCATCTCCAACTCTTGATGACCCCATTTTGGGGTTTTCTTGACAGAGATACTAGAGTGGTTCACCTTTCCTTCTCCAGTTAATTTTACACATGAGGAAACTGAGGCAGAGTTAAGTGACTTGTCCAGGGTCACACAACTAGCAAGTGTCTGAGGCCAGATGTGAACTCAGGAAGATGAGTCTTCCTGACTCCAGGCCCAGGGCTCTGTGCACTCTGGCGCCACCTAGCGAACCTGAGGATCTGTGGTAGGTCTTAAGAAATATCACACTGACTTAGGAAGGTGAATGTCTGCTCTCCCTGCCCCATAAGAGGAGCAGAGAGAGTAGGGCAAGAATACAACTGACAGAATCATCACAACTAGGGACACTGGGTGAGCTGCTATGGCCTTCTTCTACATGCTATTCTCCACTGTTACAGGCAATAAGTGACAACCATTGTTCACCTAAACCATGGTACCATAGGGTACACTGTCCATCAAACCCTCTAACACTACTCAAGGGCTGGAGAAAGAGCAGGAAGATTTATTAATACCCATGTTAGTTCCAGGGTTTCAGAGAAAGAGCCAGAAGCAATTACCAAGTGCACCCGTGTCACCGGACTTGTGACACAGTCATCACCACCAAACCCTTCCCTGTGCCAAAGACCTTGGCCATCTTTGCATGACTCAGCAGACTCCCTTGGGATCAATAGGATGTGAATTTTTGGAGGGCTGAGGCTATTTGTTTTTTTGCCTTTGTGTACTCCCCCAAATGCCTAATACAGTGCCTAGAACATAGGAAGCACTTAACAAATGCTTGTTAATGAATAAATCACACATGGCTCAAGCAAATATAGAAATACAGAGCCTGGAAAGGGCAAGAAAAAATTAGGAATTGAAACAAAACGTAAGTAGGAAAACAGTTGGAAAATAGTTAGGTGGTACGGTGGATCAAGCACTGGGCCTGAAGTCAAGAAGACCTGAGTTTAAATCCAGCCTTAAACATTTACTAGCTGGGTGACCCTGGCAAGTCACTTCACCGTATTTGCCTCAGTTTCCTCATCTATAAAATGAGCTGGAAAAGGAAATGGCCAACCACTCTAGTATCTTTGTCATAAAAACCTCAAATAGGGTCATGAACAATTGGACACAAATGAACAACGAAAAGGAAAATAGTAAGAGAATATCTGGGGGTCCTTGTTTGGTTCAACTCACTAGAGTCAACCAAACTGCAGCCTAGCCTAGACTCATCCCCAGCTCTCCAAATCCTAAGCTTCCTTCAAAGTTCAGCTCAGTTGCCCTCTTCTAAACTAAGCCTCTTCTCATCCTCCTCCAACACAATTGTTCATGCTCTCAACTTCCTCGAAATACCTTATGGTAACTTGATCTGTCTAGGTATTGAATGTTCCTATTATAATTGGGCAGCTAGGTGGCACAGCAGATAGAGTGCTGGGCCTGGAGTCAGGAAGGCTCATCTAAAAAAAAAAAAGAAAAGAAAAAAAAAAAGAAAAGAAAAGAAAAGAAAAGAAAAGAAAAGAAAAGAAAAGAAAAGAAAAGAAAAGAAAAAAAGAAAAGAAAAGAAAAGAAAAGAAAAGAAAAGAAAAGAAAAGAAAAGAAAAGAAAAGAAAAGAAAAGAAAAAAGAAAAGGAAGGCTCATCTTCCTGAGTTCAAATCTGGCCTAGGACACTTGCTAGCTGGGTGACCCTGGATAAGTCACTGAACCCTGTTTGCCTCAGTTTCCTCATGTGTAAAATGAACTAGAGAAGGAAATGGTGAACCACTCTAGTATCTCTGACAAGAAAACCCCCAAAATGGAGTCATCAAGAGTTGGAAAAACTACTGGAAAAAAAAAACCACAAACTCATGCCATAGAATCATTAAGACAACCTCTATTCTTGGATAATTGGAGAATTTCAGCCTAGACAATGCATTTCTTCCAGTGGAGTAAATTTTTCCTTTTGTTAAGGTTATTGATAATTTAGAGTTAAAATCACTGGGAAAGAGTGCCACTAGGCAGAACAAAGAGGTCATCATTCAAGCACCATTTGGAGGGTTGGGACAAGGTAGTATTAATAGTGTTTCTAGGCTTGCCATTTTGTTGTGGTGTTTCTAGAAACTTGGCATTGCTGCAAAGGGCTATGAGAAATGTAAACATTGACAGACTGAAATGGTAGGAGAAATTTTTTTTCCCATGGGAAATTTTACTCCTGTTCAACTTGCTGTGACTATATATGCTATTAATGTGTTACTTGTAAATCCATCAGTCTTGTAGATGTTGTTCAAGTTGTTTCAGTTGTATCCAAGTCTTCCTGACCCCATTTGGGCTTTTCTTGGTGAAGATACTAAAGTGGTTTGTCATTTCCTTCTCCAGCTCATTTTCCTGATGAGGAAACTGAGGCAAAGAGAGTGAAGTGACTTGTTCAGGGTCACATAGCTAGTAAGCATCTGAAGTCATGTTTGAACTCCAGGCTGGAACTTTATCCACTGTGCCACCTAGCTCCTTTAGCTGTTACTTGTAAATCAGTCAATCAGTAAGCATTTATTATATGCTCACTGTATGCAAGGCATTGGGCTAAGCACTGGGAATATGAAGAAAGGCAAAAGCATGGTCTCTGCCCTCAAGGTGATCATATTCTAATGGGGGAGAAGACATGCAACTATATATATATATATATATATATATGTATACATACATCATATAGGCAATGGGTGACATTGATAGGAAGAGAGGGGAAAGGAATGAGAGAGCATTTGAGGCATGGGGTCAGACAATGTGTAAAGGGCACTGAGTTGAGAGATGGAGAATATGTGAGAGGCAGCAAGCAAAGCTAGTGCAGCTGGATCATACAGTAGGAAGAGGGGAATAAGGTGTAAGACTGGAAAAAGGGCCCAGGTTATTAAGGACTTTAAATATCAAATAGAGGGTTTTATATTTGATCTTTATTGTTATAGGGAGCCTCTATAATTTATTGAGATGATCAGATCTGCACTTTTGGAAAAAAAATAATGTTGCCAAGGGGAGGATGGGGCAGCTTAGGTGGTGAAGTGGATAAAACTCTGGCCTTAGAGTCAGAAAGACCTGAGTTCAAATCTGGCCCCAAATACTCACTAGCTAATCCTAGGTAAGTCACTTACCCCTGTTTGCCTCAGTTTCCTCTTCTGGCAAATGAGCTGGAGAAGGAAATGGCAAACCTCTCCAGTATCTTTGCCAAGGAATTCCAAATGGAGTCATGAAGTTGGACGTGACTGAAATGAAAAAACAACAACTGGGGAGGAAAGATTTGGAATGAAGAGAGACATGTCTCCCAATTTTGAACTAACATCATTCATCTTTATCTTCGCTACCTAAATCAAAAGACTAAAAAATGTTCAAGTTGACCAGCTTGTTGAAAGCCAGCTTGTTGTCAGTGGGCCTGCAATGACACTATTTATGTGCCACAGTCTGGTTCTTCCCTGACAGCTAGAAGAAAATATGAATGCCTTGACCAAACAAGAAAATGTAGTACTGAGTCAATTACTCAAAATAATGGTCTTTAAGATGGCATTAGATGAGGCACTCTAGATTCGTTTTTAGAGCAGTCTTCTCTAGATAGTTTTATAGGGCAGATGGATATACTCCTCTGATAGATTGATCATCTGAAGGACTGAAAGAGAGCACAAACTCAAGACTGAGGAGAAGCTGGATGCCAATATATAGGCAAAGGAAGCTCTCAACTCATGGAATTGTGGGTCAACTAGCCAAAGCAGATTCTCATATTTAACCATAATAGGCTTGCCATGTTCTTGGTATCCATATGGAACCCTAATCATGTGAGCAGTCAGCATCAGTGAGCCTGCAGTTAAGGCAATGGAAGGGAACACGTGGAGAGGCAGGAAAGCACTGGCCATACAGCCAAGAAAGATGAGCCAGACATCTTCGTTTCCTAGAGTATAGCTTCTTTAGCACTGTTTTGGACTGTGTTTTCAATGCATCAGCCCAAGGTAACACTTACTACTACTGTCCTTTTTGAAAGGCCAAAGTAATGTTCCTTTCCCAAATGAGGCTAACAAAGGTGGGTGTGAGAGTCTATGAGGACTCTACCATAATGCTGAGGACCCCATTACAAGGTAAGGAAAAGGGATGCCAATGACAAATGGTGGAATGACCATTAGGGTTTAGCACTGAATTTATAGTCAGATGACCTGGATCCTAGTCTGCTTTCTGCTATTTTCTACCTGTCTGACCTGGGGCAAATCATTTAAACTCTGTGGGCCATAGTTTTCTCATCTGTAAAAGAGAAGGTTTGGATTAGATCACCTTTAAAGTTCCTTGAAGCTTTAAGTCTGTGATTTTATGAGCCCACATAGTAAATCCTAAAGGAAGTTTGGAAATAGGATGGTAATGGTAATCATAAAAATAATTGACATTCCTACAGTACTTTCATTTCTGCAGAGTCCTTTATGTATGCATTATCTCATTTGATCCTCTTAACAGCTTTGTGAGGTACATAATATGAATGGTGTTATAGCCATCATTTTACAGATGAAGAAATAGACTCAGCATATCACTTTTTGAGGTTCATATAATTAGTAAGCATCACAGGGAGAATTTGAACCCAGGCCTTCCTAACTGCAAGTCTAGAACTCTATAACCATTGTACTATGTAGATGACCATCATCTTCCTCCTCATAAGGAACGCTTTGTATCCCAGCCTAAGGAGATGCTGTGATGGCAGATATATATTTTTTTACAATCAGTCCTCTTCCACAGGTGGGAGAGCCATAAAAAGAAATGTAGGGTTAAGGTGACCATGATTTCTCTAACTCTCCATGAATCATCTGTTCAAAAGGAGAGATGGCATACTTCTCACTCTTATAGCTACTTAGAGACTATTCCTTAACCTATATTCTTCAAAGAAATTTCCTCTTTCAAGATCCATTAACCCACTGGCAATACGCTTTCCCCATCCTTTTTACTGCCACCAACTGACCCCCACATCATTATCTGTATTTTTCAATAACTTGAAGACCACTCATGGTTTTCCTCACCACCTTAAACTCTGCCATAATCTCTAGAAACTTCAGTTTTCACACTGCAACCCTTCTTATAATACAATTACTCCATCTTTGCCCCATTTCAATCATGACATGACATGGCATGCCTTAGACCTGTTCTTTGGAATTGCTCTCCCTCTGAGATCCGCTGCTCTGGAATTCCACTCTACAGCCACAATCTCTGTTCTTTTTACCACTATTTCCCCTCATGTACAGTAGTTCTACTCTTCACTGAAATCATGACCAATATCTTTTTTTGTCCAAAGCCACCTCCTCCACTCTTTTTTTCTTTTTGGTGAGGTAACTTGCCCAGGGTCACACAGCTAGTCAAGTGTCAAGTGTCTGAGGTCAGATTTGAATTCAGGTCTTCCTGACTCCAAGGCCAGAGCTGTATCCACTGTGCCACCTAGCTGCCCCTATCTCCTCTACTCTTGATGACAGCCTTGCCAATCCAGCTTTGATGCAATTGTGTTTGCTGCATTAATCTTTCTCTTTATACTCCCAAAGAATTCTTCATGACCTTCTACCATTCTCAACCTTTGAATCCTTATCCTTGAGTGTCCCATCATCCGATTTCTCCATTCCCACCTCCAGGTTCTTGAGAATTACTGGTTAATGATAGGAAATCTGACTGATTTTATCCACTAAAAATCTGAAAAGAACTTCAGCTAGAACACTGCTGGTCCCTGACAAGCCACCTACTGTGTCATTACTGACTCTTGATCTCATTCACCAGAGAACCTTTTCAAACCTGTTCTTTCCTCCCCTTGTGACTCACCTTATCCTTGTCCCTGACATCTACAGTGAGCTTATCTCCTGTTTCACTGAGATGTGAGCCCATTTGACAAGAACTCCTTAGCTATCTTCCTCAACCGTTCTCAGCATCAACTCTCTGTCTCTCTCTTTTAAGAATTTAGGTTACAGATGAGTTGCCAATATGCATAGATGGAGGGAGTTCCACACCAAGGAGTCTCCCCTAATGAAATAATGTATCCTGACCAAATAGCAACAATGCACTTAAAACATATCATTGTGTATTATAATTGCCTGAGTTTGAAGCTCATTCACTTGTTAAAATGTAAACTCCTTGAGAGCAAGAATTGGGTCTTGATTTTTTTTTATTTTCTCTTTGTCTTTGCTGCATGCTGCTGGATTTGATACAGAATTAAATGGATTTAAAACAAACATTTTCTCCCAAAACAATTTCTTAAGGAAGAAATGTGACTAGTGATACCATAACCTTTTTATCTCCATCTCTTGCTTCAAATGTATTTACCAAAATCACATGCAACAGCTTGTCTCAATTGATTTCATATCAATAAAATGGAGGTGGGTAATTAGATATGTTAGTCTAATATCAAACCAACAAATGTGCATGTAATAGACATTTCACAGTGTAGCCAGACATGGTTGCATACGCCTGGAATTCCTGCTTCTGGAGAGGATGAGATGGATGCATTGAAGGCTGCTGGGAGAGGCATAATATCAGGCAGGTCAAGGTCCTCCTTCAACATTTGGCCTTCCTTGAAGATGGAGATATTGTGGCCTGTGAGATCCAAGGAGGTCACCTTCATAGTTGTCAGGAGCAGGAAGAGGTATGGGAGCCTGGGCAGAGGTCAAAGTGCTTTACTTGTATCACAAAAGTTCCTGAATAGGGGGCAAGCTAGAAATGGAGAAGGTCCTCAGTCAAAGCCCTTTTGGAGTGGGAGGCAGACAGTGACATCTCCTGACCCCACTTCTGGTACAAGACAAAACTCAGGAAGCCAGCATGCCCAGTGGTAAGGAGCCAGCAGAGACAGGCAGGAGGTCTTGTCCACTTACTTACAAGAATCAAGACCTGATGGAAAGGAACCAACTAGCATCTGCAAAAAGCTACAGTTTAATTAGAGGTAATGATGGAGCATAGCATTTTGGGTAAAGTTGTTTGTTTGGTGAGGAAATTGGGGTTAAGTGACTTGCCCAGGGTCGCACAGCTAGTGAGTATCAAATGTCTGAGGCCGGATTTGAACTTAAATCCTCCTGACTCCAGAGCCAGTGCTTTATCCACTGTGCCACCTAGCTGACTCTCAGGTAAAGTTTAAAATCATTTATTTACCTGCAGAATTTTTCACTGGCCCTTTTCACTCTTAGCAATGCCAAAGTAATGATTCAGCTACTGGCCTTGGTCCTGAACTGGTTGGTACTGGTGATACAGGAGTCAAATAAGCAGTTAAGGAGTACTACTGGAGTTGGAAAGGAAGCATGCCCTCCAGGCATGGAAGAGACTTGTTTGAAAGCATGTGACCAGAGGATGGAATGTTGAGTTTGAGGATCATCATTAGAACTATGATTGGAATGAACCGAAGAGTGCATGAAAGTTAGCTGTGTGAATCAGGGCTGGAACGGGGAATTGGAGCAAAAGTAGTATCAGAAGCTCTGGAAATAGCTCGAATAAGTTTGCAGAGAGAGGGATTTGTGGATAATACTTTTCTCTCCCTTCACAGAACAAAATTCTTACTTCCTAATTGACTTGTTTCTTCTAGGTATGTCTTAATTTTTCTTCAACCTTGGGGTAGTATGAATTTACATGACTGCAAGAAAGAGTGAGACCACTGATATCTCTCTTTCTCTCTCTCTCAATCTCTCTCTCCCTCTCTCCTTCCTCTGTCTCTGTATTTATTATATGTAATACGTACATATAGTATATATGATATTTTGCATTTAATGTTACGTGTATATGTAATATATGTATGCACATCTGCATGTATACACACAGAAGATTTGTGGCACTCAAAGACAGGTCATTATTTTTTTCTATCTCTTTGATTCATAAATAATTAATCTGAATATGAAAGATGGTCATTCAGACAACATGCCCCATTCCCACACAGTGGAATCAGCCAACATCCATCTTACATACCCTCATTATGAGATTATGTCTGTACATTAGTGAAGCCACAAGATGATTTATTCAGGAAATGGCCTTTTCCCCCCATTCAGTGTGAAACAATAGCTACACTCTCCTGTTAGGTTTGTTTGATGAAGTGCATCTTCAAATACCTCTGGGACAGGGCTGCTTTCCCCAGAACATGCCTTCCCTGAACAGCCAGAGAAGGCTTAAGCAGCATTCATGGCTTCCCTCTCCCCCCTAGCTATAAATGCTAATGAGCTAGGCAGAGTTAGGATCTGAATCCCTGTTCTCACTCCAAATCCAACATACTTTCCACTGCCCCTTTTATCTAGCCTGTTTCTACCATGCTTACTACCAGGCTCCTGGTCAACCCAAACTCAGAATCTCAAAATTATCCTTGAATCTGCCCCTATCCCTTGCCACCCCGCACCCTTATATCCAATCAGTCACTGAGGCTTGTTGATTATTTTTGCAAAATAATAATAGCTACTCTTTATACACCATTTTAAGTTTTGAAAAATATTTTGCCTAAGTTATCTTACCTGGTACTCATAACTCAGAGACATAGGCACTATTTTAATTCCCACTTTCTAGATTAGGAAACTGAGCTTTAGGAAAGAGATCAAGTGACATGTCCAGTTAGTGAGTGCCTAAGAGTAGATTTGAACTCAGATCTTTCTGACTCCAAGTCTAGCACTCTTTCTACCACACCGTGGAGCTACCTCAACAAGCCTTATAGTGCAGATTCTCATCCCCTCTTTCCATAGCTTGTTACTAATTGCCTTTTAATTGGTCTTCCTGTTTCCAGCGTTTCCCTTCTCCAATCATAGGTCAGCCAGCCACCAAAATAATATTCTTAGAAGCAGACCTGGATAGCATTTCCCTTCTCAAAAATTTTCCCTGGCTCCCTATTCCATCCCAGATACAATACAAATTCCTCAGCCTGACATTCAAGATATGCAGAATCTGGATCCTATTTTCTTTGCCAGTCTTATATCTCATTATCTCCTTCACCTCACCCCCCCACCATATACTTTATTTTATCCAAACTAGAATGCCCCCCCTCAATTCATATTCTCTTCTTTTAGGCTTTTATACAACCCACCTCCCACCCCAAGCTGGCAATGTACAGTATTGTTAGTACCTGGCATAATGGATAGATTGCTGCACTTGGAGCCAAGGAAACTTGTATTTAATACTTAGACTCTAGGTTTGAGACCATGAATGAGTCCCATAGCACCTTTAAGCCTCAATTGCCTCATCTCTAGAACAGGTATGATATGAATAGCATTTACAGAACCAGGTAGTTGTAAGGACCAAATGAGATAATACATACAAGACACTTTGTAAGCCTTAAAAAGTACTCTATAAATAACAGCTATTCATCTAATAGATGTTCTTTTAAATACATGGACAGTTTCATCCATGCATTGCCAGCCCTGGGTATAGTAGACTCAGCATTGATTATAAAGTCAAAGGACTTAGATTAAAACAACCCCTCTTCCTCTTATGACCTATGTCACCTTGAATAAGTTACCTCCTTGATCCTTACTTTTCTCATCTGTAGAATGAGAAGGTTGGACTAGATGACCTCTAAGGAACCTTCTCTCTAGGATTATAATCCTATTACTTTACACATAATAGGCATTTGATACATTTTTAAATTTATATCCCAGAAACCTCTCCTTCAGGACTCAGCTTAGGCACCAAAATGTTTTCAAAGCCTGTTATGATTCTTTCACTGTCAAGACTCTCACTACCATCAGATATCTAGTAATTAATCATCTCTCTAGGTACATGGTCTCATACACAGCTTCCTTCCTTGTCTGTCCATCAGAGACTCTAAGTTCTTTAAAAGGAGGGATTATCATTTTGTCTCTATTTCTACACTATTCATCCTAGAATGCTTCACACAGTAGGATTTTAATAAAGGTTTGCTGAATCCGTTCTGAATAAGTCTGATGCAAATCTCATTGTATAAAACGTCCACTGAAAAGCTCTTTGTATATGAAGACACAAGCAAAGAAGCAAATCCATCTATCATAATTAGGAAGATCATCAATCAGTAATATCTAGGTTTCCGGAGTGTCTTCTCTTGATCCTGGCATCCAGTCAGGCAGGAACCTGGGGACACATTGAAGAAATCCCAGTGAATTATCCTTATGTCCACATGGCCAGTGTCAGCATTTTAAAGTAAGTTGTTTTTTTTTCTTGAAAAAGGAACAAAAAATTGCATTTACTTCCAAACTTAAAAAAGTACCAGCAAAGCAAATATTCCTGTCAATGAAGTAGTTGTTGTTCGAGTTTTTTCATCAGTCTGAGGCCACATAGGTTTTAAGCAGTTCTCTGTAAACTCAGTCGGTCTGTCAAAAAGGGTGAATATTTCACTGGGCAAAGAAAATAATGGGTTGAGCAGCATGTAATATAAAACTATATGGGGGCAGCTAGGTGATGCAGCGGATAGAGTACTGGCCCTGGATTCAGGAGGAACTGAGTTGAAACCCAGCCTCAGATACATTACACTTACTAGCTGTGTGACCCTGGGCAAGTCACTTAACCCCATTGCCTAGACAAAAAAAAAGCAAACAACTATATGGACTACTTGAAAGTCACGGTGTTAAAAGCTACCATATATACATATGTATATAATTTCTGTCATATTATATGGAGTAGTATAGCAGAAATATCACTGGATTTGGATTCAGAGGACCTAAATTTAAAAATCAAACCTGCCACTTTATTTTTTTTACCTATGTGACCTTGGGTAAGTCATTAAATATCTCTAGGCCTCAGTTATCTCATTTGTAAAATAAGAGGGGCACTTAATTATCTCTGTGGTCTCTTCCAAACTCGATTGTGATCTTATGGCCCTGGCTATGCCATTTATTACCTGTATGATCATGGGGAATGCCTTTACCCTTCCTAGACTTTAGTTTCCTCCTTTGTAAAATGAAAATGAGGCCCAGATGACCTCTTAGGCCTCTACCAGCTCTAAATCTAAAATCCTCTGATGATCAGATCATTGAAACATACTCAAAAATACTCAGAAAAAAAGCCTATCAAATGAGATGATTTTTATAAACCCCCTTAATCAGCAAATCTAGTACTTGTTAGAAGGGGGGAGGAGGAGGAGGAAGAGGAGGAGGAAGAAGAGGAGAAGGAGGAGGAGGATGAGGAGGAAGAACACTGACATTATAGAATGCTTTCAGATTTGCACAGTGCTGTCTTCTGCAAATGAAGAGCCTGGAGCTCAGTGATGTGCCCATAGTCACCCAGATGGTTAGTAGAAGAGGTGGGCTTAGGGCGCAGGATTCCTTTCTCCTTAGATCCAGCCCAAGTTGACTTATCATGTGCTATAGTGGATTAAATGAGATAATGTGCTTAAAGTGCTTTAGAAAACCTCAAATGACTATATCAATGTCACCTATTATTTTTCTCCCTTCTATTTTTTTTTCATTTTTTACTTTCGAAGTACAAATGGAAACATTTGTCTCCTAAGGAGAACTTAGCTTTTTAAAATCATTTACATCATCAGTGTATTAAGGAGGTAGATATTTGCTTCATTGTACAAGGGGTCATGGGATGAAGATCTGAGGCTGACCTTGTTTTATCCATGCTCCATGATACTGCCTTAGTAAGTGGTTATTAACTGAACAGATTGTGAAAAGAAGATTCCTTCATCAGTTTTCTGGACTTGTAGAGAGAAGTCTTATTTTTATGGATGTTTACAATTAATATTGGATTTGTATTTGAGACCAGGCTTTTGATTCCGTTGGCATAGAGAACTTCCCTGGGGGATGTCACCTCTACCCTTCCTAATTCTAAGCCTAAGGTTCTTCCCATCATCTACCCTTACATTTTTACCAACATATTGTCTTAGAAACTTGTCTATAGGCACTGAGAGGTAAATTGACTTGTGTAAGGTCACACAGCCACTACATCTAGAGGCAGGAATTAAACCCAAGATTTCTTGACTCCAAGGCCAATTATCTGCTAGACCAAGACTCAAACTTTTTGGGTGCCATGGGCCCCTTTTGATGGTCTGGCAAAATCTATGGACCCCTTCTTAGAATGTGTTAAAATCCATAAAAATAAAATATATACATAAGGAATCCAATTACAATAAAATGCAATTATCATTTTTTTTTAAAAAAAAAAAGCTCATAGACCCCAGGTTACAAATTCCTCACTAGACCGTGCTGCCTTTCATGATAAATGATAGACAGTAAAATTCATTTTGGTGGAAGGAACATATGTCCAACTGAAGACTTTTAAAATCCCATTAGAAAACCTCTTAAATCCAATTTCAACTCATCTATTGAGCCAAAAGAAATTCACTGATACTTTATCACATGAAAATCCTCCTAATTTCCTAGGAATTAAATTTGGAATTTTAACTGTAAAATGTATCTTATATAAATTTATATGTATATATATATATACACACATATATATACATGCATATAATATATATATATGCATATATATATGTATATGCATGTGTTGTCTCCCCTGTTAGAACACAAGCTCTTTGAGGGCAGAGACTATTTCCGTTTTTATTTTTTCTTTGTATCCCTACCTCTTGGTATAGTGTGTGGCACATAATAAGTGCTTAATAAATGCTTTTTGATTTATTGATATTCTTCTGCTTCCCTCCTAAAGAACTTCTAACCTCGCTTAGCATTCATGATTCAACCAACATAAATCAGGCCTTCTTCCAGTGTCATCTACATCACACATAGGCAGGAGTAAGAGGTCATTGCTAGCTTGGCCACAGAGAGATTAAAAAAAAAACCTCCCAAAGATCATAGAGAAAACTACCGTATGGGCATGATCCATGATCATGGAGAAATGAAATTTCTACTCTCTGAAATCTCGAAGTAGATTTTTGTCATGCCACTCTGTGTTGTTGCATTGGAAAGTACAGAAGTAGTAGTGGGCCCACTAACTTCCTCTTAAGTG
Organism: Phascolarctos cinereus; assembly: GCF_003287225.1. Taxonomy (NCBI): domain Eukaryota; kingdom Metazoa; phylum Chordata; class Mammalia; order Diprotodontia; family Phascolarctidae; genus Phascolarctos; species Phascolarctos cinereus. Next base: position 28,218,664 of record NW_027556180.1, read on the forward strand.
CATAAAAGCACATTGAGAGGCTGATGAACCAGTGCATGGGGTGCTAGAACTGGAGTCAAGGAGTCAAGAGGTCCTAAATGAAAAGTCTGCTTCAGAGACTTGTTAGTTGTGCAATCCCAGACAAGTTACTTAATGTCTCTGTGCCTCACTATTATCATCTGCAAAAGAATCTGTACCTTTTGAGGTTGCTTCCCATTCTAAATGTATGGGCTTATTATCTTCAGTTAACTTAAGAATGATTCTAGGATTAATAAAAAAAATGCTCCTGGAATATTAGAAAAATGTCATGGATGGGAGTTATTAAAATAAATAGGAAGTTGAGTCAATATAAGGGAGCTGATCGTGTGACTAGAATGCTCTACCTGGGGTCAAGAGGCCCTCATGTCGAATCACACCTCTGGCATTTACTGGCTGTCTATAGCTAGGCACAGCCCTTAACTGCTCTATGCTTTAATTTCTTTATTATTCAAATGGGCATACTGAATATCTGGAGTCTTTACCTCTTGTAGTTATTGGGAGGATCACAGAAAGAATTATAAGCTATTGAAACTTATATATGCTATAATAAGCATGTAATAAGTAATAAAATAAAGTTAAATAATTAAAATAATTTAATTAAATTGAAATTAAATAATAACTAAGCATAGAATAATTAAAACCATAATAACTATTAAAGCTCAAAACTGTACTAAGACTTTGGGGGCATCCTGTATACTGAGTATTTGGTGAACTTTTGAGTACTATATAAATGTCGTTATTGTCATCTAGATGCATTTTTTATAATGAAAATTAACTCTGTTGGCATATTCAGGTCACAGAAGCAGTGAGAACCGCGCCTATTTAAAGGTTAGCTGGATATTTATAGTGGAAAGCCCTGTCTTTTCTTATATCTTGATACTTAAGGCTAGAATACCCCAAATGAAATCTTTCCCCCCTTTCTTCCACCGTTAAATTTCTTATTGAGTATCTAGTAGGAACAAAGGATGATGGGTGAAAAGCACCATAAAAATAATAAAATGAACAAAAAGAAAGACCTTTTGTCAATATCCAGGTAATAGGACACAGTGGCCTTCTGGACTCTTTTCTCTCTGTGTGTGTTTGCATGTACATAAAGTTTACACGCAGTAACCCTCTTACCTCCTGCAACAAAAGATTTATTTTTCTTTCAATGATATTTGCTTTCGATTTCTTTTTATCTTTCCTCTATTGCATGTCTCCTGGCATAATTGCTTGGCTTTTCGTTCCCGATCCAGAATTTCTTTGGGGAGTAGGCTTTTCTCATCAAATGCTGCTCTCATGCTACAAAGGTGATGAGAAAATCCACATGAAAATTATAGTTTGGTAAGAGGCCTGGGAAAAATTAAGCAGTGATAACAAAAACATCAAATTATACTTGAAACAAAGACTTTTGGCTTTTACATAATTTGAGGGGAAAGTCTGGCCTTGAGGGTGTTGTTTCTAAACTTCTGCTATTACTTTAATTTTCATTTGCATTCTACATTCCACACAGCTAATTTTTATTTTATTTTATTTTATTGAATTTGCCTTCATCATGATACAAAGATCCGCTATTAAGGAATAGGGGAATAAGAGTTAGTCCATTCTAACTTTATTCTTTTCAATCTACTTGCTGCTATCAAGAACTCATAAAACACTAAAAACAAATTATCCTTTATAGAAGTAAAGCAATTAAAGTAATCAAACTACGGTTTGAACGTTTGCATGGTCAAATGAGTATCTAGTGCAATCATATCCTTGAAAATATTCTGATCTGTAGGGATGTGGGTTCTCTTTAAAAAAATGTACAGATTGTCCACAGGGCTGGGGATCAGGGTTGCCATGGAAGGACATAGAAAGTGTACCATTCATTCAAGAAGAGAACTTAAGCCTCTCATTCTAGTTCTTCTTGCTTCACGATTAGATGAATCAACCCATTTTATCCCAATTGAGTGGACTATCTGTGATTAGCTTCTTTGATACCTCAAAAAAAAAAAGCTATGATTTCATCAGTGTAAGAATTACTATCATTGACACAGATCACAAGATTGCCACCATTCATTCTGTGAGATGCCTTGGCCAAAAAGGGAGAGACAAAGGGGAAGACAGAGGGAAAGGGAGAAAAGGAGAGAGAGATGGAGAGACCCCTTATGATAAATACATGGAGCTAAGCAATACAAACGTCCTCATTGGCCATGTCCAAACATATCTGTCTCATTTAGTACCCTGAGTTCATCACCTTTCTGTATGAAGATGGGCATCATGTTTCATCCTGGGTCCTCTGAAATCAAACCAACCTCTCCTTTTAGAGGTAAGAAAACTGAGTACTAATGAGAAGTGACTTGCCCAAAGTTGCATAGTGTATGATAGAGCAGGACCCTGAATTCAGGTCCTCTGACTTCAGATCCAGGACTCTTTCCATCTATCATCCTGCCTTCCATCTGAAGCCACTCTAATTCCCAAATCTAGGCTGTTACACCATGTTAAGTGTTATACGTCATGTCTGACTCCTCATGATCCCATTTGGTATTTTCTTGGCAAAGATATTAGAGTGGTTTGCCATTTCCTTCTCCAGATCATTTTATGGATGAGGAAACTGAGGCACACAGGGTTAAGTGCCTTGCCCAGGGTCACAGCTAGTAAGAGTTGGAGGCCAGATTTAAATTTATGTCTTCCTGATTCCAGGCCCTGCACTCTATCTATTGTACCACTTAGCTACTCTTCTTGGAAAAAACAAGAACACCTGATGAGAGACTGAAATGAGACCTTGATAGAACACTGACATTTAAAGAAATAAATAAATGTATGAAAAACCATTTAGTAAGCACTTACTATGTGCAAACCCCTAGGAATACTAATAGAACAAGCTAGACAGTCTGCTTACAAGGAGTTCATACTGTAATTGAGGATATCAACACATAAAAGAAGTCCTAAGGGATCAGCAGTGAGGCAGATAGTAAAGCCCAGAGATCCTTAGATTGTGTCAGAGGTCAGATGTCATTGTTAGGGAGTCTGAAGGGCATAGAGACAGGGCAGATGGTAAGATGACATATCACTATGTGGCCATTGAAGCACTTCTAGACGAAATAGCACCACTCAAAGGGATAAGCACTGTGCTTCCTTTCGCCTAAAAATGGCACTATAGAATATTGACTTCTATTAGTCAATATTTGGATTCATCTGCAAAAAGCTACAAATGCCGTCTCTGAAATCATAGGAAATTCTTGGTTCAGAAGGGCTGTCTGGAGATGGAAACCAGGGAATGGCATTTGAAAGTTGCTCATAAATGTTCTTGTCACCCTTGGGTCTCAAATACAGAATTCCAAAGGAATCATATCATGGCATCATAGATATAGAAAAGAAAAGGACTTCAGAATCCAACCACTTCAGATTAGAAAATAGATGTCTAGAGAGGTGGTTACTTGCCCAAGATCATACAGGCAGTACATGGCATGGTTAGACTTGGGACTCACATTGTAACACACCCACTGGCTGGTTGAGTCGGGAAGAAAGGTCTCACCAAAAGTACAGAGTACAGTTGGTGAGAGAGGGCTAGCCAAATGAACAAATGAGAGATATTGTCTTCCCAGAGATCCACATTTCCCAAAGTTAACAGACAAAGGCATCACCAGTCATATCACTGAGGACCTCCTCACCCAATGCCAATCATAACCAAAGACCCACAAAATGACCCTAGATGACAAATTCCAATTTCTTCTCACTCTGTAGCATTAGCATCTATTAGATTTACACTAAAATCCCAAGCAATTTTATATGGCAATCTCAATGCATCAATAAAGATATAGAGACCATCTGCTCCTAGAGTATAAATAAAAGGAAATCATAGATTGTAGATTTGGTTGTGAACCAGGGATGTCAGAAGCCATTTACTTCAGCCTTTTCATTTTACAGGTAGGGAAATGGAGGCCAGAAAAGTAAATTAGTTTGCCCACGATTATACAAGGACAAGTGGCAAAGCCAGGATAAAAAAACCATGTCCTCTAACTCTAATCCAATTTTCTTTCTAATGTATTGCACTACATCTCACAATCTTTTCATGCTGCCTTCTTGTGAGCTCAGGATCCCAGCACTGTTGGTCAAAGGGATGGTTTACATGAAAACATTATACAATTTATAAATTATTCTCCTTTTACTCCACTTTCCAGCCAAAATGACCTTCTCTCTGTTCTTAATACAGGACACTGGATTTCCTGTCTCCACACTTTTCACTAGTTGTTTCCTATACCTTGTATGCACTTTCCTCATCTCTGCCTCATAGAAGCCTTCACCTCCTCCAAGATACAACCTCCCCAACTCTTAGTGCCTTTTCTCCATAACTATTATGCATTTATTTTGTATTTCTCATTCATTCATTCATTATTTGTCTTTTTTTTCTCAAAGAGGACCAGTGACATCAGGAAGGTGATACTGTGACTTGCAAGTGAACTGGATTTAAGTGAGGGAGGGCTGTGCAAAGTCATCAGCTTCCTCTCCTCCAGAGCCATCTGGGTCCAGTGGCAAGATATAGATCAGGAAGACTGGAGATGGATGCAATGGGAAACCTTAGCTTTTTTGAGCTAAGGTCTTTCCCAGGTTTCAATTTAATTGAGACAACACCCATTCAGTGATTAAGTTTAGGTAAGAAATGAGGTGAAGAGTTGCCTCTTTTACCTATTCAAAAAAAAAAGGATAAGTCTGGGGGGGGTATAGCTATATATACATATACATATACATATATATGCATGTATATGTATATGTGTGCATGTGTGTGTACATATATACACATACACATATATATGTTATATATACATATAATATGGAATGTAATTTCCTTGAAGGTGAGAATAATATTTTTCCTTTTTTTCTCTAGCATTTGCTACAATATCTGGCACATAGCTGATATTTAATAGATGATTGTTTATTCATTGACAGTGAAAGTTTGACCATTACTCAACTATTTCAGGCTTCTGTGCCTCCATCCTGATTGGCTAGTGAATGGTAGCCACCAATGGAACATCCATTTCTCTAAACACACAGCTTAGGCACAAAACCAGTTCTCTTAAGCATTCCAGACTCCCCTTGTGCTTTCCCTAATCCTAACTGTAAGAGAAGTTGAAAAGAAAAGTGGGAAAAGCATTGAGTGAAATGAGACCTCAATTGAAATTCCAACCTTGGCATTTACTAGTTGTGTGCCCATGAGCTAACGCACTTAACTCCTCTATTTCCTCATCTGAAAAATGTAGATAACAACTTTGGTGCTCACAGGGTCATTTTAGGAATCACGTGAGTTGATATTATAAAGTGGTATATAAATGTCAGCTCTAATTACCTTGGCCCTGCTCCTCATTCAGATCCCAGCATCATAATTATAGAACTGGAAGTCCTTAAGGGACCATCTAAACTAAGACTTCTAAACATTTTTTATGTCATGGAATCCTTTGACAATCCAATGAAGCCTGTGGACCCATTCACAGAATGTTTTTAAATGCATAAAATAAAATATATAGAATTGTATTGAAATAAAGATGTTATTTTTTTTTTACTTATCCAAGTTCATAGATGCCCAGAAATCTAATCAAGTTAAGAACTTCTGATCTAGACCATTCCCCCCCTCGTTGTACCTAATTGACTTGGGAAAGTCACTTAACCTAAGCAAATGTATTACATTCACAAAACTGGATTCCTCTGAGACACCCCAAACACAATATTTTCTCTATACTGGAAAACTTTAAAGAGGTTCTGAAGAATCCTTTGACAAAGTGTGAACAAAGGCTAGGCCTCAGTAGTTTTCAGATTTGGGACACATGAAATGTCATGCTGTTTAAGCACCCAATGAGGACAGCTAGAAAACCATAGAGTATGGAGGATCCTTTTAATTTCAAAAGAAGGAAATGGAGTAGAGAAAGGACATTCAATACCCAGAGGGAGGGAGGGAGAGAACCTAAAAAGTGACAGAGGAACCATAAAGCACCAGAAAATAGGCCCAAGTTCCAAAAGTTATGGTTGCAAAGACTGAATGGCAATCAGGCAAAAACCCTCTCTTCTGGATGGCATACCTGCCAAATAACTTCTCACTTGACACAATCATAGAGATTGTATGAATTAATATTAGACCTGGCATAAAGGATTAACTGAAGGCTAGAGTGATAGTGAGTATTAAGAGTGTATGGATAATTATGCTTTTTAATCTTCTTTTCTAGCAGTGAATTTTTAATCCAAGGGTTTACTCCTTATGAGGAAAAGATCAGTTTGAGTGAAAATGTCAGAAACAAAAACAAAACAGAAAACAAAAAAAGTCATGGGCAATATCCTAAGAGCTGGGAAGATGTCACAAGCCACTGCTATGCAGTAAGCAATTGTTAAGGCCTGCTGTGTGCAGGCCCTGAGGAAGCAAAGAAAATGAGGGATGAAGACAACCATCCCTGCCCCCAAGGAGATTATTCAAGTTGGGTGGAATGGGGGGCGGGGTAGATGGGAGGTGGGGAATGACATAATATCCAAATAGAAAAGGATGTGTAGAGAATCAGTGAGGTTTTGGGATGAATGCAATATGCACAAAGCCTAAGATAGGGTTGCATGCAAAGAAGCATAATAAATACAGGAAGGTTGGGGGTGGATGGTCTCACCTCTTAGCCCTTTGTTATTATTCAATTTCAAGAAAGAGAGAGAGAGAGAGAAGGAAGGAGGGGGAGAGAGAGAGAGAGAGAGAAAGAAGGGGTGGGGAGAGAGTGAGAGGTTGCAAGCATGTAGTAAAACATGGCTGTTTCATGTATATCTGATTTCCAGCTAGCCCACCTAAATATTTCCACAATGGTACTTGGATGAAATCAGTTCCTCTTTCTTGAATTGAGCTGAGATGTTACCTTGCTCCCAGCTAAAGAATTCACTCTTATGCATTTTCTGATATGCTCTCATTGTAGCATTACAATTAGGACAGATAGGTGGCATGGTGGATAGACTGCTGGGCCTAGAGTCAGGAAGACACAACCCATCAGCACTGGAGTCAGGAATACTCATCTTCTTGAGTTCAAATCTGGCCTCAGACACGTAGTAGCTATGTGACTCTGAGCTTAACCTCTGTTTGCCTTAATCCACTGGAGAAAGAAATGGCAAACACTCCCATATCTTTGCCAAGAAAACACCCCATGGACGGTATGGTATATAGGATCACGAAGATTCAGACACATCTCAAAACAACTGAACAGCAAGAAGTTACATTTCTGGGAGCTTTAGTTATAGAGATAAGTAGGAGAAGTGTATTCCCCCATATTAAAGTTGCCTCTACGTCCCCAAGAGATTTCAAGTGTAGCTACATGGCGGTGGCCCATTTCTGGGAACTGCCAGTTTGAGGACAGATTGGGGTGAGTGAGTCAGACCAGACAGTGAATATATCGATATATGCCAGAGGCACCACATGCCAAAGACAAAATTTACAATTTTACAATGCTGGCCAGGGCCAATATTTATTAAGTATCTATTTTAGGAAAACATAGTACACTTAAAAATAACAGTAGCTGACATTTCTGTGGTCCTTTTAGGTTGAATGAGCACTTTATATCCATTTTCTCATTTGAGTCTCCATCAATGAGTAGGGATTACAAGTGTTACTCTGTCCATTTCACATATATTATATACATCCAAGGCAGCAAAGCCAGGAAGTACCAGAGTCAGGAGTTGAATTGAGTCCAAACCTCTTTCATCAGATCAATTCTTAGAGCATGGGATACCTTCAAAATTTACAAGGAGCTATCCAAGCCAGTCTAGTGTCAGATTTCACCAGAGAACATCCACATATTGGCATGTTGCATTTCCAAGGGGGATTAAAGCTGAAATGTCCAACTACTCATTTCCATCTCAGTCCTGCTTTTATTGATGTTATGTCTATCCCTAGAAAGCCCTTCTCTTGAGAATCTTCCTTCTTTGAAATTCTTCCAATAGTTTGTCCAACAAGAATGTCCCCACCCTGCTGGGCAGTAGTTCAAACTTAGGTGGCTCAACTTGTTGATTGGATTCTTACAAATGAAAAGGCATTACTTAAAATTCTGATAGTCAAAAAAATCTTGGCAACCCAAGGTAGCATAATGGAAAGAGCCCAGGATTTGGAGCTATGTCTTCTGCTCACTTTGTTGGTGATCTTACCCAAACATTTCACTTCTCTGGACCATATAGGACCATATTTCATACTTCTCTGGGTATGGATGGGCTGTGATTATTCAATATGAAGGAAATCCAAGAGATGAAATTATTTAAGAAAGCTGTGCCAGGATTTACCCTAAACTGCAAGTAATTGAAATGTAGCAGCCTCTGTAATCCTGCTGGGCATAACAAATTGCTTTGCTGCTAAGGATCACCCCTTGGGCTCTAATTGTCCCCCTTCTGAAGAGAGGTTCTCTAATGTTTTAGTGGTTATTTTTGTCTGTATTCTCTGGAGATTAGAATAATCCTCACACATAGTAGGTACTTGGTAAATATTTATGGAATGGAATGCAGTCAATTTTTACAGAATGAAAAGTTCATGGACCAACACAGGCCCTCTGGCTGAGGGTATCATGTGTGCTGCTCTCATCACTTATCTGCCTTAGAGGTGCTTTCCTGTTTCCTGACTACTGGACTTGTTGCTGCATGTGGACTGGAGAGGCAATGTGACATAGCAACCAGAATCTCACACATAGAGTAAAGAACACCTTGGTTACCTCATAGACTGACTGTGGGGCTTTAGCTAAGTCACTTTGTATCTCTCTGATTCTTAGATCTTTTGTCTGTAAGAGGAGGATAATAATAGCATAAAGAGTTTTTAGGAGGATGAAATGAGACAATGTTCATAAATCACTTTGAAAATCTCATAATATAATCAATGTTAATAAATAATAAATAGTAACAAAAAATATCATTGTGATTACTTCAGAGTTTTCTGACCCTTGCTTCCCAGCTTTTGCTTGGATCATTATCTTATTTTCCTAATCTGTCGTTTCTCATAAAGCAGTGGGCTCATCCTGAAGTTCTAAATATAGAAATTTCTGGAGCCAGATTATCTATAAAGAATATATAAGAAGGAGGTATATATAGGGGCAGCTAGGTAGCACTATAGTCATAGAGTACCTGGCCTGGAGTCAAGAAGACTCATCTTCCTGAGTTCAAATCCAGCCTCAGAAACTTACTAGTTGTGTGGCCCTGGGTGAGTCATTAAACCCTGTTTGCCTGAGTTTCCTCATCTGTAAAATGATCTGAAGAAGGAAATGTCAAACCATTCCAGCATCTTTGCCAGGAAACCCCCAAATAAGGTCAGTGAAGACTCAGACACAACAGAAAAATGACTGAACAACAGCAAAGTAATGAGGTATTGCGGTTCAAAGGGTATGCAGTTTAGGCCTAAAATCAGGCTCAGTGCTCCCTCAGCTGTTCAGGTATTTAGAGTATAGGGATATCCATGTCATGAAGGCTGTGGAATATTACATATATAAGTGTATGTGTATATTCACACATATATACATACATATGTATACTTGTGTATAGATATATCATGATGGATGTATGTGTGTATATATCATGGCATGCACATATGAGATTAATTGGCATAATCTTAAAGGGAAGTCACTAACATGAAGAGGGGTGGGGATAGACTTCTTGAAGAAGTCTATGGGTCCTGAAGGAAGCCAGGGAAGCTAGGAGACAGAGATAAGGAGGGAGAGAATTCCAGGTATGGGGAACAGCAAAGGAAAATGTGCAGAGTGGGAGCGTCTCACGTGAGGAACGACAAGGAGGCCAGGGGCCCTGGATGATAGAGTATGTGATAGGATATATGGTGCAAGGAGATTGGAAGAGTGCAAATGGGCCAGGTTATGATGGGCTTTAAAAGACAAATAGAGTATTTATATTTGATCCTAGAGGAAGCAAGAAGCTACTGGCATTGAGTTAGGGGAGAGGGATTGCTGAGATTGTTATAATCACTCTTCAGACCATTAATAAGCATTCATTTAATTCTCAGTTACTTGAACGTGAGATTTTTGTCCAGTCAAACCTAGTTATAAACTCCTAAAGGAACTGAAACCACACCAATATTGACATTCTCGCATTAAAGAAAACAAGAAGACGAAGAGAAGTTACCGCTAAACAGAAGGAGGGCTCCCAGATTATCAGAGGCAAATAAAAGGGCTGGTTGCCCTGTGTATCTAAAAGCAATAGGAAATACTGGCTCACCACAGACCGTTTGGGAACCTTGTCTTGCAGTTCTCATGATGAACATATACAAAAAGACCATTATGAAGAGAATGGCAGCCTCTCTTGGAGAACAGTGATCAACAAGCATTTATTAAGGTCTAATATGTGCCAAGCACTGTGGTAGGTGTTTGGGATACAAATAGAAGAGGGAGAGAATCCATGCCTCAAGGAAGTATGTATTTTATAAGGAGCTTACAATATGTTCACAGAGAAGTCAATTCAGGATATGTACAAAATAAATACACAGTAATGGGAGGTGGAGGAGGCATTAAGAAAGAGAAAATCAGGAAAGTTCTCTTAAAGGAGGTAAGTATAGATTAGATAAAGGGGGTTGATAGGAGCTCTCTGCTCAATTTATAGGGAAGTGAGTCTTCCACATCTTACTGTGCAGTATATGGGCAGGACCCTTTATTTCTCATAGAAGATCAGTCTGTATTATTGGGTATGAATTGATTGTGCTAAATTGTTGTGGAGAGAAGATACCCACTTTTGCGGATTGGATCAGTCACAGAATCAGCCTTTTTAGCTTTTTTTCTTCTTTTCCTTTTAGGAAAACAAACCAGCACTCAGCAGAGCTAAGAGTTAACATGGACCCTGGGGAGAAAGGAGTCCCATCCCAACCTACAGCTACAAATGGCAACCTTGGGATATAGGTATGTGAGAGTTGCATATGCCCTCATTGTGTGGCTTGACTGCCTTGACCTGTATGTAGTTTCTGTCTCTGGCCTTGGAGAAATACTAGTATGACTATTACTTCTTACATAGGGAACTATATTAATATTAACACTACTAATATCTATGGAAAAGACATGTCAATTGACTTCCCTCTTGTTCTACTCACCATCACTGTGACTTCCCAGATCACACTTCCCATCCCTTACCTCTCCACTCTATGTGTCCATTACAGCGTTAGTTCATTGAAGAAAGGGACTTCTCATTTTTGTATTTGTATACCCAGTACTGAACTAGGTGCTTGGCATGTAGTAAGTGATTAATAAATGCTTCTCATTCATTCATGCTTTCACAGCTTGAGCTATGGCAATTATGGAAAGGGGAAGCATATAACTAAGTGGTAAGATTTCCTAAACCTTAGCCTTCTAGAAGGGGAAATTCCTAGGTACTACTAGCCTTATGGTTGTCTCTCTAGCATTTGTAGAACAGCCTTCTAGCAAAAGAAGGGTAGCTCTTGGGCAGAGCCAGCCTCTTTGGGAGAAGAGAATGATTCATGTGGTCCCCAAAGAGGAAGAATAGTAAGGAAATTTAGGCCATGATATAGAAGAGTGAAAACACTGGACTTTATTCTCTCCTATTACTACCGTGAATTCCTGAAATATATAGATCTAATTGGGAATGAATGGTCTGTCTGGCAGCCCCAAATGTGTTTCCCATTGAGGGGTAGCCAAAGACCTCAGGATAGTTCTATAAGCCTGAAAACCTCCTGCAGGTGGCAAAGATACTCACTAGAATTTTAAGAGTTGACTCACTAGAAACTCAAAGTTTATTTTACTTCTGGAGGAATTCCAAACCTGTGGAGGTGCTAGGAAGAATCTGGAGGACTACACAGGCCCTTGAGAAATATGGGACACACTGAAGAAATAACAGGAATCACATTGACTATTCATATTCTACTGTGAGTCCTTAATAGGATTTTACATTTCCCATTGGGTGGAATAAAGGCTATGCCATACCCATCATGCATTACATAACCTATATTTTGCCTACCTTATGAGATATCTAACAACTCCCTCTGAGTGCAGGTATCTTGAGCCCAAAAAGCATAATGGGGGTGGGGATCAGGGAGGGATGTAGTAGAAGGAGAAGGAAAATTGAACTGAGTCTTTATAAATCCAGAGCCTGAGGTGCTGGGATACTGGGTTATATAGAGAATGACAAATTATATTATACTAAGGTATAATGTAGTAGCTTCAGCAGGAAAGCAGGCACAGGCAAAGATGATAGATTATGTTGGAAAATATTGTTCAATATTAAGGATTAAAAGACAAAAAAAGTTTCTGTGCTATTAAAAAGATATATGCCTATATAACAGGAATACTTTATTCAAAAAGAGAGTTGGAAAGCAATGAATACCATTAATTTATAAAAAATGGCTATATGCATATTTAATGAAGAAAAAGTAGTGATTTCTGAGGTGGAAAGCATTTTGGAGTTAATGTTTTTGCCTTTCTTTGTATCCCTGGCTCTTAGCACCTTGCCTGGTATATAGTAGGTGCTTAATAAATGATTGTTGACTTCTCTGGAGTCAGCTGTTTGTTTGCATTTAGACCAATAACTAGCTACAGAAGGTGTCAAATTCAACACCAAATTAGAAGGATAAAAATGACACCAGTTACAATTACATCAAACGACCTATTTAAATAAGCTGTTGAGTATGGGGGGGAAAAGGATAAAAGTTAAGATATTGACTCTGAGTATCATCAGTTTTAGGGAAGTTTAACTTGAACAAAACCATGGCAACAGTGCATAGAACAAGAACCCAAAAGCCACCTCAAGCTGCACTTGCTTGATCTCCTTCCTTACCAATTGGAGAGGCATGGCGGCCGAAGACAATACAATAGAGTACCAGCTGATTTTCCAAACATTACAGGTTAGGATCAGGTATGACTACAAGCAGTATCATTTCATAAGATGTAAGAAAAAATTGGTGGACATAAGCTTGACATAGAACCCATCAAATCATTCCTAGACCATTTATAGAAGAAACCAGAAGTAGACAATATATATGCCAACAATGCAAAAGACTTGCCAGTATTTTCAATAAATTCTTGTCAGCAATGGCAGTAGAACCACCACATCTAAATTCTAACAATGTAATCATTCCAGAATTCTATGAGAAAATGAAAATGATGTAAGAGAATTAAACTGAGAACAGTTTGACCTGATCAAGTATTCAAAGAAGAAATTTGGGAAGGCAAAACTTTTAAAAGCACTGAGGGGTTTGTTTTCAAGATTTTTCAAAATAATGGGAAGAATAATGGATGATATTATTACCCCCAAGAAGGTTATTGAGAAGACATTAGTGACTACCAGTGCATAAACCTACTTTCTCATTTCCATAGCATTTTTTAAACAAAAATGACCTCTCCATATATGCAGAGAAATCTTGATGGAAATAGAAGAAAAAGACAGCCAAGATTTCATGGATTATTTTCTGTGGCAGACCATATCACCACAGAAAAATTAAATTGATTGAAATATATAGAGAATGCAAGATCCCCCTGTATTCATTGTTTGTTGACTAACAATAATAGTGCACTTAACATGGTGCTTTAAGGTTTTGAACACACTCACCTCACAATTCTACGATGTAGGAAGTACAAGAAGCATTAGATAAATTTTGCAAATGAAGAAACAATCTCTTGGAAGTTAAATAATTTGCTCATTGTTATACAGCTAATAAATGGAATTTAAACCCAGCTTTTCTGGCTCAGTTTAGTATTCTTTTCCCATTATACCATCCAGCTCCAATAAAAAGAGAATTAGACCCAGTAAAAGCAGAATACATATATAAAAGCTCTTCCTTAATATGGGATCTCCCAGGCAAATGATAAGAACAATTAAGATTTTTTAATAAATATAACAGATAAAAAGTCACATTTTGATAAATGCAACATTGTTCAATGATATTCCAATTATCAATATTAGATGAGGCATAAAACAGGGAGACATCTGCCTGCCAAAATGTTCACAATTGTCATGGAGGAGGTACACACAGAATTTAAATGGAAGGATTCCTTAAAGGCGGTGAGGTCCTCCAGATACTCCAGGTGGCAGACAACATTGTTTTTCACCAAGGCCCTGAATGTGGCTGGACACTCTCAAGATTTTCAGTAACTCCAAATTGATTAGCCTAGTAATCTACATGAGATTAAAAACAACTGAAAGGAATACACCTTTTTCTCAGGGGTACATGGTACCTTTACAAAAATTGACCACATATTAGGTCATAAAAATCTTTATACTTTAATTCAGAAAAGCAGAAATATTAACTGCATCCTTTTCAGATGTATATATATATATATATATATATATATATATATATATATATATATATATATATATATATATATATATATATATATATATATATATAAATAGAGAGACAGAGACAGAGACAGAGAGAGAGACAGAGAGACAGAGAGAGACAGAGAGAGAGAGAGAGAGAGAGAGAGAGAGAGAGAGAGAGAGAGATCTGTATTTCCATGGTGTCTTATTGACTATATATATACATATATACAGTCAATAACAGACCATGGAAACACAAATTAAAAACTAATTGGAGACTAACCTTACCCTTAAAGAATGAGTGGGTTAAAGAACAAGTCATAGAAACTATCAGTAATTTCATTAAAGAGAATGACAATAAGGAGAAAATATATCAAAACCTATGAGATGAAACAAAAGCAGTAATCAGAGGAAAATTTATCTCTAAATGATCATATCAATAAAATAGAGGAAGAGCAGACCAATGAATTGGGTATGCAATTAAAAAAAACTAGAAAAAGAAAAAATAAAAACTCCAATTACACACCTAATTGGAAATCTTAAAAATTAAAGGTGAGATTAACAAAACTGAGTGTAAGAAAACCATTGAATTAATCAATAAAACTAGGAATTGGTTTTATTAATATGATTTTTAAAAAGAGATAAGAAAACCAAATCACTAGTATTAAAAATGAAAAGGGTGAATAAAGTAATGTAGTCCGAGTAATGAAGTATTAAAGTAATGAAGATGAGACCAAAACAATTATAGTTATTTTGCCTAATTATATGCCAATAAATTTAACAATTTAAATGAAATGGAAGAATATTTACAAAAATATAAACTGCCTGGATTAACAGAAAAAGTAATAGAATATCAAAATAAACCTATTTTAGAAAAAGAAATTGAACAGCCCATAAATGAGCTTCCTAAGGGGGAAAAAAAACATCAAGACCAGATGGATTTACAAGTGAACTCTACCAAACATTTACAGATCAACTAATTCCAATATTAAATAAATTGTTTGGAACAATAGGCAAAGGAGTCCTACAAAACTCATTTTATGAAACAAATATGGTGCTGATACCTAAATCAGGAAGAACAAAAACAGAGAAAGAAATTTATAGACCAATTTTATTAATGAATATGGATACAAAAATCTTAAATAAAATACTAGCTAGGGAACAACACTTTACTACAAAGATGATATATTGTGTCCAAGTGGAATATATACCAGGAATGCAGGGAATAAATGTGGTTTAACATAAGGAAAATTATTAACATAATTGATTATGTTAATAACAAAAGTAACAAAAATATGTGATTATATCAATAGATGCAGAAAAAGGTTTAGATAAAATATAACACTCATTCCTATTAAAAACACTCAAAAGCATAGGTATAAATGGATATTTTCTTAAAATGGTAAAAAGCATCTACCTAAAACCATCAGGAAACATAATTTGTAATGGAGATAAGCTAGAAGCCTTCCAAATAAGATCAGGAGTGAAACAAGAAGGCCCATTGTCACGAACATTATTCAATATTACATTAGAAATGTTAGCAATAGCAATGAGAGAACAAGAAAAAATTGAAAGAATCAGAATGGGCAATGAAATAATAAAACTATCTCTTTTTGCAGACAATAGGATATATGCTTGGAAATGCTAAAGATTCAACTAAAAAGTTAGTGGAAACAATTAATAATTTTAGTAAAGTAGCAAGATATAAAATAAACCCACATAAATCACCAGCATTTCTATATATCACCAACAAAGCCCTGCAAGAAGAGATAGTAAGAGATACCCTGTTTAAAATAACTGTAAACAGTATAAAATACCTGGGAGTATACTTACCGAAACAACCCAGGAATTAACTACATGAACATAATTATGAAACACTTTTTATACAAATAAAGTCGTATTTAAGTAAATGGAGAAATCTGAATTGTTCATGGGTAGGCAGAGCCAATATAATAAAAATAACCATTTTACCTAAACTTATCTATTTGTTCAATGCCATCCCAATTAAATTACCAAAAGAAAAATTATTTTGCTGAGCTGGAAAAAATTATAACAAAACACATAAATTCAGATATATGCATACATACACATATTCATGTAACGGTAGCCTTCTCCAGGGCATGGTGGGGAGGGAAAGAGTTAAAAAAAAATTAAAGTGCATAGCAGAGAACAAAAGAAAACTTAGAAGGAAGCCCAGAAGAGCAGGATAGCTTTTAAAATGTTGTGTAGTATTTGTTATATATATTTTTTAAGTAAACAGTATAAAGTGGAAATTCATGGTTTTATATTGAATCCTCTTTTTATGTTGTGCTATGTACATGGAAATGTTCTTTTTTTCATTTTTTTGTACTTAAACTCAAATTTAATAAAATTAAAGAGGAAGAAATATCTTCATTGCAGGAGATATATAGACTTAGAAAACCACATGTTAATATTATCCATGTTATTTATTGATTTTGTTAAACATTTCTCAATCACATTTTAATCTGGCCTTACTCAGGGGTTTTGCTGGCCACCCGTCTGACACCTCTGATCTTGACTTTCCATTCTTATATAGCAACTATTGTCTCCCTATTTTGAAACTCAACTAGAGTCCCATATGTGGGAGAAAGAAAAAGAACTTCGAATTCTTAGAAAAGTCAACATAGCCTTTCAGACCCACTTTTTGTCAGAATGTTCAAAAAAAACCTTCTATTTTCTAAATTGAGTTTTCTTATCCTATCATCATGTACCTCTACTCATAAGGGAACAATGCTTCAAAATAATTCTCTTCAGTATCTTCTAGAAATAGCATCTGACATGAGAACAAGATCAGAGCACCAGAAACCAGTCAGTGACTTTGTCTTTCAACATTTCTTCTTCTCTGGTCCACTAAGTTTTGAAAATTAATTAAGGCAATTTGGGAGAAGATGGCTTATCAATGGCAGAATCATAATAAGAAATATTCAGGGTGTCCTTACTTCTGAAAAGTTGTCAAATAAAATATTTCTGCCTCAAAACTCAGCATGGTTCAACAGGCCCTTGGCTACCCTTTCAGAAAGCATGCATCAGCAGCCTGAGCTGTCTTAGCACCTGACTTGACATCCCATTTCACCTTAACCCACATTGCAAAGAGCCAATTGTTTTCTTCTTTTATTTCTCTTCCTTTTTAATAAGGAGGGCATCCTGGAGAGAAGAACAAAAATATAAGAATGGGAAACTTACTTTCTGCAAGTGAGGCAATCTTTAGGTTTTTAGGGCATCCCTCCTCTGGCTTTTCCCTGAAGTATTTCTCTGGGTTGACAAGGAAATCAGGTTTGTTCACTTCTGCCACCTCCTCCAGGGTTCCGATATGCAATGACCTAAATACACCTTCAGAACAACAGGATTTTTAAAAATCATTAAGTCCCCAGAATCAAGAGATTTTTCCAGCCAAGTGAACTTTTCTGATCTAGCCTTCCTCAGCTCTTACAGCTGCAGTGCTCGGCAAACTCTGTAAACACAGCTGGGCCAATTGAATCAGTGGTCCTTTTTTTATTCAAAGGGACCAAAAGGTGCCTAACACTCTCCATTTGTTTTTATTTTTATTTTTTATTCCTTAGTCATTTTCACATAGAAACAAGGATTCTGCCACATTGGAAAATCTCCAATTTCTTTTCTATTATTAAGAAATAGAGTTCTTTGTGTAGTCCCCTCAAAAGCTAGAGAAATAAGCCTTCTTCAAAATAGAATGCAGAAAGGTCTGAGCTCAGAAGAGCTCTTCAGTTTGGCTGAAATGTTCACCAAGGCAGCTCTATTGTATTGAATATGTGCACAAGGTGATGAAAATCCATTTTAATTATGCCCATAAAAATGACTTGGACAAAAAAAAAAGAAATTGAGCCTTCTACTTCATGTGATAGAGGATGAGGGAAAGGAAATAAATGAAGGCTTAATTCAAGATGTCATTCTATACAATTTCTATTGAATGTTATCAAATAATGGTGGATCTTTTTATAGCTCAGGCTGAATTCTTCATACAACAACTGATTTCTCTGGGAGCGAAGTTTCCTTCAGTCATCAGCAGAGAAAAGATTGGCAGTGAGAGAAATCACATTATTATAGACTGTGATGTGAACTATAAACTAGTTCCCTCTCAGTCTCTAGAGAAAATAACTCAGTATGGGAAGATGACCTTTGTTTTGACTTACTTTTTTGCAGTTCTTTTCTAATCATCAGTAAATCCCCTGGCACTTCATAACCTGATCAATCTCTAGCATTGCCCAGTGCCTGGCACATAATAGCACTTAATAAAGGCTTGTTACCTGATTGATGGGTTCCTAATGATGAGAAGAATATGCTAATGATACGTACTTACTTGATGACTTTGGTATCAGTCCACCATGGCAGAATTTGTATGTCTTTTTCTTTAATGTTATGCTTTCCTTAGAGTTTGTGCCAACATTGTTATTTTCCTCTGGGTTGAGCCTGGACAAAACAATCCATTATGGGATAAAATATTAACTACAAATGAAGGCTAATAACACATTCTCAGCTTATAAGAATGTTGGTGTTTCAGGAATCAATATTTTTATTTTCTTGTTAACCCTGTTTGGGTACTTACCAAGTCATACCTTTTAATAAAATGTCTCAAGATAACGTGGACTTAGAGAAGGGCCAGACACAATTGTCTACCACAACTAAGGAAAAGGTATACTTAGATGATCTGTTGAAACTGCCATGTTGCTGCTCCCATGATGCTAATCATAATCCATCCATGCCTGCCCATCACATGCCTGTCTACACATGTCCTTCATATGTGGACTGGGAGTCTACCCAAACTGCTGGAAAACTTTCTCATTTTTTTATTCACAACAAAAAGTACCAGCGGAGCACATGAAGCTCCCAGAGGTTATTCTTCAACCTTACTACATGGCTTAGCCACCTTCACTTTGCTTCATATATTACTCGGGTAATAAAATAAAAATGTCAAAATCTTTGGAGTAAAAGCCTTTTTTTCTTTTCTCTCTTTTTTTTTAGGAGGCATAAGAGTTAATTGACTGCCCAAAGTCACACAGCTAGTAAGTGTCTGAGGCCAGGTTTGAACTCAGCTCCTCCTGACTCCAGGGCCAGTGTTCTATCCACCGCACCATCTTGCTACCCCTATGACTCTCTTTTCTATATCCTTTTGTCCCCTCATCCTACTTCAGTCATTTGTCTTCTTTCTTATCCCTACCTATACTGTGCTCAGGAAGGGATCTATCAGTCATTATACATTACTACGAATTCCAGTCAATGAATTCCCTCTCCCGGGGGTATTGGCATCATATATTCAATCTTTAATTTGATTACAAAATGCTCTGCCCCTAATTAAGTAATTCAGGTATCAGCAGGAAGGTAAAGGAAATCTCTTCTTGGTGGTAGGGTGCTTCCTAGAACTGTACCAGATGGGCTCTTGACTATTCTTCATGGTATAATGAAAAGATTCTAGATTGAGATTTGGAGACAAGGGATTTGAGTTGAGTTCCTAGTATTTCTACCAATTGTGTGCCATTAGTAAAGCTACTTAACCCCACTTACAATTTTCTCATCTTTAAAATGAGATGATTGGAAGAGATTAGACGATCTCTGAGATCCCTTCCCTACCTGAGATATCATCATCTCCTTCATATGTATCACCACTCCAATGCCAAGGCATGAATTGATACAAATTCCACCCAACTCCATGACTGAAAAAGCAACTAAAAGAGCGCACCCACAACCTGATTGGTTGATAGCATCACTGTTGGACGCAAAGAATGAGACATTCTTTTATTTCCATGGAAACCAGTTATTTGGAGGAACAGGAAGTAGGGGACAGGCAGAGTTTTATGGAGTAGTAATGAAAGTAATAATAATAATAACTATAATAATAACACATTTATATGGTACTTTAAATTTGCTAAAGTGTTTCACATGTTTAGGGAGATTTACATCTGTTGCTGTGCTAATGAGCAAATTGAAATACCAGGGACAATAACAGATGCCATCCTTTGTGTGTGTGTGTGTGTGTGTGTGTGTGTGTGTGTGTGTGTGTGTGTGTTCTATTTGATTCTCACAATGCCATTGTGTTGTGGTGGGTAATAAAGGCATTATAATTATTATCATTATTATCCCCTATCCACACTGGCTCAGAGAGCTAAAGTGACTTACCAATAGTCACAGAGTTAATAAAGGTCTGTAGTCATGACTCTAAAGCCAGCCCACCATGCACTAGATCATGGTGCCTTTCATTATGAGTTATTACTATTCAATACTTAAATGCAGATACTCCTCCACAAATAGTTCCGTGCCTTAGATAGTTTTCATAAATTGATGGGAGGGGGGATCCTTTGCCCTTGCCTTGGGCCCAAGCCTCTGGTGAGAGTGGGATTCTCCAAAGTTACTAAATTGGTTTTCCAACATTGGGGGAGGGGCTCAGGCTGGCCAAATTTAATATCCCTCCCAGCTTTGTGTCTAACTTTTTGGACTTCAACGCCATGCCAGGTACCTTCAATCTTCTCTATAGCCCCACTTTCCAGATCCTTTTTGTCTGTTGTCTTCCCCCATCAGATTGTAAGTTCTTTGAGGGAAGGAAGTGTGTTTCTTTTTGCTTGTACTTGTATCCCCCCTCCTTAACAGAGTGCCTAGCACATAATCAATGTTTACTAACTCCTTGCTATTTTCCTTTGTTTCATCCAACAGTAGACACATGGTGTATTACCAGTCAAGAAGGTTTTATCTTACATGCTTATGTGCCAGGCATTAGAGATACAAAGTAAAAATGAAATTGTCTCTGCCTTCAAGAATTTTGTATTCTAACATAAGCCAATAGGCATCTGCTATATGTGTGTGTGTGTGTGTGTGTGTGTGTGTGTGTGTGTGTGTGTGTGTGAACAAAACACATATGAAACAGATGCAAGGTTCTCTTGCAGGTGGCAGGGTGGAACATTAGCAGCTTAGGGGAAATTCAAAGTTGTCAAGGTGAGAAGGGAGTACATTCCAGGCATGAGGGACAGCTAATGTTACCCACTGGGATATGGAGTGTCAGGAGTAATTAATAGCAAGGTGAGTTTAGGGGGCCTGAGGAAGGTGTAGAGAGTAATGGGTGATGAGCCTAGAATGCTAAAATAATGTAAGAATGTGAAGGGATTTAAATACTGACTGAGGAGATTCGATTTGATCCGAAGGTAATACGGAGCCCCTACAGTCTACTGGGTAGAGGAGTGTCTTGGTCAGAGGAATATCATATTGGCAGCTGCATGGAGGGTGGATTGTAATGGGAAAAAACTTGAGGCAGGGAGACTGCTGTGGTAGTCCAGGTGAGAGGTTAAAAGGGCTTGAACTCAAAACCTTTACAGCTTGGTAAGAGTTATCAGACTTGGTCCTTGACTAGCAGAGGATTTGGCTCCATACCTTAGTGAGGCCTCAGCACAAAATATTTATGGAGATGTCTAGTCAAATAGAGAGCACTGAAGGAAATCTGTTTTAAAGAAATAAATTTGGAACAGGTCTTCAAGGCCTCCTAAATGATAAGCAACCTCCTCTATTTTCTATTCAACACATGGACACCTAGTCTATCCTACATTAGGAAAGCTCCAATTGCTAGAAAGCTTTTCCTTAACATCCTTTAAATCTGCCTTTCTGCAATTCTACCAATGCTCCTCGTTCTGCCCCCAGGATCAAACATACCGGTTGGGTCACTGTGGGCAAGCCACTTCAACACTATTAGCCATAGTTTCTTCACCTGTAAATGCTAATGATATTATAACAATCATAACAAGAATGTTGGGTGGAAAGTACTTTGTAGAATCTGCGAAGTCTTATAGAGATGTTTGGACATTATATTTGGAAAACATTTGCAACATTGATCTAATCAGTGTAAACCTGTCCATGAACCCCAAAAGCCCATATGTCAGGATACTACCAGTGTTGCAATCAGTTCCATGAAGAAGAAAGTTTTTGCCTGGCTCTTCTCCATTCTATCTAGTGTATCCCTGTCAGAAGGGGAGAATATGGGAGTATGAGAGAAGTGATTGTTCACTTGATTTATGAAGGCAAGGCTACAGCCTCTCAATATTACAAAACATTCAGAATGATGACTGTGCTAGAACACATAGTAGGTGCTTACAAAAGCTTTGTTCATTTGATGTAGAATCCAAAGGCAGTTCCACATTGTCACATAAGATTTGCTTTTAAGTGAAGGGTAGGCAGTATTACAGCATCCTTAATGGGGTTCTCAAATTGTAAGTTAGTTCAAGACCACAGTATAACTAGATCACTCCACTGGATATGAAGTAGCTGCAAGCTTCAGCTGCCATAGAGAATAAGTGAACATGCCTCCCAGTCCCCACCTAAAAACTCCTCTGCCAGGGGTCCCTCTCTGCTGTACAGTGGAGTCAGATAAGATTTGCACTCGGATGTGAGTTTGAACCCTACTCTATCACTTAGTAGTGCCATGTGACTTTGAGCAAGTCACTGATCCTTCCAGAGCCTTAGTTTCTTTATCTAAAAAATGAAGGGGTTGGATAAAATGACCTCTAAGTCTATGATCTGTGATCAGTATTCCATCACTGTCGCCAAGGTCAGAGGATTTGTCTTTCCACACCTACCCCACAACCACCCCAAAGTTGCTAGGGTGCCATTTTTCAGACTTAATTTTCAATGACTTATGCAGACATCACAGCCTGTCATTTGTCACACATTTCACACTGTTATTGCTACAGATAGCTTGCAAAAGTCACCTGCCATTTTCCCCAGTGTTTCATTTCATCTTTACCTATGGCTTTAAAGGAGATTTCAATCTTTTGTGTATTTCTCTTTCTGTGTATCTATCGACCTTCAAGTTTTATTTGCTGACCATATCTCAAGTGTGATGTGTTGGTAGGATAATAAGCTGCCCAAAGTCTTAAACTATTTAATCCTATTCCCTCCTGATGCTGCCATAAATTTGGAGTGCTTGTAATGACCTCAATAGTCTTTAAAGCCTTTGCCTCAGTGTTCCTTCTGTTTCATCTAGATGGGCTAGAATTAATTGAAATTCTTCTACCAATCATCAATGCTAAAGCTTTTAGCCCAGTTTCTAATAGCCAGCCTTCACATGTAACTTTGTATACAGGCAATCCCCCATGCCTATGATGTATTCCAGTATTCCCACCTGGCCTCCACCTGTTAGGAGCCCTTACTTCCTTCAAGATTTTACTCGGGTCACCTTTTATCCAGCACTTTTCCTGATGTTTCTGTTAATGCTGTCTTCCTCCTCAAAATATCTAGGGTCTACTTATCTATTTACTTGTTTGTATTACATAATGGACTTAATCTACACAAGTAAAGTGGTTGTTTACTGTTTCTGTTTTTGAATCTCCAGTGGCTAGCAAAGTGTTTATGCATGCTTTTTAAAATGAATTGAATTGAATTTGAAGCTAAACCAGAGAAATGAGAGCTATGTTCTCATATCTGAATAGCTTTGATGTACAAGAGAGCATAGATGTTTTCTGTCACTCCTAAAAGCAGACCTGGACTCACATCAAAGTTACAAGTTAGTACATTTTGCTTCAACATGGTCAATGGAATTTTCCAACAATAGATTTCCTAATATTTGAGAGAGTGAGTTTCTGTCACTGGAAGTAATAAATCAGAGAAGGGATGACTATTATTTTGGATGCTGAAGAAGGACTTTTCTTTTATTGGGTTAAAGTTTAGATTAAATGATCTTTAAATTCCCATTGATCTCTGAGATTCATAATTCCATAATCATTAAGTATGCAATTACTAGATGTGTGACTCAGAGTAAGTCACTTAACCTTTAATTACCTCAGTTTTATCATCTGCAAAATGAGCTAGAGAAGGGAAATGGCACAAACCACTCCAGTATCTTTATCAAGAAAACCCTAAATAGGGTTATGAAGAATCAGACAAGATTGAACAACAACAATCTTATTGGGAATTGATCAGATTTGAAATAATTTTCTGTTAGTTTAGAAATACTATATTTTGTATGTCTTACATCCTTATCTAACATGTTGTTCTCATCTGCATTTTGTTTTTTCCAGAGATAGGGTATTCTGCTTGCTATATGTGGGTGTTGGAGATGAGAGAGTTGTATTGTGTTTTTAACTCAATTACTAACTTACTTTGAGGCCTTTAGGCAAGATTTTAAAGGAAAACTCTAATCTTCATATGTTTCCCAGGGCTTAAAGTTAATATCCTTCCCACCTACTTTCTAGGTAAAATATTATAAAATTCTTTGAGCACCATGGAAACCAGCCACTATTTGTATAAGTACAGAGGAAAATATTCAACCAAGCTATTAATCCCATGAAAGATTATGAGGATTCAAGATAAGAACACAGCTTAATAAAAAATAAAAAGCTTTCACTTCTTTCTTCATCTTTCCTTCTTGGATACTTTTCTTCCTTTCATTATTTAACATTCTTTTCATTTGATTCAATTTGGTTAGCACTTTTTTAGGGGAAGTTAGGTGGCTCAATGAATAGAGCACTAGGCCTGGAGTCAGGAAGAACTAAGTTCAAATCCAACCTCAGACACTTACAAATTGTGTGACCTTGGGCAAGTCATATAATACTGCTTGCCTTAGTTGGCTCATCTGTAAAATGAGATGGAGAAAGAAATGGGAAGCCACTCCAGTATCTCTGCTAAGAAAACCCCGAATTGAGTCACAGAGAATTGGACATGACTGAAATGACTAAACAACAGCTACTTTTTAAGCACCTACTGTGTGTTAACCCTTCTTACATGCTGGGGAGATAAAGCTACCTGAGATGACAACAGTCCTTGCTTTTATGGAGATAACATTTCATTCTATAGTTTCTCTTGATTTTTTTCTTTTCTCTTTTTCCTTTTTTTGTTATGGCTTAATACTTTAACACACATGTTTCATCTCGTTCTTTCTAAAAACCTTTCTCACATTTCTTTTTCTTTTATGTTTTTTGAGTGGTATAAGAGCTGACAAGGCTCTGCCCTTGAATTAACAGCCTTGATTCAATAAAATTGCAACATTTCTCAGAATCATATTTTCTTAGGAGTGATGTCTAGTAACCTCCTTAGTGCTGGATTCTGGGCAACAAAAGATGTTATAGAGTTGATAATTTCATTGAACTCTTAAGTTTTATAAATAAGCTTCCTGGTCACATTTCAGAAAATTATGACAGCTGTACTGCAGGTTCCAATAATGTGTCTTAGTTATTTGTGACCTCTTTTGCTTTAATTTTTTTCAGGATTTTGTAAAAGAAGAATATTATCCCCTTGTATGCTGCAAATGCTTACCTCTTATCCTTTGGCAAGATAAACAATATTAAAAATAGGAATTTCTATTTTGCAAAAGAAAACATTGAAAATTTTATTATCTTAACACATCAATTGATATGAATTAAAGAAAGCTATTGCATGAGGGATTAAATGGCAAATGTTATAGTAAAAGATTTTATCAGATAGCATGCTGATGAAGATTAGGTTCTGAGTGGGAAAATATTATCAGCATATTTTGGGGGGGTAAGTAGGGAGGAGTAGGGTTCTCATTATTTCCAGGCTAGATTGGTGCTAGAGATGGGTAAATGTAGCATTCAATCAAGAAACGAGTTTCTATTAAGTACCTATTATATGCCAGACAAGGTGCTACTTGTTGGGGGTACAAAGCCAAAAATGAAACCACTCCTTCCCTTAAAGCATTTATATTCTAAAAGGTGTAACAGCATATGTGTATATAAGTATATTCATATTCATGCTATATAAAAAATGCAAAGCAATTTGAGGAAGGAAACAGTCAAATATAGTACATTCAAAGAGTGGTCAAGAGTGAGCCTAGGCAAGTCATTTAACTTCTGGGTGCATCAAGCAACTGACTAAGATTGTAAGTTTCAGATCAGATACCAGGGTACATTGGAAGGAGGAATTTGCCCACTGGGAATTCCCTATACCAAAGAGGAGAAAATTATTGAAGGTATGGTGCCATTGGTGGGAACCATTTACAATTTGTGCCTTCACTTCTTCCCACTCACTCTCTTTAAATTCTCTGGATTCAAACTTCTGACTTCCACATTCAACCAAAACAGCTCTCTTCCAAGCCATTCATGATTTCTTCATTGCCAAGTCTCATGGTCTTTTCTCAGTGCTTCTCTCTCTTGACCTCTCTGCAGGCTAGGACACTGTCCATCATCCTCTTCTCCTTGATACTCTCTTCTCACTAGGTTTCTGTGTCACTGCTGTCCTGCTTTATCTTCAACCTGTCTGACCAATCCTTCTTAGTCGGCTTGCTTGGATCCTCATCCAATTTGCCCTTGATAACCAGGGGTATGTCCCCAAAGTTCTCTTCTGGGTCCTCTTCTCTTCTTCCTCTATACGATTTTTGCTTGATGACCTCATCAGCTCTTATTGATTCAATTATTTCTATGCAAATAAATTTCAGATGATCTACTTCCCAGTCCCTTAGGCTCATAATCTAGATTTCATCTATGACTGCTCACTCTCCCTCATCCCATATAGCCAATCCTTTGCTAAGTCCTATTGATTCTTTGTAGCACCTCTCTCTCTCTCTCTCTCTCTCTCTCTCTCTCTCTCTCTCTCTCTCTCTCTCTCTCTCTCTCCTCTGTGTCTGTCCCACTCTCTCTCTTATACATACACACACACACCCTCCTCCAATACTTTTATCATCCTGTAGCATGACTTTTTTCCCTCCCGCTTAAACTATTAGAATAATATTTTTAGTTGATCTCACTGCCTCAACATTCCCCTACTCACATACATCCTCCATTTAGCATATGATAGCTGATCTTCCTCAAGTGCATGTCTGACCATGTCACACACCCCCATTCAATAATTTCCAATGACTTGTTATTGTC
Source organism: Phascolarctos cinereus (assembly GCF_003287225.1). Taxonomy (NCBI): domain Eukaryota; kingdom Metazoa; phylum Chordata; class Mammalia; order Diprotodontia; family Phascolarctidae; genus Phascolarctos; species Phascolarctos cinereus. The sequence goes on from NW_027556180.1 coordinate 28,245,735, forward strand.
CCCAGGACCAAATATAAAGTTCCCTATTTGGCTTTCAAAATTCTTTCTAACCTGACTCCTGGCTCCCTTTCTGGTCTCTAAACATCTTATTTCCCTCTATGTACTCTGTGATCTAGTGATGCTGCATTGTTTGTTCGTCCCACAAGACTCTTCATTTACCAATTTCCTTGCATTTTCACTAGTTGTCCTGGAATTTTCACTTCCAACTTCTCTGGCTGGCAATCCTAGAATTGTTTCATCCCAGGTATATCTTGCTTTTTTGAGCTTTGCTTCATTGAGCTTCACTGATATTGATTTTTTTTAACAAATTGAAGGTTTGTGGCAACCCTGCACTGACAAGTCTATCAGAGCCATTGCCCCCAACAGCATGTGCTCACATCATGTCTCTGTGTCACATGTTGGTAATTCTAACAATATTTCAAATTTTCCCATCATTATATCCGCTATGGTTGTCCGTGATAATGATCTTTGATCTTACTGTTATAATTGTTTTGGGGCTCCATGAACCATGACCATATAAGACAGTGAATGTAGTTGACAAATGTTTTATGTCTTCTGATTGCTTCACCAACCCAGCCATTCCCCCATCTCTCTCCCTGTCTTCAGGCCTCCTTATTCCCTGAGATACAATAATATTGAAATTAAGCCAATTAATAACTCTACAATGGCTTCTAAGTGTTCAGGTGAAAGGGAGAGTCAATTAGTGGGGCAAACTTCACTGTTGTCTTATTTTAAGAAATTTCCACAGCCACCCCAAACTTCAGCAACCACCATCCTGATCAACAGCGGGGCAATACCTTCCACCAGCAAAAAGATTATGACTTGCTGAAGGCTCCAATGATGGTTAGCATTTTTTAGCAACAAAGTATTATTTTTAATTAAGGTATGTACATTTTCAGACATAATGCTATTGCACACTTAATAGGCTACAGTATAGTGTAAACATAACTTTTATATGAATTGGGAAGCCAAAAAAGTCACGACATTTTATTGCGATATTCAGTTTATTTCAGGGGGAATAGAACCGAACCCATAATATCTCCAAGGTATATCTGTACCTCTCTCCACCTCCTGACTTCCCTGACTTTCTTCAAATCTCAGTTAGAATCCTACCTTTGGCAAGAGACCTTTTCTGCTCCCCTTCCTCCTTTTAACACTGAAAATTCAACTTTTCAGTGAGAAAAGGAATCTCACTATAAACTTTCTGTTAAGGGAACTTACCTAATTTAAAGCAAGTAGCAATGGGCAAAAGAGGGAGGAAAAGGGAAGATGCCCCATGTGTTTATGGACAAGGTCCAGTGTTGTTTAGGAATTTACTCAACCAATCTAGCCTCAGAAAATGTGTCAATCCATTTCCTCAGTGAGTTCCACTAGGGAAATAAAGCTGCATTTAATGCCTACATAGAATTCGGTCCATCTTACCGTCTCTCCCAAAGGACTGCATCCATAGGGTAGGAAGTGTATGCACTAATGCTTCCTTTCTTGACCTACAATATACATCAATAGGCCTGTTGTAGAAAACACTTAATCAAATCCAAAAAATGACTTACATGCTGCTTGCATCACCTTTATGTTTCATATTAAACCCAGTTTGTTCTGTGGAGACCAAAAAAGGTCCTTCCTCGGGCAGTAAAGCAATTGCCCTTGGGACATCTTCAACTGCTGGAAGTTCTCTTTGAGGAAGGGGGACATTGTTTTTAATTCGCCAATGTTCCATCTGAAAGGATGAAGAAATTAGCTTGAACTGTGAAAATCAAGTTGCTATTCTTGATTTAAAAAATAAATTCTTCCAAGCAAGATGTGCACTTATACACATAAAAAAGCTTTAAAGGGGCTGAGTAGGGGGCAACATTGATTTTCTGCAACTGCTTTCTTTCCATCTTACCTACAAAGTGGTAAATCCATCTTGAAAACACATTCCAGATATTGATGTGTTTTTTTTTAAATTTATGGTTGGTTTTCACAGGCTCTGATCATATTTCTTTTAAAAAACCAATTGTTGTGTTGATGTCTTTTGTCTTTACATCATACTCATTTCTTGAGAAAAGAAATGTTCCTCCTTCCCTCCACATTGAATGCATCTTTGTGATGTTGAAAAATAATTAAGTGAAAACATCCAGTAGTTATACCAAGTGATGATGTAGCCAACATTCTGCCCTAGTTGTCCCTGGCCTCTCTGCTACTGAGGAGGGAGACTATTTTGTTATATGTTCTGTAGAACCTTCACTGATTTTTTTAATCATTCAGTTTCTTTTGGTGATCTTTCAGTTTACATTATTACATGTATTGTGTAGTATTCTTCAGTTTCTGCCTATTTCATTCTGTGCTAACCTTGCACATCCTCCATGTTTCTCTGGATGCCTCAAATTTATCATACTGCACAGTAATATCCTACTACTCTAAGACATAGCTAGGGACCGGTCTTGTGGTTTCATTGGCATAGGAAACTCCCTCTAATAATGATGATTAGTACTTTCTCTGCAGCTTATTGTCTTAGATGGGTGCCTAAGGTGCTGACAATTTCAATGATTTGCCCAGGATCACTCCACCCTGCCTAGATATATCCAAGGCAGGATTTGAACCTCTATCTTCCTATCTCTGAAGCTAAATCTCTATCCAATGTGGCTCATTGCCTCCCAACTTTGATACACCATTGTTTTGATTTTTCAGACATCCCTCAATTTATGGGCATATACTTTGTTGCTCATATCTCTTAATAGGAATATTGATTTAGAAAAAATTCATAGTTGAAAAAATAAAGTGATTGAGAATCTTAATATGGGATCCACATTGTAGACTCCAATCATGTATGCATGGCAACCTATAATGAAGCCTAATATTGAAGTCCATCTCCACTTTATGAGGTGTGTCCTTCCGGGTTTCCCAAGGTTATTTGCTTTTTGACTATTATAGGGTTTCTAGTTGTCTCAGATATCATTCAAGCTGGTGCTTATTCCATCTCACTTGAAGAAAAGAAAATCCCATTACCTTTTGGCAGTTGTCTTAATTATATTTAAGCTAGTGGATAAACCATCCTTATTTCTCTGACTTTAAACACTAATGAGATCATTAACCAGTACCAGACAATCTGGGCTGTCATTTTCATAAACTGCTTTTCGTGCACATGTAGGAAAGCTCATGGCTATTTGGTTACGCAGACATTATAAAGACAATGATTTGCAACAAATGATTGAGATAGACTGTTACCTCCAAGCAAGTCCACCTAAGGGGTTTTAACTCCTCCCCCCACCTGCCACACACATATGTGCACCCCTGTACGCATACTTAATTACATAAGAGACCACAAAGAATTTCAGGATTGAGAAAAATGGAGTCTTCAGAAATCTAAAACTCAGCAATCCCTAAAAGTGAAATGAACTGGCTTTCAGTTCTTCCAGATACTTCATCACAGTTTCTAGAAGAGCAGATCCCCTGAAATAATTCTGAAAGTGTGTAGTTTGGCAGTCAGAAATTTAAAAAGCTCTACAAGAACTTTCTAACACTAAGCCATAGAGGCTTAGGATAGAAACCTTTCTCCTAGTAAGTGGGAGAAAGAAGAGTTAGAAAGACAAACAATGCTTGTGGGTTCAACTTACTTGACTCTTCTATGTTTTAAAAGGACTTGGCCCATGGAGACAAAAATTTTCCTTTGCTGTGGAAAGCCCAACATAGCCAAGATCTCAAGAACAAATAAACTGTACTTCTGGAGAGAAAAGCTCCTAATGGTTTTCTTTTAATTCTATGTTGGATGCATGAAGGTCTTGACTCCCTAAAGGATCTGAAACTTAAGCCTTTCAACCTCCCTATAAACTAAAAGAGAGGGTCCACTCTTCCTCTTATAGGGATAGGTGGCACTTATCTGATTACTCTAGAGAAGTTCTGCAGGCATATGCCCAGGCAAAGCCGTGTTTGACAGTAACCAGATGCAACCATGGAATCAGTGGGACACTCTTTTATGGTGACCATGTGAAACTCGCAGAGATCAAACCTTGCAGAGATTACATGCCACATCTATACACTAGGGAGAAACTACGTGCCTTGCAAACAGGAATTGAACTGTTTTCTATTAAATAAATAATACAAACCATACAAGACCAGAAGGGAACAGGCCAAGAGGGATCCCCACATAAGCCATCAATGGCCCTGTAACTACAGATGTATGAATTGTGCCTCCATAAGTGTCTTTGGTCTTATATGTTCACAATGTGTGTGCTGACAAGAATGTGTTGTGGACACATGTGTGCCTCACATGGTGTACCTCCATATATGTTCCTTGATCACAAATATATTTCCTATTGTGCTTTATTCCATACATATTCCTTAAGTGAATCCACCCTTCTCATTGATGATGTATTTGTGAGCAAATTTATCCCATATTTATGAAGGAAATATTATATTGTTACCTTTTTAATGTTACTTCATTAAATGTCTTTGATTTAGCAACATCAGAAATGTGAGGCCCTGAGGCAGTGCCCATTGAAACTATGTTTCATATTTTTTTCCACTTTTAACTAAGTATCTTTATTTCTTCAAAATAATAAATAGTTTCCAAGTGAAATATCACTTTATACTATTCAGAAGGAGATTTGAGTCACAGTTCATTTTCTTTATAAAATGACTCAAATTTCATCTGAAAACTGTTTCTTTATGTGCAACTGTTATCAGTTTTTATTTTTAGAGTCCTCTTTCTGCAACTATTAGGTATCAAAATGTTCACGTTGAGGAGCAATAATATCTTATATATTTTAATAATTAATATAAATATTTTCTCCTACATAAAATAGCTTTCTTATATAGCCTCTTTATCACTAAATTGTTCCATATGAAAAGGAATTACTTTTGAGCTAGCAGAATGTTATTCCATCTAATGCAGGGAATGTCAAGACTTTTATATTAGTATCCTTGATGCCTAGTATAAGGTTTGAAATATAGAAAGTGCTTCATAAATGCTTACTTAATTGATTGAACTAAGAGTGTCCTCTGGATGACTACTAAAAAGAAACACATTAGTCAAAATTCATGGGCTATATTTTTATAGTGAATGTGGATCTCTTGTGCATCTTGAACCTGGGGTAGCTTTTGTGGGAAGATCCACATGTGAGCTACACACAAATTGCCTTGAACCAAAGAATAATATTCTATTTCAATGCTTGGCCAAATTGGATACAATTTATGATTTGGGCTTGACTGAAGGAAATATTGACAGTAAGTTTCTTTCCTGTGGATTTTGATCATTACTACACATTGGTGCTACACAATGGGTAATTGGTGGATATGAAGAAATAGTTCTCAAAAGAAGAATTGTAAACTGCTTAAAAAAAATATATATATATACATATATATATATATATATATATATATATACATGAAAGAACGCTCCAAATAATAAGAAATGCAAATCAAAATAACCTAAAGGTTTCATCTCACATTGAGCAAATTGTTAAAAATGACAAAAGATAGAATAGTTAATATTGATGGGGCTATGGAAAGAGGCACACTAATGCACTGTTGTGAATTTGCACAACATTTCTGGAAAGAAATTTGGAATCATGCAAAGAAAGTGGCTAAAAATGCTTATACCCTTTGACTTGGAGATTCCACTGCTAGTAATAAAGTCAGTGACAAAAAGAAAAGCATCTTATTCACTTCTAGCTGTAATAGTACTTTTGGGGTAGCAAAGAATTAGAAATAAAGTAGATGTCTATTGAATAGGGAATGAAGAGAGAATTATGAGATGTGAATGTAATGAAATATTACTGTGCTGTAAAAAGTGACAAACATGACAAATACAGAATAGCATGGAAAGACTTCCATGAACCCACTTGGTGCAACACCTGGCACAAAGCAGGAACTTGAATAAGTGCTTATTGACCGCCTTACTGACTGACTGCAAGTGATGCAAAATGCAGTAAGCAAAGGAAAGGAAAGAATACAAGTGTGGACTAAAATAATGAAAATGGAAAGAATACCCACAAAAGCATTGAAAAGAATGTTGCAAAATAACCAAAAACAAACATGCCCCAGAGAAGAGCTATAAGAAGACTCCTTCCACCACACAAGCACTCAGACTCCTTTGCAGAGATGACAGGTTCATAGCTATGGAACACTGCATATAATGTCAGATTTTTAATGTATTGATTTTATTGATTTTTCCTCTTCTTTCTTCAAAAATAATTCTTTGTCTAAGACATAGCTCTCTGGGAGGGATAAAGGAGGAAATCAAATTGCCAGAGGGGAGGAATAAAATATACTAATAAAAATTTATTATAAAAAAAAAAGGATACCCATGAATTGAGGAATTGCTAAACAAATTGGGTCAGGATAATATAGAATGTTATTGTGCCATAAGAAATTATTAATACAAGGAATTCAGTAAAACATGGAAAGACTTGCATGAAAAAATAGAGTAAAGAAAATAGCACCAATAGAATAATATACATAATGTAAGTGAATGAAATATGTAATACATATAATCATGCTATAAGTTAATGTTACATCATGTACAGCAATATAAGCGAAAAAAGAAAAGTGAAAAGACAATTAACTCAGATTAATTTTAATAACCGATCTTCTTCCCAGAAGAATGGGTATAAAATATACTCATATCTCTTTTCTCCAGGTAAAGAATGTTGAATACACTGTCTGACTTGGTTCACATGTTGATCCATTTTGCATAGCTATTTTTCTTACTTATAAGGAATTAGGTATTTGAGAGGAGGTGAATCTAGAAAATGACTATGGAATAAAAAAAAAGAAATCTATAAAACCTAAAAGCAAAATAGTAGAACTAACTGGTGATTATAATTATCATTCATTCATTTATTCAGCAGTTATTATGCACCTATTTAATTTCATTAAATTCCATAATAACTTATTAAGCACTTGAGTAACTACAGGTTACTAGCCAAAATGATGATGATAATAAGATTTCCCAAGTTTAAGGAATTCAATATTTAATGAGGGAGAGGAGGAGATATACACAAGTAACTGGTATATAAGTTAGAATGTGACCATAGCAAAGAGGGGAAATTTGATGAAGAAAAAAAGCCTGGTGACATGAGAAAAGGCTTCGTGGAAGAGGTGGTAGAGACTAAAGGAAAAGAAATATTTCAACAAATGGCAAGGAGAAAGGAGAGGCCTTCAGGGCACTGAGGACATCAAGAGTGGATGCAGGCCAGGATCAAGGAGCAGCTATTGATCTGGGTATACAGAAGGGAATTGTATGAAGTCAGGCAGGAAGGGCTGGTGGGAGATAAATTGCTCAATGCCTTAGATGCAAGACTAAGCAGTCTATATTTTATCATAGAGTCAATATGGAGAACTGAAAATCATTGAGTAGCACAGTGGAATGGTCAGACCAGAGGTGTCTTAAGGAGATTATTTTAGCAGTTATTCAAAAGATCAATTATCAAGAGGGATAGACTGAAGGCAGGAAATAAGTTAGGAGGATGTTACAACAGTTTTGTAGAAGTGATGAGGGTCTGAACTAGGATATGAGTAGAGAGGAGGCAATGGATGGACACGCAGTTTATTATGTAGGTTGAATTGACAGGATTTGGCAATGGATTACACTGGGGGCTGAGGAAAAAGAAAGAGCAGAAAAAGATTCCAAGGTTGTGGGTTTATGCGGCTGTGATGGTGGTAGTATCATTGACAAAAGGAAAAGGAGATTTCAGGGGGAGAAAATCAGTTCCATTTGGAAGGTGTTGAGTTTACCCTTTATCCCCATGAAGTATACAGTCTAGGAGAGGGCAAAAAATACACAAACACACAAACATCATTCAAAAAAAAGTTCATAAGAAGAGCTCCAAGGGCTCTGGTAAAATCATGGGAGGCTTCATGGAGGAGGTAGCATTTATTTAGGATTTGAATAAGATGTGAGCAGGGAAGGACATTCTGAACCTAGAGAACAGTGTGAGCAAAACAGCATAATGGTAAGATAGTTGGTTGAAAGGTGAGAAGGTTTATATTAGAGACCATGGCAATTAATCCAGTTTGGATGGAACAGAGAGTATATGAGGTAGAGTGAGAAATCTCACAAACAATCAGAGAATCAGAGATTTAGACTTGGAAAGGATCTTATAGGCCTTCCCATCCAGGCCTCCCTCATTTCAAAAATGAAAAAAACAGAGATAAAGAGAGGCTGAATGATTTGCCTAGGATCACTGTTAACAAGTACCTGAGGCTGGATTTGAAGTCAGGTCTGCCACTGAGAGAGAGGGAAACCCAAGTGCTTTGGACAAAGTAATGGCACTTGGACCACCAGCCCTGCTACCAATCAGCCAGGCCTCTGCTACAACCACTATCCAGAGAAACAACCCTTGCAGAGCTAAGACTCTGGCCACCTACCACCTTCTCACTGACCACATTTGCTGAAGATAGATAAAAGAAAGTGCTCACCGTGAAAGACCTTGGTGTTGTCAAGTGATTCAACACCAGAAATGACTCTAGTTCTAAGAAGGTGCATTACTGCCTGCACCCCAGGGACCCTGAAGACTTTCTAGCTGACTTGAAGCTAAATCTCCTGTGAGTGTTATCTCTTCCATTAGGATGAGCTACTTGAAAGCAACAACTATTTTATTTTGGTGATTGAAGCTTCAGTTCTGAGCAGTATTTTGTACATAGTACTTAATACATGGGGTTTAATTCATTTACTCATTGCTGAATCCAAGTTCTGTAGCCACCATGTCATGCTGCCCAAGAATGAAAGCAAATTGGGAAAGAATAAATGAGAGAATGAGTGAGTGAGAATGGTTGAAGTCTCACATGCCAGGTCAAAGAGTTTAATGGGCAATGGGGAGAAACAGGTGCATATCTGAGCATCAAAGGGATGTGATGCAGGATCCTGTGCCCCAGGAGGACGAAGCTGACGCAACATGCATGATGCATACAGGGTGGTCAGTTTGAAAGACTACAGGAATATAGCTGATGGTGACCTGCACATCCTAGTGGTATTGGAAGCAGAGGAGAAGAGTCAGTCAACAAGTCTATATGGGGCACTGAGACAGTGAGGCAGTAGAATTCACAAGACAGGACACCTGGCTGTAATGAACGCTGGTGCCTTTGATCATGAGTCCAACATTCTAGTCAATGGAGCAGGCCTGTAAAAAAGCACCTGTCTGCAGCAAACACAGCCAGAGAATCAATGCCCAAGACACAGAAATAAGAACAAGTAAGATTCGAAAGAGAATGGAAGTATTTCTTTTTAAGCCCCCACCCCCCACCAAATATTGGGCAAATTGGCAGAGAAAGTAGTGTTTACTGTCTGGACTGGAGTAAATTGATGGCCAAGGAAGAAGAAAACTTATTTTCCACATTTCTGCCTCTCATTATTAACTTGTCATTGTCTGCCAAACTTGTGTGCAGGGTAATTTCACTGAGATTTTAGTGTTATGTAATTACAAAACCATGGCAATTAAATTCTAACCATTTCCTCAAGGATTTTTTATCAGAAATCTTAGCACTATGGTGAGAGTACTGCATCAGCAGTCAGAGAACCTGGGTTCAAATCCTAGCTCTGTTCTTACTATCTTTGTCATCCTGGGTGTAGTATTTCATTTCTCCGGGTCTCAGTAACCCCATCTATAAAATGAAGGGGCTGCACTGTCCATGGTTCTTAATCTGGCATCGATTAACTCACTCTGTTAATATTTTGATATTTATTCCAACATAATTGGTTTCCTTATAAGTGTACGTATTTTACTTTATGTATTTAAAAACATTCTGAAAGGAGGTCCAGAGGCCTCCTCAGACTGACAAAGCAATCCACCACAACAAGGTTAAGAACCCCTGGAGACAGATGGTCTTAAGGACCCTTGAGGCACAGAATCCTCTGATTCTATGGGGCTAAGCAAAATATGGGATAGCCATTTCCTTCTCAGATTCATGATTATAACTCACTTGTAATCCTTGTCTTCAAGAACTGCAAAGTGGGGGATAGAGAATTTTCCTCAGAGTGAGGGTGATCATCTTCGAGTCTTGCCACTGAAATATACTAGCTGTGTGACCTTGGAATAGTCACTTGATTTTGAAAGAAATGATTGTTAATAACTTGGGGAGTTGTTAACTCCCCAATAATTTGAGGAGATTCAGAGATCCCCCCCTTTTTTATTCTATTTTCAAGACCTCTAATTTCTCCTCCATACAACCCCATCCAAACTTACAAGGAATCTCTAGTCTAGTCTAGATAAATTTCATTCAATCAAGCTTGGGTGGAGACAGATTCTTTTGTCTATACTGCTCAAGGCTGAGGATGGTCTGGGTATAGAGATAGTCTCCCTAATCAAGAGTGATGTTATATCACTCTCAGCACCTCTTTGAAGTAAACCCACTTCTCTTTGTAAAGTCCACCTCTAATTAAACTGTTAACCAATTAGAGTTAATTGCTATCTGATGGAACACCTCTTGTCCAAAAGCAAATAAACCTTAAAAAGTAGCCATGCAGTCTCTTCCATGGAACAAGATAATAAGGAGCCATTTTTGTCAGTCATATGCTGGCCATGATTGATAAAACTGATTATCATTTTCCAAAAAACTATCTCTTGAAATTATTTTAAACAGTACAACCTCAGTACCCCAGCCAACTCTCTAAGACTAGATTTTTCAGATGAGTTGCCTGCAAAGGTGGAATTTCCTTGCACCAAGGAAATCACAAGTCTAGTCAGAGAGACAGACAGACAGACAGACAGACAGACAGACAGACAGAGAAAGAGACAGAGACGGAGACAGAAACAGAGAGAAAGAAGGTAACCAAGGCTAGGAGAAAAAAAAAAGATTTGCCTAAAGTTGCCATACCTCCTAAGTGGCAGACCTAGGCCAAACGCCGCATTGTCAAGGTTATGAGTCACTAAGTATTGAACTCAATGAGTCAATAAGTATTATGAAGCTCTTATTATGTGCCTGGCACTGTGCTAAACACTGAGGATAAAAAGTAAAAGTCCTCAAGTAGCTTACATTCTAATCGGGGAGACAACTTGGCATATATACATGTGAGCACACATGCGCATGCACACACACACACACAAACACACACGATACATACAGAGCAGATATATTATAGCCTAAGCAGGGAAGGCATTACATTTTATAATTCCCAACACACTCTACCACAGATTAATTTAACAGTCAGAGCAAAGTGTATTCAGGATGCAAGTGATTCCTGATACTGCATCTTCAGATATAGAATTCAGTTCTTTCTTGACTAATGAACATTAGTTGACTGTGAGATTCAAAAGGAAATCATCCCCCCTGATAGCATTAAATTCCCCACTCACTTCCCCTCCGTGACAATAATGGAGCAATATTTCTACCTGACCAAATACTCCAATCAGAGAGCCCCAGACATCACTGACAGAAACGCTGCCATCTGCAGAAGAGGCAATGATCAGTACTCGGCTGCCGTATGCACAAGTCTCCAGAGAACTGATTTGGTCCTCATGAGGTTGAAATGATCTTATCAGAGGCGGAGGCTGCAAAACTTGCCTCTCATTGCAATTAAGGCAATATTCCTGAATGAAATGGAAAAACACACCCAAAACCATCAGCTTTTAGAGAAAATCACCAATAAAAATAATTACATTTAATTGAACAAATATTTGAAGAAAAAATAGCCCCTTTCCTCAGGGAGCTTATATTCCTCTGGCAGAAGGCATATAACTTGTGCACCAGTGAGAAAGTATGCAATGTATACAAAGTGATCAAAGTAATTTCGAGAGAGAATGACTGCTACTATCTAAGAGACTCAAGAAAGGCCTTGGGTATGTTACAACACATGCTGTGTGCATTGGAGGAAGCTGGGGGTTGTGTGAGGTAGAGATGAAGAAGGAATGCCATTCTAGACATGGGGAATGAGCTAAGGCAGGTAGAAAGACTATGGAGAGTCATGTACACGGGAGAGAGCTGCCAGGCCAATTTGATTGGAATGGAAAGAGGGCATGATAAGGACTGAAGTGAAATATGACTGGGAAAGTGGCTGAAAACAAGATTGTGGATGAACAAAAATGCTAGGTGTTTTTTTTTTAAATTTTAACCCAGAGACAATGAAGTGTCAAGGAAGTTTTTGAGTTGGGGGAAGGTATTGAAGTAGCCAGTTATAACTTTTAGGGATGTCAAAACAGATGGAATCATGTCACCCAATAATTTACAAATCTTTGATGAATCCCTATTGTTTCCAGAATAAAAGACAATTTTTTTCACTTTTAAAAAATATGATGTAGAAATAACACATTAATAAAAAGGAAAATTTAATGAACAAGATGGAGAGTTAAATAAGGCTGTATTGATGTGCATAAAGCTTGTCAGATGGCTTGACAACTTTTTAGCAAGAGAAAGAAAATATCCTAACAGTGAAAACAATTATTTGTCTGATTCGTTGATTTTCTTACGTTGTTCTTGTTCTCACGCTTATGGACATGGCACAAAATATAAGACTGGTATGTGATTATCTGAAGACTGAATTGGCCATAGCCAGGTTGAAGGGGAAAAGAGAGACAGACAGACAGATAGAGGCAGAGAGGTGAGAGAGAAAAAGACTGAGACAGAAGAAAAGAGGCAGAGACAGAGAGCAAAAGAAAGAGAAAGACAGAGACTGAAACGGAAAGAGACAGAGACAGAGAGATGGAGCCAGACAAAATAAGAGAGACAAAGACAGAGAGAGAAAGAAAAAGACAGAGACAGAGACGAAGTGAGACTCAGAGAGACAGAGTATCTAAGAATTGAAGCTAGATAAGGTAGTGATCACAGTTCAAATTAGGGAGAATCAGATTAGTGCTTGGGAAAAAAGGATGAAGGGTTTGCTGGCCAACTAATGAAAAATAGTGGGGAAGATGAAGATGAGCAGACAGCCTTGAAAGTTTTGGTGAAATTTATTTCCAATTGCACTTGGAATCAAAACTAAGAAAAATATGCTATTTCCTGGCTCATCATTGTTGACTATACAACGTGGGGGAAATGTAAAGTAGAGCTAAACTTCCAAGATTGGAATTGTCATTACATCACTAACTCCCACTGCCAAAACGATTTGTACCTGATGATCACCAGATGGTGGTAGGGCAGAGTAGGAGAGAGTTATCTCACAACAAGGTCAAAGGAAGGCAAATGAACATCAGAATTTTTAGACGCATCTGTTCTTCCTCTCTTCACATATCGTTTTGGTCTTTCCAATGAAACATACAAGGTACTTGATGATGGACTTGTGACAATTCTGCCAGTGTACATCAGTTGTTGTCATTTTTGTTTCGTTGAAATGTATTGCAGTACATACCAGTCAAAGAAACCCATCAGACATACAAGTGTACCAAAGATATTGGGCAACATACAGAAAATTGTATCATCTAACATTGGGCCTAACAATAATTTTCAACAAAGAGAAAGATTATGTTTACTATTGTCAGAATTTCATATATCAAAGTTCATAGGTTCTCCTCTACCTCTACAGATGGTTCTTTGAGAGTTTCTGTGGCCAAAAACAATGCCTCTTCCTCTGGCCAACCCAGTGATGAGACCTTCTGAACTCGGCAAGACTGTGCCTTCAATAACAAACTTGCAATTCATATTCACACCCATACTCAAAGCTTTTTGATGTTGGCAGGAGATGATGGAGCTTGGGGCCCACTAATATGACCTTCAAGAACACAGCATCATTTCTACAGCACACTACAGCATTGGAGAAGAATATCAACTTATGACTGTTGTACATAAGACATTTTACTGTTTAAATGATGAATGAACATCTAGAAAAGGAAGCAGGCACCACAAAGAACCACTTGGCTTCCTCCAAAAAAGGTCATGGCCAAATATTCTAAGATCCCTTTTTGGCAAGCTTTATAAACTGGTAGATTAAAGGAATTCTATCAATTAGTTTTACCATGGCTTTTGGAAAGGATTTGATAAAGTCTCCCATGCTATTCTTGTGGACCTGGAAATATGTAGGTTACATTACAATACATTTATGTTGATTCAGAACTTGTTGAAAGTTCAGACCTGCAATGGAGACATTAAGGACTCAATATCAGTTTAAAAGAAGGCCACAACTATCTGTGCTGTTTATCATTTTTATCATTAATTTGGACAAAAGCATAGATAGCAAACTCAAAAAAATTTCCTGAAGGTACAAAGATAGATGTCAGATGCAGGATTCATAAAGGTCTTGGGACAAAATTAATTTGATGAAATTTAAGAAGGATAAATATAGAGTATTATACATGGGTTCAAAAATCAACTTCATTAGATGGTGCAGGTGTGGCTAGAGAGAAGTTTGTATACATAAGAGCTGGCAGCAAAAGTGGTCTGCAAGTCGATATGAGTCAGCAATGTCATAGGGAAGCCAAGAAAATGTGAACAATATTAGGCTCAATTAAGAAACTTCAAGAAATTCAGAAACCTCAGAGTAAAGAGATGACAATCCTTCCGTCCTCTGCCCTGGCCAGACTATATATTGTGTTTAGTCCTTGGCTTCACATTTTAAGAATGACTTGGATCCACTGGAGAGCGTCCAATGGTGAGGAGACCAGGATAAAGAAGGCACTTGCACTCAGCCTTATGATGATTGGTTAAAGGGAAAGGAGATATTTAGATTTTAGAAAAGAGGTCTTAAGGGAGATATGAAAGCCATCACCAATTATTTGAAAAGCCATCACATGGAAGAAGGACTAAACTATTCTACTTGGGTCTAGAGGGTAGAATCAAGAATGACGGGTGGCCATTGCCAAGAGGAAAAGTTAAGCTCAATGTAAAGAAAAACTTCCTCACAATCAGAGCTGTCCAAAGCAGCTATGGCAAAATGGATAGTATGGTGGACCTAGAGCCAGGAAGATCTGAGACAGGATCAAGACTCAGGTGCTAGTCGTGTAACCCTGGGCAAGTTACTTAACTACTGCTTGTTTCAGTTTCTTTATCTGTAAAATGGGGGTAGACACACCTACCCTCCCCCAGTTGTTACAAGAATAAAGCAAGATAGTGTTTATAGAGCCCTTTGCAAACCTGAAAGCGCTATGTAAATGCTGTTATTAAAAGTGGAATGGACAACATCAGGAGGTAGTGGGGTGCCCCATGCCAGAGTTCTTTAAGAAAAACCTGGATGGCTTATGATGGATTATGGTGGGGACTTTTAATCAGTTATGGGTTGGACTAGGTGACCTCTGGGAGCCTTTGCAACTTGGAAATTCTGTAGTAAAATTTATTTTTAAATTAGGAAAAATCATTATCTGAACTCAATTATAGTGAATGATCTTCCTTATCTAATCAGGTTGGTCATTTCTTTTCCTGTAAAGGAAAAAGAGGGCCTGATTCATAATCATGAACAACAACAGACAATCAGGGCAAATGAAGAGGAATTCAGGAGAGACAACACATACTTCTATGTTCCATATCTTCAGGCAGCCATTGGGATCTCCTGTGACAAGGTGCTGATTTGTCTTGTCAACGGTCATGATAATGGGTCCAGCTCCACTGTGGGCCACAAACTGGGCCACAAGCTGCTTCTTGAATATATTCCAGAACCTGACATAACCAGATCCTCCACAGGATACCAAGTTGGCTCCTCCTTAAATGAGTGGGAAACATATGTAAATGCTTCAGTGTGTAATAGAAATAAGTTAGTGGTTAATGATAACACTTCAAATACTCAGAAAGATTTTGCCCCACCTAAGTCATTATAGCGGTGACCAGGTGCCACAGGGGATAGACACTGGGACCGGAGTCAGGGAGACTAGTCTTCTATAATTCAAATTTGGCCTCAGACATTTCCTAGCTGAGTGACCCTGGGCAAGTCACTCAACTCTGCCTCAGTTTTCTCATCTGTAAAATGAGCTGGAAAAAGAATGGCAAACCACTGCAGTATCCTTGCCAAGAAAATGCTAAATGGGGTCACAAAGAGTCAGACATGACTGAACATCATCTGAAAGTGATTATACCATGGTACGAGAGGAGAAACAAGTTTGGAGTCAAAGGACTTAGATTCAAATCCTGCCTCTGATTCTACTACCTATATGACTATGAGCAGACCACTTACCTTCCCTAGCATTTAATTTCTTCATCTGTAAAATAAAGTCATTAAACTATATGACCTCTGGGGTCCCTCCACAGCTCTAAGTTGATGATTCTATAATACTATAGTGTCAGGGGCTAGAATGCGGGTAAAAATGGGAGATATGCATTCATATGCCCTCCCCTCCACAAACATTCCCCCAGCACCAGTGGGACTTTCATGGGTAAGGAAACCAAGGTTCAGACATGTGGAAATTGGGGTTAACTTTGCCCCCAGGTAGTTTGATCTAGGAACTGGCTGTGGTTCTCTTGGGCAAGAAGAACATAAAAGTGTTTTTTAAGATTCTTGGAAAGGAGCTCCTGAGACCCCAGGAAACCTTGTTACTGACTTCTTTTAACCTCTTTGACAGAGGCTTTCATCTGCTTTTATCTTCCTGAACTGTTTTTTTTTTTTTTACCAATTTCAGGAACTAGTGTTACCTGAGGGTAATAGATACACACACACACACACACACACACATACATATTTTTCTTGTTGAATGGATTGTTTATTTGAATCCTTGAGCTCAAAGTAATCCATTGTCCCAATGTGACTGAGACATATAGATGACAGATCAGGTCTCAGGTCAGCTAAGATTTCAAGGTATCTCATTCAACAGCATTTCTCCATCAGTATGAGGATTAAAAGACTGAAATAAATTTCCATTGGTTAGATGAGCATAGAATCACCTAAGTAACCCATTTTCTGTTCTGTCCACATAAAAGTGAGGATTTTAAGTGAGAGTTCTAGTTTTTTCCCATTCAACTGCCTTTACATAGTCATCTAAAAATTGCAATTGTACCCTCACTTAAATAAAAAGCATTTTCCTTGGAAATATTGACTTCACGCCATAGAGAAATAAATATTATTCAACATGGATTTAGGTGCAGATGCACAGTTTTAAAGATATAGACTTATCTATATATCAACATGCTTAGAATTCTATTTATGAGCTTGTTTTAAACATTTCATCCATTTTTCATGAGTGATGAACTCATATTGAAAGTCCTTATGGAACCATTTTTTTGTTTATGGGCTTAAAATACCCTTTTCATTTTCCAGCCAGAGTGCGCTTTACAGATATGCCTTGCTTAAATTATCCTTCAATGCCAACAATCCTATTATTACATGAAAAATCTGCAGATGGGTTCAAATTAGCTTCACAAATGTGCTGCCGATTCACACTCAGGTCTGCTTAATGCAAAAATAATGGAATGGAGTCACTGTGGCAGAAACATTTGGGAAATACCAACAACATTAGAATGAATTAAAGTTGAGAAAATGGGGGGTCATTTTGGATAATAGTTCCTGCTGTGAATACTAGTGAGATTTGGAAATGAAATGAGGGAGTTTATTATTTTTTTTAATCACACTTTTCTCAAGATATTTCAAGAATCCAATAGTATTTACACAATTCTACTGGGTGTATCTACACTGACTTTTTTTAATGTGTGGAAAATGTTATGGAAAAGCCATATGGATTTTCAGTCTGTAAGGTAGAGGAAGGGAAAATAGATACTGAAAAAGCAAATTGTCCTGTTTATTTCTTCTAAGTACTTCAGGGTAGCATTCTGGTTGGCCTCCAAATGCTAAAAACAAAACAAAACAAAACAATAAAAAGTGTGATACTCAGTGTAGATCCGTGTGTTGGAGAGAGGAACTTGACCCCAAGACAGATGAGTTGACTTGACCAAGGTCACAGAGGCAGTAAGTCGAAGAGTTGAAATTCAAACCCAGATCCTCTGAATCCAAAATCCAGCCCTCCTACCTCTGTTCCATGACTGTTTCCAAGCTGCGTGTTGCTTTCCTTTGTCTCAGAGTGGGTCAAAGCCATATCTCCACAATACTAATCCAGTTGATGGAAAAGTAAATAAAAATCAATCAGCTGACTTTCAGTTACATGCTACCAGATGAACTGATATGCTCAAGCCATTACTGAGCGACATTAGCGTCAACATAAGAAAAGCGAAAGATTTTGATCCCCCTCATCCCAAGAAAGACCTTTGCTAAAGTCATCAAACCTGAAGTAGCAGTGTAGTACAATAAAAAGCAGATTTGGCATCAGATGATCTGGGTTCAAATCCTGACTCTGTCACTTACTCCCTGTGGGATGTTGGGTAAATCATTTAACTTCCATAGACCTCAATTTCCTCTTCTGTGAAATGATGGCATCGGATCAGATGACCTCTAAGGTCCCTTCTTATTCTAAATATCTGATCCTGTGATCTGCTGAACACCCTTGAATAAGGCACAAAGAGAAGGCTACTTGATGGGGCAGATAGGTGTGCAGTGGATAGAGCCCTGAAATCAGGAGGACGTGAGTTCAAATTCGGACTCAGACCAAACACTTGACACTTACTAGCTGTGTGACCCTAGGCAAGTCACTTACCCCAACAGCCTAAAAAAAAAAGGCTACTTGAAACCAAGGCACATTCTGCCACCGGCTGGGATCATCCTGGGATAGTGGAACAAATATTGAACTTCAAGGGTCAGAGGATTAGAGTTTAAATCTTAACTGGGCGCCTTGCTACCTTAGTGACTTGGGTAGTCACTTAAGCTCATGACCTCATTTCCTTTTCCGTGAAATGAAGAGAGAGATTGGCTTCCAAGTTCCAATCCAACTTGATACCGATGATCCTAAGATCCTATGAAATCATATTTTTGGTGTCATTTAGGCAAGTCATTCAAGCATTCTGAACCTTAGTTTCCTCCTCTATAAAATGGGGTACAATGCTTCTAGTATTGACTCCATAGGGTGGAGATATGTGCAATGAGATATATATATAAAGTTCTTTGCAAATATTAAAATACTATAGAAATGTCAGCTACTATCACTATCAACACTCACATTCTAGTAATGATATGGTGTACGCGAATGAGTTCAAATCTTGCCTCAGACACTTACTAGCTGTGTGACCCTGGCAAGTCACTTAACCCTGTTTGCCTCAGTTTCCTCAGATGTATAATGTGCTGGAGAAGAAATGGCAAACCACTCCAGTATCTTTGCCAAGAAAACACCAAATGGGATCACGAAGAGTGGGACATGACTGAAAATGTCTGAATGACAATAATAACAAAGTCTAGTGCCGTAGACTAGACTAGATTCAGGAAGACCTGGATTCAAATCCCATAACCGACACTTAGCAACAAGACAATAAGCTACAGGGAATGTGCTGATCTGCATTGATGTGGGAAGTTTCCTTATCCAGGTGTTTCTTAAGCCAGTGAAATGTCCATACCTATCCCCTCTCTCCAGGCGCTGGCCCTCCAACCCTCTGACATTACTTAATGCACAGCCCTCCACCTGCCTCCAAGGTCTAAGTAGGAAGGCATCATCCATCCCCACAGGCACTCTCACTTTATAGTGCCTTTGTCTGACATTCTACAGAAAGTCAAAGGCAGCCAGAAACATAGAAGGCATTTTACCTGTCATTGTAATATTTTTTCTAGCTTCCAGGAAGGAAAGCCTCGTAACAGCATGATTTCCCTCGGTGGTGTCAGTCTCAGAGGAGTTAACTCCTAGAATGGTCTCCCCTGCAAGAGGGGGAGGGAGAGCCCCCTTTCAGCCCTAGGGTGCTTTTCAGGGTCTGCATCTCCATCTGAAAGAGAGACAAAGTGGATTGGCTTAATGTGAAGGGAAGTTCAATCTTGAAACTAATTTCAAATAGCTGTAAGAATACATTGATTGTTTCCAAGTTTTCTTCCCTAAACAAAAATCATTGATTTTCAGAGCTAGGAAGTCAGAGGCCATGACAAAGAGCTCATTTCTGAGCCCACAATATTCCCAACAAGTGGCTGTCCATCCCAAAGGCAGGTACCCCGAGTTGCTTAGTTGCTGTGGAGACTTTCTCCATTAATGATGATCTGTGCCTTAGCAGACAGTCTTCCTGAGCTGCCACAGCCACAAAATTCAGGACCCTAAGGACAACTCAGTAATAAGCCTCACTAAATTCATCTAAAGAGACCTCCTGACTTTTGACAGAGTGGGTCCATTCTTAAGTCTACTCCAGTTTGGTAAGACTCACCAGAATGTGTACTCTGCTAGCATAGCCTCTCAAAATAACAAGAACAAAAATCATCATCATCATAGCTCACATTTTATGGTGCTTATATTATTTTAGAGGTGAGAAAACTAATGTTGAGAGACATTAAGAGATTTGCCTGGGGTCACAGAGTTAGGAAGTGTCTGAGGCAGGGTTTGAACTCAGGTCTTCCTAAACCCAGGTCCCTTGGCATCCTTCAAAATTCAGATCAAATCCCACCTTCTGAAGGAGGAGGCCTTTTCTCATTCCCCAATACCACCACTACCTCCACTCTTGAGCTTTCTCTCTGAGATTAGCTCCTATATGCTTCATATATATGCTGAATTTCCATAGTTGTTTCCATATTGCCTCCCTCATCAGAATGTGAGCTGCCTGGGAACATGGCCTGTCCACTCCAGGCCCATTCAGCTGTCAAATTAATTTTCCTAAAATTCAGCTCTGACCGTGTCACCTCCCATTCAGTAAACTCCAGTGGCCCCCCATCACCTCAAATATAAATGTATAAAGCATAAAATCCTCTGTCTGGCATTCAAAGCCTGCCCCCCTTACCTCGACAGTCTATTCCCATGCTTTACTCTCCCCCATGTGCTCTGACATCGGGTAACACTGGCCTCCTTGCTGTCCCCCACACAAGCCACTGCATTTCCTGACTCCACTTATTTTCTCTGCTGACTCCCATGCCTGGAATGTTCTCATTCTTGGCTCTCTGGATCCATTAAAGTCCCAGATAAAACCCCACCAGCTTAGGAGAAGCCTGTCCTGATAGCCCCGCCTGCCCCCTACGATCATCTCCAATCCAGCTTGTGGATATCTTCCTTGGCCATAATTATTCTCATTTGTCTCTCCATTAAACTGGGGGATCTGTCAGCACCTTGAGGGCAGGCGTTATCTTTTGCCTGACTTCTTATCTCCAATACTTAGCACAATGCCTGGCACAATGTAGGTGTTTAATAAATGCTTCAGGTATGTGGTGCCATAGTGCCTAGAGCACCTGGCCTAAAGTCAGAAAAATTCAGCTTCCTGAGTTCAAATCTGGCCTCAGACACGTATTAGCTGTATGACCATGGGCAAGTCATTTAACCCTGTTTGCCTCAGTTTCCTCATCTGTAAAATGAGCTGGAAAAGGAATGACAAAGTACTCTAGTATCTCTGGGAAAAACAAAAAAACCTAAATGGGGTCACAAAGAATCAGATACAACTGAAAATGGACAGGGGCAGTTAGGTGGTAAAGTGGATAGAGCACGAGCTCTGGGGTCAGGAGGACCTGAGTTCAAATCCAGCCTCAGACACTTGACACTTACCAGCTGTGTCACCCTGGGCAAGTCACTTAACCCCAATTACCTCACCAAAAAAAAAAGACTGAACAACAAATAAATGCTTACTGACTGCCCAATAATTTTTGCCTTCCTTCTTTGTAATCTCAGCAGTTTTGGATCAATCTTAAGTGTTTGATAACAATAATAATAATAGTATTTATGTCACCTTGAGATTTACAAAGCATTTTAGGCAGCTAGGTGGCACAATGGATAGAGCGCTGGGCCTCAAGTCAGATCTGAGTTAAAATCTGGCCTCAGATATGTAATCCTGGGCAAGTCACTCAAACCTCTATTTGCCTCAATTTCCTCACCTGTAAAATGGGAGTAATGACAGTACCTACCTTCAAAGGGTTGTCATAAGAATTAAATGAGACACTTGTAAAGGACCTAGCACAATGATTGGCACGTAGTAGACACTTATTAAATGCTTATTTCCTTCCTACCCACCCATTAGCTTATTGAATCCTTTCTATGAAACAAGTGCTATTATTTCTACTTGACAGATGAGGAAAATGAGTCTAGGAGAGGTGAGTGACTGTTCCAGGGTCACACACATAGCTAAGAGTCTGAGGTAGGTTTCAACCTCAAGTCCTCCAGCTAAGTAGGTGCTCGTAGACTGACTGACTCCACCTACTGAGAGCCCAAGATCATTTATGCTAGCAATAAGAAATGGAAGAAGGGTGTTACATAGAGGGCCTCTAATAAATGTACTGGGTTCTTCAAGTGCATGAGTAGCTCTATGGATGGAGATGCCTGTGTTTCTCCATCCACAAAATCTACTCACTGAAGCCAAGACCACTCACAGATTTCCAATCCACACTCATCATACCTTTTGTAAACTATTCTAAAACTCCCATGTGCTTTATGTATCCCCACCTCAGCCAAAACTCTGTGTTCTTAGCACGGTTCTCAGCTGCAAATCAGTAGACACTTCATAGGATGGCCCAGCACACATGCAGTTGCACCTCTATATGTGGGTAAATTCTCTCTGCAGTCTCAGGTGTGCATGGCGAGCATGATTCTGGTACCTCAACATTTTCAGCTCACTTCATTTTCAGCTCTTCATCAATAACCATCCTAAGGAATTTTTAATGACATCAGCCATACTGATCATCTGAATGCTTAAGATGCTAATAATACTGCATGTTAGTAAGTTGCTCTGGAAGGCAAATTTCTATCTGTAAATAGGAATTATTATTTCATTATGTTTTCTCCAGGCCACAATGATAGAAAAAATAGGACTATTTGTTTAATAAAATACAATTCCAACAGTTACTGAATTTTAGGGATATGACTTGCCTAGTGTTCAGAGCAAATCTTACAAAGTTTCTCCCTCATCTCTCCTCTATGACTCTTTTTGTATATTTAGATTCTATCCAGGCTAAAATAACCCATAGATCAAAGCTGGATTCCCCTTATGGAATTTTCTACAACCACCTTTGTCCAGGCCCTCGACACATCTCATCTGGACTATTACAATAGTTTCTTAATTCATCCTGCTCTCCAATCTCTCCTCCACACACCTGTCAGGCTATTATTTTTTTTATTTTAATTTTTAAAAACTTTACAATTATTTTCTTATGTTGAGTTCCAAATTTTTTCCTCTCTCCATCCCCTCCCCCACCCCTTGAGAAGGCAATCAATATGATGCTCATTATACATGTGAAGTCGTGCAAAACATATTTCTATATTAGCCACGTTGTAAAAGAAAATAGGCAAGAAAAATAAAGTAAAAGAAAATCTGCTTCAATCTGCACTCTGAATTCAGTTCTCTCTGGAGTTGGATGGCATTTTTCAGCATGAGTTCTTCAGAAATGCCTTGGATCATTGTACTGATCAGAGTAATCATTGTATTGATTACAATATATGCTGTTATTCTTTTTTAATTACTGAAACTTTAATGCAGAATAAGAAAAGAAAAAAATCCACAAACTTAAATATTGAAACATAAATACATAATAAGAAAAGAAAAAAAAGCATGTCATGTGCACAGCAGAATGTGAGAGAAGATTCAAAATATATAGCAGAAAAATATCCATTTCAAGAAAGCCTATGTAATAAGTACTCTGCATTGTGTTGAAAGCTGTCAGTCTTTTCACTGCTTCCTTGTTCGTTTTCTTTTGTTCTCTGCTGCGCACTTTTTACTTTTTCTTCCCCCCCCCACACAAGGCTACAATTAAGTGAGGATATATTTATGTATAGATATAGATATAGATATATGGATACACATATACTTATATACTCATACATACACACACATATAGACATATACTTTTCCTAACAAATTCTGCTTCTGATCTTTGTTTTGGTGTTTGTGCATATCTCTTATTTCCTATCCCTCCTAACTTCTCTAATTTACTTCTACCCTCTGCCTTGCCCTCCTATTACTTAACCTAGCCCCCCCTCCAAAGATCCCTCCCTTGTTCTCTCATTCCCATTAATCTAAACACCCTTTTATTCCCCACCTTTAACCTATTCCCTCACCCTCACTTCTAAAGATCCCTCCCTTATCCTCTCGCCCCTCCTTATCCCCATAGCATTTTATTTATGCTGTTATTCTTAAAGCACAAACTTGATCACATTTGTCCCCTACTCCAGAAGCTTCAAAAGTTCCCTCTTGCTTTTCATATAAAATGTAAATTGAAAGCCCTCATAATCTGGCTCAAGACTATCTTTCCAGGCTGATTATTCATCCCCTTCCCTAACAAAGTCTGTGCCAAGCCAAACTTCTTGGGCATCCCACCCCAAGGCAAACCCAAATAGGACTTTCCATCTCTCACCTCCATGACTTTGCACAGGCTTTCCCCCATGACTGGAATGCCTTCCCTCCTCATCTCCTCCTCTTTGAGTCCCTAGCTCCCTTGAAGGCTCAATTCAAGTGCTGCCTTGGTCAAGACAAAAGAGCATTCCCGACCATTAATAATGGTTTACCCAATCAAGGCTTATGGATTTGGAACATATCCTGTGCTTAATTGTCTTTGTGAATAGCTTATCTCTCAAATGGATCACAAGCCCCTTGAGGGCAGGGACTGTTTCACTTCTGATTTGATTCCCTAGTACCCATAAGTGTTTGTTGACTAATTTAGTGGAGATTGAGTAAAGAGGATAAGTCTCTTATCTTCCTGTGCAGTTCAGGTACATTTCAGCAGGAGTAGGAAGACCTGGTCAAGTAATGATGACTCTGTTCCCAAGGTCCTGCCAACTTGCACCTTTCACCACAAGACCAGAGCACATTGACATAAATGTTCATCTAAGAAGTTTATACAAATATTGGTATTTATACTTCTTTTTTTTTCCATTTCACATCTATTGGTTATCCTTAGAGTTTTATTTATAAATTCTGGTGGCAAAATTTTACTTAATTAGGTCAAGCTTTCCTTTTTCTTTTTTTCTTTGTTTTCTTTTTAATATAAATTTATTTATTTTTAGTTTTCAATATTCACTTCCACAAGTTTTTGAGTTCCAAATTTCTCCCCCCTCCTCCCACCCCAAGATGGCATGCATTCTGAATACCCCTTCCCCTGGTCTGCCTTCTCTTCTATCTGTCCCCCCTCCCTTCTCTTATCCCCTTCCCCTTCTATTTTCCTGTACAGCAGGATAGACTTCTGTACCCCATTTCCTGTATTTCTTATTTCCCAGTTGCATGTGAAAACATTTTTTTAAAACTTTGAGTTCCAAATTTTCTCCCTCCCTCCCCACCCACCCTCATTGAAAAGGCAAGCAACTCAATATAGGTTATACATGTGTAGTTATGCAAAACACTTCCATAGTAGACATGTTGTAAAAAACTAACTCTATTTCCCTTAATCCTATCCTGCCCTCCCATTTATTCTATTCTTTCTTTTGACCCTGTCCCTCCTCAGAAGTATTTGCTTCTGATTGCCCTCTTTCCCAATCTGCCCTCCTCTCTATCACCCCCTGCTCTCTTGTCCCCATCTCCCCCTATTTTCCTGTAGGGTAAGACAGATTTCCATACCCAATTGAACATGTATGTTATTCTCTCCTTAAGCCAAATCCTATGAGAATAAAATTCCCTCATTCCCTCTCACCTTCCCCTGTTTCCCCTCCACTGTGAGAGACTTTTGTTTTCTGTTTTTTTGTGTGAGATAATTTACCCCATTCTACCTCTCCCTTTCTTCTCTGAGTATCATCCTCTCTCATACCTTAATTTTATTCTCCAGATATGACCCCTTAATCTTCAACTTACCCTGTGCCCTCTATCTATCTATCTATATATACATACATACAATTTTTTCCTTCAACTACCCTAATACTGACAAAGTTCTCATGAGTTACAAATATCATCTTTCCATGCAGGAATGTAAACAGTTCAATCTTATTAAGTCTCTTATGATTTCTCTTTCCTGTTTACCTCTTCATGTTCCACTTGAGTCCTGTATGTGAAAGTCAAATTTTCTATTCAGCTATGGTCTTTTCATCAGGAATGCTTGAAAGTCCTCTATTTCACTGAATGACCATTTTTTTCCCCTGAAGGATTATACTCAGTTTTGCTGGGTAGGTGATTCTTGGTTGTAATCCTTCTCCTTTGCCCTCCGAATATTATATTCCATGCCCTGCGGTCCTTTAATGTAGAAGCTGCTAAATCTTGTGTTATCCTGATTGTGTTTCCAGTATACTTGAATTGTTTCCTTCTGGCAGCTTGTAATATTTTCTCCTTGACCTGGGAACTCTGGAATTTGGTTACAATATTCCTAGGAGTTTTCCTTTGGGGATCTCTTTCAGGAGGAGATCTGTGGATTCTTTCAATTTCTATTTTGCCCTCTGGTTCTAAATATCAGGGCAGTTTTCCTTGATAATTTCTTGAAAGATGATGTCTAGGCTCTTTTTTTGATCATGGCTTTCAGATAGTCCAATAATTTTTAAATTCTCTCTCCTGGATCTATTTTCCAGGTCAGTTGTTTTTCCAATGAGATATTTCACATTGTTTTCTAATTTTTCATTCTTTTGGATTTGTTTTACAGTGTCTTGATTTCTCATAAAGTCACTGTCTTCCAATTGCTCTATTCTAATTTTTAAGGAAGTATTTTCTTCAGTAATCTTTTGGACTTCCTTTTCCATTTGGCCAATTTTTCTTTTTAGGGCATTTTTCTCCTCATTGGCTTTTTGGACCTCTTTTGCCATTTGGGTTAGGCTGTTTTTTAAGGTGTTATTTTCTTCAGTTTTTTTGGGTCTCCTTTAGCAAGCTGTTGACTTGTTTTTCATGATTTTCTTGCATCACTCTCATTTCTCTTCCCAGTTTTTCCTCTACTTCCTTACTTGCTTCTCAAAATCCCTTTTGAGCTCTTCCAAGGCCTGGGACTGATTCATATTTTTCTTGGAGGCTTTGGATGTAGGAGCTTTGATTTTGTTTCCTTCTTGTTTTACAATTTTGATCTTCTTTTCACCAAAGTAAGATAATATAGTCTGACTCTTTTTGCACTGCTTGCTTATGATCCCAGCCAATTACCTGAGTTTTAAACTCTTTGTTAAGGTAAGAGTCTGCTTTCAATGTGGAGAGTGTACTGTCCCAAGCTTCAGGGGTTTGTGTAGCTGTTTTCAGAGATACTTGTAGGGACCTGTAAATTTTCAGTTCTACCAAGGTGGTATGATAAGGGGAGAGGTGTTTACTCCTTTCTTGGCCTGTGACCACAGGTATTCCTTTCTGTCCCATAACTGTGAGGAAGGGCTCCTCTCCAGAGCCACTACAAGCTCCACCATGCCAGCGCTCCTGCTCACCCCAGCACTGCCGCCCAGAACTGTGACCCAGATCCACACACGGGCAAAGCAAGAGATTCCTGCCTCAGCAGTGGCAAACAGATCCCTGCAATCCCTCTCTGATCATCCACTGGATTCCCCCTCAGTCTGTGGGCCAGAAGCTCGGGAAGCAGCTGCCCCCCCACCCCCACCCTGGGCCAGGCTGTTGGGGAGTGAAGCTGAAACCCCGCCTTCTTCTCTGACCACCGACAGAAACAGACTTTTCCCACTGACCTTCTAAGTTGTCTTTGGCATTCGTGGATTGAGGAGTCCGGAAAACTTCACAGCTGCCAGCGATTCAGTCCTCTGAGGCCTGCTCCAGGTTTGCTGCAGCCTGCGCGCCCATGCTGCGTTGCGCTGCGCTCCCAGCCCAGCGCAATACACCTTTGTGATCAATCATCCAGGTTGCCTCGGGCTGGAAATTTGTTTCACTCTGTCTTTTTGTGGGTTCTGCTGCTTCAGAATTTGTTTAGAGCCATTTTTTATGAGTATTTGGAGGGATTTGGGAGAGAGCTCAAGCAAGTCACTGCTTTCACTCCACCATCTTGGCTCCGCCCCTGATATTTATAGTTCTTGACAATCTTCCTCTAGTCTAATTATCTGGAAATGTCACCTTACTCCCCTCTTATGAGAAGCAGTGTGGGAATGTGGACAGACAGTTGGTGCTGGGCTCAGGAAGACCAGGGTAGGCTGCACCAAAGTCTTGCCTCTGCCACATCTGGGCTGGATGACCACAGGCAAGCCACTTAACTTCCCAGTGTCTTAGGAGCATCTCAAAGAGATCAGTTGCTGATCTGCATTATTAGAAGGCATTTCCTTACTAAATGCGCCCTATACTAAAGAAATCATAATTCTGGCAAAAATCAAAAACAAACAAACAAATACCCCACCCCATCACAAACCCTCGATGGCTGGTAAACTGGCCTAGTTGCTGTTGCCTCAACTCTACAGTCCAGCACTGGCCTCTGGGCCTTTGTATAACTTGTGCCCTATGCCAAGAATGCACTGCATTTTCACCTTATACTCCTTAGCTTTCTTCAAGGGTAATCTCAGGTCCAACTTCTTCCAGGAAGTTCTTTCTTATGCCCTCAGTTGCTAGGGCTTTCTCCTTCCTTGAATATTTTGGACATTTATCTCTCTATTTACATCCTTTCTCCAGAACAAAAATATAAGTTATTTGAGAAAGATGTCATTTTTTTTCTTTTGAATTTGTATCCCCAGCAACCCAGCATAATCCCTGGCACAGAATCAAAACAAAGAGCAGGGAAGCATCCATGATTGGAATCCCGTTTTCCTTTTGTTACTTGTGGGGCTCAGTTTCCTCTTCTGTAAAATAGAGAGACTGAATTAAATGACCCCTAAGATGCCTTCCAACTATAAATACCTGTTCCTATGAACATCATGCCTGAATCCTGAGTCCTGAGGGCCTAGCACTAAGAGAATGCGAAGGAGAGGCATATGGCTTAGCAAAAGCTTCCAAATATTTTTGTCATTAATCAAAGTTTCTTGGACACACTGATCCTCCAGGCAGTTACATTCAAGTCCCAGGTGGGATAGAAGTGGTGGTAGATAGCAGAGAGGGCCCTGGACTTGGAGCCAAGAATAGCTTAGTTCAGACTTCATCTCCGACACTTACTATCTGTGTGACCTATGGGCAAGTCTATGCTTCATTTATGTCATCTATAAAATTAGGGAGTTGGACTCAGTAGGCTCCAAGCTCCCTCCCAGCTCTAAATCTATAATCCAATGGGTGGAGGCAATTTTCATTCCCTCTCCCCAACACTTACCCCTACCCTCTGGTAAAAGACATGAAAGTAACACTCTCCATGATTTTGCTAAGTAACTGAAGACTTTTCTAGAGCTCATAGCTAGAGCTAGAAGGGACCTCAGAGGTCATCTGGTCCAACCCCACCTGAAGTTTACAAATCAGGAAACCAAAGACTAGAGAAGTTAAATGATTTGCCCAAAGTCAAATGGGGATTAAGGTTTACCATTGAGGTTCTCTGCCTCCAAATCCAGTGCTCTTCCACTGTGCCATGATAAGACCTTGACCTTTCTTTCTATAGACTATTCCAGTGAACCCGAATGGCCAAGTCTTTTGGAGAGGAGAAATTTCACGACTTTGCAGTGACAGCTCAGAAAACCCTAAGTGTGTGACCCCTCTCAATAGATGATTTCCTAAGCAGATCAGAAGAAAGCATATTTGATGACTGATCCTTTTTTCAGGGTCACTCTGAGGTGACTAGAAAAGGTGTCATTGAGATACACTGAGACACTGGTTTTAAAAAAAATACATATTCATTATCTAAAAAATATTAGACAGTGGAGAAATTTCTCTGAAATGAATTCAAAATGGTAAAGGTAATTGTCAAGCCATTTAGCTCCAGCAAAAAGGTGTATCTTGGGCTCCATTACACTATCATAAAATCTAACTCAATCCCACCCTTCTAATAGAGAAAAGATAAAAATCAACCTCCAAGTGATACGTGCAATGGTTAGCAGAAACTAGAAAGAATGCTCAAGAAAAGTTCTAGTTTTCACACAAAGGCTTCAAAGACTCTCTCAAGTCTCCATCTGAAGCAATTTGGGGAAGTTCTAATGAAAGCAAAGAAGGAGTGTCCCCTGAAAACACTGAGGTGGCAAAAGACAAAGCACAAGCATGTCTTGGAGAATTAGCTGACCCAGAGAAATCTCCAGGTCCTCTTTTAGTCACTTTGACAAGACAAAGCTGTAAACAACCTCTTGCAATAAAGGTCAATAATGTACAATTTAGCAGTGATCAGGCTGCACAACGTCTATGCAGAGCCCAAGCAAACTCACTGAGGTTTGTCCAGGACTCAAGCTGCAAAATGGTACTCACCCCACTGTGAATGGAGACTTCGTTGGTAATATGGGTGCAGGATGTGGTAAGCATTTTCCGTACTGTTATTCCATATGAGAATTTCCCCATCATAACTCCCTATGGATGGCAGGATAAAGAGCACAAATCATCAAAAAACTAAATTAGGTAGAAAATCTCATTGGACAGGTAAACATGGGCAGCAGTATTTTATCAATAATGAAAAGTTAGCTTCTCTTCTGGGGAAGGGGGAAGAAACATTGGGAGCCCCCAAGGTGAAAGTGACTACAATTGAATCCTCTCTCCCCAATTTTATCTTTTTGTTGCCTTCACTTCCTTACCCTTTTTCCTTCTCTTATTTTCTTCCTTCCTTTTTTTTTTTTTTTGCTAAGCAGTGAAGTGATATGAGTTGCCCAGGGTGGCACAGCTAGCAAGTGTTATGAGTCTGAGTTTAGATTCGCTGACTCCAAAACTGGCGCTCTACCCACTGTACCACTCAGCTGCCTCTTCCTGTCTTCATTTGTTTGCTACTCTCACGTTACCTTTATTGCCCTCACCTCTCCACACACACCCTCATATACACATATATGTACACATATGTAAGTGTATAAATACATATAAGTTTCTTTCCCAATACTGTTAAAAGAAGTACATTAGTCCATATGGTAAGACTATTTAGACCCACCAGGCCTAAAAAGAATGATGATATCTCATTTAAAAGTGAAATTTATACCCTGAACCATCTGACCCTCATCGGGTCTTGTGTATAACTAGAATGTGGAAGTTTGATCCATGTCTATCATATCCCAGTGTCTCCACAGACAACATGGCCTAGTCAACAGCAAGTAAACCCTTAGAATCAGAATCTGCCTTGACTGTGTAACCCCAGTGAAGTCCATTTTAACTTTCAGGGCCCTCAGATAACTCTGGAAGATGGTAAGGTACAGATGGGTTGTGATCTGATTGATGGAGGGATTCTCCCTACTAGGGAGCAGAGAGTTCCCCGAAAGGAAGAGATCAGAGCTTCAGACTAAGAGTCCATAATCACATTGTACAGTTGGCCCTTGAAAACTTATAACACACAAGAGGCAATTAATTTCTTGCAGAATCAACCTTGGTTTTTTTTGTCTTCAGTTTCTAGAGAAACTTCTATTCTACCTGAAAGATCCATTTCCTGTCTGGTGCTAATTCAATTTACCCATATCCCATGGCTTTGAGAGTTTGAGACAGTTATATCCTGCATCATTTCATTGCTGGTCTGTTCTTTATCTTTGTTTTTTTAGGGTTGTTTTTTTTTTTATTCAGTCTGCTGTAATATGGACTCATTGGTAACTTTTTATAGGAATTTGTTCTCACAACTTAACTTTCTTTGGCAAGAAATGATGGAACATTTGGACTGTGTAAGTATTTCGTCTTAAAGCAAATCCAGCTACCTTTCCAAAAGCTCCGATTTACTCACATGTTATGGGACAAAAGCCACAGCCAGAATCTCCTAAGTGTAGCCTGAGCTAGACTTCATTACATAATGATGCTACTCTGAGTACTGGCCTCTAAATGAAGAAATAGCAACCTTGGTGAAATCACTAGCCGAGGAGCCCTTATAATGTAACGTGGTAGGCTAGGGAGAATGCTGTTTCCAGAGTCGAAGGCCTTGAGTTGAAATCCTTTCTCTGAAGCTGAATGTCTGTGTGATCTTGGGCAAAGGTACTTAGTCCACTTTTTCATCTGTAAAATGAAAGAGTGGAACTAGACGGATTCCACGGTCCCTTTTGGTTCTATATCTGTGGACCTATGGTGATATCACTTTGTCTCTTGAGGCCTCAGTTTCCTCATCTGTGAAATAAGGGACTAGATGACCTCTAAAGGCCTTTTATAATTTTATGATCCTCTTGAGGAGAAGAAGAAAGTAGGAGGAAGCCAGAGACTGAAGGTCAGGAAATAGCAAAAACATCAAATATGTTCTCTTTTACACAGAAGAGATGTTCATTTTGCAAATTCTGAATTTTTTTTTGAGAGAGAAAGAATTTAAACTTTCAGCATGGGTTGGCAAATTAATGTTCCATGACCTGTAACTAGAGTCTGTGGAGGTAAAAATGCAGCACATAAGATGTCCTCACGATGCTGTGCCCCTCCTTTCCATTCTTCAGGCTGAACCGAAAAGGGAGTGAAGTCATGAAGTCGGAAGACAGTAATTGCCCTAGGGAAAGAGATTAAGAATTTATCCACATTCAACAGTGTCACCGGAGGTAGAAGGGACAGCTCATCACCTGTGGGTGGAATTCAAGGGCTGATAAAGAACTGTCAGTGGAAAAATTAAATTCACCAAATATTTATTCACTACATATCGCTTGGTGGGAGCACCTTGCTAAATGCCGAGAGTGGTACAAATATTCGATGAGAAGCTATCTCTAATTCTCAGTTTTGTTTGAATTGATGACCCATTGGGCAGGCTGGGGAAGTCTATGGACTCTGCCTCTCTTTCTTTCTTTCTTTCTTTCTTTCTTTCTTTCTTTCTTTCTTTCTTTCTTTCTTTCTTTCTTTCTCTCTCTCTCTCTCTCTCTCTCTCTCTCTCTCTCTCTCTCTCTCTCTCTCTCTTTCTCTCTGAATCATGTTTTTAAATAATTAAATGAAATTCTGCTTCATGGATTAGAAAGTAAAAACATAATTTTTTGCATCCAAGCTCACAGACTCCAGGAACCTCAGCTTAAGAACCTTTCATCTAGTAGTCATGTTATAGAGGGACAAACACACAATTATAGTATGAAGTAAAGGCATTATAGGGATAGAAACCAAACTGTGCCATGAAGACTAAGGGAAAAAGGTTTTTAAAGATAAGGAAGATCAAGAAAGTTTTCATGCAGGTAGCATTTGAGTTGGACATTGAGGGATGGGTAGGAATTGAACAAGTAACTAGTAAAGATGGTGACAGAAACAGTCCAGACATAGGGATGAATGCAAGCAAAGAAATGGAGGTAGGAAAGCACAGGATGTGTTTGAAGGGAATTCAGTGAAGGCATGGCATAGAGTACATAGAGGGAGTAATAATACAAGCCTAAAAAAAGATAGAATGGCACCAAATTGTGGAAGATCTTGAATGCTAAGCAAAGGAGTGTGAATTTTGCCTGGTAAGCAACAGGGAGCCACTAAAGACTAGAGTAAAGGAGTCTCATGTCTCAATCAATGAAGTTATCCACAGACATAACTTAAATGGCCACTAAAACTTGTGAGGGCTGACAATTTCAAAATTTTGTCCTGTGACAAAATTGGTTGTGAATCTCGCCAAATCTAGCAAGTTTGGCCTTTGGATGACATCATCAGCCTGTATCAGAAACCTTTCAATCTTGCTAGTATGGTTCTGAGCTTATACTGGGCTGGCATAGCCTTCAAGACCCCCAGGTCACCTTCTTTCCATGGTGACACATCTGAACAGAATTTTAGTGGAGGAAACATGGAAGAATCCTCTTAAAATTACCGGGGGGGGGGTTGGAAGAGGTGTTTGTTGGGGTTGTGGAAATAAGAAATTTCTTACTAATAGTCCTTAATACCTTAGCATGAAGTAGTCTATCAAATTAGAGAACAAGTCACAAAAGAAGACCCTGAGGAAATATCTCACAAGACAAATGTGCTTTATTGAGGCAGTAGCCAGGAGCTGAGTGGTGAAGGGAATCTCAGATGCTTAGGAAACTTCTGAGTATAGGGACAGAGGTTGGAGTGGGACTCTACATTGGGGTACAGAGAACCATCCTTCCTTCTAAATGTCCATTTTACTTTCGAGGGCTTCACCATTGTTTGAGTCACCCAGGCTTTCAAACTAGGTGTCATCCTAATCTCTCTCAGCCTCCATATCCCATCTACTGCCAAAAGCTGTCAATTTTACCTTCATAACCTCTCTGAAATATGTCCCTATCTGACTCCTACAGGCCCTCATCCCCTCACTATTAGACTATTATTACTGTCTGCTGTTTGGTCTCCCTGACTCATCTTTCCCACTCCAGTTCATCTTCCACTCAGCAGTCAGCTTAATCTCCCTAAAGCACAAATCTGACCCTGTCATCAACACCCTCATTCCATAAATTCCAGTGGCTCCCTATCACATCCATGATCAAATATAAAATCCTCTGTCTTAGATTCAAGTCCTGCACAAGCTTCTAAATTTCCAATATTCTTCCACCTTCCTCCCCACCACATACTCACCAATCCAGTGAGACCGTTGTTACTCAAACAAGTCTCTCCAGACTCCAGGTGTTTTCACTGGCTATTCCCCATTCCTAGAATATTCTCCCTTCTCATCCCTGCTACCTCCTGTCTTCTTCAAGTCCAAGCTAAAATTTCACCTTCCATGAGAAGACTGCCCTGATCCCCCTTAATGCTAGCACCTTCCCTCTAGTAATCATCCCCAATTTATCCTGCATGTATCTTGTTTGTAGACAGTTGGGTGGTGCAGCAGATAGAGTCAGGAAGCCCTGAACTCAAAGGAGCCTCAGATGCTTGCTGGCTGTGTAACCTGAACAAGTCACTTAACCTGTGTCTGCTCCAGTTTCCTCATCTGCAAAATAATACTAGCTAGTACTTATATAGTGCTTTAAGGATTGCAAAGCAATTTATAAATATTTTCTCATTTGAGCCTCACAACAACCTTGGGAGGTGAGTGCTATTATTATCCTCATTTTGCAGAGGAAGAAACTGAGGCACAGAAAGGTAATGTGACTTGCCCAGGGTCACACAGCTAATAAATGTCTGAG
The DNA here is from genome assembly GCF_003287225.1 of Phascolarctos cinereus. Classification (NCBI taxonomy): domain Eukaryota; kingdom Metazoa; phylum Chordata; class Mammalia; order Diprotodontia; family Phascolarctidae; genus Phascolarctos; species Phascolarctos cinereus. The sequence continues at coordinate 28,280,453 of NW_027556180.1, forward strand.
ACCAGATTTGAATTCAGGACTCCCACATTCCAGGTACAGTGAGCTCTATCTGCTTTGCCACCTAGCTGCCCAAATGGGATATGAAGATAAAATGTTAATATATGTAAAACACTTTTCAGACCTTAAAGCCCTATGTAAATGCTAGCTGCTTTTAGTTATAATGATTTAATTACCTTGTATTTTCTTATCTATATTCTCGTTGTATTCCCCCAGTCCATTGTAAGCTCCGTGAAGGAAGGAACTGCTTTGCATTTTGTCTTTGTATCCCCAATATCTGGTACCGTGACCCGTCTACATTTGTTGTTGTTCAGTTATTTTTCAGTCCTGTTCAACTCTTCATGACCCCATTTGTGGTTTTCTTGGCAGAGATACTGGATAGTTTTCCATTTCCTTCTCCAGCTCATTTTACAGATGATGAAATTGGGGCAAACAGGGTCAAGCGACTTACCCAGGGCCACAAGGCTAGTATCTAGGGCCAGGTTTAATTCACCAAGATGAGTCTTCCAGACTTTGGGCCTGGCACATTATCTACCCTACCTAGCTGCCCCACTTAAAAATTCTCATTGAATTGAATTAAATTGCTAAAATTTGGTTGGAGATATTCCCTTTAAAATCATTTCATTAGCCCTCCTTCTTACCTGATCCCTCTCTCCAGAAGCCAGTGCTGAATTTGCCCATTTGCAGAAATGCTGATTATTAACCTAGAATATTCAAAATGATTCTCCCCTCCCCCAAATCTGCAAAGAAGTTTGCAGAACTACCAAAAATGTCCAAAGTATCCCTTCTGATATTTGACCTTGGGCGTCAAAATACTGAGAAATTAATTAGCTGTCATCTTTTTCCTTAATACCCAATCTGAAAACCTTCCCCAGGAAATGACAGTTATCTTGAAATAGCCTAAAAATCCATACTATACTTTCTATTTTAAAACAGCATTTTTCAAAGTGCATAGCTTCACTCACAATGCAGGGCTATGCCTACAGAGTTAGTAGAAATGCAGAATGAGACAACTATCTGGATAATTCAGAGGAAAGTGCACCCCAGGAGAAAACCATCCAAAACCCCTTTCCCAAGGTTGATGGGACTTGGTCTTTGTCCTGGTGGGCTCTCTAGCGATGCCCTCACTATATAACCATTCCAAATTTTACTTCATATTTGTACTTCCTGGGAAGTTCTTCACACTGTAAACACCGCCTCCCCCCCCCATGACAATGATCCATCTTCTCAATAATTCTGAATTTAAGTGACTTAATCCCTTCAGCTGAAAGCCAAATGAATTTGTTGTGAAAGGGGAAAAAAAGTTTCCCTGAGTGTGTAGTCTATCTAGGAAAGCATGCTTCCTGCTAACAGTGATCAGGAAGAAATCCTCATTAAAGAAATTCAACACAGGTGATATTTCCGGGGGTGATTCTTTAATTCAATCTGTGCTAGGCATTGGAGATAAAAAAAAAAGATGACAGTAAGAATAGTCCCTGCCCTCCAGAAGTTTATATTCTGTTGAAGGATACAATATCAGAAAAGTAAATACTGGCTAATTTGAAGAGGGGGGAAAATATTAGTAACTGGAGAGGAGGGAGAGAGTCAGGATTCAAAGTGTTGTTGGGTCTAGGTACCATGATCTGTCTGTTGATACCATGAGTCTTCCATTCCTTCTTGCTTATTTTTACTTCATTAAAGTTTGGTGCTGAAGAGAGAAGATGCAAGGAGAGGAAAGGGGAATCTAGTTCTTTTCAAAAAAAAGAAAAAGAAATGTTAAAGTTGTTATTGATGCAAACCCCTTGAACACAGGGTTATTTTTGTTGTCATTATTGCTGCTTATATTTGTACCCCAGGCTAGCATAGTACCTTGCACACAGTAGGCACTATTTAATAAATGACTGTAATATTCTTTTGGATTCTTTTGAATTGTATTGGATTAGACCAAAACTAATAACTAAAATTAGGTTTGGAAGTTGGCTTATCTGTGAATTTCAAGTATGTCTGCTTCTTTATGTTCCCTTCTGCAAATATCCTCGAATTGGCAATAACCATGAAAAATATTAGTGGATCCTTATTGTAACTAAAAAGTAAAGCCTGTGGAGTTAGGGAGAATTATGGTTCCATTATGAGATGACTGCAAAGAACCTTATATTCTGTGATGGTTAAGTTTTCTGCCTGAGGCCCTATGAAATCCTCAAACTCAGGTCACTTTCAAAAAATTGACTTCCAAATTTAATCTGCAAAGCTTTATTGAGCACCTACTGTGAGCAAGGAGCCATGCCAGATGCCATATCACTAGTGATTATTTGGATCTGGCTACATATTGCATGAAGGTCTCAGGCTCTTTTGCTTTCAATTTAGCATTTTATTCATGTATATCCTTATATATCTTTAGTATTTTATTTATGAATTTTAAAACTGCCACAGGGATGGGATTAAATCTACATGACTGGAAAAGGACCCCAGGAGAGAAATAAAGACAAAAGAGACATAGAGATTGAGGCCATTTATACAGGCAAATAATAATGACTGATATGAATGGTATAGAGCATTTCAAGGTTTGCAAAGTGTTTCTATATATATTATCTCATTTCCTCATTTTTATAATGTTGGAGGTGGGTAGGTATTTCTTGATTTTTATGGCTAAGGAAAGGAACACTCAGAGACTTTAAATGATTTGACCGTGGTCATACCAAGGAGATTAGATCAAAGTATTCAAGGAAGTAGACTCCTTTCAGTCAACCACCAAGTGCTCATTAAGCTCTCAGACCCCAAGCTAGGCCCTGGGGATACAAGACAAAAGTGAAACAGTGTCTGCCCTCATAGAGTTTAGGGTCTAGTAAGGGAAGACACTTAACACATAAAGAAAAGCTACACAACAGATAATCTGGGGGCAATCAGGAAAACCTTCGCATAGATTTAACTAAAGATTCACATAGATTCAGAAGTTCTTAACCTGGGGTCTGGGAACAATGGTTTGTTATTGTCATCATTGTTGTTGTTACTGTTTTTACATTTTGATAACCATATTTCAACGTAATTGATTTTCTTTTCAATCAATGTATTTTATTTGTACATTTAAGCAGCTTATTCTGAGAAGGGTCCATAGGCTTCACCAGACTGCCAAAGAGGTCAGGACACAAAAACAGTGTGACATAGAAGGTAGCCCTTAGGCTAAGCTTTGAAGGAATTTGTGGATTCTAAGACATAGATGTGAGGGAGGAATATTTTCTAGGCATGAGAGGCCAGTGAAAAACACTATGGGAGATGGAGTGTCATGTATGAAAACGACAAGAAAGCCAGTGAAGCTGGATCCTAGCGCAAGTGAAGGAAAGCACCGTGTAATAAAGTTGAAAGGGTAAGTTAGGGTCTAGTTGTGAACAGCTTTTAACATGAACCAGTAGATTTCATATTTTGTCCTAGTAGCATTAGGGAGAGGCAGCTAGGTGATGCAGTGGATAGAGTGCCGGGTGCCGGCCTGGAGTCAGCAGAGCCTGATCCAGCATCATGTGACCCTCAGCAAGTCACCTCACCCTGGATGTATCAGTTTCTTCATCTGTAAAATGAGCTGGAGAAGGAAATGGCAAACCATTCCAGCATCTCTGCCAAGAAAATCCCAAATGCGGCCACAAAGAGTAGGACATGACCAATCAGCTAAAAAATAATGGCATTAGGGAGTCACTGGAGTTCTTTGAATAAAAGACTAATATGTCATACCTGTGCTTTGGGAAAGTCATGTTGGCAGCTATGTGAGAGACTCAAGGGAGGGAGTCCAATTAGGAGGTTATTGCAATAGTCCAGATGACAGGTGATGGGAGTCTGAATCAGAGTGGTATAGATGACATAGAGGCATTGGGTGGGCTGATCAAATCTGCCAGCTGATTACTCATCAATCTATTTGTCTTTACATGTTTAGATCCAGTCAGAAATAAATTTAAGGAGTACTGGATTGGGAGTTAGGAAGATCTTGGTTCACATATCTCCTGAGAAATAATCCTGGGCAAGACATAACCTCTCTGAGCCTTGGTTCCTCGCCTGTAAAATGAAGGGATTGGACCACATGGTTCCTAAGGTCTCTTCCATCTCTAAAGCCATGACCTTAGTTCTGTACTGGGAGTTTAGCCCTGGACATACCATGGAAGCCAGGCTATGACCCCTGCACTCAGCATATTTCCTTTTCGATAACAAGAGGTACTTTTTGAATTGCTCAGAGTACCATCAGGTCAGTGCCTCTTGTTGCAGACACTAATGTCCTTGGGGAGCAAGTCATCCTTGCCTTCAACCTTCACCATAGCACGTGGACGTTACAATCAGGAAAATTCAGGATACAACTTTAAGTCCAGAACAACCAACATTTTAGTTTGTGTCTACACAAAGACACAAACTGGTTCCATAGTTTTGACAGAATTGCATAGCCAATTTAATCAAATGATCCCTACTAATTGTTAGCAGTTAGCTAGTGGCTCCTTAGTGACCAGTGGACAGAAAGATTAAATTCACTCGTGCATGTTGACACAAGTTCCTGGACAAACAGTAATAAAGGCAGCAGCTTCCCTTGGGTTTGGAAGGAGGTATTCTAGCTTAATTGCAGTCTTCAGGTTCCTTTTCTCAAATCCCTAAGCTTTTCAGGACAGTGATCTGAGTTGTTTATGTCACACCCGGACATTTGTAGCTCATAAATGATATCAGCAATCTTGCCTCCCCCCTTCCCAAACAGAACTGAGGATGTCTCCTTTTAGCCCTTCTTCTAAATTCTTCCAGTAAAAGAGATCCAGTCTTAGATATTATAAAATGTGTTCCAATTCAATGCCTCTTTTCCAGGAAATATAGTTCATAAATCCATGGAAATATGAATAAACATTATAGCAGACAATTTATTGATCCTTCCACTATAGTTGAAAGGAAAACACTTTCATGGTGGGTTGTGTTGCTTTTTCCAATTATGACTAATAGGTCACCAGTAGTGACAGACTTGTCAGCCCTGATTTCTACTCAAATAGATTAAGTATCTTCATTTGTCTCAGCCAAAACCATGCCTCCCCATCCCCCACCCCCAGTGTGTCTTTAGAAGACCACAACTAGGATGACGAATTCTTCCATTTTTGTTCCAACATTCTCAAAGCTTCCTTCCGAAGTCTTTTTCAGTCCAATTCAAAGCAGTTCATCAAACATTTACTAATTACCTATTATGTATTGGTTATTCTTCTGGCCTCTGGGGATAAAAAGTTGAAGTCAACAGTCTTTGCCTTCAAGGGGCTTACATTCTCCTGAGGGAAAATGTGCATAGATAAGCAGATACAAAATATATTCAAAGAAAATAATAAGGAAGGTGGGAACTGGGGGCGTACTGGAAAGGCCTTGTTTAGGAGGCGGCACTTGAGCTAAGCCTTAAAGGGAGCTTTTCAAGTTGGGGCAATCAGGAAGGATGGCATTCCCAGCATAGGGAACAGCATGTGGAAAGGAAAAGCAGTGTGAGACAGAATGCTAAATACATGAGCGTATGACAGCTAACCATCCAAATGACGGATGAGAAAGTCAGACTACTGGTCTTTAGATTTCTTTCAACATATTTGTTGGACTCCATGGCCCTATATGGCTTTAAGTTTCCAATTTTAAAAATTTCTTTCTCTAAAATGAGACTATTCTAATCATATCATTGCTTCTAATTATGGGCTATTAGTTTTTTTAATGAACAAAATGATTTCCTCTAAGTATTAATATTAAGTACCTATTATGGCCAGGCACTGTGCTAAGGGGGCTTACTCAGAAATAGGCTTTCATTTTTTTTTCCAGTGGGGAAAAGAATGAAACAATTCTTTTCCAAGAAGCATTCAAATAAACATTGGTCACAGCTGGCCATTAAAGAAAAATGATGTCATTTCACCATATATTTTTTTCGGAAGAAGGGAGAGTCTGTTTCTATGAGTTCATCGCTGTAGAGAATTCCCACACAGGGACTGCCTGCATTGATGTATATCAAGATCTAAAACTTATGGCCTCAGAGAGTTGCCTAGGTCACTGAGAGGTTATACTTCACTTGCTCACGGTGGACCAACCAGAATAGGTCAGAAGCAAAATGTGACCCAAAGTCTTTTGGGCTTTATGATTAAGGCACAGTGCCTAGCCCATAGATTTCATGTTGGTTGGTGTCTGTGATAGCACAGAGATGATTAGGATGCAGATTGCTGAATTAGCTATGAGTCATAATGATTGCTCCCATGGACAGGAAGCAGCCTGCCTTCGTAAGGCATATATGGAAGAATTATGTCATAATATTATGTAGAACACTTTGGTCTGTGCTTTTCCTCCTACCAAACAAAATTTCTATGAAAAAAAATGATAGGCCATATGCTCCATCTGCTAATGTGTCTATATGCATTAGTGCTTGGATTAAAGGTCTTTTCTATGATTAATAAAATCCACCCAAATGGCACAGTTAGTTGTCTGAGCATAGAATCTGATGAAGAGAGGGGAGGGGGGAAAGTTTATACCATACTACCCTCAAGCCACTAAAATGATAATTTGACAGTGAATAACTGCTGGCTAATTACCTATTAAAGCAATATTTTCTGTGCTGCCAAATTTACAGGACATAGTATTTTCAAAATTCAGGCCCCTTTAATTTTCCTCATATGAGTGATGCCTTAGAATGCTTGGGTCTGGTGCACCCTTCAGTTCTCCAGAAAAAAAAAGAAGGAAATATCATTTCCCTTGGGGTGAAAGTTGAGGAATGTTTCCATGAAAACAGTAAGTGCTTTGTCAAGGCCACCTCTATGTAACAAACTGAAAAATATTCCAATATGCTTTTGTAGCTAGATATCTGTTTTTTTGTCTTTTTGTGTTTTTTTTTAGCAAAGAAAAGTCTCAAATTATAACTGGAGGAATTGAAGAGAAGTGTTAAAATCTTTTTGACTAAAAATAATGAAGCCCTGGAATGTGATACTAAGGGAGGAAAAAAAGGACCTCCTTGGCAGAAGATTTTTAGAAGGTGGAAAACTTTTGTTTCAGACATTAATGTTCTCTGGGAGCAAATCACCCAAGCCAGAAAAGGCACCAGATGGCTTCTCCAGGTTCTTCTAAGTCCTATGATTCTTTGATCTGTCACTCAGTTGATAAGCAGTCAACTCCTACTGAGAATTCCTCTCAATTAGGTCAGCAGCAAATGAATGACCCAGAGGGAGTCAACATTTCCATGCTCCCTCCTGTTTTTAGATTTGGAAACCCAACATGAAAACATTCTCTTTACCTTCTTTCCAGTCTTTTGCTACAAGACATCCAAGGACATACCTCTCCCAACCTACCACTAGTATAGTCTTCTTTAGGACTAGGATCTGAGAAATATCCACAGCTCGATCTTGACCCATGTTCAGGGTATGATGACAATGTCCATTGAAATCCCAAATCTTTAAGGGGAAAAAAAATTACCTTTAGAAGAGGCAAAGAAGTTACACTTTTTTTAAAAAAAAATTCCCTTTACTACACAACATTGTGAAAAATGATTTGGGTTTGCTTCTAGAAATAAAGTTTAAAATTAGTTTATATATTAATTGAAGAGAATATGCTTCCTTTTAAAATATTTGTGATTACCAATTGTATGGTAACTATTAGTAATATATTTTGTAATGAGTTGATTCAAAGGCATTCTGCCAGCGCATTTAGGATAATTGAATATTAATGAGGAGACATTCTGTTCCTCAAGCTCAGCCTGATTAGGGATACGGAAAGTAGATGACTGAACATTTTCATTTTTAATTGGTCCATTCTTAAAACCCAAACTACCGGAAAGTGCACTGGGGATACAGATGCGTAGTAGGCGCTTTTCAGTTGAGGAATGGTTAACAAATTGTGGCGAGTAAATGTGTCATGCCATAAGAAATTATGAACACGAAGACTATAGAAAAACGTGAGAAGATTTACATGAACTGGTACAAAGTGAAGCAAGCAGAACTAGGAAAATAATACACACTGAGCACAATACGTAAGTGGGAAGAAGAGCAACAAAACAATTGAAACTAAAAGGAAAAAAACATATGCTACTAGGCCTAGAAGAAAAGAGAAGAAAATGTACCTCCCTCCCTTTTTTACAGATGCGGGGGACTAAGGGTGTGGAACACTGCATCCACTGTCTGACTTGGCTGATATGCTGATATGTTAGTTTTACTGAACTTTCTTCTCTCTTATTCTTTCTTATAAGAAAAAGACGTGTCTCTGATCTACGAGCACTTGTCAAAATCATTCTATGTTCCCAGCATCATGCCAGAAGCTGGAGATACAAATACAATGAATTAAAACAATCCTTATTTACAGGAAGCTTATACTCTGATAGGGAAATACAGCGAACACATATACAAATGGGTAAAGCACTAATATAAAGTGAATAAATACAAATATATACAAGGTAGCTAAATATAAAATGATTTATAGGAAGGGAATTAGCACTTGGAGAGTTATGGAGAGGTTTCATGTAAATGATGGAGCATGCTTGAGCTTTATCTTAAAAGAAGAGAGAGAGGCTATAAGCAGAAGTGAGGAGAGAGAACATTCCAAGCAGATTGGATGGCCAGTGTAGAGGTACAGAGATGGGAGATTGAGTATACTGTGTAAGGAATGGTAAGACAGCCATTTTATTGGATCACAGAATTTGGGGTGGAAGGTAATATCCAATAAGTTTGGAAAGGAAAGGGTGCTGAATTTGGCATCAGAGAACCTGAGTTCAAATTCTAGTTCTTCTATTTACTAACTGTGTGAACCTAGGGCCCATTATTTAGCTTCTCAGGGGCCTAGGTAACTCTCTACAACTGTAAGTTATTGATGAGTTGCCAATCTTGAATTGGTGACAGAGTTTCCACATCGAGAGTTACCTACTCTGGTAAAATCATGAGTATGTCCTTCCTGCTAAAAAAAAAAATCCCAAAGTTTCATATGTGTATTATAGTAGTAAACAGCAACTGGCATTGTGCCCCCAAATAAATTAATAATCACATAATTTGTATTAGGTTATGCAAGACACGCCATATGGCAATATGGGGAGTACAACTCATCTCTAGGTACCAGTGTATTATGATAATAAAGATTAATAAAATAAACCCAGAGACAATAATAATTAAAAAAAATCCTTAACAAGGATCCAGGGAAAAGCCATTGACATTTCAGAAATAGTCACATGCTTTAGGACAGAAATATTAAGATGGTCAATATTTTCAAGGAGCAGCAGTCCACTTGTCACCGGCTGCCTTGTAGGGGTTGTTAGGTAATTGCAGTCCTGGTCATTGTGCTGCTTCTGCAAAGAAGCTTTGATCTACATTTATAACCCCTTCATTCAAGAATGCCTTAGCATGCTTTGTCCACTCAAAGGCTGTTTCCCTGACAGCTTTGTTACTGAAGGTTTTCATTAATAAGTTTATGTCATCTGGTCACATCTCTCCTCTAACAAGGCACACACACACGCAAGCATTCACACACACACACACACACACACACACACACACACACACACACACACACACACACACACACATCCCTATATGGATGTTGTTTTCCCTCAGCAGAACCTTTTGGCTCAGCTCCTGTAGAGAAAAGAGCTGGCAAACAGCATCCCAGAGTTAGTTCACACCTTTATTGCACCATCTGGGCTCCCAGTTAAAAGCCTCCTCTCGCTTGGATCCAGGGCCATGGTGCTGATTTCTGCATTGCCATGGCAACCCGTAAACTGTTTGATTTTCTGCCCAGTGTCTATCATCCAGAAAGAAACAGTAGATTCTGTATCAGAACTGATGACCTGCAATGAAATGGAATCAGGAAGGAATTTGATATTTACCAGGAATCACACAAATTTCCTAGAATGGAGATGCAAATGTCATGCACTTTTGGTATCGACCTCCCATAAGGAAATTAGAGTTTGGGGTAATAATTTTTTTTAATTGATAATATTCCAAATGAGGGGTAGCATGGCATACTAGAGAACTGCCTCAGAGTTAGGAAGACCTGAGGTGACGTCTGACTCTGACACGTTCTGATTATTTGACTCTGGATGAGTCGCTTAATCTTGCAGTGCTCAGGTCACTTTTAAATACTAACAATGATGACAAGCATTGTTTTCCAAGTATATGTATAATATATGTAAATACATATTATTTCATTTAATCTTCGGAATAACCGTTGGAGTGCTATTGTTATCCCCATTTTACAGATGAGGAAACTGAGTCAGTCAGAGGTGTAATGATTTGCCCAGGGTCACATTTCTAATACATGTCAGAAGCAGCATTTGAACTCAGGCTTGGGTGAATCAAAGTCCAGCACTCTATCCACTGAACCACCCACCCGTCTAAGACTATAAGGTGCAGAGTGGTCCAACAGCATTGACAAGGAAGTTTCCTGACTCACAGGTTTCCCATACCAAAGAAATCACAAGTCCAGGGCAAAAAGAAAAGTTAACATAGGCAAGAAAACATTTAACTTCGGTAAGGAAGACCAAGGTTTGAATTCTGACTCAGGCTTACTACCTATGTTTACTTGGAACCTTTGACCTCCTTCCCTCAGTTTTCCTTTCTGTAAAACATGAGGCATCAGAAAAAACTATCTACAGGGTCTCAGTTATAAACCTATGATCCTATGAGGAGGTAGAATTTTAGGGGACAATAAAATAAAACCCCTTCTCAGAAAAGAGTTTCCCTCTGCACCATTCATCCTTGCGAGTGGAGGACACTCTAGAATAACAGGTTATTGAATACATCTCATCAGATAAATCTTGCCTATTTGGATCAGAAAGTTGATCTACTGGATAATGGAACTGTGCTATGACTCACTCCAGGATGAGGGGAGAAGTGGAGCAAGTCTGTTAAGTATCTGTCACCTTCAGCTGAGTCTTCAGCAAACGAAGGTAGCCAATCCATCATGGGAAGATGGCCATTCCCACCAAATGTCACAGTTACTGCCTTAAATGCCAACAAGGCCCTAAACTACTTGCTGCCTCCTGTTCTCTCCAGGTACTATACATTTTTTTTTTCGATGAAAACATTATTATGGATGGGTCAATAAAGAACGAAGAGCATAGGGAAGTTAGGTATAAATCTACGTTAACCTAGCAAACAGGACATCAAGATGCACAGCTCAGTGCACTTGGAAACAAATGGGAGGAGAAGGGACCAACAACCAGAGCCTCGGATAGGGAGGATGGTCAGCCCTGGTGGGGAGTCGCCTGGTTAGTTTACTGGCATTTCGCCACCATTATATTTAATAAGCCTACAGGTTATAGAAGCCTTGTACTCAAGTACCTCGGGTAATGAGGAGAGAAGCTAGGATGAGACCTGCAAAAATGGAAGAATGAAAGATTCCTGGAAGGATAAGCATCTTCCAGGTCCAGAAAATACCCAAGATCCATGTCTCAATGGGCACTGGCTAGATAATAATGGCTAGCTCTTATATAGCACTTCCTACATACCAAGCTGTGTATTTAGTCATTTCAGTGGTGTCTGACTCTTTGTGACCTCATTTGGGGTTGTCTTGGCAGAGATACCAGAGTGATTTGCATTTCCTTCTCTAGCTCATTTTACAGATGAGGAAACTGAGGCAAACAAGGGTAAGTGACTTGCCAAGGGTCATACAGCTAGTATGTAAGGCCAGAATTGAACTCAGGAAAATGAGTTTTCCTGACTCCAGGCCGAGCACTCTACCCACCATGCCACCTAACTGCCTAGGCTGCTTTACAAATATGATCTGATTTGATATTCCTAATTACCCTAAGAGGTAAGTGTTATTGTTATGCCTATTTTACAAATAAGGAAACTGAGGCAAACAGATGTTAAGTGACCTGCCTAGTTTCAATCAGCTAGTAAGTTTCTGAGGCTAGATTTGAACCTCTGGTCTCCCTGACTCCAGGCCTGGCACTATATTGACCATATCACTTACCTGCCTCTAATGAAAGAAAATTTAATGGGAATCATTGCCAAGGCCTACATTTCTGTAAACTGTGCATGACAACAGAACCTACCACTGTTGTGAGGATCAAATGAGATAATTGTAAAGCACTTAGCATAGTGCCTGGCACTAAGTGCTATATAAATGGTAGCTATTATTATTTTTGTTATCATCATCATTATTGTTATCTTTTAAATCCCTTTTATTGGTTTTTGCCAATGTGGGGATTCCTGGCATGGAAACTCTGTACTGAACTAAAATTTCACATTATCATTACAATCAGCCACAAAGAAGTTTCTCAAATGCAATTGTCATGATGGCCAAATAGCAGACTTTCCTCCAATATTCAAGCAAAGGAGGGATCCTTAATTTCTAGGTGACAATTGATCGTGTCTCTTTCAGCTGCTGTCCTCTGAAATAATCAAGCACCAAACTAAACTTCTAAGACATCTGAAGCTTTTTGTACCACACCTATCTCCTGTGTAGCCAAAACTGTAGATTTAGAGTTAGGATCTTAGAGATCATTTTGTCCCATATTTTACAGATGAGGTCACTGAGGTCCACAGATGCTAAGTGACTTGTCCAAGGTCCACAGACAGCAGCAGGATTTGAACTCATTTCTCATGACTTTTAGTTCTTCCCTCACAGTCAGAATTCTCCACTGCCACTTGTGAAATATCCCCAATGCAGACTTTTAAAATAAATGAATACCCAATGAAAGATAGCATGGAATGGTGGATAGAAAGCTGGCTCTGTAGTCAGGGGTGGGATCATATCCCACCTCAGATGCTCACTGTGTGACTATGTTCTTAATTTTCGTGAGCCTTAGTTTTCTCATCTGCAAAATGGAGACATTGATAGCACCTACCTCACAGAGTTCTGGTAACAAATAAATGAGATCTTATACACAAAACCCTTTGCTAGGCTTGAAGTATATGTAAAATATGGGCATCAAAGCAAGTCAGAGACCAGAACATTCAGATTTCAGAGACTGGATCACTGGGGGGAAAAAAAGGCTTACAGTTGGCATGAATGTTAGAGATGAGATTGTCTAAGTCTCTCATTTTACAGATGGGGAAACTGAGGCAAGGTACAGAGGGTTAGGCCACACAGACAACAAGCAGGAGAGCTGGGGTTCAAATGCAGGCTATACTCTGGAGATTCTATTGGCATCTTTTGCATGTTCATATCATAGAATCATTTGGGAATTCTGAACAGTTTTTTTTATAGAGAAAGCCGTGGGAAGACAGCATCCTGTGCAGGTGAATGACAGTATTGATCTCAGTCTTCAGAAGCCTGGCTCCCCAGCTGTCACTCTCCAGGGTCCTGAAGAGTCAGGAGTTCACAAGCGGAACATGAGCGGAGCCAAATAAAGTGAGGCCAAGTCACAAAGAGAAGTGCTTCATCTGCAAAGAGCTAACAACATCTCCTTAACTCCAAAGTCTCCAAGAGTTGCCCCCTCTAACCTTTTCTTTTTTCGCCTCAAAATAGACATCTGAGCATGTGAGGCAGCCCTGACTTGTCACCGCTTCCTACTTCATAGCCCTCTTTGAAATTTCATTCCTTGCAGCCTTTATTTTCCCATTCAGTGGTTTCGGTCAACAGCTGGAAAACAAAGATTTTGCCTCATTCATCCCATGCCCACTTATTAATAATAATACTGGGCACTTATGAAGAACTTTAAAGTTCACAAAATGTTTTACATTCCTAATCTTGTTGGAACCTCACAACAACTAGGTTTGGCAGCTACAAAAATCTTCAAATGAATCTAAGATCTTATCATTGTAGTTGTTCCTTTCAATAATGTAGACTGATTATCATTCCTCCGTGTCTGCCTATCCTTACATGACTTTCATCCATGAGCTCCCACGAACGTGACATAGTGCGTCCACCCAACATGCCAAGATCTTCCTTGATTTCTCCTGATACCGTTAGGATGGATGCCAGCAGAGCACTCCAGCTATCAACCCATTATCCCCCATTCTCACCATATTTCCATTCAAGAGTGAGACAGAGCCTGCTCTAATTGTCTCATGGGATTCAATTGTTAAATTCCCAGGGTGAGCATTTGAATGTTGGGAATCAACAAACACTAAAAATGAGGGTTTCATTTGTTGTTTTGTTTTAACAAAACATTGTTTTGATTTAACAAAATGTTTGTTAATGTTGGTTTAGACTTAAGAAAGAGTTGGAAAAGATATTAATAATGCAGATCAAATGTAAAAGTGTGTCATGGGTATAATTTTTCTTCAGAGAGCTGGTTGTTAAACATTTACCAGCAAGCCCTTGCAGCCAACCTAATGCTTTTTCAATCATACATTTCTTTGGTGACATCCTAAGCATTGCAGCCCTGGGCCTGGAGTCAAGGAGACCTGACCTCCATTCCTGCCTCAAACATTTACTAGCTTTGTGACCCTGAGCAAGTCACTTAATCTGCCTTACTTTCCTTATCTGAAAAAGGGGATAATAATATCTGGCTTATAGGCAGTTAAGTGGTGCAATGGACAAAGTACTGGGCCAAAATAGGTATAAACCTGAGTTCAAATCTAGCCTCAGCCACTTACTAGCTATGTAACCTTGGACAAGTCAATTAACTTCAGTTTCCTCAACTGTAAAATGGTAGTAATAATAATAATAGCACCTACCTTCCAAGGTTGTCATGAGGACAAATGAGATTGTTTTGGGTGTTTTTCCCCTGAGGCAGCTGATGGTGCAATAGAGAGATTGCTGGGCCTGAAGTCAAGAGACCTGAGTTCAAATCCAGCCTCATAGCCTTCCTACCAGTGTGACCCTGGGCAAGTCACTTACCCTGAATACTTCAGTTTCCTCAATTATAAAATAAGGTTAATAACAGCATCTACCTCGAAGGGGTTTTTGTGAAGATTGAATGATTTAATATTTGTAAAAGTGCTTAGTACAGTACATGGCACATAGTAGGTGCTGCATAAATGTCTGTTTCCTTCCTTTCCCATAGGGCTGCTATTAGGATCAACTGAGATTGGATGCTCCACATAAAGCAAGGCATAAATGCTAGCTGTTCTCATTCTACTTCACTTCGGTTCTACTTAAGTCTGTCCAGACCTACCCCATGTCTCTCTATTGCCCTCTGTGCGCTATTCATTTTTAGTTCATTTGACATTGTGCTGTTCATGACTCACAACCATACAATGACCCTAGAAGGCTGGTATTTAAAAGACGGAACTTTGTATCTGGGAGTACTTTGGCATGATTAAAGCTTTGCAATTTCCCAGAAGACAAGCCAGCCAATTCACATTCTCCTGTCTAATTCTAGACCTGGTTCCTTGGCCACTTGGAGGGTATGTCCAAGCTAGAAGCCTAGTAGGTCAGCTCTGAATATGATTCACCCAATTCAAGGATTCTTAAGCTTTTTTGGTGACATGGACCCTCGGGCAGTCTGACGAAGCCTATAGACCCCTTCTCAGGATAATATTTACAAATGGGTGAAATAAAATATATAGGAATACAAAGGAAACCAAATATACTGAAATGCAAACCTTCCAAACCAAACTATTACAATGTATTTTTAAGTTCACATACCTCAGGTTAAGAGTCCTAGATCCAGCTTCATATCATATTTTGGACAACAGAAATTCTTCAATCTTTACTAATGTGTTTTCTTTCTCTATACCTGTGATTTCGTTGACATAGGGAGGAAACTTGTCAACCTATACAGATCAGCAACCTTTTCCTCCTATGTATAATGTTAGTTGCCTGGGGCACTGAAAAGTTGACTGGCCTGGGATCACACGGTTTATGTTACATAGTAGGTATGTAAGAAATTCTTGTTGTATCAAAGTTAAAATTCCCAGGTTATAGATAAGAAACCTGAGGCTTGGAAATGTAAAGGAAATATCAGTGGCAGGATTTAGATCCTGGTCTTCCCAGACTGAGGCTTCTAATCATCATGTCATTCTGCCTCTGGCTAAGAGGACCAGGTAAGAAGGATATTACAAATCCTTCATTCACAACCTGGCTCCAACCAGTCTTTCCAATAATATTGCATGTTATTCACTTCCATACATACTTTGTCCTCTCCCCACCCACCTTCCTTTTCTTCATAAATGGTACACCATCTCCTGACTCTAAGCCTTTTGTACTGGTCATCCCACAAGCCTGGAATGACCTCCTTTCCTTTCCTCTATTTCTCAGGATCCCTAGTTTTCTTCAAACCTTCGTTCAAGAATCACCTTCTACAAAAACCTTCCCTGATGGCCCTAGATGCTACTACCTTTCTCCCAAATTGCCTTGAATTTGTTTGGTATATGCTTTGTAAATCATTTATGTGTATATGTTGTATCCCCAGGCTAGATTTCATGCTCCTTGAGGGCAGGGATTGTTTCTTTTTGTGTCTTTCCATGCCGGGAGCCTAACACAGTGCCTGTCACATAGCAGGTGCTTAATAAATGCTTCTTTGATTGATCAATTAAACATCCATTATGCTTTACCCTTCAACATTCGGGCAAGTGCATCACGCGAATTATTGGAAATTAAGTGTAGGCCATTTGATACAGTGGTAAAGGTATCTGTCTTAGAGTCAGATATGCTTGACACAAATGCCAGCTATGTGATCTGTGGCAAGTCTTAACCTTAAAGATCCTCAGTTTCTTCACCCATAAAATGGGCATAATACTATTTTTCCTAGCTACATCACTAGGTTGTTGAAAGCCAGCTACGTGTCATGGTAGATGGACTTAGAGTAAGAAAGATGTGAGTCTGAATCCTGCCTTGGATGACTATAAGTTGTGTGACCCTGAGCAAGTCATGTAACCTCTCTCAGCCTCAGATTCCTCATCTGTAAAATGGAGATTGCAAAAGAACAACCCTAGCGTGGTTGTGAGGATCAAAAGAGACTGCATATGGAAATATCTTCGAAAACCTTTAAGTGCTGTATAAATGCTAACTGTCATTATTATTAAGAAATTTATCAGCCTTAAGGCATTGCAAAAATATAAATGATTGTTATTCATATTAGCATACTAATAATTCTAGGCTGATTTTCTAAGTGTTCCCTGAGTGAAGAAGAGGAGACAGAAATAGCATTAGTAGAAGTCATCAACCGCAAATTGCTCAGCTCATCATTCTTAATTACCATCACCAGTATCACGTGAGCTTCTGGGTTATTTCAGACACCATCATTTGAAGCGCATTACTTCCTCTAAAGCCATTTCAGAAGGAACAGTTTGAAGTTATGTCTCACAGCGAGAGTGAGGTGAATGGAATAGCAATTTCCGGAATGTAGCAAGAGACAAGCAATTGAGATCATTCAGGTCAGAAACCTGGTAGGTTTGTAAACCTGCTCAGGAGATCCCTTTTCTAATAGCAATCCTTCTTCCGACAACAATTTAAGACTATAAACCTATGATGTAAATTAGAATTTTTTTAAAATTGTCAAAAGTTGATCAAGTTGAACTTTCTGCTTTGGTTATGATGTCTAAACAAAATGAAGAAACACTGAGTTTATATCTATCCTACACAAGCAACTAAAATAAATGAATTAGGATGTGGATGATTATTGATGATCTCAGGGTTAGAAGGGACTCCCTCAAAGATCAGCTAATCCAACCCCATTATGAACAGGCATCCTGTCAGTAACAGAGGCAGTGTGGTCCAGTGGAAAGAGCAACATATCTGAAGTTTGAAGACCTGGGTTCAAATCCCCCTTCTGACATTTGCCATCTAGGTGAGCTTGGGAAAGGATCTTTGGGACTTCATTTCCTCATCTCCAAAATAAGGAAGTTGGACTAGATGATCTTTAATGTGCCTTCTACCTTTAAGTCTACCATCTTTGACAAGGGTCATCCATCTACCACTTAGAGACCTCCAGTGGGAGAAAGCCCACTGCCTTTCAATAGCTCACTCCACTTGTGGCAAGCTCTTTGGTTTTCCTTACTCCTCTCTGAAACTAATGCCAGTTGACCTAGTTCTGCCCGCTGAGACCAAAGAGAATAAGTCTAGTCCCTTTTTCTGGTCACAGCTCTTCAAATACTTGAAAGACAGCTGACATATTCTGCCCAAGTCTACTTTTCACAAGGCTAAACATAATCGCTATCATCTATATACCACTTACTACGTGCCAGGCACCGTGCTAAGAGTTCTATAATTATTATTTCATTAGATCCTCACAAAACCCCTGGGAGGTTGGTGCTATTATTATTCCTGCTTCACAGATGAGAGAACTGAGGCAAACATATTAAGTGACTTGCCCAGGGTCACGCAACTAGTAAGTGCATGATTTGAACTCAGGTCTTCCTGACAGGAGGTCCAGCTCTCTATCTGCTATGCTACCCAGCAGCTGACTCTTGGGTGTCAAGGTCTGTAATCCCCTCATCAATATGATCACATCCCCCAGCCCCAACCCCATTATGTTTGAATTTGTCCACAGCAGTACTAGTGAGGTTTCAGTAATCCTTTTTTTATATGTATATAGAATCTATTTATTATGTACACCTGAGTATCTCTCAATTTTGAAAAGAAAAAAAAAGTTGACTTTAAGAATCTGACTCAAGGTCGGCTCATTAGAACAGTCTCCAGGGCAGCTGAGTTACTCGGGGTGGAGGCTTCCAGTTGTTAATGCCAGCCAGGTGTTTCCTCATCCTATCCCCAGCAGCTCATTCTGCTGCCACTAGCTGCAAAGACAAGCTTTGCCAATGTAGAAAAAGGGAAAAGAAGAAATGTGGCTCCTTTGCAGAAGACTCCTAAGGATTCCACAAGCTTTTCTTTACAGGAAGGTGTAAGGGAACAATTCTATCTGGAAATAAAGGAAAGAGGAAGGAGAGTAATGGATGGACTGTTTTGTTTGTCTATACTCAGTGCAGTCATTGTGGTGAATACTCAGTGGGTTCCAGAAGGAAATAATAAAGTCTACAGGCAAGACGTTAAAAAAAAACCCTGCATTAGAGAGAAAAATATCACAAAATTCAGGCAAAAGGAAGACTGAAGAACACCAATGGGGATGGAGGAGGTGGGGAAGCCAGGAAAGTCTTGAGCCTGCAGTGAGAAATTCAATCAATCAGGCCACAAGTATTTATTGAATTCCTCCTTGCTGGGCACCATGGGAAAGACAGGAGGTGAAAAATGCACCTAGTGTTGTGCAGAGCTGAATCACTGCAATTGAGATGGAAGACCAGGGTTCAAATACCAGCTCTTCTACTTACTGCCTATGTGGACAAGTCACTTCTCAGTTTCTGCCTTTGTAAACTGCAGGCAACTGGAATCTCTCCCTACCTTTATTTTCAGAGTCCCCAGCTTTGTTCATGGCTTAATCTAAGCGCCACATTTTGCATGAGACCGTTCTTGATTCCTTGAGTTGCTGTGCCCTCCTCTCCCCAAATCATGTATCTGTATATATATATAGACCTCCAGTGGGGGAGAGCCCACTGCCTCCCAATGCTCCTGTCTGTTTCAAGAGAAAGAAACTCCATCTCTGAGCTCCGGGCATTTCCTCTGGCTTTTCCCCATGCCTGGAACTCTCTCCCTCTTCTACTCCAACTACTGACCTCCCTGGCTTCCTCTGTCTTAGTTAAAATCCCACCTTCTACAGGAAGCCTTCCCTATTCCTCTTAATTCTAGTGCCTTCCCTCTGTTAATTATTTCCTATTTATCCTGTCTATAGCTTATTTGTACATATTGTTTGCTCCCTGAGGGCAGGGACTGTTTTTTGCCTCTTTTTGTATCCCCAAAACTTAACACAAGCCTGGTAGTAATAGGTACTTAACAAATAGATTGATTGATTGTATTTATTTTGTATCTATTTTACATTTACTTATCTGTATCTATGCCACCTCCTGCCCCCTCCCCTGCACCCCTGGAATGTAAACTCGTTGTGGCTAGGACTGATTCATTTTTGTCTTTGTATCACCACTTGCTGCACAGTGCCTGGCGCATAGTAGACATTTATTAAATGCTTGATAAATGAATGGCTATTTTATTTCTAAGGTCCTTTACATTTCTCAATGTGATTTCTGCCATCAGACACCTTTTAATTTGTCTCATGAGAGATGCAGTGTTTTCAAAAGAAGAAATGCAAATGTTTAGCAACCACGTGAAAACAATGCCCTAGAATGAATGATAAAAATGCAAATCAAAATAATTCAGAGGCTTCACTTCACAAGATGATAAAAGTTGGAAATCTTCAAAATTGTAAAATACATAAGAAGGGAGGCATACAAACACACTATTAATAAAGACACAAATTAGTCCTGCTCTTGGAAATATTCTTCATGTTCTCAAATATAGCCAATGTGTTGATTTCCACTGCTGTTATATATACATATATGAATATACATGTGTGAGTAAAGCCATAGATAAAGCTATAGATAGCTAAAATGGCATAGTGTATAAAATACTGTGCCTGGAGTCAGGAGGACCTGAGTTCAAATCTAGCCTCAGACACTTACTAATTATGTGAGTCTGGGTAAGTCACTTAGCCCTGTTTGCCTCAGTTTCCTTACCTGTAAAATGAGAAGGAAATGGCAAACTACTCCAGTATTTTTGCCAAGAAAACACCAAATGGGGTCACAAAGAGTCAGACACAACTAAAATCACTAAACAAGAGCAACACACACATACATATATGTTTGCTATAAGGCAATTGAGCTAAGATGGAGAAGAAAGATACAGAACAACAGCTAGCAGAAATAGTCGGAGGTTTTTGTTTTTGTTTTTGAAGACAGAGACATGGATGTGTTTGTGGGCAGCAAAGAAGGAAAGACTGATGATTTATGAGAGAAGGCAATCTACTCTGACATTCTGTGAATCTATGAACCTAAAAAGCTTGGATCTGGAAAGATCAGAAAGCAAGGAAATGAAATAGTTACATGAGTAAGAGGAAAGATAATTCAACTAATATGAAGTGATATTAGATGCTAAAGATAGGAGTTTAGAGCTTTTCATTCACACATCCTGATGGATGTCAGGAAGCTCTCTGTTGTATTTCTGGCCCTTTACTGTGCTCTTTTCAAAGGTAATCTCTAGGACCCTGAGTCCAATCACACACATTCTTCTACCCACTCCCCATCCAACAGTTCAATATAACTGAAATGAATCTAGTTCTAATTAATAGCAAAGGCAACCTTGACATGGAGGCTCAGCACATTAAGCACCTGTGATTTCTTCCACCATCAAATTACAATTTAGTGATAATTTATAGTCTGAGAGAGCTGCCTAAAGCTCACACAGATTAAGCTGTACTAGTAAATGGTAGAGGCAAGATTCGAACCCTAGCTTTTTTCAACTTCAACCCTCTATTCATCATTCTATGTTGCCTCTTAATCTAGAATAAGGGGGAAGAAATGTCATAAAAAAGCAATATGTCACCTGAGGTTGTGAATTGCCCGGGGTCACACAGCCAGAATTTGTCAGGGGCAAGATTTGAACCCAGGTCTTCCTGGCCAACTCTTTAACCACTGCACTACAATGTCTCTCATACCTCATGCATTGCATATTAATTGTTCATGTCTACATATTTATTTTCTTATTTTAAGTCAAGGAAGGAAGGAAAGGAAGGAAGGAAGGAAGGAAGGAAGGAAGGAAGGAAAAAAAGAAAGGATTATGTGCTTATTATGTACCAAGTACTGTGCTAAGTAAACACTGAGGATATAAGTACAAGCAAACAAGGCAGGCCCTGCCTCAGAAAGCTTACATTCTAAAGGGAAGACAATATATAAAGTTGAAAGGAAATGGAAAGGGTTCATGTGCATATGAAAGCAGGTGGAGAGTGTGTGGTGACCTGAGCTCCAGGCAAGAAAAGTCAAAGCCTCATGTATAACAGCCCAGAGTCCCAGGGGGCATTGTCCAGGTTCTGGAGGGGTGGGAAGGATGAGGATAGTCAGAGTGCAAGCATCATGGTTTGGAAATGACTGGCAAGTATATGGTAGCCTGAAATACAGACCAGCTGTAGCTTTGCCCCAGGAAGAAGGGGTGCTTCTTTCTTCCCATAGTCACTCAGCATGGAGTTCTTCACTATACCATGCTACAGGATAGCACGAGTATCTCCAAAGCATTTCTATCAGGGAAAGTGGATGATCCAATCACCTGTTGGATATATAAGTGGGGATTTTGTTTTCATGTATGGATTGTGGACTAGTTGGCTATGGGAGTCCCTTCCAGTTCTCAAATTCCCTAATATTTTAGGGGTCCTACTTCATTGGAAACATGCTAGTAGACTGTAAGCCCCATGAGGTCAGGTACTGTCTCGCTTTTATATATATGCATGTATGCATGCATGTATGTATGTAGCCTCAGCATTTTGCAAAGTCTCTGTAAAGTACTGTTGATCTCTTGATTCACTGATTGCAGAGCCTGTCTTCATCTCTATCCCCAATGGGCACCAAATCTTCCCTCCCTGCCATTGTCCAGCACAATTGCACCTTGACTGGACTGTCTTTTTTGCTGCCAATGCTTCCCATCCCCCCTACTGGCCTTTTTTGGTTTTGTTTTTTGCCCCATGCTGCAATATTACTAGTTACAGCTCTAGCTTCAGTCTTTATGGCCCACTGTCCAGTATTAGCTCATGGAAGGCCATTGTAACGT